>NC_139346.1:153697266-154402266 GCF_055883805.1 Amblyomma maculatum
ATAGTATCGGTCGATGGCGGCGGCGTTTGGAGTACCCATGACAAGAAACTAGGTCATGCAGAAAAGTTGTCGCGGATAGGACGGAGAGGCAGAGGAAACGGGGGAGCTATGTCCTGTTCTTGAGGTATAGTGACACAATCCCTTCATTCACAATTTCTTTTGCGCAGACATTTTATTTTGTCCTACATCTTGCTGACTGTCTGGTTGCTTGCCCAGGACATTTTAGTTCGGCAAACAGAGTGCAATATTACTTGTTTCTTTTTTGTCTGGTACGCTGTAAAGTCAGCTCATAATATAGCGGCCGGATACCGCATCGTTCTTGCCTTACGTAATGCCGTGCCCGGAACCGCGGTTGGCATCAGCCGCGTAGCCTTTCCATCAGCAAGCTAATAATCAACGAGTTTTATTTTTTTCTCAAGACCGACTTCACCGCTCACCTAGGTGTCGGGTTGCCATGAGCCAAATACGATCTCCCACATTCCTAGAAAGATTGGGTTTGCACGGTGTACGGTTTCGGACGTAACTAAAGATTTGCCTCTTAACCACATCACGGCTTACCTTATTCCCTTGCTTGCACGTTATGTAGGCTTTCGTTTTTCGAAATCTATCGTTTTCGTAACCGCGGACAACCGCAGCCACAAAAGAAGACAATCGGAGAATCGTAACCGGCCATACCACGCAACAGCTCTTATGAAACATTATGTTGAGAAGTTGTGAAAAAAAGGTCTGGTACTGCTTCCTTCGAATTGAAACGTTCCAAAGAACAGAAAAGTAAGACATATAAAAGCCGAAAACGAAAAGGAAATTATCAGACCGTTTTATATTGTCCCGGAGAGAACAGTTTTTGAAAACAATGTTAACCGTTGTGGTTCAAATTGGGTCAGCCTGATCCACTCAGAAAGCAGCCTGCTATTACTGTCAAGTCGGATCAGCCACCAGTTCAGCAGGAACGCAGCTAGAGGGATGACTCAATAAAATCTCGGCAAGTAACATGTTGTGCAAGCCTGCAGAAATAGGGCTTGACGCACAAAATGGTCCCAGAACAGAAGCAGATCGAGAATAAACAACCACCCTAATTAGGAACCAGAATATTAGTTTTTAAGGTTTGTAGGCCTACCTTTTGGACACCGCGGCGATCTCTGCTCACCAGAAAGGAGTCCCTGTGTGCGCTAGCGCCGAGTTGTGGTTGCCCCGTTTATAGCAATGCCCATTCGCGTTGAAGGTATGTATACGGACCTGAAGAGACGTACCTTCTAACTCCGCAGTCTAGCGTTCTTTCTAACGACAACATCCTTCGAATGGTGCCGAAAATGGCTTTAATACAAAATTAGAAGGTATAGTTATTTATTACTCAGTAATTCTAGCTGCTCTCTGAAGTCGCATGTTATTTGCAGTATACACGGAAACTCAGGTACGAAAAGGAGCGAGTGAAAGTTCAGCAAATGCACAAACAGGGTCATAAACAAAGACGTTTCGGCTTAGCGCAAGAGAAAATTCCTGTATTAAAAATCGACATCCTTATTTATGCTTTTGGTCTCCTGCAGTATTTTAATAAAAATCTCGCAAATAGAAGCAAACAAAAAAAGACAGTACCGCTTCTGTAACTACGTCAATACCGATGAAGGGTTATGTTTTTTTCCCCAAATTTAGCTGTACATATTGTCCGAGAAACAGAAATCCTCCCGAATGAAACATACTGCGCCGCCTCCCTTGTCCAAGTCTTTACAATTTGGGTTTAATTCGTTCAGAATATTTAATTAACTTCGGCATACGTAGGTAATAACTTACACTAGGTGAAAATAAAAACTTCGTGAAGGTAGTTGCGGAGTCTGAAGAGCACTTTCAGCAACGTTATAGCCTATTTAGCTTTGTTGGCCAAATGCGAAATATGAGCGTTATAGCACCAACCATGCCTTTGAAGCTTTTGCTTCCAAACGCGTGACTCGTTGTTTAGGAGCTTTATTTGCCCGAGCCATTCTCGTGGCTTCGGCGTCGGCGAGATCTAGACGGCGTTCCCTATGTTTTTATATACCACCTGCGAGCGCGTCCCGCTTCTAATGGTCACACGTGAGTGACGCGCCGCTCTCTGTTTTGTCACGGCTGTGTGACGATGACGTGTAATGCACGACGCGAGATGGTGGCAGTTAAAGGTGAAGCCTTTTTGCCAGACACGACATTTGTCGCACGCTCGTGTACAATGCAGACGTCTGGACAAGTTGGTTTGAATACATAGCTTCCAAGAGGGCAGAAACACGCACAAAGAAATTTGAGTAGACACAACGGGCGCTAACTTCAACTTCTTTACTATCGGTGCCGTACTTTCTTACGCTGAACAAGCGAACAGGTGGCCGCTTTCTTCGGAGCGCCTTTCCTTACGACACAATTGACGAGACATCCGCGGAGATGGTGTAAGTGCTTCGCATGTGCTATCGCTTTACTTCAACGAGCAAACCGGGTTAGAAACTTTGGCCGTCCAAAGAGAGCGACCAAGCGCTCGCGTGTTCGAGTTAAGAGTGACAGACACTGTGTGCGTAGCAAAACAAGATATGTAGAAAAAATAGAAATAAACAAAACAACACACAACCCACAAAAAAAAATAATAATAAGCATGTACCGAAAACGACCGCCAAGGCTAAATCCAATTCAAAGCCGTCCTGTATTACTAAGGGCATTTATGAAGTCCTTTAATTTCGGCCCTATTACCTGAAGTCATCTCCATAACACTGTTGTTGTTGTTGTGGCTGTAGGGAGAAGGAAAAGAAAATGCACGGGCCTGCTACTGGCTCTGTAGCTGAGCCACCTCCGCTGCCTCGTGTGGACAGAAGAGAAAATAGAGAAGAAAGATAAAGAGGAAGAGAGAGACGCGCGCCGCAACAACAGCCGTCGTCCACCGCAGCGGTGTCGGGTGCAATGACGGCCTTCAACAGATAAAAATTCAGCCCCCGCCGCAAGCGGCGTTGGCCCACCGTCACATGCCCCGTAGAGCCAGGAACAGCCACCCTTCTCCATAACGCTGTACAATCACAGCACATTGCTCAGTAAAACGCACTCAGTCAGTGTAAAGGGATGATTGCCTAATGATGTATGTGCATAGAAGGATATTCCAGCACAGGGTGCAAACTTGAGATGAACGAAGCACATGTACAATCCTTGTAAAAAATATACAGCCCGAGAGGTTTTGCTTGGTAGTCCTGTAACGGGAATCTTTGCACATCTCCTGCGTTCGAGATCTCGCAAATGACTAGAAATCTCGTATTCGCCCTAGTCGAGATTAGGATTCCAAGAGTACTTCCAGGAGTGCCGTTACAGGGCACTTCGATTGATATATTCTTGAGAGACTGTACTTACACAAAGCTCAGGCGAGTGTTGTGTGCAAGCTGAATCCCTAAAGAAGAACATTTTAGAGGAATTTCTTTATACGAAACGCCGCAGCTACATCGCATCAAGGTACAAGCGAATACAACAGGTACGGTTCTGGCATGCAGCTGTAGACGCTGTATACATCTTCGCAGCCTATATACAGCTGTAGCCTCAGAACTATACAAGCTACAGCTTCAGTGTAGCATAGTAAGCGGAACTCACTATACTGCCGTTTTCGTAAACGATTGTTTGGACAATAAAGTCCCCAGAGTCGATGAAATGGAAACATCCTGCGTGGAAGTCCGGCACGACCTGTCTGCGCGCATGTAGGCAGTGAGCAGGGGAGAACCACGGAGAATCCAGCGCCGTAAGAGCAATCCTGCAGGATCTCGACGTGTATGGTGGTATATAGCGTACGTGACCTGTCTACCATGGGTGCCCCGGCGCGCCTGGCGCAATGGACGAATCCCGCGGACCGCGGCCAACATAGTGCAGCTCGCGGAGCTCTTATTATGCATCCAGTCGCGGTACTCCGCTCGCGACGTGCCCGGCAGCTGTGATGCTGCCATCTCCCTTTCGCTTTATGGGTATATACGCACATACGCCCCCTTTATACGCGCGTACTCTCTGCCCACGCGAAGCTCTCTCAGGCAGCTCACGTCATCTGAATCCGTGCACCGGAGCTCGCCTCTGCCCTTTATGACTGCGCACATGTTCTGCTGTCGAAGTATTTACTATTCGGAGCTGACAAGAAAAAAGCGCAACCGAAGAAGACAAGTTCTACTATTTGCTTACGATGCGTTTTGCACGTTGCCTGCAAATTTCAGACTCTTTATATAGCAAACTTCAATGAGAGTCCGCGAAGAAAGTTCTGTCTTAAGCATTGGCTTATTTAATCCGCTTGCGCGTTAAGCAACCGACACCCCTGAGAAGCAAAAGACAAGTTTTCTTTTTTTCTCTTTCGAGAGAGGGATCGAGGGATCTGTGCTGTCATAACTGCAACACTACTTGCAGCTATTTCGACTTTCTGCGTTCCAAAAACGCTAATCATTTAACTGTAGAACGACCCAATTATCACGATAATTTTTACACTTTTTTATGACTTATAGCATGGTTCGCGGAAATGTGCGTTGTCACCAAGATTTATTTCGGACAATCAAGACGAACACATTTTCTAAGAGACTAATTCTCAAAATGAATGAATGAATGAATGAATGAATGAATGAATGAATGAATGAATGAATGAATGAATGAATGAATGAATGAATGAATGAATGAATGAATTATGTTTTTTTTTGTAAAATATTTGTTCGTTTGTTTTTTATGGACAGTGACATTACAGAATTTTATCGCAAATCTTATGAAATGGCCGATTCACAGGTCATATAAGTGGAGCTTGGATGGCACTTAATTTAATGCAGAACCGACTTACAGTTTCTGCCCAAGCACTTCTATTAGGCCGCCCACAACATCGCCAGAAACTCACGTGAAAAATGATGAATGTCGTTTTATTTGCCTTTTTATTCGCTTTCTCTGGATGGAAGCTAACCTGGTTACTCGTGCTCTCGATGCGAACACACGGCTTAAAATAATAATCAGATATAAGGACACACATATTTACACAAGGGCGCGCGGGAATATGTGTTCTTGCGTAGGTACCGCCAGTATAAAGTTGACACTTAGACCGCATTCGAGGTCACTTTTTCACTTCGGCACTCAACTTTGTGGAGCTGACACATTCAGCGTGGAACACCGGACAGTTCTCCAACCGTCGCCTCAAGGCATTAGAACCTGGACTGCGCTTGCATATTCCCCACCACACAACACATCGTGAAACAACGTTACTGTGCCGCCTATGGCTTGGCGTTGCTTTCGCAAACAAATACGCCTTCCTGCTCGGGATGGCTGACAGCCCTGCTTGTGAACGATGTGGCGTTGATGAAACGATTGAGCACCTCCTTTGTGATTGTCCTGTTTTTGCAACTGAACGACAAACGCTGCGTACTGCATGGGATCGCCTGGACGCTCACCCCTTAACGGAAGGGATGATTTTGGGACCATGGCCACAAAAGTCATCTGCGCTCAAAGCCTACGAGGCACTTCGCTTTTTAAGAAAGACTACCCTGATTGACAGACTGTGACTTTCTCACCTCCTCTCCTCTTCTACCATCCACCTTTAATCCCCCATTCCTCTTCCCCAGTGCAGGCAGCCAATCGGAATTCATTCTTTCTGGTTAACATCCCTGCATTCCACCCTCCTTTCCTCCTCCTCCTCAACTTCAAAATACATCAAGCGGCCTATTATTCCAGATGCATCAGGTCACTTCGACTTATACCCTCATTTGATCCCCTGCTTGGAGTTGCAGTGGTCGTGCACAAGGATGTGGGATCGAATTCCGGCCGCGGCGGCCGCTTTCCTATGGAGGCGATAATCAAGGCGCCCGGGTGCTGTGCATGTTAGTGCACGTTAAAAAACCTGAGATGGTCGAAATTTTTTTAGTCCTCCACTATAGCTTCTCTCATAGCCTGAATCGCTTCGGGACATATTAAACCCCACAAACCAAACCAAGCCAAACCCTTCCTTGATGCTACGTTTGAGTGACTGCACATCAACTGAGAGCATCTTAATTTTCTGATTTAGTTTGAGCAACTTTCATCTGTGACGGCAACAGAACTTAGGTCACCGTGCGCCAATCGACAGCATGCAGGTAAAAAAACTGGCGCCCGCTGGGGCTGGGACAGGTATGTCACCGCCGTTTGCGGCGGGGGCTAGCCTGTTCGAATTTTTATCTGTTGTAGGCCGTCATTGCACCCGCCACCGCTTCGGTGGTGGACGACGGCTGTTGTTGCGGCGCGCGTCTTTCTCTCCCTATTCTTTTTCCTTTCTTCTATATTTTCTCTTCTGTCTGCGCGAGGCAGCGGAGGTGGCTCAGCTACAGAGCCAGTAGCAGGCCCGTGCATTTTCTTTTCCTTCTTCCTACAGCCACAACAACAACGCGTGAGTTTTGCAACCACATTCGTGCAGTTTCCATCATATCAGCAATCAAATATTCGAAACAGATTAAGAGCATTAACTGCTTGATAAGACATACATACGCGGTGCTTGAACTCTTCCACAAAGTGGTCTGAACATTATCGAAGTGGTAATCAGGAGTGCTGTAGTACTCAAGCCCTGTCATCTGGAATCTCGTTTTGTTGTTCTTATTTCAGTCGCCTTGTTCGCGTGTCAATGATTGCTGAAAAACCTGCGCTTAGTGGTTATGCTTGACAACCAACTTCGAGCACGCAGGTTCGATCCCAGCCACGACTGTTGTACTTCGATGGAGGTGAAACGCAAGGCTCCAGTGTATTGTACGATATCTGTGCACTTTGCAGAACCACGTAAAGTCGCAATTACCAACACAACTGCTACGTTCTCACATCCGAGGTCTCTTTGAAGCAATAAACCTCATGTAGCATACCATTCCATTTATTGCCGATAGGATAGATATTATGCAGTATGATTTTGACTCACGATTCGTTGTTCACCTTTATTTCAAAAGTAATGCTGCATATACTAAAATAATAAATACGTTCGCATGATACCACTCCCCCTCCACACACACATACGCGCACGCACGCACACACACACACACACACACACACACACACACACACATACACACACACACACACACACACACACACACACACACACACACACACACACACACACACACACACATACACACACACAAACAAATGCCGAAGAATTTCTTTACTCGCACAATAAACGCACCTGTTCGGCGTGCAATCATTTAATGTAGATAGTGAATGTAACATAGCAGACGCCATGGCTTAAATGCCTACACAATTGACGCAGTGCTATAAACCGGCACCTGTTGAATAATAACAAAAATAATTGGTTCACAGGAAAAGAGGGGCGCAGTGTCTGTCACACTTGTCCTGTGGACACCTGACCTGCGCCTAAAGGGAAAAGAGGAAGATGTGCATGAAAGCGGAAAGAGAGAAAGGGGAGCCATAGTCTGCGAAGTAATTTTGGCCACCAAGGGTTCTTCTAGAGCACTTACATCGCACAGCAGCAACAGCAACACTGGGGATCCTGGCCCTGATGGGGCTGGGACAGGTGGGTCGCCGCCTCTGGCTGGGGGGGGGGGGGGGGGGGGCTAGCCTGCCACCGAATTTTTATCTGTTGTAGGCCGTCCTTGCACCTGCCACTGCTTCGGTGTTGTTGTTGTTGTTGTGGCTGTAGGAAGAAGGAAAAGAAAATGCACGGGCCTGCTACTGGCTCTGTAGCTGAGCCACCTCCGCTGCCTCGTGCAGACAGAAGAGAAAATAGAGAAGAAAAGAGGAGGGAAAGAAAGACGCTCGCCGCAACAACAGCCGTCGTCCACCATCGAAGCGGTGGCGGGTGCAATGACGGCCTACAACAGATAAAAATTCGGTGGCAGGCTAGGCCCCGCCGCAAGCGGCGGTGACCTACCTGCCCCAGCTCCATCAGGGGAGGTCGCCCCCGCTTCGATGGTGGACGACGGCTGTTGTTGCGGCGCGCGTCTTTCTTTACCTCTTCCTTTTCTTTGTCATCTATTTCTCTCTGTCTGCCCGAGACAGCGGAGGTGGCTCAGCTACAGAGCAAGTAGCAAGACCGTGCATTTTCTTTTCCTTCTTCCTACAGCCACAACAACAACAACTGCCTAGCCTACAACCCTAAGTGTGATTAGGAGGACGAACATCTTGCTGCAGTAGCTAGTCGGCATGCGAAGAAACACTTTTGGAATGAGGCCCTTTTTGAAAAGGTGACATGCCGAAAAGACCGATGACAATTTTTCTTTCATTTACTACCCTTTTTAATTTTCTTTCTAGATATTCCGTTATGTCCTATGGTATAAACAACGTTATTAAAAAAATAACGGGCTTTGCGTTTGGAGAAACGCACAATGTGTGTAATCCAAGCTTGGCAATGAGCGTAGCCATGTACATGAAGCTTCCCTCCAGGGTTAACCAAATTTAAACCACCAGCACATTTTGTGAAGGCTGATGCCACCTTTGGTATATGTCAGGTGGTTTCATGACGCGATCGAATTTTTCAGGAGCGCCGTTTTTCCCACCCAATGGTGCTTCTAATGCTTTTTCATGAACAAAATACGTTCTCGTCACAACCATGTGGGTTTCGAAGCAAACATATTGTTGCGACTGAAGGAAGAAGGAAAAGAAAATGCACGGGCCTGCTGCTGGCTTTGTAGCTGATTTTTTTAAACTGATTTATTTATAGGAAGGGAAAGGCGCGGTAACTGTCTCACTTGTTTTTCTGTGGACACCGCAACCGCGCCGTAAGGGAAGGGAGGAAGATGGGAGTGAAAGTCGAAAGAGAGAAAGAGGAGCCGTAGTGGAGGGCTACGGAGTAATTTCGACCACCTTCCTCCGCTGCCCAGAAAATAGAGAAGAGAGAAAAAGAAAAGGGGGAGAAAGACGAACGTCGCAACAGCCGTGGTCGAGCACCGAAATAGTAGCGGGTGCAATCACGGCCTACAACAGGTAAAAATTCGGTGGCAGGCTAGCCCCCACCGCAAGCGGCAGTGAACTACCAGTCCCAGCCCCGTAGGGCCAGGAGCACGCACCCGTTAATTGCTCAGCGAAGCGAAGATGTCTTCGCTGAATAGTTAGGCTGCACCAAACTTATTCGGTTGTGCACGCCTTTGTGTAGAGAGTGGAGAAGGAAAACGTTTTAAGTAGTAGACCTTTCGAAATGACAACCTCACAGCTTAATCCCTGGATGTTATCGACCCTGCACATTGAGTAGGCTGCATTCAGGTACCGTACTCCGAAGAGTCAGACGCTATACAGTGTCCGTATTCCAAGTTTGCGTCATTATTGAAAGTGTCGCTAGCTCGCTAACATCGAGTCAACTGATTGGTGGAAACGCCGGAACCGGAAGTGGTATTAACATCTGGTTCCGGTGTGCAATCAAATCACTCGAGGTTGGGGAGATAGCGACACTTTCGATAACGACGCAAACTCGAAATGCGGACCCTGGTCTGCATAAAATCGCTAGCTTGCTTATGCGAAGACACTACATATGCGCGCCAACTTAGGCGGTGTGACAGGCACCGCCGATGATTCAGTGTGGGACAAGCTCTCTACTGTCAACTATTCCGAGTACTGCATTTTAGCGCTTACAGGCAGCATATGAATGGATGTACGAACTTGCGAACTAGTGAACTGCAACCATGGTAACAAACTCAACACTCCCACCCCTCTTTCTTGTTCGCAGGCGAACGCGTGCCCATCGTTCTGGTTGGAAACAAGTCAGACCTGATAGCCAAGCGCCAGGTGTCCCA
Organism: Amblyomma maculatum; assembly: GCF_055883805.1. Taxonomy (NCBI): domain Eukaryota; kingdom Metazoa; phylum Arthropoda; class Arachnida; order Ixodida; family Ixodidae; genus Amblyomma; species Amblyomma maculatum. Next base: position 153,706,965 of record NC_139346.1, read on the forward strand.
GGACATGGCCATGAAGCTGGCCCAGGAGAGCATGCACAACTGCCAGTACCTCGAGACCAGCGCCAAGTACAACGTCAACGTGAGCGAGCTCTTCGTCGAGCTTCTCCAACAGGCGTACACCATGGAACGCCAGCCGCCGCCGCCGCCTGTGTCCTCGTCGGGAAGCAGCGGCCGTTCGCTGTCCTCGTCGGCCGCCGACCGGCCACCCGACTCGCCGCTGCTGCAGCCGTCGCAGAACAAGTCGTCATCGCGCAAGCTCTCCCATCGGCTCAGCTCCTTGGGGAGCCTGCCCAGCATGCGGCGCAAGTCGAGCGCGGCTTCAACCGCAGGTAGCGGTGGCGCGGGGATCGGAGGACCCGCCGCGCCATCGACGCCAAGGAGCCGAAAGCCATCGAGACAGGTCGAGACGGCCGACGGAGCGGCGGATCCGGACCAGAAGTGCCACATCTTATGAGCGCGCTGCCTCCTTCACAAGTGCACAAGTATACACTCACTGTCAGCGTTAAATGAAACGCGAAGAGCGAAATCAGATTTTAGTATAAAGAGTACACTATTGTCCACGACAATGATGAAACTGACCCCAACGGTCACTCCAGCGAATAGCATCGGCCCAGGGTCATGACGTCGTGGCCAACCGCCTTGCATCTGCTAGTGTGCACCAACTAGCGGCCGTAGCAGGTACAAGGTGGCTGTCCACGATGACTTGACAAGTGTCTGACGGCATTGGCTGGAGGGCCTGATTGCACGGTCATCTGTTGTTGTGTCCCTAAGCATTAAAATTTCATTTCAAAAGCGCAAGAATGTCCCTTTGAGTGTAAATGGATTCCACGTGTACTTCCTTTGCAGCATTTAATTTTGTTTTCTGTTCGCGTTTCATGTTGCGATGATAGTGCACACACACACATACACATACACTGACCCTTTTCCTCCTATCGCTGTCCTCTTAACCACACTGTGTGCACAACGTTGTGCACACACCGGGTTGTATATATACATATTTTTGATTGTTAGTTTCAGCGCCGGTAATGCCCTAATACTCCCTAAGATATGCGGGCAACTTAATGATTCAGTGTGGGATAGATAGATGCTTGAGCTTGGCCGGTGAAACCTGTAACCTTGATGTGATCAACGTCGAAACGGCGACGGCGAACAAATCAACTCCTTTGTTCCTCGTCCTTGTCCGTTGTCTCTTTCACGCTGTTCACGTCAGTTTTGAGAAATGGAGTGTTCGTGACACCATATGGATCGGCCGCCACGCTGCATACATTACATGGTGCACTTCACGTAACTTGAAAATTGTGTTCACGATGCCTCATGTGAACCGAAAGTCTATACTCCAAAACCGCAATAGTCAAGAGTTGAAGCCAATCGTTGGATGTGGCCAAAAGAGAGAGAGAGAAAAAAAAAGGCAATTAAAAACAAAATCGTGAGAAAAATCCGAAAAAAAGCCGTTTGTTGGAGCCAGCCGAGATGAACTCGGCCGCCTTTACAGCGCTGAAAAAATAAAAATTAAAAAACAACTCCCGCGAAATGCACCAATAAGAAAATCCGACCTGTTCTAGACCTACTGCGTTTGTCATTGTTCTCAACTAGTCCAGAACGATAACGACAATACAGACGACCTGTTGTGTAACAAAGAGAAGAATAAACGGTGGGCGAATATCGCATTCATACGCTGAGAATTCTATAGCGCACAATATGGCTCGGTGCAAGCCCTTTCTATGCCGCATTGCTCCATAAGACGGTGAACCCAATACCTTTTAGGCGATGGCTTTATGTAATTTTTTTTTTTTCATTGTCGCATGCCAATCTGATATAGCAAAGCTGGAGTGGAATTTGCCTGAGAAGACGATTGTGTAATCATATGGTGAGGGCTCGTCAGCTTCACCTAAATAATGCAGCAAATGTATGTTTAAGTTCGAGTGGCTCATTGAACAATATATTGCAAAAATTACTGAATAGCCATCTACAGGGAGCTTCAAATCAAATTATCTCACAAATCCATTCAATTTATTTAGTTACTATTTGCTCGTCTTCGCATCCTCCGGAGATTTCGTACTCGTTCATAACGTTGTACGGAATAAATGTAGAAAATGAGTCTGAGGGAAATCGTATAGGTTGTAAACGAATGACTTAAATTACTGTACACGTGTGATTGGCAATACCTAGACACAATTTTAATAATGGCTTATCCTACGCCGCGCTTCAGGTGTCCACCGAACAAGTGTGACAGACACTGCACCTTTTCTTGAACTAATTATTATTATTATTATTATTATTATTATTATTATTATTATTATTATTATTATTATTATTATTATTATTATTATTATTATTATTATTATTATTCAACATTTCTTCTTCTTTCTCGCGGGGCAACAAAAGAGTATACACCCATATATTTACACGCACAGCATTACGAGTTTTGTCGAAAATGGTAGAACAGTTGCAGTCCCGCTATCGCATCAATCTTCCTCGTAATCCCCTCAATTCTATAGTTTTATCAAATATTGCGATCTGTGTTTCCTGCACCACAATGTAAAGTCTAACATGAAACCTGGGAGCAAATTTATCCTCTCTACTCTTCTTCGTCGTAGTTTTCTACTACGATAAACAAGTTATCGGAACAATAATGCGCGCGTAAAGAACTGATTTGTTAGTCTAACGTCGTCATCACGTGCATTCGCTGCGACCATATTAAGTGGCGGTGATCTTTCAAAATGCATTTAAAGCCTGAATGAACTGAAGAAACCAATAGTCTGTAGAAAGAAGGGGAACACACGGGAATGTTCTTGTTGTCAAAGTAGTCGACAAAATTATTTTTACAGTGATATAATCTTTTCAGAGGTTTTCTAGATTTCAGAGCCGATTTCGTTGTAGTATACGTAACAACGAAAAGCTCCTCATAACGCCACTTCGCCGTAATCACATTGCCACCTTATTTTGACCAATGAGAATACGACCTGGGCCATGTTGAATTGGTTGTGAACCGCCTGCAAGGGACGGTATAGATATATCTGCCACTTTTCACCAGGCTTAATATAATTTAGAAGAACAAAGTCAAACACAGTACCGATGATTTGCAACCGAGTACAACGGAACGCCTCATTTCGTGCTCTGCAAATCAAGATGCGGCGGTGGTTCTCAGCCTTTTTTACTCTTGTAAGCAGCTGCATAAATGTAACCTTGCTTGATCTTGACTTGACGGTTTGTGCCCAGGCGTATACTTTCACGCGTAGTCTTTTTCAAACGTTTGCAGTCTACAGCGCTGCCATGCACTGGGTGAGGAAACGTGTCCCTTTCCCTCTTGTATGCCAGCTAATAGCCAATTTCGAGGGAGCAAGATGATCATGACTCCTCTCCTATAGCGTACTCTCAGAACCAGCGAGCACCGCTGATGGCAGCGCTCCTGCTCCGCCCACATCGTGGTGTACACCAAATATTTGACAGAGACTGCGCACATATTGCTGTATTTGTTTCGTACACGTTCTAAGAGACTGTGTACAAGCCAAAGTCATCGTAGCTAATTCAAATAAAAGAGCCCTGCTACAGTGGCTAGAATTCTAGCCACTGTAGCCCTGCGCATAATACACAGACGTCACTGGATGATAATGATGATGATGATGATGATGATGATGAAAAGTTTATTGAAAGCCACATGGCTTAGATTAAAGAAAGGCGATCAGCCTTCCCGGGTCACCATTGGTAAAAGCCGCTGCCGATGCTCTTTCGACGAGGGCTCGTTGTTCCTTGAGGTCTGAGCTGGACAGGGCCGCCCTAAGCCTTCCCACGTTGGCTGATTCATTATGTCAATACATGGTATTTTGTCACTGGAGTAATTTCTACCGGTGATGTTTTGTATTTTCTTCTTCCCTCAAATTTATACTTACCATTCAGAACAGAAATAATGCACTCGGTGTAAACAAAGCACGGCCGTTCCTTGCTCACAGTGTCTGGCGCCTTCTTCAGTTCATTCAGTTATATGCTACACTACAACACCAATTCGTAACAGCTTCACCCGATATGCCTCCGAAAAAAAGAGTAAGGAAACTTGGTGTGAAGCAGATGTTGAGAAAGATGAGGAAAGACGAAGCTTTTAATATTACAGGAAAAAATAGCGTTTCTTAAGCCTCTTTAGAAAATATATTTATATGGAGTTACTGGCTATTACCCGGTCCATATAAAATGGTCTGGTATTGCGCAAGTTATCAGAGACTATTCAGAGAAATCGTTACAGCCGCAAATACAATTTGTCCTCATCTGTCCCAGTGTGCCATCAAATTCCCAGGAAAGGAGCCCCCACCCCTCGCCACCACTGCAGTACCTGCTGTGCTATCGACCGTCCTTATATACTGCACCTGGGAATGGGTGTACGTCGCCACTTACACTCACCACTGGTGGCAAAATTGTGGTCTACCCGTTTGATATACAAGGTTCTCTGTGGTGTCAGGCGAATGAGAGAGGGGGGGGGGGGGGGGGGGGGCGTGGCATGTGACTAGTGGTCGTAGAGAAGTGCGGGTGGTCGAGCTTTTTTTTTTTTTATTCTATCATTTATCTTCCCTGAGCTCTACCAGCACGCAACAGCCATAGACTGTTTCCAAACTCTTCGAGCATGCCCCAGGAACGACACTAGCGACGCACTATTGAGTGGTAACTCTTTCAATTAACGCTGACTGAAGCCTTCAAAGTTTTAACAAAGGGTCTTTGAGTGCGTTCACCCCGGTCTGAGCCCGGTATAGTTTGAGCTGCTTGAAGCATTGTCCCCATTGAAACTCATCCAAGTTATTGTAATGACGTCTGTTCCGGTGACTGCACAGCGAACCGTTAGCTGAAGAGAAGCTAAATCTGAAAGGCATACGTCTCTTGCGATGTGGCTGAAGTTACCTCAGGCGGAGAGAAAGGCAGATTGCACGGAAAGGACGAAGTAGCTGACCAGCCATGTGAAATCTACCTTGTACGTTTTTGTCCCCCATCGTTGTAAAACGTGCTCCATTCTACAGTATGCTGCTTATTACGTACTTACTAGAGCCAAGAAATGTACAAATTGCATTAACAGACCACCGATGCATGGGTCCGTTGTTTTAACGCCAGTCCCTACACACCTCCCTCCACCACGCCTTCCCCACCGCTTTGTGTTTATTATACCCCTAATATATAGTAAATATAAACAAACAATCCCGCTCTTACTAGGAACATCGCAGCTCAATGTCGTCCTAAGTCATTAGACGTTTTTCTTTCGTGCTCGCGTAGAAAGATAGAGGTGGTTACGTCAACAGATGAAATGCACGTACAGTTCGGGCCACTGTTAAAGGGGACATGAGATCGCGTGGCCTAAACACTGTGCAAAGCCCTGCCGCCGACCGCTGGCAAGAATGAACGGCACCAAGCGCACTTTTGGGAAGAGCAGTCGGCCGTGTTTACTGCGCACGCACCTAGTACGATCGTTTGCCGCTGGCTCTCTAGGCAGTGCTTTGTAAAGCGCGGCAGCAACGCGACCTCATGTTCCCTTTAAGAGTGGACCGTATTGTACGTGTTAAGCGTTTCTTTTTTTGCCTTTTTTTTTTAATAGACCATAACGTATGTCCTTGGCATCCAGCATATCACTTAAATGTGCCCGTTTATCAAGAACGATGGTGCAGTAACGCTGTTCTATAGGTGTGCCTAAAACTTCGTCATCACATAAAGTGAAGTAATAGTTGCAGTGCAAGCCGTATAGTAAAGTAGCCACCGCCCACCGCTGTATAGCGCGAGGTGAATTTTACTTTCCGATGACTGTCATGGACTAACTGTCACTTTGTTAGGTACTAAGAACACTAAAAACATTTGCAAGTATCCTAATAACCAAACTGCCGTCGAATGCCTTGCACTGTCCACGCGCAAATCGGTGAAGCAACACTCTAGATTAGAGCACAGGAAGTACGTGAAACTGCTGCCTGACCTTGAATAAGGGCAATAGATTCCCTTGCGCTCAATATGGCTGCCATGCAGCACAAAGAACTTTTCACGGATGAGTATTGCGATTAGGAAACTATAGCTAGCATGAGAACTCGTCAATTTAGCGTGCTCGCCAACCGCAGCTAAATCTCAGCAAGGCAATTAACAGACCATGTATGCGTGGTTGATGCATTTAAATGCTACCAGTAGTAGTTTTGTGGTCTCTCTCTAAGCACACAAGCGGCGCTATATAAAGATGTTCTTCGGCCCGCTACAGTTCGCTTCGCTGTTTTGCTCTAGAGTACGCGAACGCAAGTTAACGAGGCGCACCCCTGTGCCGTCCAGCACACCGCGTTTCTTGTCTAACGATGTAGCGCATTCCAATGAAGTGCTAAGAGGCAAACAAGTACGGTTTCTTGCCTCTTCTAAACTTCAGGAAGCAAGGTCAAATGGCACGGACATGAGGTTTGTAGCATTTGTATGCTGAGTAATTGGCATATTCAGCAAAAGGCTATAACAAACGGCTACCTACAGAATTGATGGGAGTTTTACGCTTAATTGAAAAGTACACATACAAAAAAAAGTCGGACGAAAAGTTTGACGCCCTTGGCCACTATTAGTTTCATGTGTATACGGAATTTTTTTTTTTCTGCGAGTAACAATTACCCATTTACTGACCTGGATTTAATGACATCTTTTAGTGCCCAGTGCCCAAAAAAATGCCCGACGATACCGAAACGAAAGATCGCGTGACAGGGTCAAACTGCGTTGAATCGGATAATCACACAGCAGGACGTCCATCGAGTATAACCAGGAGCTTGATTCGTCGCACATCGGACGATTTGATACATACTTAAAAAAAAAAAACAAAAACAAAGTTTTAATATAAATGTCCATCATGGAGCTCTATGCGATGCTACTGAAGTTGCAGGGCAGCGAGGTTCCGGAGAAGGTATAAGGCATCTCGCACTGGTGTCAGCGCTACAGCGCTCAGAGCGACCGCAAAAGAAAAATCGCCATGCAAATCAAATTGCACGCTTATCAGCACCCTGTCAACAGTTATGCCGGCGGACATGAAGCACGTCCATGTCGCAGAAATTCTCAGCTAGATGGCGTTTCTTGAAGTGCGACCTTGCAAGATTGCAAGGCTCTGGCAAGGCTTGAGACCAAGGACAGCTTGCAAATGCCATTACACACACGCTGGGAGGGAACCCGCTATCTGTACCTCTCTCAACGGCCGCTATGGGTGGAGCCATAGCCTCCTATGTGGAGCCCGAAATTTGTCCGCCTCTTGTGGCGTCACAAGCAACAGTTCAAGCATTTACGACTTCTATCGCTATTTGCCACTTCGCACTCGTGTTAGTGGCGGCAAAAAAAAAAAAAAAAAGCATAACGTCTTTGTTTTGCAAGCGTCTACGCGTATTTGCATCCAGCAGTTTCGCGCCTATTTTCAGCTTCATATGCGTTGCAAAAGCACTGAGAATGGGAGCACAAATGCATCCAGCCAGACAGCCTCTTGCATAAGCTCTTGCATTATATTCTCACAGAGTCGGTATGAAAAAGTTCGCGCAACCGCCGCTCGAAATTGGTCGAAGCAACCGGCGCTTTCTTGAAGTCCTCGCACCATAGTTGAGAAACGAGGAGGCCCAGTAGTGCCCGAAGAAGGCCGCTCAAGAAATGCGATTGGCAAAGAAGCTATACAGTTTTAATCTCTCCTTGATGACGCAACATGAACTGGACGCAACTGCATCGCCTCAGGCTTTACGAAAGAATGTGTTATAACGTTGGCCACATGTCATGTCGAAGGCAGCCCAGTTAGGAAACGATTTAGCTGCACTCGTGGTTGGATGGGGGCACACGAAAGCACTGTAAAATGACAGATCTGTTCAAGCTATAAATGTGTAGCAGCCACAAATCACGGTTCAAATTGCAGTAAAGCACATCTTAGTGGTGCTGCTGTGCAAAAATGTGAACCTGCTTTTGCCACTGGAATGCTTGCACCATTCTCTTGTGTAGCTGTTGCCGTGGAAATGTCTACATAGCATGCAATTACTCCAATACCAGTATTTACTTTCGCCGCAAATTTGCATCTTCAAACCTACGAACGAGCACACTTGTGCAGACGCCAAGTTTTGCTCATGAGCTTGATATATTTTTAATTTTCTTTTTGACATCAGCAAAACTTTCATAAAGGATCCAAAAGCCATGCATTCTTTCTGTAGTAATAAAGCAAGCAGACCATGTAATATCGGATGCCATGTAGAATGTTGATTTGCTAATTAAAGGGAGTCAAAAGTTAATGAAACAAGCACAGTTATGGGTCCATGGGCTCTTTGCACTGCGAAATTTACCAGGCACATTCAACTTCTCCGATATGCTTGGTGCCTTGTTTGTGTGCCAAGATACTGTACCCTGAAGTTTCTTTTTCAACCAGAGTTGCATCAAAGGAATGTACTATATCAGTTGTTATTTTACATGAATGGTGAATCTACTAAGTATGCTATATTCAATGGTTATTTCGTTGGCAAATTAAAACAACTGTCATTCTTCTCATGTTTAATTAGATACACAATGGTGTACCATTACGCCGCCACAGGACCTTGCCCTGGCCAAGGTGGCTGCAGATGACATCTGGCAGGAATATTGCATGTAGCAGATGTGTTGCTGAACACACATCCAATGAAGTCAAAACCAATGGCCATCTTATTGCAGCAGTTGAAATTATTGTAAAATTGATGAGTGCTTGATAAAAACGGGCTTATGTTAGTGACATTTCCAATTTGAAGAGAGATGCAGCTTTCCCAGAATTTACCATAATGTCGCACACGACATCTGCAGATTAAAAAAAGTAAATGCTGCAGAAGCTCAAGACTGCCTTGACAAGATTTTTTTAACGCATAAATGAATGTTATAAGTCAACACTGAGCACACTAGCACCACAAAAATGGAAATGTCATTAATAGAAAAAAAAAATAATTGATGTTGTGTTTAAAGCAAGAATGAGTTGAGCACTGAAGCTGTTTGTATGTGTGTAATCCTTCACTGATATATGCATGTTTTTCCCAACCTAGCAATTCCTTGAAAAGGAAGCAGTGACCAGTTGTGTATTTTTGTAATGTGCCTGAATGCAGCAAAAAAAAAGAAAATGTTTTGAAGACACTGCAGTCATTCTTTTTTTCTCCCAAGCTGATCCACAGCAGCAAACACTTCCAAGTCACACTGACAATGCAACACGTCCTATATTTTCAATTTCAGACAGCATGGAACAGGTACATAGTGCCCAGACGACAAAAACAAGAAAGAAATAGGGCCTACAATTCAGCAGCTTAAATCAACATTTTCTCAGGGTACCAGGTATCAGACTATGTAAAACACCTTACACACAAAATGTGTGTGTATGTGTGACAGTAAACATGCATTTCCAACAAGTCTATAAATACTGGCTGTGCAGCTCATCTAGTCTTCACTGCAGAAGAGCAGTTTCACTTAATGCTGACACCATACCAAACAAAGCTAAGTAGACATAGCTCAAGACCATATAGTACTATACACTGTCAACTCCTCTTTTCTCTGGATAGTCAAAGACTATCACATATTGCACAACCCTTCCACACAACATTGTAACAATATATATCTTTGCAGTAATACCATCTATAAAACCCTGGCATTGGAAGAAGCCGGTAGCGGCATAGCCAAAATACGCCTGACAGGCAGCTATACTTACAGCATCTACAAACAAACTTTTTTATAACATACACAAAGGAGATGTGAGATACAAGTGCAGTAAAGTACTTCACTAGAGATATCAAGCAAAGAAGAACACATCACAACCAAATGCAAATTTACAGCATAACCAGAAACACTGCAGGACACTGAAGAATAAGAAGGTATCGTCAAGACTGTAACAACGGATTAGCTTTCATGTATTCGGCAGCAACCATGTGCTTAGCTGTGGTTCATGCTGGGCAAGGAAGAATTTTGGAATTAGTAGCCGTAGAAACAGTTGAAACGCTACAGCCCAGCAGTGTGCTGAATACAAGGTAAGCTGAATTAAGATATCTGAAATGCACTCCATTTTGCGTACCAACACAAACTGAAAAATATAGTAATAGTAAACTAACATTGCAGGCAATGCACAATATTCTTCTCTGACTTTGTACAGACAGGAATACTTCGAAGTGAAGAGATGGATGGAAAGAAAATCATGCCGAAAAACAATTTATGAAAGAACTCTGTGCACTGGCTGAGAACAGACCGCAGAGGAATACAAAAGTGTAACTGCACAACTACTGCATCCTCCCCAAAATCACTGCCTTAACATAGCCATTAAACTATTGACCCTGCAGCAGGACAGGTGTGTCAATGACTAGATCGGGCATGAACTCTGTTCCAACGAGTCTGGGCAGCAAACTGAAAATGGTGCAAATATTTAACACTTATGAGAAACAAGCTCAAGCTTATCAACTATTAACACTGCCTTCAAAGTTAACACTGCCATTTTTTGCACAGGCATACCAGAGTCAACATCGTTTACGAGAAATACATTGCAGCCTCGTTTCAATGTGAGAGCACTGACTTACTGCACAATCGTTCACACCTGAAAGCTGTAGTCTTGTCAGATGTCACGGGCATCTCACGAAACAAATACCACGTACGTGCCCACAATGAGAAAGCATTCCCCCCCCCCCCCCCCCCCCCCCCCCCCCCCCCCCCCCCCCCCCCCCCCATAAGTTCTCATTCAAAATGAAAATACATGCATCTAAAATTTACCATCATCCTTCGGAAAAGCTTCAATGTAATAACAGTCTCTTGCAGCACTTTCATGCACAATGAGGAACTGCCATATAGGTTAATTGAGCAAGAAGCAAAAGCCCCATAGCCTCCCTCAAATACCACCCAAATGTATCGTTTTGTATCCGGCAAAAAAAATTCCTGGAATGAGCTGTTAACATTGTTGTACAAGGTAGATTGTAAGAAATATATATCTTGGAAGCCTGTAGCACCGGAAAATGCACGTCAGGGAAGGCTTACAGCATTACTGTTAAAAGGCCAGTATAAATTGGCACTTGGTTAATATTCTGAGCACTAGAAATCAATCACATGACAGTAAGAGATCACCTTGAGATCATTACAATCTTTTTGCAGCCTGGGAAGAAATAGTGGACATGCCCTGTGCTTGAATGCATGGTCTACATCAAACACAAGAGTTTATTGGCACAGTCTATAAAGGCACAAGATGACAGGACTGGGCCAAAGTGCTTAGATCAGAGCCTTTGTACAAAGTTGTCACCAAAACAGGTAAAAATTTGTTCAGATCCCATTAGCCAAATAAGAGATCTCAAATCAGCACCATAATCCCCAGTTTCCTCAGTGCCAGCCTTTAATATTACATCTGCAAGGCTGCCATGACATCAGCATAAGATTACCATAGAAAGTTGCATTTATGGAGAATTGTGACCATTTTTCACCTGCACTATAATTAAAAGGATACCCAAAACAAGTAAGTTAGCCTTCACCAATAAATTACCGCATCCTAATAAGAAAGGTGCTACTGACAACAAAAAATATGTCATTTATAAGCAAGAAGATACATCCCTGACTGCTTTCACTGACAAAGTGCACTGATATGAATTTCTGTTTATGAATCTCTAGGCCTATATTATCCCACGGTCATTGCAAATGAATGCCGGCTGTTGAGGCCCCATTTTGTTGGAGGAGAAATGCAAGAATACCCACGCCCCCACTGTATGATGCCAGAGCACTTCAAGGAACACCACATGGTCTAAACAAATTGGGACACCCCATGTGTCGCCTTGGGTCATCAAAAACCACAATTTCCAACTTCAACCAACTTCCACTTTTAAACCAAGATCACAGGGTCCTATGCAGTACTGATATTTCAAAAGAGCGGCAATAGAAAAAATAAAAGTTCCATGTTTAAACAATTTTTTTTTTTTTTCAGCAATACCACAATCAGTCATTTGTCACAGTATAACCGTGGAAAAAGCCAAAATTTGATTGTTACTAACCCATACTCATTGGCGTACAGTCATAAGCTCCCACATTATGTGAAAGACCACCCGACATAAATCTCCGCTTCAACCAAACTCCATACTTGTGCCTGCATGGACCAGAAGTAGCTTGTCACTCAGTATACAAGGACCCTAGTGTGTTTAACACCAATCTCCTATCTCAAAGGAGCTACACAAGTCAGCAGCCTACTGACCATGCCACCTGATCTCATGACACCTCACAACCCATTGACCAATAAGGGCCCCGCCATATCACCTGCCGATGACCAGCTGGCAAATACCTTCTGGTGATTTTTGCTAACGTCAACATTGGATTTTCTGGAGAAGGGAACCTTAATGATATCACATTAATAGAATTTTTTCTATTGTTCCTCTCTGGTGTTTTTTCAACCTCCTACGATAATACTGAAACTTTCACACAATGTTCTTCACAGTTTTTTGGTCATTTGTATCTAATTTTGCAGTGGTTTGACAATTTGCTGCAGGGCAAGTCAACTTAAAATTTCTCATATCACGGCCTCAATCGGGGAAATTTCTATGGGCAACTCCAGGTGCATGACCAGACTTGATAATCAGTCGCTATTTGCTTTGTGTTTCTCTGGGATTGCTTTTGGTCATTTCAGATAAATAGTAGCCTCAGCTGTCATTTGGTTGTAAGTTCAGCAAATCAATACGCACATTACTGCTTTTCTGGCCGTACCTGTAGCATGATAGGCTGGCCAAAGATTATAACTTTTTTCAATTTAGGTTTTCTAGTTTTATGCAAGGGGACACTGAGCAATGCACTCCCTATCTTCAAAACACCTCTACGGTTACCATTTAATGCATTTCAAGAAGGTTTCTTATCTTCTTAGCTTAGTCACAAACAGGCATAGCTAGATTTATCAGAACACGCCTGGAGAGGTTAAAAACAGATTTTCTGGCAAAAAACATATTGACCTTGAAATTTGCTCTAAACAAAGCAAAGCCTTGTGGAGATGAAACCATCTCCATTGATTGCTCTGTTGCACCTTCCCACGCACTGAAAACATTCCCATTCCTGCCTACACAGAGCTCAGTAAAAACAAGGTGCTGACTGTTCGACCACTCCTCTCTACCCCCTTGAAAAGAACACCCTATTTTCATGTCACATTCAAATGACTTGTGTAATCATTCAGTGTCCTTGAATACTACAGTAAATAATAGCTGCAAAATGATTTTGCACTTTCGAACGGCATCGAGTAAGTTTACATTGGTAAAGAATAGAAAAGGTGTTTTTGTTGACTGCATGCAGTTAAACATGACAATTCTGCATGCACTTTGGTGGGCAAACCGTTTAGGTAACATACAAGCATTCTAAAACTCTTGTTCTTAGAGCTATCCTGAATTGACCCGGAACTTGGAGTGATGCCGAAAGTCTGACAGGCAACTACTGGAAGCATCAAAATGAACTAAACTGCTCTGATCAAACCAAACTCTGCATAAAAAATAGCACCGAACACATTAAAGCAGCTAGTAAATATGTTGGAAAGCAAACCTGCTTGATTGCTACGCCATGCTAGTAATACGCTCCTAACCCAAGCAGCTGTTCCACTGTCTCATGAAAGCTTTTCAGCAGTCAATTCAATATTCCCCAAAATGTAACCTAGAACATAGCCAGAAATTCATGCGATGCTAGAAATCAGTGAGACTTACTTTGTTCCTGAAGGTGAGATTTCTAGAGGAAAAGCTACACGAGACCCATGATCCTCAGTAGTACAACTGCCTGTGTGGTATATAGAACTTAGTGACCCAGTGCTGACAACACCACAAAGTTTAATTTGCCTTGAAAACGTGCAGGTCTATGGAGCCATACAAACACATCCTTCCAGCAAAGTGATGCTCTCTCAAAGAGTTGGAGCATTTTCCATTCCATTCTGATAGTCAGGGAGCAGCTTATTTTATCTTCAGGGTGTGAAAAAAAAAAAAAAAAGGGACTGCTTTTCAACTACAAAAGTGTGTCACACATTGTCTTGAGGCCATCTCGTGAACTATGCACAGAGCATGCAGGAACTTTCTAGGATGATGTTCTGTAACCCCAAATGCAGTGCCCTCAGCTAGCTCTCTTGTACCGCACTGCTTTGAATGTACGGGGGCGCAAACATGCCGACGCGCAGCCAGAGACGAGCACTAACGGGACAAAAGAAACAGCGTCTGAAGCCCAAGAAAAAGCGAACATCACTCAGTCAAGCCGCACTGCCCAGGTGTCACTAGCTGCCCCTCACTTGTCAACACGAACTTCCACCAAGCTGTTGCGATAAACCTGGCTGCAAGAACTCGACGGCAAGGTCACACCACTAATCAAACCAAAGTGCTTGGTTAAAGCAAAGCCTTGGACGGGCAAAGAAACGCAGGACCAGACCCAAGCGCAATGCATTCAGGAGTGAGATGTCGGGGCATCCCCGGATCCGCGCACGCAAAGCAGGGAGCGGCAGGCATGTGTGAATGCTTGCCACCGCTCGCTCGATGCCTTCCTGCGAGCTGCTCGCCGAAGCAGGAACTGCCGCTCCTTCTCGCGGCGGCGGATCTCGCGGACCAAGGTGTGGAACACGTCATCCACAAAGTGACGGAGTGCAGCAGAGGTCTCATAGAAAGGGCAGTTCATCTGTCGTGCCAGCGCTTGCCCCTCCTCCGTGGTAACCTGGGTGTTGAAAGAAGTGGCTGCTTTACAAGCACTTGTAGTGCAAGGCTGGGACCACAACCACCAATGCCTTTTTAGTGCATTAACACTACTACTCGCATCCCGAGCAAAATCTGATGTATATCGGGAGCTTCCAGGCTCGTGCACCAGCAAAGCCTGTGCCCATCTCTGAAACAGATTTCACCAGGACAAATAAACATAAAACTGCTTCGCCATCAACAGGCTTCAAACTGAGGCTGACGCAAACAGATCAACTTTGCTGGCTACTGTGATAGAACACTACACCACCTCAGAAGCCAGTTTCTTCAAATGCTAAACTTACAACCTTACACGCTGAATTTCAGATGCCACCTACAATGTCTTCATCTCCCCTGACAAATAATTCAGCTGGAGGCCAGAATGGGTAGTATTAATTTGACAGTGTGGTGTATTTGACACCTGGCCTCCAGGTGGCACATGAAGAGGACTGTCTTTGAAAAGATTGTGCCTACTTTCTCGAGGTTAGCATGCAGGTCAACTGATTGTAAGGTCGCGGCTCAGCAAACCTAAGCAATGCTGAACTAGGCAAAGAAGTGCAACCGCATGATGTTCCATGCTTGGCAATACTAAACTGTCTGTCAATTTGTCTTCACAAGGTACTTGTCACCAAACAATTAGATCCCCCTATGTTTAAAACCATTTCTGCCCTAAACTGTCCCTCTAAAAGAAACGGCACCAGCGATGAAAAGTCGAACTAACATCTTTGGTAGCCTTCACCGCTGAGAAGAAAGTGAACACCACATCAAAGTTTCTGTGTGTTCTGAATTCAGGGAAATCCAAAATATTATTTTTGTTCCACAGTGTTTTGGCACGAGCTAAGACAGTAAGGACACTACCTCTGCTACTACCATAAAGCACAATGCACTCAACATGTCACCTCTCTGTAATACTGGCAGCAACTATTTCAAGATGGCCTCCAAGGACATAGCTAGCTGGCACAATCTGTTTAATTCTTAGCTTTAGTGCCCTTGTCACTGACCACAGTATACTGGCACCATGATCAATGACGGGTGTTTTTTGGAGCCTTTGAACTACTGCTTACAATGAAAGAGATTTGATCAAGTGGGTCCCCCCTTTTTCATAGAAACAACCGCTACATTACATCAAAAAGCTGGATATGAAAGTAACAGCAAAAAATCTATTTCATTTGAGACCTGAAATGTCTTTATATTAACAAGTCTTTACCTACTGCTTTACCAGCCACTGATAGCCCCTTTTTCCTTTTTTTTGCATTCACATTCAACAAACCGTGATATAAAAACCAGCTATCCATGTGACTGTCCCTTTAAAAGTGTGACTGCTTTCAGTTCATTTTAATAAGGAGAACAGGTGTGATAATGCTATATTAGTTCTTGTCAAGAGTAAACATACTTCTTATGGACCCACATAAGGCAAACAATGCCATAAACATTGTGTCACAGAGAGTTGAAAACACTTTGCCCCTTTTATCATGATCGATGAAGACACTGTTGAGAAGATATGGCGGAAGCACATGATTTAGCTGAGTGCTAATAACACCAAAATGAAGCACTTTGCTATGCCTCAGTGTCACAGTGGTCAATTTGCAGTGGCCATCCACTGCAATGATAAGCGTCCCAGTGAAAAATGGCCAAAGGCTCATGTTAAGCATTTTTTCAGTTTCCTGTGTGGCATTATTCTGACATAAATGCTGCTGAAGCTTTGTGCCAGGCTCACGTGGGTACACAGGGGCTAAATGGATTACAACAGTAATTAGTTAAAACAAACCACGTTCTCTCCCATGGAATTTCTGTTCACTGGTGTGGGCAATCTAGCAGAAATGGGATCCTTGTAGGCAGTCAGCAGTGTGTATTAGTCAACAATGCGTATTATGCAAAAGTGTCATGCAGGGTTTAATGAACATAAAGAGCTAATGCTATCATGCACCAAGTATGAGGTAAAAAACATTTAGGACCGCCTAGGTGTATGAAGGAAAAAGCTCGCTGACGTAATGTACTCTTGTGATGCCAGATTCCCACACTTCCTCCTGTGACACATGCCATCATGAGACCAGTACAGCAATGCCCTCTGTACTCTTTCTGCTCCTCTGACAGCATCTTCTCCACTCATCCTCCTCCTGAGCGGCACGCTCTCCACTATCCTTCATCTGACAACCACAGTGCTAGGTCACATGGTGGGTGACTAGTGAGGTGCTTAGGACGTACAATTGAGGTACATATGTTATCAGTTGCAATCCCGATCGTAATTGCTCTTACCATCTGATGTACTGTTTCCTGAAAGTAAAATAAATTAACTAGTTGCGAGCACGGTGCTAGAACTATCACCTCTTTCACCTGTACATACGCAACATCATCATCTTTCATCGGTGTTTGGAAGATCACGCGCCGAGTTCCAGATTCGGGCTGCAATAAAGACGTTTGTTCGAGCGATGGCTCATAAGTGGTGGAGGTGCCCTTAGTATCTCAAGCCTCTCGCTTTAGACCTGTCTACTGTTCCCCCTGGAGCTCTGTTCCAGCCTTCGCTTGCCCTCACAGCCCTTCGGTATGAACGAGGGCAACGGAACCCTCCCGCTCCGAAAATTAAATGGGCCACACTGGCAGATGTGCACCAATTAGGAAGGAAACGGTATGATGCCATCCAAAATGCTGCCCAAAGAACACTTGCATAACAATTTTGAAACGAAAGAAGGGAAATCTGGCACCCGCATGTAAGTCCGTTAGCGAGACCCTATAAGCAAATGGCGCACCAGAAGAGACAAGGAGGGAGGGGCCCTTACAAAGGGGCACCTGTTGCAAATGCAATCGTCCCGCTCGCTGCTTTAGTGCGGAGTGGGATGATGATACCTATCATGTATTATGTTTGTGTTATGGTGATGCCACAAGGTTATGTGGGTTCTATGCCACTTCTCTCCGTACCACTCATGAGCTAAGCATGGCTTTTGCCTTAAAAAGTTTTTTGTTGCATGTACTTGTCTCTAGCTTTTGAAACCTATAATTTGCTCGAATGTTGTTTGTTTCTTTTAAGCAACTAAAAATTCATAATTCAGCAAGAGCGCTCTACACTAATACCCACATCAGATGAAAAGGGATGCATTCACAGTAAAAAAGCGTAAAATATTTTTCCTTGGACTTTGAAATTTTCTACTTGAGTATATTACACGATTTATGTTGAGGTCATCTCCACATGTATCATATAGGGTTGGTTCAGTTTGGTTTATAGAATTTAACGTTCCAAAGTGACTCGGCCTATGAGAGTCTCCGCAATGAAGGTTTCCGAAAATTTCGGCCATCTGTGGTTCTTTAACGTGCACTGACATTGCACAGCACACATGTACATTGCTTTTTCGATCCCACATCCTTTGGTTCAGCAGTCGAGCGCCCTAACTACTGAGCCAACACAGAGGGGTGCGTCACATAGGGGTTAGTCTAAATTTGTCAGTAAGTGTGTGCCACATGTGAAGACAGCATAAAACTGCTTTCTTCCTTAAACTGTTCCTAGTGAGTGCACATTTCTGTTCTCACAACACAGGCTTTACTAAGCACGGTTTATTAATTACTTCACTATTTCAAGCGAACTGACATTTACCTCTTCGTTTATATTGTAGCATACGCCCTTTAAAATGAACTTGAAGAGAAAAGAAAATTTGTTCGTCTTATCAGAGTTGATCTTAACAGAAGCACCCTTAAAAATATTTTGTATGTAGGCTAGGGAGTGCAAACGTGTGTTGCATGAAAACAATCTATACAATCTACTGTACTAACTTCATGCAATCTATGAAGGGTATATTTACTTTCTCAATTTCTCTGTCTCGAACTTGAGCCATGCATAGCTTTGCTCTCTCGTTGCCTTCGATTTCGACATGACTCGGAATGCAGTAAAATTTTATGCTTAGTCCCCGAGTATCGGCTGTTGTGTTGCATATGATGCCCCCAAGTAACGGTGAGACTTCTAGGGTTAAGGATTGTGAGTATGCTAAAGGAGTCTGAGTAAATAGTACTGTTTGTAATATTCTTGTTTATTATTTTTTCTAAGGCGACAGAGATTGTGTAACATTCAGCAATGAAGATGGATGCGCAATGTGGAAGTCTTATTACTTTCTCCAATTTTCCTCAAACCACTGTGCTTCCAGCATAATTAGTGGTTTTCAAACCGTCATTAGAGAAGTTTGTGAAGTTACTGTATCTCCCCCAAGACAACAGATTCCTGGATGATGTGATTGAGTGGAGTTAGTGATTTCTGTCACTGTTCAAGCGTGAGATGGAAGATTGCAGGATAATTATACCATGAAGCTAATGGGTCCAGCCGTTGAGCAACGCAACATAACGCTTCCACTATGCCGTGATTCTGGCAGATCTCTTCCAATAGCGACCTGGTAGCCTCAAGTTTGTTCCTAACAATATTAGGGCATTTCGTACAACCAGGTAGCAGATGTGCTTAGGTAGGGATCTCATTATAAGAACATATGCTGAAGAAAAAGTTTCTTCTGACTTCTAGTGGGAGGTCATCTGTTTTGACGAACAGACTGGCTATGGGAGGTGTTCCGTATACACCACATGAAGAGGAGAGGCCTGAGTTATGTACTAGGTCTAGTCTTTTCAGGTATGATCGTATCACTGATCCATGCATTACGCATCCATAAAGTTTAAAGCAGAGCACGCCAAACAGCAATCTGTAGACAGCATGCTCTACGACACTCCTAACATTTCCGAGCACTTTCAGTATGTTCAGTGAGTTTAGGCGTTTCGTTCTGAAGGTATTTAAGTGAGGTAAGAACACGAGTTTTGTGTCATATGTTATGCCCAAAACTGCATGTTCTTGTTTTATTAATGCTAGAGAGTTTCATTTAGGTGCAGGGTGTGGTCTGTCAGTAAGCCTCCATTCAGCAAAAATAGCAATCACTTATTGAGGGGAAAGTTGGAATTACTTTCTATCAGCCAGAAAAGTTAGTTTAATGTGAGTTGCAGTATCTTTCTTTCACATGCTGAGAGGCTTGAGGATATGTATGCTATCTGAGGAGAGAGATAAAGAGGCATTTAAGTGAATATAAGAGATGCATGTTAATTGAAGGTCATCGGCACAGAATGAACACACAGTAGACTTTGGGATTATTTTAGCTACACAGTAGCTGACAGATTTTTCGGATTGTAATAATTAGGGCTTTCTAAGATATTTGCGACTTCATTCAAAACTATCATGTGCCAAAAATTTAATTTTTTTAAATCCAATGCCTGCTGATCGAAATTTATTCCTGCACTGGATATTTAGCAAAATGGCAATCAGTCTGCATATATCTATTCAAAGATGAATACAATTAGAGGGATGATATTAAATTCTTTCCCAAACATAGCCTTCCATTTACTTTTGACAACATATGTACCTTTCCATGACAGATATTTTCACTCTGTAGAGTCCCAGAGTTCAATTTTTTGGACTAAAATTGGTGTTAGCAATACTGTGGAGAATGTTTTTCGGCCAAACGCTTGTTCTTTCAGCACTATATAAATGCAAGCATGCATCGTTATCACAAGCAACAGATTTTTTGCGGCCATGAAAGGTGCCATCTTGGATTTAAACAGCGTCATTTGGACGGACTGACTTGGCTATTCATTTTTGCCATTTGAAATAGTAGCATTAACAGAATGCTCTTTGTTGCCATTGCAGTGGCCTACAATGTACTCGCAATCAGCCTGGAAATGAAACGTAAACATCGTCAGCCGTGGCTTCAACAATGCAGCCACCTGTGGAGCAGAGGATAGGAGATGCATTTGCAGAGGCTCGCGTTCCGCTCGCTTTTTTTCCCCAAGAGTTCCATCGTTGTATGGCTTCGAAACTGTTGCTAACCATTGCTTTGCGCAGCCTGTGCATTAATTCACAGCATGAGCATGACTTGCAGCTGTGTCATAGTCATGAAGTGAAGCGACAAAAGCATGACTCTGGCTTAGATAGTCTAACTGAAGAGTTGCAATGGTTACAGCTTTGCGCAACCTGCTTCTGCGGGGGTGCTAATGCATATGTGCAGATAGTTTTAAAGCAGTCACATGTTTCTCAGCAGTGCGCATGCCTGCCGCGTGAGGACCAATCAACCCTCTGTTATCAGGATATAAACAGAACTTGGGGAGCAGCGCAGTTGATTTTTAAAGCAGATTTTTCACGAGAACTTGATTTTTTTTTCAGCTTCACAGATTTTTTTTGGAATGTGATTATTCAGACCATTAGCCGGGTCCTATATAGTCTGCGACTGTAGAGTCGACTTTTAGAATGAACGGTGTTGTACTCCATACCTGTAAGGTACCCCCTTCTACTGAACAAACTTCCTCGAGAGCATTCAGCCCAGGTGGACACGAAATCAATGGTCTGAGAGGAAATCTTGCAGGCAGTTTAGCATTGTACCACAAGTGCCTAGGTACGCTAGGTTGCCAAGAATTCCAAACACCTATGTCGTGTCATAAGCTTTTTCCACATGAAAGGAGCCACCAGACAAAGTTGTTACGTATGAAAGTTTCTCGGACTAAATTTTCAAGGTGAAAGATAGATGGTTGTTGAAGATTTTTCTTTAAAACCGCATGGGTGGACATCAAGAAGTGCATAGAATTCAAGAATAAATTTTCTCCTAATACAGTAGAAGCTCATCGATATGTTTCCAGTTCATAAGATACCCCGTTTCATATGTTCGAAATCACGGGTAGTAGAGCATCTCTCATAGAGTTACACTATTTTTCTCCGAGTTAATATGTTCACAGATAACATGATTTGCCAGCTACTATGACCGAAATTTCGACAAATTGTGGTCGTATAATATCAACTGGACATGTGCTAACGAGCACTCGCGACATGAAAAACTGATCAGTGGTGCTCATCTGCCACAGTTGCTTTCCTGCAGTGCCTAGGTGCAAAGGGGCGAATCATTAAACCACCATGGAATGGGCCAGCAAACGAGGCACCCATTCCCGCAGAAACATGACTTCATGAGGAGAAACGCAGTGGCTTCTTTGCGGTGCCTTAGGTGAATAGGGGAGAAACATTCGATAACTTTTCGCTTGCATATGAGCAGGCCGGATCTGCAGGATGCACACATGAGCAATAACACTGCGACTGTAAGACACTGCAATGGCTCCTCTACGTGTCACTGTTGCAAGGGGGCGAAGCAACTGGGAACTCCCAAGGAAGCTAACCCGGCTCGTCATTGCCTTATACGAACCACATTTGTTACTACTAAAAATCTTCCCTGCTGAGGACAATGCAAATAAAGACTGAATTCTGTGAAAGCTAAAAATGCGCAGTACATACTTTAAGTCTACAAATGATAACCTACACTTTTATGCAGTGATCGTCTAATTTCTAAATGCCTTTGTACGTAAACCAGCAGTTCAACTTTTCAAAAATCAGGGAGTTTGGATATGTTTTCCCAGATAATTGTTTGTTTGCCGCATTACAAGAAGAAAAAAAAACAATGTATCAACGAGGTTTAACTATTTAGAACTAACACTTTTTAAAGATTTAAGGTCTATTCACACTTGCAAGTCGCGAAGAGCGTACGACCGCTGCGCAGCTCGACCGATGTTCCCACTTGCAAATGTGGCCTGCGGGTCGCTTTCCAGATCTTGTCTAGCTTGACTGTTCACCGCAAAGTAAAGCCAACTTACGTTCTCTTCAGCTGAGCCACTGATTGGTTGCCAGTTTGCGAGTCGCAAAGCTGGAAAATCGAGCAGTGATCGAAAAGCCTGCGATAGCCACTTTTCAACCACAATGGTCGTACGACCTCCGCGAGCCGCAAGTGTGAATGGGCCATTAGAGAGGCAACCCGCGAGTGCTATCGGCCTATAATAACTACTAGCAAAGCTGGCAATTTTCCTGGTTTCAGGAATGGTACGACAACTGCCTTCTTTTCAATACAGATATTTTTCCTGATATCCATAATTTTTTCGAAAATTTTAAGTGCCTCTACAGCAGCAGAGGAAAGATAGGCTAGTATTTCGTAATGCACTTCATTAGGGCCCAGAGCAGACTCTTTCTTTGCCAGTGGACAGTTTTCCGTATATTTCTTGAAGTGTGATTAAATTGTAAGGCTCATTTGCACTACCCCTTGTAGGAAGTTTTCGCTTCTCAGCTATGTTTATGTATATTAAAGATGAGTTTGCAGCAAAAAATTGGAAAGCTTGAGCAAAATTCTCCTTAAGTAAGTCTGCCTTTTCATTAATGCCACTTGTTTCTGCACCAGGAAGTGTCAGCAGAAATGGAATCGCTGGGCGTGGGAAGGGGGTGGGGTATAAGAAACTACCACTTAGGTCGTGAATTTGCTCCCACATACTTTTTTTTGATGAGATGAAGCTGTATACAGACGACATGTAACTTTGCCAAGAAGTTTTCTCGGCACTATGAATGTACTTTGCTTCACCATTTTAGAATTTATGGGGTTTTTCTGTATTGGGTACTTACAAGAAATTCCCTGGCGTTATTTTGTGTCCTTTAGCTTTCTTGTATTTCATGAGTACCGAATCTAGTGGTTCCGTTATTACTCGCTGTTATGCAAATGTCCTGGAAGCCTGTTTGGCTGCAAACACAAGAAAGGACAAGCAGAGGCCCCAAGGAAAGTGATTTTGCTCCAGGACAACTCAGGGCCATATGTTTTGCTGTGAAATTGGCAGCAATGAGAGAAATTGATAGGGCAACACTATTTCGCAGCTAATTCTGTGATTACAGGGCACTCCGCGCACTAAAGAGAGGTTCTTCCGAGATACAAGACTAGAAAACATGCGAGAAAACAATCTAATTCCTGTGTTTCAATCATTTGTATTACACTCAAATCTTGATATAACGAATCACACAAGACTGCCAAAAATCGCTTGCTATTTTGATATTTTATATATTTTTGCTATTTTGGTATATATTTTTGTGGTAACTTTTGGTGACGCCACTTTATACCTCAAGTCATCAATTAAGATTTATAGATATTCTGAACTGATGAAAAACTTGCGTATATAAGTCAATGCTATAACCTAGGTAGAAAAACGGCGTACCTTGGCAGTAAACACTTACGCAGAAAAGCAAGATCTCAAATGTTGCACTCGCTTCAAAATATTTTTTTGTTTGAAAAAATCAGTTAATCTGGCGTGTGCAGCCCACACGGCCGGTAAAGAACGCCTCTTCCCCTTCCCCTTTGCACACCACCTCATAGGCTGACTGAACTGAGCGATGAAAGTGAAGACTTTGCTCTGCTCATGTGCATTATGACAACTGACTTGAATATGATCTAATCTTCTTTAGTGTTCAGCAAGTTTTAAAATCCATTCTCAGTCTTTCAAAATGGCCATGATGGTCGATGAGGCAATGTCAGACAGTCTGCAGAGGAGGATTCACTTTTTCACGGTGTCGATTTCTTGCAATACACCAGATTTTTCCTATAGCGAAACTGCTATTGCTTCTCCTTGAAGACGTTGCTGGCTGCATTCATCATCTGATCTCGATTGAACTTCATAGTAAGATCAGCCACAATAAAAAATACCTCTCCACCACACACGTGAATAACACACGACCGATTGGCAAATGACGTCACACAAGATGGCTAGGCCTGCTAGGCTATTGCGTATCAGACCACAGCTTTGTGGCGGCGCTAGAAGTTGGCATTAGATATAGTGATGATGATAGTGACTGCACATGGGGCGTACACACAGAAACGGCGGTTTCTGTTTCACGCTACAGTTGCGGTACTGTTTATTTCAGCCACATTCATAATACAGATGAACCTCAATAGAGCGAAAGATAATAAATGTAAAGAAGAATGTAAAGAAGAAAAAGAACAGAAAACGCTGCGGCATCGCCATCACCATCGCTGGTCTCCGGCGCCCATCTCCCGTGCTGGAGCTGTGCCCTGCGGCTGGCAATTCGACCCTGCTGTGCCCGAATTACTGGCAGCGCTAGATGTTCAACCCATTTATTAAATCCACATTTCATAATGAAGTTTGTGATGCACCAAAATTGTTTAGTTTCAGTTTCTTGCTACTATTAAAATGCCTGTATTTTTTTCCCTCGCTTTAACGAAGTAGTTTCGCATAGCAGTTTCGACAAAACGAAGTTTTTGCAAGCAAGGAAGCAAATTTTAGCATTATCAGCCACCTGGAAATGAATGAAAAGTTTTACTTATTGCAAAACAATGATGCCTATTCGTGAAGGCAACACAGGTAAAAAAAGAAAAAATTTACACCTCAAGGAAGCGTTGGGTGAGCAGACATTCAAACAGCACATGATGTTTTAATGTCTAGAGGGACTTCTTACTTCTAGAGCAACACTGTCTAGAGTGTGTTTTATTTGCTGGCACGCACAGACACATTAAGATAGTCATTTTGTTCTTTTGTAATAAAGCACATCCCACCCTGCTGTGGTGGATCAGCCATTAGGGCGCGTAACTGCTGATCCCGAGAATACAAATTAGATCTCTGCCACGGTAGCTGCTTTTCACTTGAAGTGATATTTCTAGCGCCCTCCACTATGGTGTCCCTAACTGCCGATGTCACCTCAAGATGCCCAATAAAGAAAACTACCCCAGCAAACCCACCTCATCACGAAACAATTTTTTCCATAAAGTGCGAACATAGTGGGCAGCCGTTAAATCCCGTCCAGATGTGCCCATGCCCATGGGCAACTTTTCCAAACATGTTGGCCACGGCTTACTAAGCAAACAAAACCAGTTCAGTATTTTGAGACGACCCGCTGCTTGTATGCTTCATTCCTGTCAGCCTGCGAAAGCATGTGATGGGTCACATGGTTGCTTGATGCTATTAATGAACCTCTGCAGTGCTACTTGGTTTTGTATTCGTCGAAAGCACCCACTCTGTGGAAATAGCTGCACTAACATGTGAACCTCGTGGTCATCTTCGGGGATGCCGTTTGTACCTCCAATCATCAATTAAGGTTTTAAGATATCCTCAATGTGGTAAGAAAATACTTAGAGCGTTATATATAAATGTGCAGCGCTAGAAAAGAGCTGCTCGGCTTCGCAGAAAACCTGGACTTTCGCAGTATTTTGAGACGTGATTTCTGTTTATTGAAGGTTAATTGTACTACTCTTGTAGCTTGTTTTGCTTGGTGCGTCTTCTCAACCCATATTCCTGTGCAATACACCTAGTTTCTCCCACGTCAGTAAAAAATGCAGATTTCAGCATCTCGTTAAGAATTGTATGTGTTAGCAACCATACTTTCCTCTTATAGCGGCAGTTTTAAAGTGCCTGCACTTTGGTTTCGCGCCCCTGCAGTAGTATTAAGTTAATATGTATTTATGCACTAATTCAAGTGCTGCACCTCTCTGCCTGCCCACGTAATTTTGTATTCTTGTGTGGCATTGCTCCCCTTACATAATATCCTAAACTGCGGGCCTTTAGAGATGAAACAAGGTTCTGATTTCAGAACCACCTTCTCTGGATATCTTAGAGGTCGGCAGCCCAAATTAACTACAGTCCACTGCATAAGTCCATAAGAACTATGCTTGGGTTTCCAATAAAAGAACACTTGAGTGAACATAACTAATAATATAACTTGAGTGAATACGGCACACATTTCGGATTGGATTGCAAGACTTGAAATGATCACCGCATTGAATATGCCGAGCTTCTGACAATTTAAGATGAACCCACCTGGCGAGAGCTTTCCAAGTCGCACTTGTTTCCAACAAGAACCATGGGCACAGACTCTGAGCAGCGAACACGCTCAATCTGCTTCCGGCACTCGGCTGCTTCTTCGAGGCTTCTTCGGTCAGTAATGGCATAGCAAATGACAAAGCCTTCTCCACAACGCATGTACTGGTCTCGCATCGCCGTGAATTCAATCTGCATGCAGCACACAAATGCAGGTGCTTAGAGAAAGGTTCAACATGACAAATAAAAGGAAATAAGCATTAAAAGCTCACTTGCATTTTAAGACTCATTCAACGAAGTCTTTAATTATGACCAACACTTTTAATAAGCAATGCCATTAGCTAATGCAAGGACTGATACAAGCATAAAAGTAAATGTAAGAGGCACTGGTCTGGGTATATCTTTGAACTGGGGATAAATTTCTATTTGGCGACTACGAAAATTTCAGGAAGCTCCAGAGGATTATTTTATGCCACATGGATGCGGTCCAGTGGTCAGCAACTGTAATCACATGCTCAGTACCAATATTCATCAACTTGTGAGAGAAATGAACACAGTGGACATACTGCCCCCTTTAAATGTCATTGCAACCTTTTCTGCATCTGTTAAGCTTGACTGAGATGGCTAACACCCTTACAGCAAGATAGGTTTGCACTTATCCTCCAGATATACAATGACAACAACACGCAAAGTCATTAGACTGCATTCAAGGTGCAACAGCTGCAGTTATGAAAACTTTTCAGCTGTCGCTTACAAACAACGCGCCCAGACTTCACCTCAAGTTTCAGCTATGTTCTTCACTGTAGAATTAAAACTGTAGATTAATATTTTTAACTGCTGAATAATTACAGAAATCATCCAGGAACGAACAGGCCAAGCTAAGCGACTACTCGTGAAAGGAAGCATTTCATGCATATTGCACTGCTTCGGATGTGCTGCAGATATGCTGCTTAACTAAGCTGCGCTAAAATGCTGTGAAAATGTAAACTAGGTAACCAGACAATTTAGCCACACAATTAATTTCGAAGAAATGTACCACTGTCACTAACTTTCTTCATTTATTTCTCACTCTGAAAATATATTTGTCCGTTAAGTTCTGATCAGAATTAACACTAAAATTTCCAAAAGAAAAAACTGCTCTTGCAGGAGGCTGCTTTTGCTCAATGCGTGCATTGTTCTTAGCCACAAGCCTTTTCTTAGTGACTGCACATAGCAAACAAAGTCATAGTAACCGCCGGAAACAAGCTGTACATTGTCGGCTAGCACCGGCATCCATGCTAAATGTCATAATGAGAGGACAGTTGTCAGGCTAAAAACATATGTGAAAAGTGCAAAACACTTTTGGGAGAAGGTGAGGGTAAACTACTACCTTTTAGTCATTGAAAATTGCAACCAGAGCTAAAAATGCAAAACGCGAGCTTTAAGGTAAAATTACCGCCTTCTATTGAAAATTGCAACCATCACAACTGCTGACCATACGTCATCTTTGGCAGTGCAAAGGATGCAACATAGGCTGGACGAGTGCGACTCTTCACTGAAAATATTGGTAGTACAATCACCCATGACTAGTACAGTTTGGGATTGGAGGCTGAAGGGTTAATCACACAAATTGGGCTATATTTTTCTCTGTGTAAAGCCATGGCCAGTCTCGAGGGAGAGAGACTCTTCCTACGGCCTTCCCAATGGGGTTTGTTTCCATGTCCTGCAGCACCTCAGTGGGGTCGCCACCCCCTCACTGCTCCACTTCTGCTACATCGCTGTTCACGTGCAAAGAAAGCGCACGCTCGCTCCCCGTCCTTCGACATCAATTGCAACCTGCTGGTCCATACAATTCTATCCTTATGGTTTATACAACAAAAGTGCAATCGACGTCTGATATTTCCTATCCATGAGGTATAAAATGCAGATAAATTCAGAGCTTGGGCGTTCCCCCTCAGTGTGACTCTATGGTGGCATGGGCCTCCAGATATACTGGAATCAATGCTTGCTGCCCCTAAATTTTGAGCAAACACAAAATTTATGTCATGCAGTGTGCCTTTTGAAAGGTATTAAAGGGACACTAAAGACAGCCAAGGATGGCATGAAAATCTAATAAACTACATTTGGAGACACTGTCGCCGCATATCCGGCAGCAAAAAATGGAATAATTGCTGAGATATTGCGATAAGAAGTCGAGGTTTTTTCTTGTTCCCGCCGGTCGAATTCAAACTGTGGCCTCCAACTACGTAGTTGGAGTTGAGTGACGCACACTATGACGTAAGCGGAGACTCCGTGATAGCTAGCGAGCCGGCGCGGCCCGCGGCGTCGCATCCCTCAAGTGCCAACTTGGCAACAGCGTACTCGCAATGACGGCCTCAGCCGAAATAAATAAAACGATGAAGAGAGTAATTTACTGAGCGATGGGCCCATAAAGGAAGAAAAAAAAAACATAGAGGGCTTGTAATGCCCAATACTTTACATGTTTCTCAAGCTTTTGCGCTCCTTCTTGCACTGTGTACAGGGTGTTGCACAATTAGACCCGCGCTGTAGAATGCTTCTCCCAGCTAAACCGCGGAATCCTTGCAGTTCAGATTTCGCACAGAAATCGCATTTTGTCGCTAGTATTTTTTAATACTAAATTTGTTTGTGGTACTTGCCTGATTCGATCAGAAGAAGTAAAATATTCCCATCGCCTGCGGCGGCGGCGACGCCAGACGAACCGCTGCCCCAGCGATGGGACTGGTGGCGCCACCTCATGCTGCTAACAACAACTCAAACCTTCTACCAGAAACGCTCGCCCCCTCTTTTCCTGCTACTATAGAGGCTAGAACTGCTACAGAGTTGTTGTTAGCAGCATGAGGTGGCGCCACCAGTCCCATCGCTGGGGCAGCGGTTCGTCTGGCGTCGCCGCCGCCGCAGGCGATGGGAATGTTTTACTTCTTCTGATCGAATCAGGCAAGTACCACAAACAAATTTAGTATTAAAAAATACTAGCGACAAAATGCGATTTCTGTGCGAAATCTGAACTGCAAGGATTCCGCGGTTTAGCTGGGAGAAGCATTCTACAGCGCGGGTCTAATTGTGCAACACCCTGTATAAACAAACCGAGCCCTCGGTCATCGCAACGCTTCCTGACATGTTTACATACAAATAAGATTTAGTTACCAGCAAAATAGTGTCCTCGCTGCTGCGCTTGTCAGTTTTGAAGCTTCGTCGCACTTTTTTCCTTCAAGGTTTGTGCTACAGCTCCGTGTTCAGCGACAATTACGTTCACGGTAGCAGAACATGACCGAAGTGCCGGCGCCACTACATTTGCCAGCGCTGTGAAATTCCACATGTTAAAATGGATCCAGTGCACAATATAGTGCGCATAGGCATCCAGAACATTAGTTGCAAGACGTGAGAGCAGGCAGCATGCGCCGATGATCAAGAAATTGTAATTTTTAGGCCGGCAGCAGAAACACTTTATTGTAAATGGGGCCATGACAAAAACCAGAAATATTTCCAAGGTTCTCGTGGCGCGGCGTAGCCTAGCGGTTAGCGCCGAACATTACGGAGCAAGCAGCAGCGCGTTCGAGTCTCACCACTTCAGGCGGGTTTTTTCTTTTCTTTTTTTTTTTTTTACAAATCGATTTTTTTTAAACCATTTGTAATGTATTTCTGGTGCTTCGTTATTTTTAGTTTTTAATTTTTACCCGAGGCCCTTTTTTTCGCCGGGCGACGAGCGCAATATATCGACGCTGTCCTTGGTATGAGCGGCAAGTATGCCCCTTTTGTTTACGACGCCTGCAAATAGCACGTTGAAGGTCTTGTTGACGCAGTATATGTTGGTCAGATGTTCCATGATTTAGTGAACAATTGAATGATAATGCGTTTTTCCTTCGGTACTTAGCATATGTATGCTTTTCGTGGCGTACGTAGCTGCAGTCAAGCGGTCAGGTCGCAGTCGAAGCGGCAACGGCGGCGATATGTTGGCGCAGAAGTGTGAACGAAGGAGTGTGTCGGCGGTAGCGGATTTCGCTCGCTCGTGCCTCCGAATGCTCAAATGGGAACCATCAAGGCGCATCTGCTGCTCCAAGCTAGTAATTCAGGCACTGCAGGTTCAAACAAACTATCCGAGTGCGCACGAAATGCCTGAGCCGAAACATAACCAAAACTGAAGTGGGCGCCTGTGGCGCCTCCAAGTATATTTTTGTATTTGCCTTGCAACGTTTACGTTGTCTTTTCGCCGTCGTTTACGTATGATAAAAGCGTGTTATCATGTTTGAGAAAAAAACGTACTACCGCATTCAAACATTCAACGTAATTCGCATTTGTCAGCCTCCGGGATCCCTAGCGCGTCACGTGATTTGTAGTTGCGAGCCTCGGCCGTTTGGCTGTGGTGGCGATACCTGTATTTCTGTTATTCTTCTTTACTACCTTATAACAGCTCTGTTTTCAGTAAGAGTGGTCTTTTTGTAATCAGGAACTGACATTCTATCGCTGCAAACCCACTTCCTTTCTCTCTTTAGTGTCCCTTTAACTAGTGTGAAGAATTATACTCGACCTGAAGTGTTTGCATATGGCAAGCATAAGGAATGGAGGTTTTGAAGTTTAAAATATTCTGAAATCTCAATTGCTGCCATTTTCAATTAGCTGAAATGTACCATTAACAGTAATTCCTGGTGCGCAAACTAAGAGTAAAGAACAAAAATTTGCTTTATCTATAATATTTAAATATAACTTCTTTGTAGCCGTATGGCTGTGCATGGGTGGATGCCAATGAGTAATTACTCCCTTATTAAAACTTTTTTAACAGTTGAAATTCTGGCTGTCCGATGCAGTATACTTATCTATTTAAGTTCCGCATGCACTTCATTCAGACCATATCAATCGGATAAAAGGGTATGTCTCGCGACTCGATGACAGACCTAGTCAGTTTAATATATTGATCAGCAACAGCTCTTGATTAAGACATCAGGCACGAATTACTCTGTAGAATTGAGGAGTGTGGCAAGCAAGAGAAATTCCTCTTTCAAACTGAATTATTTCTTAAATTTGAGAAAGGAGAAAGCCATATTCACCTTAAAAAAAAAATACAACAACTGAACATTCCTTTAAAGATGTGCCCACTATTTCACCTATGTACGATTTTTAGCAGAAAGGTGAAGGAGGTGGGTTGGTGCTTTTGGCGTCATCGCAACTGTCATTTCTTCTGTACTAGATTTTGTATTAGACCTGTCTACGGCACTAAACTTTGTCGCGCAATTGTTTTTTTCTTTCAGTTACTATGTCGTGTTCAGTGAAATTATAATGAGCTATTACTATGCTGAGTAAGTGAACATATATCACTTCTGACGAATTTATTGTAAGAAGCTATTTGTGCACTATTCCTTTTGTGAGTGTTTGAAAGCCGCATCTACTTTATTTTAATGTATGCCTGCATTGCTGCGCTCTTTCAACAGGTGTAGCATGTGCTTTCGTTGGCTTACACTCATGACAGTGCATAGGGCATGTGCTTTCCAAACCACGCTCACCTTCTTAGAGGTCATAACTGAAAAAATCTAATATGTACGTAGATGAAAGTGCAAAAAATGAAATAGTTCTAAAAACAACTTTTCAAAATATAAATATTCTTGGCTACTTCTTGGCTACTGTGGAGTCCAAAATTTGGCTACTCCTAGCTGAAGCCATCTGGTGACCCTGACTGTGGACGGCCTACCAGTGTCCTGAACATTTTCTGAGTTCTAACACCTCTAAAACACCTCCACGAGATATGACATCACTAAGACCATTGAAGGCACTTGACATGGCTTAGTTCACCATTTCCCGAGCCTCACCTTCTCATTTTAAAGAAGCCAAAACCAAGTTGGTAGATCCTGCCAACTCAGCCATGTCAAGTGGGCTCATGATGCCATGCAAACCACCAACTAACCAGTGCTTGGCCATGTCACTTGCAAACTACCACCGACCAGACGCATATGCATGATTTTTGCTCACAACCCTGATTTCAGGCTTTCTGAAGAATGGGGCCTTTAACGCTTTCACACTAATGCATGGTTTATTGGAAACACCCCTTCCAGGAGTGACAAATAAACCTGCCCCTGATCGAAACCTTGCCGCCACAGCTGGAACTAAACCTGCATCCTTGACCGGTGTGCACAGGTCAAAACCTGAATGGCATAAGCCAGCTTGCCAGCACAGAGCAATGCACAGAGAATTAAGCTTCCACTTTATCTCTAACGTTACAACTGCTTAATTTTGGTAGAATCAATATCACATGAGTTGCTAATGCCCTGTATATGTCAGTCCTGTCCAGATAATTTTGATCATTCATCCTACCTGACCGGCCGTGTCCAGGATATCCAAAAGGGCCACTTCTCCGTCAATGACAGTCTTCTGTTGGTAAGCATCCTCTGAGTGACAGGGGAAAAAAATAAAAATTAGAGGGCCTCTTAGATGCCTCTTAAGAGTAGAATGGCAAAAGCCTACCCTTCCTCTCCTATAAATTGCCTCTTATCGGGGCTCGTTGCAGTGCTACACTAAATATAATTATAATTGGTTTACAGGAAAGGAAAGGCGCCATATCTGACACACTTTCGCCGCAAGTGCTAGTTTGGACGGTACAC
Organism: Amblyomma maculatum; assembly: GCF_055883805.1. Lineage (NCBI taxonomy): Eukaryota > Metazoa > Arthropoda > Arachnida > Ixodida > Ixodidae > Amblyomma > Amblyomma maculatum. The sequence continues at coordinate 153,739,822 of NC_139346.1, forward strand.
CATCACCCCTGTCGTGTAGCGTTCCTCGGCGCGCGTTCAAGTGTGGGATTGCAGATGACAGGAATACTAGACAAGGACACATCTCGTGGAATATGACAGGTCTCGCGCATATGATTTCGTTCCATGAGCCTAGAAAGGCTTTCGCCTCAAAAAAGGGTGAACTAATAAAGCACCTCTATTGTTTGCTACCTATAAAATGTCACGGAGGGGCTTTAGGATGAACCAGCAGAATTACACCACTAACAAGGTACGAATTTCCAAAGGCATGCTGCTGATAATTCACACTGTGAATGTCATGCCAGTATGCAGAACTATTATGTTTCTTTGTATCTGCTCCTTGAGGATTGAACACTGATGTTAACAAGGTTAACATTTGCTGAGAAAAGTCTGGGAAGCTAGTTGCACTTTTAAAACAGCAGTAAATGTCAATGTTAGCTCATTTGTTTATTTCTTTTTAGTTATTTAGCCAAACCATAGCGACCATGATGAAAGCAGGCATTAGACACAGTAGCAACTGCGCCCATTTTTATTAGTGCAGACCTTCCACACATTTACAGCAATACAATCCATTCTAACCTTCTTGCAGCAGAGCTGAATGATGACAAAATTCTACATGACTAATGATTCAGAATCACTCTTTTTTTTTAATGCAGTGAGCCCTAGCACCCGAGAGGCAGCATCTAATGTGTGCTGTATCACTAGTTGATTGATTGATTAAACTTATTTAGGGAAATGCTGGGCTTCGTCAGGTACGAGGCCTGTATATTTTTTATAAAATCACAGGAAACAATAAGGTAATTTACTGTACCAATGGTCGGGTCGTGGTACTCCAAGAAGCTGTGCGTCACAAACTGTAACGTGAGAGCTGAAAAAAAGAAAAATAAATGACGTAAAAAAGTGATCGCTCAAGCTAGTCTTTCACGATTTTCGTCTAAGAGCCGCCGCTATCAAGTGATAAAACGCGGCAAACGCGGACCTAAGTCGCAGGCAACCGTTGTAGTACGTCATTACTTCGCGGGCTCTGGAGAGCGAACAGGTAAACAGAACCGGGTTGAGTCATGCGCCTGTTCGATAAAGCGACGTTAACGCACAGGACACGCGACGAATGGAACGACGCACTCACCGCTCTTTCCCACGCCTCCATCGCCGAGAACCACAATCTTGTAAACTCGAACACCGCCTTTCTGGTTCGAAGAGTGGCCAGAACCTCGGTTTGTCGTTTGTACCATCTGCGAGCAGCACCCCGAACAGCCGTAACGAAAGATATGTCAGCTGTTCGGAAAGCTAACAGTTTCCCACGGCTCTATTCGGCTCCCTCTCCTTACAACTCTGTGTATATCCAAAGGCTATCGCCGCTTCTAATTGCAAAGGAGGTCCTCTCACCTTGATTCGACGGAGACCGGTCTCTTCGCGGGAAAACCAGGGCCAAGGCGACGCCACTGAGAACGCCCCACGGTTCCGCGCACCACTAGCAGAAGTAAACACCACAGTAAGCCTAGCGAACGTTTACGGCTCAGGCACGTTATCGTTCGTGATGACGGCAGGACAACGAATGACCTGAGGCGGAATTCCTCCTAGGACAACAGAAACGGCCGAGATACCGGTATTCGGAGAGATAACAGCAGCCGGTCGGAGAAACTGATTACATATTTTAGCTCTGCCCGCGCGAGCAGCTCAGATGCAGCTCTTTGCGGCTTTGCGGGAAGCCCTCGCCAGCTGTTTAGTGTTTAGTCTCAGTAGTTCCGAGACTGTTTCTCCGCGCAGCAGCTTGAGCAAACGCAAAAAAGATTTAGTACAAAACTTTCTCTCACATTTACTATACAATCGTTATTGCGACACCTATGAATAAGTATGTCTACTGCTTTTTCGAAAATAATTTGTTAAGGCTTGTTTTTGTGCTGTAGAAACCTACCGCTCAAAGCGCTTCCTTCGTCTGCACCTCAGTGTTGTGAGGCTACAGCTGGTGACAAAAACAAAACTTAAACATATATTTGTTTAAAAAAAAATTGTTAACATTAAATAAAAAAACACAAAAAAACATAGGAATAAAGTAAATTTATTTTAACAGTTAAAATTTTTGCCGTATTGTGGGTTTCTTACTTATTATGGTACTCTCTCATCGCTTTCAGTTTCGTTTCTCTCAGCGAGGAACTCAATTGACTCAATACCATCGTGGCGATTTCTGTGCACAGTATATTTTATGTCTGCCGAGATCTGTTAGCAGCTACCCAGCGCACCATTGCACCAACAAGCAAGCCGAAAAGGGCTTCCGATTAACACACGGAGCGTGGCATATTTAAAACACGCACATAGTGCAAGCATGTTGAATTTTGTGGGAGTTAGGATCTACCTTGGGAGTTACCTTGAACGTCATTTCTGGCACCGCAAATCACAAATAATCAGGGGCCACGCGAAAAATTCCTGTCATAGTAATTTGTGGTTGTAGTGACTGATGATTGTCTGGTGTGTGTAATTATTTGAATAATTGATGATTCAAAGAAATGAACATATACGGTTCGAAGATGTCAAAGTGCGCAGAGTGAAAACCCAGTGTTTCTTAATACCATTGCGGAAAATTTAAGTGTGTAATTGTCAAGTAATTTATTCAAGTAATTCAAAAAATGAAAATGAGAAATGCGTTCAAAGTTGTTGAAACGCTCAGAAGGAAAATCCAATGTCTGACGCTGCTAATGAAAACCTTATGGAATGTAATTGCCCAATTAATAGAAATAATTAAATAATGAAAAACGCGTTCATATGTAAAATTTCTTGGAAGGTTGGAAGGAAAGCCAATGTTTGCTGATGCTAACTATCGGTGTATGAAAATATTAAGCAATAAAAATAAAACGTGAACAATACTGTGTGTGTGTGTGTGTGTGTGTGTGTGTGTGTGTGTGTGTGTGTGTGTGTGTGTGTGTGTGTGTGTGTGTGTGTGTGTGTGTGTGTGTGTGTGTGTGTGTGTGTGTGTGTGTGTGTGTGTGTGTGTGTGTGTGTGTGTGTGTGTGTGTGTGTGTGTGTGTGTGTGTGTGTGTGTGTGTGTGTGTGTGTGTGTGTGTGTGTGTGTGTGTGTGTGTGTGTGTGTGTGTGTGTGTGTGTGTGTGTGTGTGTGTGTGTGTGTGTGTGTGTGTGTGTGTGTGTGTGTGTGTGTGTGTGTGTGTGTGTGTGTGTGTGTGTGTGTGTGTGTGTGTGTGTGTGTGTGTGTGTGTGTGTGTGTGTGTGTGTGTGTGTGTGTGTGTGTGTGTGTGTGTGTGTGTGTGTGTGTGTGTGTGTGTGTGTGTGTGTGTGTGTGTGTGTGTGTGTGTGTGTGTGTGTGTGTGTGTGTGTGTGTGTGTGTGTGTGTGTGTGTGTGTGCGTGCGTGCGTGCGTGCGTGCGTGCGCGCGCGCGTGCGTGTGTGTGTGTGTGTGTGTGTGTGTGTGTGTGTGTGTGTGTGTGTGTGTGTGTGTGTGTGTGTGTGTGTGTGTGTGTGTGTGTGTGTGTGTGTGTGTGCGCGCGCGTGTGCGTGTGCGTGTGTGTGTGAAAAGCTGCCGCGTCATATCCTTAACTGCGTAGTTAAGTGTGTCCCTAATTTTTCTTCATTTTCAGCTGCCCTGTATTTTAAGTATTTTATATTTATGGATATTTTTTGCTGACATTTAAACTTTTTAATTAAGTTCATTTGTTTCACGCGTCCTTCAATGTTGAAGATTTTAACAAAAATGCTTATAGGTAAATCCGCGAGCACTGGGCCTCGCGCTCCCTCGATGTGGACCACGTGGTTCTCAAACTAAAGGAAGGGTTCCTTTACTTTGAGAACCACGAAAAAAATTACAAAAAAAGTGCTGGACATGTCGAAAAGTTCAAGCATGTATTATTAAAGGAACTCACCCCGCATTCAAGAAAGGATGCCGCAATGCCTAGAAATCAAAATTCACTCTATATCTTGCACTTGTCATGTCCTGATAAAGAACGCCCCTTGTACTGAACAAACAGTCGTCTAGTGTTCAAAGGGCGGGCCCCACGCTGGCCGCGAAGTGTTGGGTCATAACAGGGGGCCAAGTGCGTTTTCCTCACTTAGTTGCGGCGAACAGTGTAATTTTCCAAAGCAGGCCCCACATTGGGCTGCTAGATATATATTATGTATATATATTTTATGCAGGATGTATATGTATCCTCCATTTCTTGTTGCAACATTTCCCTGCACTGATGCTTCATTTGTCTTGTTATGCATATCAGCTAGTTACATCAGCAATGGTGTAATACTAAGCTGCAGCAAAATCTTCATTGAGTCTAATGAAAAGTAACGAATATTGTAATTCATAATATTTAGCATTCGAGCAAAATAGACAAGCATTACAACTTTTTCTCCAGCCTGTCCGTCTTAATTCTTTTGTCGGTCTTATTCACATGAAATGGGTTTCATGAGCTTACCACCTAAATGCATCTTTTATTAAGCGACAGTTCTTTAAGTTCTTGACTCTATTCGGCTGCCCCTTCAGAGGTTTCTTGAACTTAGGAAAAACCAGTTAGGATCGGACCCTGCCTCTAGCAGCCGACATAAGTACCTCTGGGGAGAGAAATCTTGCCTTGAATGACAACGGCGATGCTGAAAATCAGAACCACAATAACTGCTTCATTAATTGTACCGGTGGCATTACAACAAGGAATATAAACAAGGAAGTCCCATGTGTCGATCTCTATGTGGGAGTCACCTGCAAAGCATCAGTATGCAATAAAAGAAAAAACGAAGCAAACGGACACGAAAGACAAGGAAGTGTTCTGAACTATCTATGTGGTCAACCTTGGTGTGAGTATACGCCGTTCACCCAGGACGTATCAACGCAATAGCTTGCTGTAGCTGCTTTCGCAGCTGAAATAAGTGATCCCCTACTTTGGTTTGTCACTTTCGCAGCTACAATGCATAGCTATGCGCAGCCTTTAAGACAGCTAGATCGTCATGGCCTCAACACCAGTGGCCCTATCACCACTGCCGCCTCCACACGTGTGTTGCAGGCGTTACCAGCCTTAAGAAGCATGGCAAGAACGCCGATTGCTATGGAGAGACCGCCTCTTTCCTTATGGAACAGCTCTAAAGGCCCGGTGCCCACCATGCCGGTAGACAGTCGCCTGCAGGTACGTGCGGTGGCGGACGTCTATTTTCTATTTAACAGCGCCGAATATCATTTTGTCTTGAGACAGAACCACAAGTCTTTCTTGCGTCAAAAGCAGTCATAAAGAAAGTGTACGATATCGCTAGTAATAACTTAAACTGAAATGAATCGGTTCTTCATGATCGGCCACTAATGTGGCGCAAAAGGCAGCCTTGTTGAATAAGCCTTTCATCACACCACATGCCCTGATACGACTATGGCAACTTGAGGCATACCGTGTGCAAGTACTGTTCTAACCTCTACTCACCTATATACGGTGCATTAAAGACAACGATCGGGCATTTAAGAGCTTGCTGTGCATGACACGTACCACCTACTCCGTATACCCTCGCCTTGTTTATTGCTCCGCCGCTGTGGCTCTGAGGTTAGAGCTCTCAGCTGCGCTGAGTCTGTAGGCGAACGGGGTCGTCGCCGGCCGTGTTTTTTTTTTTTTTTCTCCGGGAAGTTTTCTTGGGAGTCAAATCGGCTCAGGGTGCCGAATTCAATCCTGTCCACACATTCAAAGACACTTCGACCTTCTAACAAGCCTCGGGTAGCACTTACCCCAACCCCATCAAAGAGTTCGGAAAAGCGATCGAGAGGCTCTCCTGTGCCTATTCATCAACACGATGCTGTGTCCGGCACTATACACAAACATTTCAATATAATGAAGGAAAGGCGGGACACTGTGTGTCTGTTTCTTCCGTGTTCTGCGAAAACTTTCTTCATTATATCGATTTCCCACCAATAGGCCTAACATTTTACACTACTGCACATTTTGATCTCCCATTCACAGGCAGTGCCTGCACTGTGGGAAGATGGCTGGCTGACATCTACCCATTGCATGGGCCTACCAATAAAACCCATTAATTCCTCTTATTCTTAACCCTTCCCGGGAGGACTTGGAGGCGACTCAACGCGGAGTGCCGGAAGCGGCAATCGCTAAGGGGTTCTATATTACTAGGAACTCCACTTACTGTTTGTAAAGCCTTGACACTTAAGGCTACGCGCCAAGCCTACCTACTTGTACATATTGACCCTGAATATGTTTACACTACCACAACCGCGTATTAGTGGGGTGGGGGGGAGTTAAACTCGAAATGCCGCGCCATACGTACCATGCCGTAATATACCATACAGTGCCATATCATATCATATCATATCATATCATATCATATCATATCATATCATATCATATCATATATCATATCATATCATACCATAGCATATCATACCATACCATACCGTACCGTACCGCACCATACCGTATCATACCGTACAGTACCATATCATATCATATACCATACCATACCGTACCATGCAGTACTATATACCATATTTTACCGTAAAATACCAATCACTGTTCCTTAGCGCAAACATTATATATAAATTAAATAAATTCGCTGTAGCCGTGCAGCGTGCGTTTTGTTGCGAGGTCGTCGGGCTTCTAGACATGGGTTCCAAAATGGCTGACATCAAAAACGGTCTGACGCGAACGTATGTCCTTGTTCACGTCCTCTTGGTAACGAAGGACGTGATTACCGAATACACAAAGTGCTTGACAAGCTTTCGCTGCGTGTTTTGGGTAAAATAAAAACGTAGGTGCAGTAGCAATTAGTGGCAGATTTACATCATCAGAGATATAGGACGCTGCTCAATTTTTTACCTCTGTCAAACGTTGTGTGACCCGTCGCGGTGGTGCAGTGGTTTGGATGCCGACCACTGTTATATTGTTCTAGAATAGAGAAGTGTGCCGTCTTCAGCGCGCGGCAATGGGAGCGAGGTGGTCGCCGGAGCGATGAAAGGCGTAGGTGGCGCTGTGTGTCGTAGGGGTATAGTGTTCCTGTATATGCATATACAGGAACACTATAGGGGTACCAAAAGCGCGCCGCAGTTGAAACGTTCGGGGCGTCAGCTTCTGCGGCTCGTGTCCTGCGTTGATGCCGTTGCATCGTTTCTCTGTCACACTACGGGGCGTTGCCGATGACTGGTCAAGGAGTACAGCGCATGTTTGCAAAAAGCGCAGCTGCAGTTACAGTCCATCTTATTGGGTCTGCTATGTAGTTTCGTGCATTTGTATGAGCTCTCGGCGCTCGCTGATCTCTTTGTATACAATTACCTGTTCATATTTATCCACCCACATTCAAATAAAGTCTCCAAAAGATATTTCTATTTCTATCTATATGTGGCGTAGACAGGGTACGCTAGTCTGGTCTAAACACCCTCTGTAGTGTTTTCAGTTGTTGTTGTTGTGGCTGTAGGAAGAAGGAAAAGAAAATGCATGGGCCTGCTACTGGCTCTGTAGCTGAGCCACCTGATTTATTTATAGGAAGGGAGAGGCGCAGTAACTGTCTCACTTGTTTTCTGTGGACACCGCAACCGCGCCGTAAGGGAAGGGAGGAAGACGGGATGAAAGTGGAACTGCCTCGTGCAGACAGAAAAGAAAATAGAAAAGAAAAGGAACAGGGAGAGAAAAACGCGCGCCGCAACAACAGCCGTCGTCCACCACCGAAGTGGTGGCGGGTGCAATGACGGCCTACAACAGATAAAAATTCGGTGGCAGGCTAGCCCCCGCCGCAGGCGGCGGTGACCTACCTGTCCCAGCCCCATCAGGGGAGTACTCCTGATGGGGTTGGTGGTTGTGGTGGTAAGAACATTTATTTACACAAGGGCCAGGAGGTATGTTTGGATCGGCCCGTAAGGGACCGGTCCTTACAAGCACTAGGTGGAGGTCCCTAGTTGGGGACCCCAGTGGCGGTTGCCGCCGCTCGGGCGCGTCCGACTAAGGCTTGTTGGGCCTGTAAGTCGTGGCAGCCGAGCAGGACCGCCTCCCAGTTCTCCCGGGTTGGGTTGGGGAGGGGGGGAATAGCCGGGTCGGAGGGGCAGGCCCACACCATGTGATAGATGTCAGAAGACACCGCTCCACAGTGTGGGCAGCTGCCACTAAAGGAGGAGTCAAAATGTTTTAGGGCTGCCGGACACAGCAATGTATTGGTGAAAAGGCGGAGAAGGAGCCGCTCATCCGCCTTTTTGAGACCTTTACATGGGCTGGGGTAAAGCCGATGACAATTTTGATGGTACGTCGTGATATCTTTGAAGGTGTAGGCCGGATTAAAATCGGGTTCCTGATCGGGTAAGGAGGAGAAAACAGCCCGGTGAGAGAGCCCATATAAGATAGCGGTGTGCGGGGTCCGTATCCCGTATGCAATTTAAGTAAATTTTATAGGCTAGTAAGGGAGTCCAGCCTTGTCTGACGTTCCGACAGGCTCCTCGCGAGTCGGTAATTGTGTATTTTGAGTCGGAATGAGAGGCCAGGACAGTTCGAGCGAGCGTCGATGAAGAGCTTCAGTCCAGCCCGCATAAACTGGCGCATTCGATAATAAATCTTTGTGGTCATAAATATATGTTAGACATTCGTCTTTGGGCCTGTCGCTAACGTTCGAGAAATGAAGTACCCAATATATTCAGGAGCATTTTCCCGACGACAGCCGCTTTTATACGGGTCTAGTTCTTTCATGCACAGAATCGGTTTAATGCATTTAGTCAAGAAAGTGGGAGCTTCGGGAATCGAAGAACTATAGCGGCGACGGAAACGGTTCATCCAGCTGTCTGCTCAGTGCTCACTGCGCTCCTCTAGGGAACCGACACGTTATACCGCGGCGCCCGCGCTCCTCTAGGGACCCTACATGAAGCTCATGCTCCTCTATGGAGCCTACATGTTTCACGCCGCGGAGAAACATGTAGGCTGCCGCGGTGAAACATGTAGGCTGCCGCGGTGAAACATGTAGACTCCCTATGCTCCTCTTCTCTTACACACAGCGCCCTCTCATGCCGCTCGGAGCAGCCATCGCTGAAACGATCAGCTCGCCGGCGGCAGACGGCGGCACACCCGGTTTCGATCCTGACCGCCAGTGACTGCGTTTCGATATAGGCGATACGGAGTCGCCCATGTGCTGCGCGATGTCAGTGCACGTTAAAGATCCTCAGATGGTCGAAATTACTCCGTAGCCCTCCACTACGGCTCCTCTTTCTTTCTACTTTCACTCCCATCTGCCTCCCTTCCATTACGGCGCGGTTTAGGTGTCCACAAAACGTGTGCCAGATACGGCGTCTTTCCTTTTCTGCGAACCGATTATTATTATTATTATTATTATTATTATTATTATTATTATTATTATTATTATTATTATTATTATTATTATTATTATTATTATTATTATTAAACCATTACATGCATTAACAAATTCGAGGACTCGAATGGGAATGGGCTGTGCACATTCCGCATAAAAATTGGCCATGTAATAGGGTGCATGCATACGAACGCTCTCCGCTGGTCATGTGGTTCATTTAATGAGTCGCAACTGGGATATCCGCTGTTCCCATCGATCAGTATACACGGAAGACGCTGCAAACCAAGTCACGTTACTTGAAACAACACCATTGCTTGAACACATTTCAGTTTTACGCAATATTGTGTACAGATCGTTCCGTCTAAAATGCATTGACGACACCATAACAAATAAAAAAAAAATATCTCGCAAAAAGGCGTGCACGTAATTTAGTATCAAAGTTTTGACGCAACCGTTCAGTGTGAAGCGCTCAGTGTGATGTCACACCATTTCGCTTGCCATTTAGCATCCAAGTGCCAGTGAGTTGGAGGCTTAGTTCGAGGAGGTAGTCGAACTTCTGGAGCCCTCCACTGTGGCGTCTCTCGTAGCCTGAGTCGCTTTGGGACGTTAAACTCCATAAATATAAATGAAACCAACCGAATGTAAATGTGCGGGATTATGTCCCGGCCTCGGCGGCCGCTTTTCGATGGAGGCGAAAATCAAGGTGCCCGTGTGTTGTGCGATATCAGTGCACGTTAAAGAACCCCGGGTGGTCGAAATTTTTGGAGTCCTCCACTACGGCGTCTCTCATAGCCTGAGTCGCTTTGGGACGTTAAACCCCACAAACCAAACCAATTCTACTCGGGATGGCCATTTTTCAAACCACAGCCATTTTTTTTCGTAGACACTTGGACCGCGCTGCAAGTGTAATGGAGGAAGGTGGGAGTGAAGTGCTATAGTGGAGGGCTCTGGAGTAGTTTTGGCCACTTGGGGATCTTTAACGTGCACTGACATCGCTAAGCCCACGGACGCCTCTGCGTTTCGCCTCCATCGAAACGTAGCCGCCGGAGGTTAGGTTAAATCCGGGTACTCCGATGCAGTAGTCGGGCTTCTTAACCACTCCACCTCCGCGGCGAGGCTAAGTTAGGTTTTGGGGACAGGACTTTCGCGGATTGAAAATGCGATGTTAGAAGGGCTATCATTGCAACACGGAGCTTTCACTCTATCCCTGACTTAAACCCTCCAATTTGTTGTTTTTCGTTTTCGACAGAAGCCGATATCAAGCGGCTCTCTGGGAATGAAGCAGGACTGCGGTGACGGCGACCGTCGGGCGCCCTGGTCACCACTCAATGCGCGCCTGACGACCAAGGCCTTGCTCTGCCTTCTGGTGCCCTTTTGCATGGTGCTTGGAGGCGTGGTCGTCATGGGCGCGCTCATTTCCCTGTCGAATCGGTGAACGTTTCAGCGCCTCCCGACGGTAACACTCGCGGTACAGTGGCTTAAACGCGAGCTCGCAAGCTACTGCGTGGAGTCCCCGACTCAGTGAAGAACGAGTTGTATACCCGCGAGGCACCTGAACTGGACAATCACTTTCTTGTGCACTTTGGACTACGCCTTGAGTGACTTCTGGCTCCTGGAGTGGTTGTATCGGACAGAAAAAATAAAGTAGAGGACAACCGGTGTATTCATCCAAAAATGTAATCCTCCTCTTCCCCGGGAACCGAAGACATGCCGTAACGCATCAGCTTAAATAATCTGGTCTTGACAGGCATATATTTGCGTAGAATAATTGGTTTCTCCGTCCTATGAGGTAAGTCTAGGTTTCGCTGAAAAAAGAAAAGCCGAAGCCGCTCAGGTTTGGGACGTTTTGTGAAGCAGTCACAAGGCAATACTTGCATGGTCACTCTATTTGCAGTCGTTGTAAAGGCACGCCCGCGTGGTAGGTTTTGTAAAGCAGTCTCAAGGTGTTACCTGCATGGTCACACTATTTGCAGTCGTTATAAAGGCATATCCACGCCAGCCAGTGTCAGACGTCGTGCGACAACTTTTGGTAGATTACATGCGGTTTCGGAACACGATTAGAAAACGGAGACACCGAAACTAACCGGCTAAAACTATTCGCACAACGTCCTCGAGTCGCAGTTGTGAATGCGCCTTAAATCACAAAGTCTATGTCTATATTGCTATGTCTGTATTGTTAGTCTTGAATCTGTCTAATACTAAACTAAGGAGAGATTCAAAACACAGGGCAGTGACCTTGCAAGACCACGCACAAAGAGAAAGTGACGCAAGAGTCGTGTTCTGAATGTGCCATTCTTATTTTTATTGCATATATTTCATACTCCGACATGTAGAGATGGAAATAAAGATATATATTCATAGATAATTACTATACCGCAATGTATTTATATATTTATATAGCAGACACCATGTGAACGATTGCCATTGACAATAGATGACGACCGCCAGGCGGCTTCTCTTTATTTTTTCACACCTGCCTGCGACGTCAGAATATATATGCCATCTGTAAACAATCAGAAACGTGCTATGCAACAGGCGCACATTTGCGACAATGTTTACGCTTTGTGATATAAGGCTTCCTCGAACAGCGCACGCCTTGGAGACCTCGCGACTCTGCAGCCGTGCGTCTCAACACTTCTTCCATGCAGACAAATGGAAGCTGACACACAGCGCCTCATTCAGCCGGAAGATACGAAACGATGAACAAATAATGTTTCACATCACATCATGCAACCAACCTCGTCCACTTCATTTAGCGCTCGCGCATGCTTTCTGCCGTGGCACCTTTCGGTGCTCATTCAGTCGGAATATACGAAACGATGAACAAACAATGTTTCACATTACATTATACAACCAACCTTGTCAACATCATTTTGCGCGCGCGCGTGTTTTGTGCCGTGACACATTTCAGTGCAGGCGAATGTAATCAGCAAGGAATAGTGCAAAACGATGCATTTAACGCGTCCCTCATAGCCTAAATTGCTTTGGGCGTTAAATCCTTTGAATGAAATGAATGAAAACAACAACAACAAAAAAGTGCGAATCTCTGTCTTAGACGTAACAGTGTGGGCCATCCTTTGAAATCTGGTGACCCCCCCCCCCCCCCCCCCCCCGCCCCTTTCCTCCCCAACGCGATTAAGAAGAAAAACAAGAAAAAGAAACAGGAAAAATATGCACATTAGCGCTCACAAATACAATGTGAATCTGGATTTAGGCCACATGGAAACACTATTGAACTGTGCTCATTTTTCAATTGTTTCTCGTTCCCACAATCAAGCATCAAGATGCTGAGTTGTTTTATAATTTTGTTTAGCGACGGTCTGCATGCAATTTGCGTTAAATCTTAAGTTTAATTTTGCGGTAAGTACTGCGTCAGTCTATAGGAGTGGTGAAACACACGGTGTTTAAAACTAAGTTGCTTTCCTACCAATATCTCGTTTCATATGCATTTATGTTTCACGTATAAAAGCATATCATATATCGGAGAAAATGCTTCTGGGGAGAATAAAACTTCTATTTTGCAAGTCAAACTTCTCGGGAAATTAAGAACCGGCCTCAGCAATATGCAGATAAAATGCACTTCAGGGAGAATTAGATATTCTGAATTCGTAATCAATAATAATAATAATAATAATAATAATAATAATAATAATAATAATAATAATAATAATAATAATAATAATAATAATAATAATAATAATAATAATAATAATAATAATAATAATTGGTTCACAGGAAGGGAAAGGTGCAGTATCTGTCACACTTGTTTTTGTGGACACCTGAACCGCGCCTTAAGGGAAGGGAGGAAGGTGGGAATGTTGAGAAAGGGGAGCCATAGTGGAGGGCTACGGGGCAATGTCGACCACCTGGGGATCTTTAACATGCGCTGACATCGCAATCAAATGTTTGCATTTCCTACAGACAGGAACCGTTTTACCATCCGGACAGAAGGCTGAGATGGCCCACACTTCCTTGTCAAAACAAAGCACAGGGTCGAACGACCAGACTGCGTTAGCGCAAAGTGAACGCGTCATAAATCAGAAGCACTGCAATACACACGAAAACAGACAATGTTTAAGGGGACGACTCCTAAAAGCATTTGGACGTACTTCGGACAGTAATACGCTCTCTCTAAACACAATTTGCACACTCACGCACGCATGGAGGCCTGCGCGCAGATATCTTTGCGCGCACATGTCAACAAATAGCTCAGGTTGACGATGCACCTTTCTACGTCTCTTGCCGTGATTAAAACCCGCGTGCCCAAACCGGCGTTACAGAGACGCCGAGATTAGGCGTCATAATCAACGCCCACCAAAATCGCATTAATGTGTGACCACTCACATGGCAGAAGAAAAATGAAAGATTACTTTTTCTTTTGTGAGGGGCCTTGTTGGGACGTCCTAAAATGAAGGCCAGTGCTAGTTCGCCACAGTTATTTTAATATAAAGAGAACAAAGCGTCGAACAAAACAGCGCAACAAGACAGAAGAGACCACCATGGAAGAGACCAACAGTACCGCGCTGACTTTCACGCTGAAGTCAGCGCTGTGGTGCTTGTCTCTGTTCTTCCATGTTCCGATCATGTTACACTCTTTTTTTCATTCGAACTTGGCTGTGGTTTATCGACTAGCTCGATCTGCCAACCTTCTGACGAGCGCCTTAGTTTCTACGCTGAAAGCAATTTATGCTTTACTTGTTATGTGACTGATGCTGGACGTTGCACTGAACACTCCAAGCAAGACGTCGGCGAAGGAATACACATTCCGTTCATTATGTGGACAAGCATGATACGTCTCATGCCGTACATACTGTCTACGCTTGCGCTAGAGGCATTGATGCGTCAAGGTATATCCAGTCAATGTGAACTTGTGTCAAGCACATTATCCAGCCAGTGTAAGAAAACGATCCTCCAGCAGTTCGTGATGAGATTATCATGACCCTCTTGATTTACGTGATATTTTTGGTTACTGCACCTCATCTCTGCACAGTTTATACGCTTACATTCCAATGAAATATTAAGTCAATTTCGAAATGTCGAGCTGGAGCTTGATTTTGGTGGCTTATCATTGTTTTCGGCGAAAGTGCATTTCACTGCGTTGTTGGTGTGACTGTCGGCTGCATTTGAACTCGAGTCAGTTTAATATTTCTTTTACTACAGATTTTCCAGTTCCAGACAGTCGAATTGACTAGCATCGATAACAATGAATACAATGCATTTAGATTGAAGACTGACGTTAGACCAGAAAATTGTATAATAAACGGTAAGTGGAGGATACCTAGTTGATATACAAGAAACCTCATGATCTGACCAAGAGATAAAACAAGTATGCTGTAGAGTCGCCACTGACAATGGCTGGTACGGCATGCAGCATCTATGGCTGCTGCCACACGAGCAATGCGCTTCACATTAAACCAGTAACGGCAGATCTGCCGGTCTTTCTCGAAACAACACGCGATTTTAGTTATCAGTGCCTATTTGCTATGTACCATGTAGTAGCAACATGGGCCACGATTTTAAGTCATTCTAGCTAGTGTTCTTTTTTTTTTGCTAACATCCCGCAGTTTTCATCATAACCGTTTAACAAGAAACGTTTGGTCACAATTAAGGTCGACCTCGGGTGAACGCACGTAACACGTGAAGGAACGCGCACACACAGACAGACAACGTCGTTCAAGGACACCGAGAGCACTGAAGCCTCGAGATACACGAGGGGCAACATCTTATGCACAGCTGTGGCGGAAATGCGCGCTACATACTCTTAAATCCCTTTTTTGTTTTATTTTTCATGCTTCGCACGAAGCAAAGGCAAATGAACGGGTGGCTTGCCACGTGAGCAGAGAGCTCAGCCGTCACTTGGTGAGCGCACATAAACGCAGAGACACAACTCGCACGCCGCCTTAACTCGACCTAAATTGCTACACACGCACACAGCAAATAACGATGTGTATTTACAGGCTTACGCAAAGGGCACCGCTGAAACGGCTCACGGTCCGGCTGAATGGCTTAAACAACTTGAGGAACGAAATAATGACAACTTTTGAACTCCACATGTAATGTTACGGTGGGTATGAGCGATGTATTGTCTCGACCTGTAAGGGGGCCTGGAATACAATCCCATTTAGTTTTTTTTTTCTTGTGCACAATGATACAAGCAATAAGTGGTATGACTGCGACTTAGGCGTACACTTCTTTTCGGAAATGTGCGTCAGTACTGATTTACAAGCCACCTTCGTGACGAGCGGAGCAGCCTGACATCAGGCGAAAATCGGCCCCACTGCGCCGTCGGGGAAGGACAACATATTCCGAGCAGAGCGATGAATTCGGACTGGTGGCTTGGTGTAAGAAACTTGCACGCGTTGAGTGCCTTGAAAGCAAGTGACCTGCACGTTTCCACCAGATGAACACATCGTGTATTTTGCTGACATGTGTCAATAGAATTGTGGCCGGTATTTTAGCACCACTAACGGGTCATTATAGTCGCTCAGTAAAATCGCCAATGATATGCATGATCCCGTATATGTCTTCTAGCTGCTGTTAGACTTCACACTCGAGTAGCCAGACATCTCTTTCCGAAGCCGAAACGTCTTTAGCTTTAAACGGGCTCATATGCCTGCACCTGCGCGGAAAAAGTCTACAGTTTTCTGTTGGCATGCAGTGGTCGTACCACCGTCGTGTCGCGAGCTGTAGCGCTTGTTACAAATATTTTGCGAAGCTATTTTCCTCCGGAATTGGTCGGATATGTTATTGCGACTAGCCGCTATGCTCGACGGAAAGTATGTGCCGAAGCGAACGTTGGCGGCTTACGGATGGGTATTGCGCTAGAATACACCAGAATACAAGCGCCATTCTGCTGACATATCGAATAATTCGATTCACCCTAAATCTGATAACGTCGCCCTCTTTCATATTGCTGTTGGTTTCTCGCAGTATTGCATGCTCAATGAAAGAAAACCCGAGGGACCGCATTTTGTAGCGATTAATTTAGCTTTAATCTCGTTTGACCATGACGTCAAGTCTCGAGAAAAGTAACAATTCAGGAAAACAAACAATATTAGATCACGATGCTACCGTTAGATACCTACTGCCCTCGCTTCTAGCCTGGCTGGTTGACACGGACCATGGTCTGACACTTCGTCACGCTTTACACATCACGCAGCTTCTCTGTTGAGACAGGTGCGATACAACGCAACCTGACACGCCAGATCAACACGTAGACTCCTTGACTAAGGAGCGTTGTTCGAACGTATGATCGAGCTTTACCATTCATAGGCATCAGTGACGGTCCTCCAGTGCGGCACAGGCCTGGAACGAAGTTTTGCAGTAAGTAGCATTATAGATTATCTGAATGCACCTGCGTGACTTAGGAGTAAGGTATCTGACTCGAAATATAAGGGTCTCGGAGGGTTAGATTTTATTTCGAAGGAACCTCTCGTGTTGGCAGCTCCTACTACAGGTCCAGGATATTAGGCCATATTTAAATTGTGAGGCAGCTACGGGACTAAAATATTATAGTGTTATGGAAACTTCGATGGTAATAGTTCATTGTTCTTATTAAGGCAAAAAATTCATTTTAAGGTTTCTTCCTCTGCTCCTAGCGAGTAGGTAAGACTGCCATAGAAAACCAATGAGCAGCGTTTTGGAAAATAATTGTAAGGTAACTGTATAAAATTGTAAGATACCTTTATGAACATATTGATAGAAATGGTACAGGCTTCCAGCGCATACCAAAATTCTGCTTCGAAGGTTTCTCCTGCGCGCTCTCTCTCTCTCTCTCTCTCACACACACACACACACACACACACACACACACACACACACACACACACACACACACACACACACACACACACACACACACACACACACACACACACACACACACACACACACACACACACACACACACACACACACACACACACACACACACACACACACACACACACACACACACACACACACACACACACACACACACACACACACACACACACACACACACACACACACACACACACACACACACACACACACACACACACACACACACACACACACACACACACACACACACACACACACACACACACACACACACACACACACACACACACACACACACACACACACACACACACACACACACACACACACACACACACACACACACACACACACACACACACACACACACACACACACACACACACACACACACACACACACACACACACACACACACACACACACACACACACACACACACACACACACACACACACACACACACACACACACACACACACACACACACACACACACACACACACACACACACACACACACACACACACACACACACACACACACACACACACACACACACACACACACACACACACACACACACACACACACACACACACACACACACACACACACACACACACACACACACACACACACACACACACACACACACACACACACACACACACACACACACACACACACACACACACACACACACACACACACACAAGATGTAAGCCTGTCGAAGATAGATCTGCCGATATATTGATTGTTATGATACACTTAAACAATATGCGAAGAAAAATGCGTAAAAAAACATTTTTCCATAAATCTCAAAATTTATGAGTACGAGCCAACCTGACGTCACAACCCGCGGCCAACGTCTCTAGGTGTCGCGACCAATGACAAGGGACTAAATGAAATTGCGACGAAATTAGAAGCTGCAAAATACGGTCCCACTTTCGATTTAAAGACAGTTTCCCTCTATAATTGAGCAGTTTTTTGAAGTTTACGCACATTATCCTTATCATAGTATATGGAGCAGCAGTCGATAGATTCACTTCGTACGCAACTCTAGCAAATAGGGGCGGCCAGCAATGATCCCGCCAAGACACGTACGTGACAGTCTTATTGCCGAATAGTCGAACTATTGCTTGAAAAGCGCCAATACAACTCGCAGCTTTTTTTTTCGGTCGCAGCAGCGGTCGCGACATATGATCAAAAAGAATATTCGCGTGTACTCAATACCGTAATTTTCATCAGGTGGCCGCTGGTGTGAAGCCTGCAACCTAAGAAAAGCTGAAAATGTTCGGCGAACAAACCATTCTCCCGGTACCAAATTCACGACTGCTCAACTACGCTTGCTGTGTTTTGTTCCCCAAACTGGTTACTATTAAGAAAGCGAAAAGCTCGTATAGGATGTGCAGAAACTTAAGACGTGGAACAAAGAACTCTCCTCTATCTAGCCTTTTCATTTTTTTAAGGGACTACGCTTTCGTTGCCTTGTGTTCACAGTTTCATTATTGGGATTTTTTCTAAGGCTAACAAAATAACTACAAAAACTTTAACCTCACATCAATGAAAAAATAAAGCTGTAATTCCTAAAAGTCTTGCTGGTCTCATCTCTGCATCGTAGTGTGCGTGTAAGTTCTTTAGAATTGCATTACGGTCAGCTCTTCACAAAAATACGTTAAATGCGCACAAGCAAACACTATGACACAGTTTTACATGTATAAAAGAAAAGAAAAACAAAACAAAACGCGCAAGATTTAATTATTTTGAAGTCCTCCACTGGAAAGCAATGTTGCGTCTCTTAATTTAGGACACAGTCTCTCTTGAAGCAGTATTGTGTTACTTGAGAATCGTAGAGTTAGTTTGTTCGTATAGTGAGCGTGTATGTCATATACAAGCCATAAACATTATTTATTCACAATTTTTAAAGGCGCATTAGGCTGTTTTTCAAATCCTTGGCGTACAGGTCAAGGGAGATATTACTCGATAAAAGCTTTGACGAACTGCAGCGGTATTTCTTATGAAGTATGATTAGTGCAAATTAAGTAACATAAAACCGTGGATGTTTACCGACGTGAATGCTTTTTGAGAATATGAAGAGGGCACAACTGTGCTGTCTAAGCCGGAGCTAGAGAGTCGTAGCTCACCGATCATAGAGGTATGTGCATGTGAACCACACCTGCATACTCACCACTGCGCGCTGAGCACAAAACTATCCTAAAGCTTACTAAAAGCACAGATTCAGCTCGCACACAACATAGAGCTATGCGGCCAGACGAACACACGCGCGACATGTATACGTATTGCACCCAGTAATTGTATGCAAGGAGGAAACGAGAACAAGACGACATAACGCGCTCGCACGTTTTCGAAAACTACGATCACACGCTGATACAAAGAACCCCATCGACCCCGAAAGTGACGGGAAATCACAACCTGGATAAGATAAAAGCCTACTCTTATCCGACCTGCCAACACGTTATTGACCTTCACTGATTTCATGACTGACATGTTCTATCCTCCCAACTTCCTTCCGCGTATGTACAATACATGAAAAAGAAACGTGCTGCTCCGCGCCATAGCCGTCCAGTTAGGTGTGTAATAGATGCTCGTTATTCACACACACAATATCATCACATCCGCGGCCGATAGCCAACCGCCAGTATATCACCATGCCTTTTATCATTGTAGCGATAAGAAATACAGGATAGCCACTGTTGACTTTAAAAGGTGTATAGCCTTCGGTTGTCAGCCTTGATGCTTCAGATTTGACAGGATCTTCAGAACTGTTTTACTGGCTATCCGCGACAAATTTTTCACTGTTGTACGCCAATTTTTATATGCGATTTAGTCGAGACAGAGCAAAAAAAAAAAAAAAAAGACAGCGCAAATTTTTAGCTGCTACAATTAGTAGGTCGTTATGCGAAGAAGAAGGGAAAAGCTCAGATGAAATATTTTTCAGTGCTGTAAGCCACCTCTGGCGAAGTCACATATGCTTACTTAAATCCAAGTGAGTGTTGATATGTAGCAGGCTCAGATCCGAGCGATGGATGTTGGCTGGTGTTAGCTATTTTAAAACTTTATTTACTATTTATGCCGATAGCTTTGGTGCCTGCTTATGCCGACAAGAGCTATTGAAGACAAAAAAAAAAAGGAAAAAACGCCAGTTTTTGATACCTGTGAAAGTTCAATGCCGCGTCATTGCTCCCACGAATGAATTTTTAATTTTTTAATTTTGTCTTCTTTCTTCACTGAGGCTTACAACGTATCTCCCGTACTATTAAACGATATGTAGCCGCATTTTCTATCCGTAAGTTTGCGATATGTTCAGATCTGTGGATTGAGCACGCCAGAAAATTTGATATGTTTTGTTGATCGCAAAGTGATATGTGATGCTATTTCTCTCAATAAATCGTCAGATTCTAAATTCATTGCGAGTATGGTTACCCATCTTAATAAATGTGCATATATTATAGCGTATGGTATTTTCCCTTCTACTCCGGTGTTTTGCGTTAGAAAGCGCCATGACATAATACTTGGAGACACTGTCGTCAAAACCATTCGCATTGTGTTTTATCTTTGCTTTGTGCTTAGAGCAGCTTGAAAAAATTATCATATCAAACTCTTAGAAGAGAGGAGAAATTCGTGATCTGACCCGTAGAAACTCAGAAACCTCCATCGCGTACACTGCACCATGGATGAAACCACGACCTTCCACTGCAGCACGGTAGCACCATACAACGACACGCGTAAAGAAAAATAAAGACGACGGTCAAAAAACGCCGAGCCTGAACACGTTACGCACACGAAATAGAGATTAAAAGTGGACACTTATTGTGCGGTTATATCAATATAGCTATACATATACATCCACGCGTACGCGCGTCTGTTTCGCGTTTATCTGCTGCTTATTGTCTCCGCGAGACGACTACAGGAAGACGTGGGTACATTTCGTTAGGCGTTTATCCGGGCTTGACAGTCACAACGTGGCACCGAGATGTGTGTCACGACCTCCTTACCAGAGTCCTTCTCGACCTTACTTCATGCCTGACGCTGACGCAGCTCTGACCCTACTCTGCCTCGGTATTACAGCTAGTTCGCACCGTTGCCGACGCTAGGGTAGTGCCAGCCAATCAGGTACCGAATTTGCGAAACTCTTTTCCCGCAAGGATGGTTCGGGATTGGCTGGGGCCCAGGCTATTCTACTATCTTTTGTTGTGATTGGTCACCAGGAGGCGTCGCCTTGTGGCTATTCGTGACACCTTTGTCTTGGCTCACACCAATTCTGGCGCTCAATGCACTGTTGGACTTCAGCAGGGCGCGGGGTCGCAGTTCCTCACCACGAAGAACGCTGACATGGCCTTCGCTGTTTGCATTTTCCCATCTATGCAGCCCAGGGGAAAAAAAAGAAAGAAAACGAAACACCAAGGCTATCCTTTCGAGAACGAAGTGATTGCTTCTTGAGTTGTACCGCAGCGGGCATTTCGAAATTACAATGAAATCATCCAAGCTCTTTGAACCGTTTACGGGATAGCAAAGTGTATATACTGCGGAGCATCATATATGCCCCCTTTTTCTGTAAAGGTTTAAAGAGCGCACTTAAATAGGAGTAAACGACGGCGTTAAATTTTTGTGTTCGTTTTAGTTCGGTTGCGCTGAGGCATTTTGTAAAGCAGGATACCCCAAATTGGGGTATTGCGGAAGAATTTTGTGGGATGGTGCTGCTCTTTGAAGCTGCTCTCCGAGGTTGTTGTAAAGCTTTAGATCTGCAGTTGTAAGCACGCAGCAATGAAGCTCACTCCAGATTGCTAGAAATGTTCGGAAATCCGTTTGCGATCTGCAGAGATTCCCGAACTCGAGGTGCAATGGGCCTATAACGGTCCTCTCGGAAAAGGCATCCTCGGTCGCACAGCGGGACAACAGTCAGCCAAGGGCTCCAGATTCAAGCTCTTAGAGTTGACCGTATAGCCATAATGGTTTTTAAACTTTAGACAGCGGCTGTGAACCTCGGCCAACCCCCCTGGATGTCGAAGTCTAACAGTAAGAAGCCCATATCCTTTCTCCTCGACTCGAGGTCAGCACAGCGACGACGGGACTCCTCCGCAAGGCACACTACCGCACCCAGATCACTCGAAGGTGTGCCAGCGCTGCGTGGGTGGTGGTTGCTCGTCGTAGGGTCGGGGGGGCACAGGCGGAGGCCTTCCGTTGGCCACATCAGCCAGCTTGGCACTGATCTCCTGCGCCGTGGGCGGCTGCTGTTGCCGCTGCTGCGGGGGCAACGGCGGCGCCTGAAGCGTGAACCCCTGCGTGGGTATCTTGAGTTCGATGCGCTCCTCCATCAGGGATTCCAGGTTGCTCTGCTTGATGCCGTAGCAGAAGTACATGAACATGCCTGCGTGAGCCCCACAGTACAAGAAGGGAAACCAGAGTCAAAAGTATGCTTACGCAGATATACGCATGGAATCAGTTAAACAATATTCGTTCGTTAAAGCGACGCTGGTAATATTTCCACCGAAGTGTAAGACTTCAGATTAACATCGACAAAAACGGGGTTCTTTGATACGCGCCGATATACATGGGCACTTGCGTATTTTGTCTCCGCAGTATACCATTACAGTCGGAATTGAACTGGATAGATGGTGCTCAGCCGCCAAACCACATAAACATGAAGCCCACGGTGATGATGATGATGATGATAGTGATATCCTCTGTGAAGTTGGCACATACCCACGGCGGGGGATTGACCAGGGTACATTGCTGGTACTAAATATATGGGGACAAAGGAGTAGACAACAATGCAAACACAGGGGCCGCCAGTTGGTTGACCATACTGGGGAATACTGAGCTAGTTGATAGACAAGGGGGGACAAGTGAAAGACAACACACGAATGAAGCGCAAATGAAGCGCTTCATTCGTGTGTTGATTTTCACTTGTCCCTTGTCTATCAAGTAGCGCAGTATTCCCCAGAAAGGAGTAGAGTATTTAGATAATAATGAGTATTAAACTAGAATACAAAAATCAAAAGGAAAAGAAAAAGCAATGAATTCTAATTCTAGCATAGCGATCTGTCTGATGAAGCTATATAATCAGGAACCGAATCGCACACTGGGTTCAAGGTGACGGTTATTTATTCTGATTTATTTTTTACTTCGTACACAGATAAAGACTACCAGCACCAACGAATGAGTACAGGAGTGCTCAGTAAACCTTCGCCCGCACTATCTTTCAGCAGCATCACCGCATGCTATCATTGTGGATTCCAGCCAACCTTTTCAGACTTCGGTGCTTAATTATCCAGTTCTCGTCAAACTCAACAGAACATCGCCAGGAAGCTACTGCGAGCTTGAGGTCGATCATGAAGACAAATGTTTCGAAATTGTTCATCTGAACCGCGTCTGGCTGGGTACACTCGAAATGAACCGGTGCGTCGGGAATGGAAGCGCGCCGCGTGGGCCTTCGAACGTTCTGGAATGGTGGTGACGAACACCCCCACACGATTCTCAGCTCAGAATCACTGCTAATGAACGAAGTGAATCAACAGCCGAACCCGGCACCCAATTAGGTACATTAATTAGGGCGGGAGGAAAGAGAAGGAGGAGGAGAAGATGAAGAGGAAAGGCAGTTAGGTTAACCGGGACAAGGAACAGGTTTGCTAACCAGCACTGGGGAGGGGGGTGAGGAGATATAAAAGTGATGGGTAAGATAGGAAATAGGACGGGAATAGTTGTATAATGTGCTATGCATTTTTTTTTTTCGATGCAGTTTATGGTTGCAGCTGCAATCTAGGACGACGGAGGCTGCAGCGCATGCATTTTGTTTTACAAAAACATGTCCCAGCGGGCATGTCGATGACACCATCTCGGGAGTGAGAATATAGCAAAATTCTGCCCTTACTCGCAGTTTGTGGCATAAGATAAAGAAAAATATTCTGTTTCAGCTTCTGATATTTTGCGTGTTGTTCAACTGTCTTTAGACAGGCACACCGTCAATGCAGCAGGTGTGGACCAATTTGTGCAAGAAAAACTATAGCTTCTTTGTATGGCTATATAGTATTCATATAGGCGATGCTATGTAGACAATAAACTTCCAGAACTTTCTTTGTGAAAAAAAAAAAAAAAAAGAATGGTGGCCGAAGCTGCTTTCCCGAAGAAATTCGAGTCGGAGAGAGAAAATTTTCTTTTCTTCCGCTTCTGCGCGTTTGCTTGTCATACAGGAGTCACGAAAAGTAACTTTAAGCTAAATGAATAATAGTTCAGTTTAGTTTAACACTGGGTAGTAAAAGTGGTGCCTATAAAAAAAAAAACAGAAAGGTAAGAGTAAAAAAAAAAACAACAACAGGCAGACGATAGGTGTCGTTCGGCGTGGTCTACCCACCTAGGACCATCCACACGATGAACCGCACCAGGGTGAGCACAGACAGCTTGAATATAAGGTAGATGTTGACTACGACGGCTATGGCTGGCACTATAGGCACACCTGGAGCCTTGAATTTCAGGTCACACCTGGGAGCAAAGCACAGCTATATTTATTTGCGAGAATACAGTGAGCCAAATAGTATACGAAACTGCACACGTGAATAAACAAGGCTGAGATGAGCATTTCACTCAAATCTGGATAAACTAGCAATTTCATATTTAGACGCCTTTGTGTTATTTACTCTGAAGAACTTTATAACAGCTAAGTAGGAATCTCAAATTAAGGTGAAAGAATTTCTAGGCTCATGGAACAAAATCCCATGCGCGAGAGTTTTGCGCGAGATCTGTGCACGAGATCTGTCATATTCTGCGAGATCCCGCGAGATACGCTCTTGTCTAGCGTTCCTGCCACCTGCAATACCACACTTGAACGCGCGCCAAGCAACGCCAGTTCGACAGGAGCCGTGGTGTACAGTCCAAACACACTTGCCGGAGAAAGTGTGACAGATACGGCGCATTTCTCTTCCTGTAAACCGATTATAATTATATCTAGCACTGCAACGAAGGCCAGTAAGAGGCAAACAATGAGAGGCAAATGATAAGAGAGGAAGGATAGGCTTTTGCCATTCTCCTCTTAAGAGACATCTAAGAGACCCTCAATTTTTTTTTATATAGTGTTTCATATGAGTGCACCACAAACAATAGCACTTGTCTTGCCAAACAATTCATGGTGGAAGCAGTCATTAGCAGTCATCAGCAGTCATCGGCAGTTTTTGTTTGCCGGTTCGTAAATATGCATTAGAATGAACTGTCCGCTCACGAGGCACTTGTGCCACATGCATTAACATGAAGAGCCTGCTTCGAAGTAAGTGGCTAACTAATACTAGTTCCTTAACTTGTTCGTGCGCAAGAGTTATTTTATTCGCTAATCAAAAAGGAATTCCTTTAGAAGCGTAATTTGGCCGTCTCGCACCCTGAACTCAACTTCTGCGCAGTGCGCTAATGCGCCCCTTCTCGAGAATAATGCGCAGTTCTCGCGTTCGTGGTGTCTGCAGACCAAAACGTTCTTAAACATCACTTAAAATTGGTAGACAACTGTGAAATATTGCAATATATGGTCGTGAACATAACGGTCTTGAACATAATGGTGGGAACGGTTTAACATTCCGAAGACTAGCAATATCTTACTTCGGTTGCACTGTAAGTCGTACTGTGCTCGCCCGAACAGTTAAGAATACCTTATAAAACGAATGGGGTGAATCTTTGCTAATAAATAGTAAATAATTACAAAAATATCGAGGTATGATCGGCGAATATATTGATAGTTACGGTGCTGTTGCGCAATATGTGGAGGAAAAAAATGGGTTCTTATAACATTATCACGTTGTGGCGACAGGGCACAAAGGAGCAGACAGGCGTAGTAGCACTAAAATCAGCTCTACATTGGTCTGACTTGCGCCCGCAAAAGAACTAAGCAACTCGGCGGCGGCGATAGCAGCAAATGCGCTCTCTTATCGTCGAATTCCCTTAATGTCTGTTGCACTCGTCAGTGCTCAATTTAAAGTCTGCGAAGTAGCATCTAGATAAAGGCGCGAAAGATGCGCTACGATCGCAGTGATAAGGCCGCATGCTGGCGGCTGTTGAAAAACAATAAATAAATATTTGATTTGGTTCGGTTTGCATGGTTTAACATAAAAAGCAACTCAGGCTATGACAGACGCCATAGTGGAAAGCTCTGGAAAATTCGAACATGGAATTTTTAAGGTGCGCTGACTATAGCGCAGCACACTGGCGCCTTGCTTTTCCCTCCATCGAAAAGGGGCAAAAGTTTGAATGCTTCGCGAAAATATTTTCCTGAAAAAAAAAAAAAATGAGCTTGTCCAGAATTTTTGCCTATCTCGACATTCAGCGTCGTCTTGTGCTGCATTTCATACCTCTACTTTACTCATGACATCATCCGTGCCACAGAACTTGAAATTCCATCTTGGCTTAGCTAACAAAAAGGAGAAAGCAATCGCGATCGCGTCAGCAAAAGGCTCAGCAGAAAAGCTAATTATTCATGCACTGGCAGCAGAGACCACCCGTCAGGAGATTTCTCGCTCTGGGTTAAATGCTACTACAGCTGGTAGTGTGGGTAAGAAAGGGGGAGGCTCCAAGAAGATCACTACTTGAACGAAAGACGATACTTCCAAATAATACATTACTCTGTAAATATATTTGCCATGGGGCGGTAACTGTCGCGTTGACCCCGGAGGCTAGTACGGTGGTACCAACCTTCAGGGTCAAGATTATAGCAAACCCGAATGTAAGGATTCACCTGCGAGAAGACGTAGTAAGTTGTAAACTAGCGCAGATGCGGAATGATATAGAAAAACTAAAGGCCTCTCGGATGGCGCATGCGCATGCTCGTCAAATCTATGGGTGGAGCCAACCGACAATGCCAGCGATGCGCCGCCGTGCGTCAGGTCGGCAACGCTAAAATTCCCTAATGTGCTCGTCCTACTCACTTGGCCTGCGGCTCCTTGGCGATGAGGAAGACAGAGGCGAGGATGCCAGCGAGGCAGGCAAACATCACGACGAGCACGAAGCCATTTCCCCGCTCCAGGGCTCCCACGCCACACACGATCACCAGGTCGAAGGCGATAGCGAACACGTACAGCAGGCCCACCAGCTTCATCACCTGCGTCAAACGCGTACTGGTCAAGGGAGGCTCCGAAAACAGAATGGGAATTAGCACGAGATGTAATAAATATGGCATGTGTTTTTGCCTTCATTTTTTTTTTCAATATTGGACAGCATTCTCACAATGCAAGAGCAGTCAGTGAAAAACTATCTTGCCGAAAAATTTGTAACATTTGTTTTTCTACGCATAGAGTCTATCACACGTGTGTAGGTATGGAGCTCTCGACTGGTCTGCTGAGGAGCGAACGAAGTGAAATAGTTTTGAGGACTTTTTGAATTTACAAGGCACTTGTGCCTGCGCTGTTCACAGATCAATTCGGCTGCCCGTGAGAAAGCCAGATAAAGAGATCAGAGAAGGCCAGTAAATGCTTTCAAAATTTCCTTCGTTACTTCCGCCCGACACTTCGAGAGCACTCTAGACAAGTGTGATCTACCCTGGACTGCGTAATGTTGCCAACATCTGACCTTATCATCTTGACTGCCGCGTGATACGCGATCAACTTTCTCTGGAAAGACGCTAACTATGCAGTATACGTAGATCAGTATTTACATTGCTCGAGATTGCTTTCGGAAGTGCCTACCGCACATTACGTCGGATGTTCGTGACCTTTATAGCAAGCGACCGAGAGTGGCGGTGATTGCCAGCTTCTACGAGTGACGAGAAAAAAAAAAAAAGGAGTTGCTGTGATGCTGGAGTCGGTTTCGTGATTAGGATCATTGGAATGGAGACATTACCACTAAGATGCTGAGGCCGGGTGAGCCAGAGTACAGCATATTGATAAGAGTAATGTCAACAAAGATGAGGCAGATGGAGTGTGTGTGCTCGGGGCCCGAATCCTTGGCAGCGGTCCGTGCTTTGACGTCCAGCGTGCTCTAGGCTTGTGTTGTGCTATGCTGTTCTGTGACGTGCTGTGAATTTTCTTGCCACGTAACAATATACTGAAACGGACAAAATTTTAACGGCATTTGTTATTTTACCCTGTAAGGTGGCTAAGGAGATACTAGAAGAAAAGCTCTGCAAACATATCAGTTGATTTTGTGTCTACATCTGAAGAGAAAACATAGGAGTGTATTTAAGGAGTAAACTTTGACGATCTTGGCGTTCTCTGCAAAAATTGCGCCACGCACACGCACCACGCAGAAGCACAAAATGTTCGTACAAAACACGGACGATCGCTTTGTAGCGGAAGCCGTACTGGATCTTAATGAATAAACAGCGGAATGTCCCTCAGTCAACAGCGGCTGTTTCCAGAGCCAAAGGCGCCAGCGATTGTCGTAATGGTCGTGATCGCAGCCGCATGAGCTCTTAAGTTTGTGCACGATACACAAAGCTCATAAATGTGACAAGTATGGCAGCTTTGTACTAATTTTATATCGGTAACAGCGTAATCGCTGGCCGATGAGAACAACCAAAGGTAAGAGCTCAAGCAGATTGCGAAAGTAAGCATATATAGCGCTTCTGTAGGCCGCGGCCAGATGGTGCACCCGGTCCGTAAACAGCAACGACAGTGCCATTGGTCAGCTGACTCCTGAACAAGCTGGCTCCTGAACAAGTTGGCCTCCAGATCCCCCCCCCCCCCCCCCACCCCCCACGTCATTTCCGCCTCACCTTTCTTGCGAGGCGCTGCATGTTCAGAGCCTCTCCAGAGCTTACCTTCCTCCATTGTATTAAGAAATGCGCTTAGACATTGTATTCGCGGCTGACGCCATTGTCTCACAGTGTATGTTCTTCGACTGGTGGCGGTTGTTACGATGGTAACGACGATGCGGCTGATGGTATACCTTCATGCCTGAGCTGTCGGTGGCCGGCCCGGGATGTCCGCGCAGGAAAGGCAGTAGGTAGCCGAGCTGCTTGGTTTTGGTTTCCCACCAGGTGGGCTGCTGGAACATGTCCTCCTCAATGCTCTCCTGGGCCTCAAGCATCGAGCCGTAGCCCTCCTGCTGCTGCTGCACGTGAAGGGTACCGTCGCCTGCGCCAGTGCCACGGCCAAGGGTTATGTACTCAAATGAGGACCATAATCACTTCAGGAGGAGCACCTGGGCGTCTGAAGCAAACAGTACAGACGAACTTAAAGGACAGACGAAAGCGTTGGTGAAGTTTCATTGGTATGGTCAATGCAATTGAATTTTACGCTAAGAGAGGTAGGAATATAAGAGAAATAATAGAAATAACAGGAATAGAAGGGTCGAATTTAAGATAGAAGATAGGGTGATGAATGTTAGAGACATCAACATAAGCATCGATATATGTTGCTGTGAGGAGGAGCAGGTAGAGGAGGAGGAAAGACAGGGAGGATAAGATGAGAAAACAGCGCAAAAAGACAAGACGAGGAACGAGTCTGTTGATCATGTGTGTCTACTGTTTTGTCTTATCTTTTTGCACTCCTTTCTTTTAGGAAAGCAACATAATAACTTACGGAAAAATGGCGGTTTATAGACATCCTACTCGAAATAAAGAGATGATCAGGGGCTAGACAAGTAATTTGAAGGAAAGGTAAACGACGGTCGATATAACAGGTTAGATTCCAGGTGTGACAAGTGCTGAAA
This sequence comes from Amblyomma maculatum, assembly GCF_055883805.1. Classification (NCBI taxonomy): domain Eukaryota; kingdom Metazoa; phylum Arthropoda; class Arachnida; order Ixodida; family Ixodidae; genus Amblyomma; species Amblyomma maculatum. The sequence continues at coordinate 153,769,551 of NC_139346.1, forward strand.
GGAGCGACAAAATATAAGACGGACGGACGACATTAGGAAGTTTGGGAGATAAGATGAGCGTAGTTGGGAATGGACAGGGTTTTTTTTAGAAATAGATGAAAGGCATATGTTCAGTAAGGTCGTAGCTGTGCTTACGATGACAATTAGAAAGTATCAGTAGCCGAAGACATCAACTATACAGTGCTAATTACGAAGCAATTTCCTGAATGATCCTTGCCACGCAGCGGCATATAAGCGTAAAGGTTAAATATTAAAGTAGAGGATTAAGTCGTCGCTCCACAAGGCAGAACGTGGAGGACTGTTGGATGATGCGTCGAAGACGCGTAGTGCTTGTACACAATACGACTCCATACGGAAATTCGCTGGTACGAAACATTTCCAGCATTGTTCGAGCCTGTTTTTAGCCTTTCTTTGCTCTATACCTCCTTTTCTGCAAGGAAGCTTTCTTTTGAGAATAAGTCTACTAGTGCAATATAAAGTGTCACGGCTTTTGAACGTTTAAGTGTAGCCTGATGCTTGCTGGCGGATAAGGTACCTAAACATATCGGACCGCAACTTTATGATTTAGTATATAGACCTCTCGTGCTTACCGGTTTGTGGTAATTATGTGTTCATAAATGCGTGGTTTCATTCTCAGCTGGTTACATCCGCAATGTGCCTTTACTGTAAGTTTTCTTTTACATTAAGTTTCTTCAAATGGTTTTGACCAAGAGGAGCACGAGATTCTCTTGCCACACAACTGGGAAGGCTCGCTTCGAAATGCAGCATTTTTTTTTGGGCCCGCTATCGTGCCTTCACATATCCGATGCCATAAAGTAGAAAGGTATCGGGTTCATTCAGCTTTCATACGATATGTCCTCAAGGTATCAGGTTCATACGATATGTCCTCAATAGATGGTGCGAGAAGATTGCGTGTACCTCTCCGCTCGTCCTCATCGCTGTCAGGAGTGATGACGCGGTTGGTCCTCTTGGTGCGGATGGTCGTGGTGGAGGCCCCTAGCGGCGGCGCCGACCCGACGCCCAATCCTAAGCCCCGCAGCGAGGGCACCATGGAGGGTGGCGCCTCGCTACTGGGCGTCGGGCACTGAGATCGCACCGACTCTGGAAGCAGCTCCACCAGCGTCTTGGTGCGAGGCTGGTAGCGCAGAAGCAGCACGCACGTTGACACCAGGGTGTACGCCATCAGGGTGCCTGCAATGTTTCCGACACCATGATCAGAAACAACTCGCACAGATGCGCACGAGAAAGTTACTCGATTGAATACTTGATTGAGAGTGTTTTACGTGGGAAAGCAACATTGATAACCATGAGGCATGCAGAAGGCTCCTAGTTGGGTTACCTGGGGTTCTTTATATATTCAACCTTCAACTGAAATCCCACTCTACAACGTGTATTGCGAGGCAACTGATTTCGAATAGTGCTGGAAAACGTGTTATTTCAGACTGAGTGTAGTAGTCTTCTTGCAGTGACGCGTACAGTGGAGATTCTAGCGGCTCGGCTATTGCCGGTGTACCGGACTCGTTTAGTACCCTTACGTCCAGCGAAGGAAACAGGTTTTCTGCATCTAACGTTTTTAGCAATGGTCATTAGCTTTTTCCCATATTTATCAGACACGCTACTTGTAGAGAGATAGGAAGGGAGCCAACAGCCACTGAAACAAAGGAAAGCATAGGAAAGGGTTTTGGCATTGATCAGTAATAAATCATAATGATTATTAATTATTATTAAAATTTAGTAGTTGATATAATTGATTATAATGTAGAAGGAAGACAATCACATACTGCAGGCGGGGTCTGAAGTCCCCTTTATGTGGCATAACGTCACTCAATGCATTAATACCTCTTTGTTTTGCGTTGCGCCTGTTGCATTTGTAAAGGCTTGGCACTCAGGTTCATTCAAGGCTCGCTGCATCGCCTGTCATGAAATGGCACCTCATGTGTCCCATCATTGTATATACATTATGTATAGATTACGCATATATTATGAACATTTCCAGCATACTGGAACTCGCAGTCCGCATTGTTTGCTCAGCAAAGCGAGAAGGCCAACTGAACAGGCGAATGATGACAAAGCCGTAATATGCTACATGAGCTTTCTTGTCAGGATAATTCCCTCTTTTGGTTCCCAGTACAAGATACTGGCGTAGCGAAAGCATATACAATGTTTTGACGCTAGATATCCAACTCCGCTGCCCCGCTCTCTCTGAAGGAAACACTTCTATCACAGCTTCATCCGTGGGTACGAAGTGGCTGCCCTAGTATCAGGGGTAGACTGGCGCGAAGCGTTCGCGCAGCGGGGGAGGCTTACTTCCGGTTTCCGCCGTGCAGATTTATTTAGATTCGAGCGTTCAGCCTAAGCTCCGGAAGCCACTTCCGCGCTCCCCCGTCGCAACGTTTCAGCATGGTGGCTCTTCCTGCATCCGGTTTGACCGTAGCTGAAAGCTTTCTTTTATTTTGCCGTTGGCCTACCCATTTTAGTAATCCTTGCTTTCCTGACGCACTTCGTAGTGAATCTCGATGAAGTTCGGCAGACGCGACGATTAGCACTAGTCAAATAAGTCAAATACCAAGCGAGGTTCCTTTCTTCTAGCTTAGCTAGACATTGCACGGTTTCTTTTTCTTTCTTAAATAAGGGGTTTCCTCTGACTTCCGCAAATGTTTTCTCGTCCAGTAAGCTAGCCCCTTAATGGCAAACTTCTGTCGTGTTTAGACGTGTTTGATTTTTCTGTTTGGCCCAAACTCTTCGGTCTTCGCCCGCTTCGCTTTCTAAACACTGTGATCTCCGCTTTACAACCAGGACGTGAGCGGTGTGATAAGTTAAATGCACTTACTCTACAGGTGAGTGTTCACTTTTGCAGTAATAGCAATTTCCAGTCTCAAAGAACATCCGAAATGAAAAGATTAATTGCCGAAAATAATAACATCAGAAAAGAACAGGAAAAAATCCGTGAAGAGAACAAACAACTCAAAAAACAAATAAGAGAATTGCTAGAAGAACTAAGAGAGATACGAAGGACAGGCTATTCACCCATAAGGGCACCTTCACCTCCACAACAGTTTATGGGAAACTCGCACGAAAGCGAGGTAGAAAATTCGATGATGAGCGATTTAAAAGCCTCCATGCTACAGCAGATGCAACAAATGCAGCAACAAATGCAGCAACAGATGCAGCAGCAAATGCAGCAGCAAATGCAACAGCTAAGCCAAAAAATAGCTTTGCAAGATCAGAGCTTTCGCAACTATGTAAAATCGCAAAATACACGAAAAGCAATAAACGAAGCCCGAGATGAGCGCAGGTTCGGATCAGAATCCCAAGGAGCAAGCAACAACAGTAAAAGTACAACATGGCAGGAAAACAACATTTAGAGATATGGCAATGGAACTGTAGGGGTTACAGACGCAAGCAGGGACTCCTACAGCAATACAATGACACCAGAGTAAACCCACCAGACCTAATACTCCTACAAGAAACAAATTGCACTCCAACCCTAAGGGGATACACAAGTCAAGAGAATGGGAAAACGGCAACTCTCATCAACAACAAAATCACCACCATAGCACACAAAGAGATAGAGGACACACAACTAGAACACATAATAACGGAAATAATTTCCAAGAAGAAAAGGAAAACCAAAAGTATCTTTGTCGTCAACCTGTACAGCTCATCAAAGAACAAAGGAGATTTTGGCAGGCTCTTTGCAGGGGCGAGAAAATTGGCAGGGAAGAATCTTTTAGTAATAGCGGGGGACTTCAACGCGAAAAGCCCGCAATGGGGCAGCAAAACGAAAGACAAGAAAGGACGTGGCATCTGCGCGGCGGCAGAGAACACGGGCTGCGAACTAATCACAGACGAAAGCCAACCCACGAGGCAGAGCAACAGTGTAAGCATGGATACAAGTCCCGACCTAGCCTTTGTCAGGAGCGCCAGACAAACCGAGTGGGAGAACCTACAAGAAGATCTAGGCAGCGACCACTTTATCATCAGGGTCACGGTAGAGGCAGAAAGCATCAAAAAGGATATAGGAACGGCAAAACTAACCGACTGGGACGCTTTCCGCATCCACTGCAGACAACTAAAGGGCGACATAACCTCGGCGGAGGAGTGGAGCCAGCAACTCAGACAAATTAGGGACCTATACATTAAGGAGGTGACGCGAACGGAGCAGGCACCAGAGGTAGACAAAAGACTTCTCAGACTCTGGGAAGCAAGGCGCGGCCTGACCAAGCGATGGAAACGACAGAAATTAAACAAGAAACTCAAAAAGAAGATTGCAGAGATCACCAAACAAGCAGAGGAGTACGCGACGCAGTTAGCAAGGCAGGGCTGGCAACAGTTCAGCACTTCACTGAACGGCACCCTGGGCACGGCAAGAACATGGCAGATACTTAGAAAACTCATGGACCCAAACACAAGCAAGGCAGAAAGCAACAAGTCCATTCAAAGACTAATTCATCAGTACGAGGGTACGGAGGAACAACTAATCGAAGCCGTAAAAGAAAAATGCTATGGCAAAGACCAAGCAGAGGAATACCGAGACGAATACCAGGGAGCAGAGAATCCAGCCATGGACAGACCCATCACGAGAGAAGAGGTCCTGGAGGCCATAAGAGCAACGACAAAAAACACGGCAGCGGGGGCGGACAAGATCCAAAACGCATTAATCCGAAATCTTAGCGAGGAAGCGATTAATCAGCTCACACAATACATAAACAAACAATGGGAAGAAATAACGATTCCAGCAGAGTGGAAACACGCCGTAGTCGTCATGATTCCCAAGCCTGGAAAGAAACTTCAGATAGAAAACCTAAGGCCGATATCGCTAACTTCCCGCCTAGGCAAGTTGTACGAGAGAATAGTCAACCGAAGGATTCAGACGCATCTCGAAGACGAAGGATGGTACCCAGACGCCATGTTCGGATTCAGGGCGAATCTATCGACACAAGACACACTGCTACAACTCAAAGAAGAGGTACTAGAAACAATGCCAAGAAACCGAGAAAACGTGGTCATGGCCATAGACATAAAGGGAGCCTTTGACAACATATCCCACGCAGCCATAATGGAGGGAATAAACACTACCAATTGTGGAAAGAAAATCCATGACTACGTGAGGAGCTTTCTCGCGAGCAGAACAGCAACAGTGGGCATGGGAGACCTAAGAAGCGACACCTTCCAAACGCCAAATAGGGGCACACCACAAGGCTCAGTAATTTCGCCGACGCTCTTCAACATAGCCATGATCAATCTCGCAAAGAGGCTAAACCAAATACAAGGGATCCGACACGCAATGTATGCGGACGACATTACAGTCTGGACAGCCAAAGGCTCACTGGGAGAGAAGCAGGAGGTACTACAAGAGGCGGCCTCCTGTATTGAAGAGTACACGAGACAAAGAAGACTAAAATGCTCCACAGAAAAATCAGAGCTCCTCAGAGTGGGAAGACATCCCACGGACGCACCACTTGAAGTAAAACTGGAAGGGCAAAACATCCCAGAACAGAAGATGATTAGAATTTTCGGCATGTGGCTGCAAGGGAGCCGAAGAAGCAGCCACACACTCAGCCTGTTGAATAATGCGGCAGGGCAGGTAGGCCGAATGATCAGCAGAATAGCACACAGGAGATATGGCATGAAGGAGGAAGACACACTCAGACTGGTAAACAGCCTGGTGGTCAGCCGAGTGACGTATTCACTGCCGTATCACGTAATTACCAAGGCAGAGAAGGAACAGGCAGAAGCGATTCTAAGAAAAGCATACAAAACGGCGCTTCACCTCCCAAGGAACACATCCAACGAGAAATTCATGCAACTTGGTGTCAGCAACAGCTTTGAAGAATTAAGAGAGAGCCAACTTAAGGCCCAAGAGAAAAGATTGAGCAGTACGAAGACCGGAAGAGCGCTCCTAACAAGACTAGGTCGCAAGCTAGAAGAACCACAGAGCAGCCGAGTGACAGTACCGGATCTGCTACGAAGATAAGCACACAACCCATACCCCGAAACATGGATCCAAATCTCCACGCTCACAGAACGGCAGCTAGGGCAGAGCATTACGAGAAAAACATGGGATACAGGGAAGACGCAGTCTACACAGACGCCTCTAGATATCCACAAACACACAAAGGAAACGCAGTAGCGGTGGTAGTAAACCACGAAGGGGAACACATCGCAAGTGTCACGACCAGGGTGTCTGACATAACAGAAGCAGAAGAGATAGCCATTGCTCTGGCTGTAAGAGAAGGATATAGGACAGGAAGACCTCTCCACATCCTAACAGACTCACAAGAGGCGTGCCGGAATTACACTAGGGGCAGGATTAGCAGTGCGGCACTCAAGATCCTCAAAGAGGGTGCGCCCTCGGAGGAGACACCAAAGCAAAACATAATCTGGATACCGAGCCACGCGGGAATCAGGGGCAACGAGGGGGCAGACAACCTAGCTCGAGGGATGACCAGCCGAGCGGGAGCGTCGCACACCCCGGAGGACCCCCAGATCAGATGCGGAGAGAGCTATCCAGACCTACTAAACCTATATAAGGGGCTGAGGTTCCACTACCCCCCGCCACACAAACAACTAACCAAGGAAGAAGCCACGGGATGGAGGAGACTACAAACGGGCTCCTTCCCAAACCTACACATACTAAACAAGATTTTTCCAACACAATATAGTGCCAGCAGCCCATGGTGCAGATCAAAACCAACACTATATCACATCACGTGGGAATGCGAGAGAAATCATGCATTTCACAAACAGAAAACACCAAGTGCGGAGCAATGGGAGAGCCGGCTCACCAGCTGCGAGCTAGAGGCCCAGAGGGCACTCATAGCACACGCAAGCGAGGTGGTACGACTCAGTGGAGTCCTGGACTAGGGGCCCAACCACGGCCAGGGAGGTGACGGACTTCCAGAAGAAGTCTCGACCTCCACCGCTAACAAACTTCCAAAAGACAAATAAAGTTTTCAATCAATCAATCAATCCACGACAGTGTTGTGAAGAAACGTCCTGTTGTAGTAACTATTCACCAAGGGGGGCTGATGGGTACATCTAACCTGGATGTACAACTTATCGCATACCACAACGAGTGTTTGTACTAACACATCAGTGGCGCAAAAAACATATTAGAAAATATCAGGCAAGACTACAAGAGGTCAGTACAGATACGAATTTAGGAGGGCGCTTAAGCGCCCCCTCACAGGCCGACATGATAGCGCCTTTAACACTGCCCGCCCGGTACCTGCTACGGGCTAGTCGGTATGCTTGAGTTATTTCACGGTAGTTGTTGAGAGCATCTTTGTGGGCACTCATTCCTTACTGCATTTGCTCGGTAAGCCAATTAGCGGGCGGCAGTGTGGGCTAAAGTGGGGCTGGGAAGGAGGGAATGAGGCTATCTAAATAGCAATTATTTCCTTGCTTTAGGATTCACCACACATGGCGGATGTCTGTCCGCGGCCATAGTTTTGACCGGCGCGCCTAATATCGCTTGTATAATGGTGGTGGCGTTAGCGCTGGTGATGGCAAGCGCGATGGCTGTTTCCTCGGTCACCTCTGTGTTGCCGTTCACACATGTCACCACAGCTCTCATAACAGGGTAGAGGTCGTGATCCGCTGCGTCCGTGCACATGGCATTTGATGGTAGCGTTGGTGTTGCTTGTATCTTCCTTGCCGTCGTTCCACTTGGAAGTAAGGATGCATATTCATTGGGATTGGGCGCACCAATAGGTTAGCTCAGATAACCCGCGGAAGGCTGGTTTTCGGCCAAGTCGTACCTTCGTGGCATATGCTAAGCTCTTGGACAATCCATCTGCCTGTGGAAGTGGGGGGAGTCATGTATATTCTGAATAGAAGTGAGCCTCGATTTTTCTCCAACCGTGTTGTGCAGGCCAAGCGCTAGGAGCTTCTCCGTAGAGATGCTTTGCGGGAGTCCTAGTACAAATTTTTACGCGCCTCGGATTAGGAAGTTGAGTTTGTCTCGGTCGGGGATGTACAGTTTATATGGGCGGCCACGTAGTCTAGGCGGCTGAAGATGAACGTTTGGACGAGTCGGATGAGGATTCATTACTCCATGCCAGCGTGGCGTTTGAAATGCGGTGTATGAGACTGCTTTGCTGAGTGGCTGCCTTCAGCTGATGCAGCGTGTTTCCATTGCAGCAGCTGTTTTGGATAAACGTGCTCAGCAGTCAAATCATGGAGGCCTCATATATCGCGTTGCCATTCGCTTGCAGGTATATGCGGGTGGTTAGTCCATCAAATGCCCTGTCCCGTCGTAGTGTGTGGATAACTATGTATCTTAATTTTGCAGACGAACAGCACAGCTCGCGTGGGGCAACGTATTCATTGACGACATTTATGCCTGGTTAGTGGATATCTTCAAGCGCTCCATCGCAGCCCACTTCAGCTCGAAGCGTAACATCATCTATGCAGAGGCTATGTTTGCGGCCTGGTGTCTTGTTGAATCTTTCTGGTAGGCGCAAGAGTGCCACATTAAAGAGGAATGGGGGGAGTATAGCTCCTTAAGGAGTGCGGTTTTCACCCTACCTGAATATCTGTTCGTTTAGTCAGGAAATTAGGATGTAGGCGCGTAGATTCTGTGGCCTACATTAATATGTTGGAGATAATCAAATAGAAGAACAAGAAACGTTGCCAAAAAATTTGCTAAGGTTCAGGCCCAAATAGCCCTGGTCTACTTTTGCATCAAGCCACCTGGTCATTGAACTGAAGTAGGACGTCTTGGGTAGACAGCCCAGGCCGGAAACCGATCATGCTGTGCGGTAGTATGTACCGCCCTCCACAGATTATGCAGGCGGTAAAGGATAACGTGCTCGTTTAGTTTTCTCTGACAAGGTGTTGAGACGGGACGTAGGTGTCCAATTTGGAGCGGTTTTATGGTTTAAAAATTAATACTACAGTGGCATATTTCCACCGTTCAGAAATATTCCCAGCCTGCCAGCACTGGTTTATAGATTGAGTGATGGTATGTATGGAATTCTCATCGAGGTTGCGGAATGTATTGTTACTAATTTCGTCCGCTCCTGGTGTTGATGTGGTCCTTATTTTTATTTTTTGAGTGCGGTTCTTACCTCCTCCTTCATGATTGGGGCATCGAACACTTTGTTTAGTTCTCCTGTTTTTCAGTTCTCCTAGTTAGTGTCGTCGGCGCAGGTGTTTGGTTGCCGAGGTAGAGAACCTTCAGTTGAACCATTGTCACGTTGGTTACGACGCTGTTCTGTTTTCGTTTTGTGCGGATCAATGAGGCGTCGCATGTTTTGACAATCCTCAGTCGGCCATCAATGCTGAAGCAGACTTGATCCCACTGCTGTTTGATCAACTGAGTAGCGTAGGTGACTACTTCCTGGTCTTGCTGGGCGGTTCGGCGTTTGAGTGTTCTATTGTTCTTCTGCTGGTAGCAAACGTCCGTGGAGACCGCTTCGTGCTTGCCACACGTGTAAAAGTTTGCTTTCAATCTCAGTCATTCCCACCTCTTTGGGATTTATTGGGTGTGGTTGTGGACATCCACTTTTAGCTCAGTTGCCCGTTCTTCTAGATTGTGGATGGTAATTGATGCAGTATATTGTCTGATGTGACGCAGGCGATTCCATTCGGTAATGCGGACTCCACCTTTTCTTGGCCGCTTCGCGCTGATGGCGAGTAGCGTGCTGAGTGTGTAGTGATCGCTGCATAAGCATTCTTGCATATTGCGCCATCTTCTTGAGCAGCGTTTTTAACAAATATGCAGTCGGGGCAGGTGTTGACGCCGACACTATTGTCTATATGCACGTAGGCTGCTGAGGGTCGGTGAGAAGGGTAATACCATCCTGTTCAAGCGGAAAGCCAAAGCTGGAGGCCTTTTGGCGTTTCCGTATAGCATCTCCAGGTGGCGCGGACTTTATCTAGATCCCCCAAAATGTCCTTGAGGTTGTGCTTCGCTAAGAGAAGAGCGGTGTGGATGAGTTGACAAAATCTGTACCTACGATCTTTTGCCTTACTGTATACATTCAGGACATACAGGTTTTCCTCCCTGTTGCTTCAGGGAACAATCTCTATAAGAGTATAATCGATATCTACAGCTTGTACTCCGTGCATTATCGCAGTGAGGTTCGCACAAGAGTGGTGGTGTAGCTTCGGGGAAGCTTCCTGTAATGGGCTTCAGAACTGGAAATTTTGGCCCCGCCGGGGTGGTGCAGTGGTAAGACGCCCGACTACTGTGCCGGAGTTCCCGGGTTCGAACCCGACCACGGCGGCTGCGTTTCGATGGAGGCGAAACGAAGAGGCGTCGTGTGCTGTGCGATGTCAGCGCACGTTAAAGATCCCCAGGTGGTCGAAATTACTCCGTAGCCCTCCACTACGGCTCCTCCTTCTCTCTTTCCACTTTCATTCCCACCTTCCTCCCTTCCCTTACGGCGCGGTTCGGGTGTCCACAGAGCAAGTGTGACAGTTACTGCGCCTTTCCCTTCCTGTGAACCAATTTAATTTAATTTAACTGGAAATTTTGGCTGGGCGTCCCATTTATTAAAGGCCTATGATATCTGGTGGTGTTGCCTGGGAGTACTTCACTTACGCAGGCAACTCCTGCAGTTCAATTGCCAGATCATTCGTCCTGCGTTTATCATATCCAGCAGTAGCGCCAACTGGCGCACTCAGTGGCCCCGGACTACTTAGGTCGGCTATTTTGCTATCTACTTAGGTGACGTTGATTTCGCAATGGTTAATGTTTTGCCCCAGCTCATTAAGCTGAGTGTAGATGGACCAGGAACTGTGTGGTGGTCTCCTGCTGGTGAATCTGCATCTTGATTAAGGTATCTAGCAAAGCGGTTTCTATTTGGACTGCCCTTTAGGAGTAGTGGGGGACATGAATCCCATCGATCATCTATGAATTTTTACTCGATAGCGTATTGAACTTGTTCGGCCGAAATGGCGTCGCCGTGTCACAGAACTAAGATACTGTTTAAATGAAACGTGCCGGGAAAAAACGTGTCAGGAATAATATACACGTTGTTTCGTATCAAAACCGTGACGTAATCATAATTGTGACGCAATCAAAATTATGATGTATCAAAATTATGACTCAAATGTTTCCTCTGAAGCATTCACGTGAAGCTAATGCCACTCCGCTTCCCATTCGCATCAATCTGCTAGTCAAGTTGGAGACGATAGTTTGTCATAGTTATTGACCTTACGACATGTGTACCTCCAAGTGCATGCCGCCGATTCTTAGTGTAGGTCTCCACCTATAAGTAACACAGATACAGCGGCTTCCTTACCTGGAAAACCAACCGAAACAAAAACAACATTAAAAAAATTACGAGGGACTTTAGCAACTAAAGGAGTGAAAGACGAAAGCCTGAGTGCCGCATTCTGCTAGAGAACCGGCACTAATTAGTAATTAACAATAAATAATCAATTAGTCATTGAGTAGGTAATTATAAGTACTTAATTATTAAATTAGGCAGTAATCAATAATTGATTAATAAATTACATCCACGTTCGTTAATCACTAATTATTTAATTAGCCATTATTTATTGATTGGCATATGCCCATATAAGGCACGCATTCGTGCATACTGTGCTGGTGCTCTGTGATTTGTCGAGACCTCTTCTATGATGTCATCCCGCCTCGGCCAATTAGAGTCACCGCAAAAGCGGGACATATTTTGTCCACGAAGCACGAGCCATTGAAGGCTTTCACCTTAAAATATGTGCAGAATGAGTAGGTGGCGGTAAAAGCGCTGTCGCGTCTGCTCTTGAAGAGAAGCTTGAACGTCTTTTATATCTTTTTTTATCTTTTAAATGTGTGTCGTCCGCCACAGCCTACATAACAAAGAAGTCACAATGAAAACAAATGAGTAAACAAGGCAAAATAAAACTGAATGTTGCACAATACGACTTGTGGTATTTATAACGTCCGTCATAGCTTGCGAGCATCGGTCTGTGCGACTAGTCCTAAGAGCTCTAATTGAGCTTTTGCGTGTTAGTCAGTTCTCGGCCCTATTCGTTCACTTCTCGCTGTCCCATTATTCTCTGCTTCACTTCGAAGTGGCTGAACCTTTCGCATAGCTTTCTTGTCTTAGTGAACAACGCGATGTTCGGAATTTTAATTACTAGAAAAAGTAGACCAAGTCGAAACGTTTTGTATAAGAGGTCTTCATTTGCTGTCTTCATGTTTACTTTTCCATTATAGTTTTCATGCTTTTTCGGGCGATTCCTATGCAGTACGCAAATAAAGTCAAAGATAAATTTTTGCGACATATCATACCGCTCACCCACCTATGGACATCATTTCGACGAGCACGTCAAGACTCATGACGATGGAGACGACGGCCGTGGCGCCGCCTAGGAGAAGTGTGGCGAAGGCGGGAGTCTCCGTGACAGGCCACACTTTGGCCAGGGTTCTGTGGGAAAAACAGAGGCATTAGTGCTGGGAAAACACCTGTTGGAGACTAAATCACAAATCCTTTAGGAACTCTAGGCAGTGCCGTTCTGTGAAGCTCACAGCGAGTAGTACTTTCAACTGAACTGTGCCATACCATTTCATCACGCTGAGAGAATTATGATAGCTACTTTGTCCAGCTTGACCTCCTCGTCAGAAGCGATGCAAATCAGGAGACGTTTAGTTAAACACCAACGTTTCGTATCAGCTTGCAGCGGTGGCTCAGTTGCTTTGCAGTGCCTGCTGATCATTAAGTTTTCTGGTTTGTATCCGTTTTCTCTGCAATGTCAAGGCACTTTGAAGAATTCTATGATGTGGTCTAAATTATCCGGAGTCCTTCACTACCGTGTCTCAAAAATGCCTAATCCGTGTGTATTTTTGGGACGATGAAGAGCACACTTTACAAAAAATTATTTATTCAACACCATGCACAAGATTGATGCGAACGTTTTCAGCTCGTAAAGCTTGTGGCTCCTCTTGAGACTTTTTTTCTTTTGCTCTTGTTACACAATGCTGATAGAATCCCTGGCGCGGCGGCCGCTTTTCGATGGAGGCGAAAAGCCAGGCGCCCGTGTGCTGTGCGATGTCCATGCACGTTAAAGAACCCCAGGTGGTCATAACTTCTGTAGTCCTTCACTATGGCGTCTCTCATAGCCTGAGTCGCTTCAGGACGTTAGACCTGATAAACCAAACCAAACCTTTACAATGCTGACCTATATATGACACCGTTTTAGCTCGCTATGCCGCTTACCACCATGGTGCTAACAATACCTGTTGATGTTAGCTTCCCACTTGTTCTGTGAGCGGGCGCAATTAGTGACACATTATAGCTTATGATTTCAGCACAGCCGCTACCCTTACTAAGGCTGAATAAAAAGCGCATGTTCGTGGTACATGTGCACATCCACTGCAGCGTTATAACATAGCTCGGCTGTGTACCGGTACTTCCAGCTGCCAACAGCGCATGTGTAGTTGAGAGCTGGCAGTGGGGACATGCAGGGTATGTATACAGGAACACTCTACAAAAAGGATTTAGTCAGTCGCCGATGCTAATGGCAAGACAAAATTTCCGGCTTGTACCGGCAGTCAGTGTCACTACAGGATATACGTGTCAGGGCAGATAGGAGTATTTCGCAATGATCAATGTGAATAGCGCCTATAATTCACGTAAAACGATACGCAAGTGCATGCGTGGCATTATTTTTGAAAATATTGGCAATGACACAGAAGAGAAGCGCTTGCCAAGGCCAGCTGTAGCCAAGTTCGGATGACTCACTTATCGGAACCGCGTTTGAAATATGATGTGATACATGCGATGGGTGGGGATTAAAATTAGAGGGTACCGCAATAATTGTTCTTCTCTTTTTGGTAAGTTTTGTTTCCACTGTGGATAAACAGAACATCAGGTTATGAAATTAATCAAATCTAGCTTTATTCCCCTCTCTCACGGGTACGGTGCAGCAAGAAAGTAAGGAGACAGTGGACAGCTTCAAGGAACTCTTGGCGGCCCAGATACACATGCAACAGCAATACTCACGTACGCGAGGTTAACGTGTCACAGCGTATCACAAGCAACATACAGTTTAGAGTCATGTGTTTACTGGAGGAAAACAAAGGGGCTACACTACAAAGCAGCGCAGAGCATAAGAAAAGAACAGTTGATTACGACGCTGCTGCGCACAGCTCAAGAAATTATTCCAATATATCATTTTATCTAGAAACATGTACTTTTAAAATAATTAGGAAAAAGGAAAAGCGAATTCAGTAAAATAATAACACTTAATTACATTATTTACAGAGAATTCTATAGCAATAAAGTCCGCTAAGCACTGCTGCTCCTCCTCCGTCATTTATGCCCACCGCATGGCTGGGAGCGTAGAGCCACCAATACTCCCATTTTCAGCTAACCACTTGCTTGGCCCTCTCCTCTTGCGAATATTGTAAAAGAATATTGTATTGTTGAACTACAGTAGACACAAGTGGAGTTCATTCTGCCTCCATTGCATCCGCACACAACAAAGCCCCGCTGTTAACTAACGCCGATCCCGCCACCGCGCTCTGCCATGTCACGAGACTAGCGCATCTGTAAACTTGGTCAAGTCACATGGCCTTATATCGTAACTCACCCCATTGACCATTTATCGAAGTTTATGACGGACGACGCCGGATGATGCGTTTTTGTTTTTCAATGGGGCTTGTGATTCTATCACATTAATAAATGCTGTTTGACAGCCTGTCAAGGAAATTGTTTCGCACGACTCTGAGAAGTTTGAATTAATACGAAGCAAGCGAGGAGATGACCACCGGTCTCTGATGCGTACGCGCATACCCCTAGCGCTCGAAAATAGATCACTTTGGCGAAGCGCTTGCGCACTGACACAGCTACCCAGTAATTGAATTGCCGTCTTGAAGGGCCATAGTGTGCATGCCGTAACTCTTCAGCAGCGTTCCTGCGCGAAATTCGCATCTATTCACAAACATGACTTGTAAGCACACACAAAGGAATGCAGAGCGTCACTTCTCCGAGGTCACAAGACAGCATATCGAGTTTCGAATTGGTAACTCAGACAAGACAGGACGGTACAAGGCGATCGTCTTTCATCCAAATAGTCTCGAAGAGTGAATTAACTAGTGCACTCCGCGATCTCTTAACTAGACAGGGTCGCCCTTTCAGTAACTGCGGGAACAAACAGACTTGATATATTAAAAGAGGCTCCACTTGATAACCGAGTATTGATGAAGGTCAGTCCGTCTAATTAACTTTGAACATTTCCGTTCGTATGATGCAGAGCGTTCGCAAAGCAACCTCGACAACTGCTTTCAAGTGCTGAAGATGACAAATGACCCTTCCAAGTTTAGTAGATTAATATAATCACGCCGAATTAGATGGCATTTAGACAGGCGCTCAATGGCTGTGAACAAATTATGCGTGCCTTGCGCACGTCTTGTAAAGTGCGTGACAGTTGTGTGGTCTTTAGGTCTGAGCAATGTTAGAGTGACATGTTGCTAGAGTGACATGTTGGGTGAGTTTCCGCTTACTTAAAATTCAGGTAAAAAAAGACAGAGCAAAAAAAAAAAAAAAAGAAAAAAAAAAGACCAGCATCAACTTTCGCAAAAAAGATATTTTTTTTTTTAGGACTTCCCACAACCATGATGCTGTGCGCGGACTGGTTGTTTGCTGGACCCATGGAGGAAGGAAACAACTTAGGAGAGGCCCTTGCCATTCCCAATGCATTGGAGAAAGTGTGGCGCAAGTGACGTCAAAATTTAGGGTTAGCCAAGTCGGGCCATTAGCAACGGCGATGCTGTTGCTATGAAAACTCGGGCCACTAGCAACAGCGTTGCTAAGGGCCCTAGGTACGTGAGCGTCGCGGAGAAAGAAAATGCGGAGGGTAAAGGAGGAGGAGAGACGGCGCAGCGTCCGGTCGCGGCGCGGCCGCGCCGGCTTAAAAAAAAAAAAAAAAATGACGTCAGGGCCTCTCCCAAGTTCTTTCCTTCCTCCATGGCTGGACCGCATTTCTGCGCCATTTCACAAAGGATGAATTGAACCATAAAGAATGGAGTTCCGAAGAGAATTCTATAGCGATACCCTAGAACGTGTAAAGCCGAGTTTATGGTTACCTTCATTTTTACAGAATAGAAAAGGCCGCATACTGGCTCTTATACGAGATATCGAAGTAAGAAATTTATTTTCATTGTGATTTTATTCATATACCCTATCTCTTCACAGTCGATTCTTTAACTTATTTTTAGTGAGTCACTGTTAGCCCCATCTCTCCTTTCCCTCTCCTACAAATGGAGAGGAAGACTTCCCTATAGCACGCTGACCACTTCGATGTCTTCTCTCTACCTGGCAGGTAGAGAAAGAATATCACCCCAAACCCTACCACTCAAAGTTGAGAGGATTAAAATGTTCACATGATGCGGACGCTAAACATTTTAAGCCTTCATGACGTTCCTAGTGGTATTGAGCAAAAAAAAAAGAAAAAAGAATCAATGTTTAACATAAATGATAAATCGAGGTCGCCGCAACCCTGGGTTTTTGGTTTATTCAGAAAGCAACTAGAATCTCCGAACTCCTAATTCGACACCGAGTTTGTAAGAAATCTTCGACACCCATATATTTATGGACGAGAAACTAAAGAGTGAAAAGGCATATCCGGCTCATGGAAATTAAGAACAACTTCAAATCCAGCCGCTTCGCCTTTTTTAGGACGACGCAGCCGGCGCTGTATGTTAAGGTTCCGTTCAAGTATTGCAGCAGGTGACCCGGTAAGTGGCACATGGCTTCTTCAAAACGTACGTAGCAGCCGAGAACCAGAACCGAAGTCATGACCTTGAGATCGATGGGAGAGTGACGCGGTCGTTAAGTCACTGCGAAAAATGCAGCTTATATACCAAAGAAATAGATACGCCGAGTGTCCAGTTTCTGTAAGCACACCTGAAGATAAGGCCGTCCTTGGCCATGGCGTACACGACGCGAGGCATGGGGAACATGGAACCCAGCATGGAAACCACGAGACCCGCCAGGGCGCCTACAGCCACGATGTAGTGGCAGGAACGAGCCCCCCGTTGGGCGAACATCTCGACGAGGCCCGCGCCGGCGTTGATCTGGCTGTATGGAACGATGAGCGTCACCTACACGAACAGAAAGCATAGACGTCATGGCGAGTGCGGAAGAGCGATTAAAAAGTTGATATTTTTTCACAGCTAGGTATGTTGCGCTGAGCGGCCGCTGTAATCAATGTTATCAACCTCTCATGTGCATAGCAATGTAGCCTGTGCAGGAGGAAATGGTGGATTATGCACTTTACAAAACTTGCAAGTAGCTGGCTTGGATTCTGGGCAACTCAGCTCGTGTCGCCTCCGAAGCACTGTTGATCTAAAGAAACAAAGAGAATTTTCCTACTTCACACAGGAACACCTCCAAGTGTATTGCTATAGAGGAATTTATTTGCCTAAAACATACCTAATGAGATAGGAATAAAAGCAGGCAACCTGAGGCGTAATTAGAAGACTGAGAAAGTCAGCGCCTGCATGTTTATTTGAATATTGACAATTATCCTTTGCCAGGGCATTTACTGTGAAGAATAAGTGCAAAAAAGTTGCGACGATCCTTAATTATTCAGCTTTATTTATCAATTTTAGAGTGCTTCGTGTGGTGGCAACTTCCTGACTGACCAGTTAGCACCGCAACACTAGATGATTGACTACTCGATCGTTTAGCATAGCGGATAACAGCTGGCCATTGTACACCATTTCTCATGCATGCTGCGAATGCGAATTATACTACTGTCTACCCAAACACTGGTCTATGGCAGTTTCACCGTTCTGAAAGCTGATTAGCTTTGGCTTCGCTGCCCGCTTTTGAGACTTCTCTAGAAAGGCGTACCGAGGAAACCAGTCGAACGATCAAAATGAGGAAGAATGCGATGCTACATTCAGGTGCTGCGTTTAATTACCCCGAATGGTGGACGTTACTATACTTATATGAAGCCGCGAGAGAGGAGGTCTATAAACGGGTCATTAGAGAAGAAAATGCACAAACGAAAATTGAGGTGCGGTGTTTGAATTACCTGGGCACCCTTTCTGCAGTCACCGGCAGGCTATAGAACATTTCCAGCCGTCGTGGCATTCCACGTGTGCTTCGAAGTACATCATGGAAGCACGTCGCGCGGGGGACGCCGTGTAAAGCGTCGAAGGTAATGACCACCCCGCACTTCCGGCAATTTTGCTTAGTTGTGTGTCCCTTCGGCGGAACAGTTAGGGCGGTGCCCTTATGAGCTGCCGGCGTGCTTGCTTGCGCGGTGGGGTTAATTCTGTTCTTTAGCTAGATTCAGCCAACGCGCAGCCTTTATATAGCTAGTCAGTGAGGTCAAGCACAATTAAGCCATTGCTGCACTGCGCTGCAGACGACTCTAGCCTTTAATTTTTTTTTTACTTTGTTCGAAGTCAACAATTCTTTTTTTCTTTGCTTTGGAGCGAATGCTTTCCTCACTAATAGCGTCAGTACATAAAATCAATGACAACTGTTATCTCCACAATGTTTTGCCCTAAAATCTTGCTGCCAAGTTTCTCTTGCGCCATTCCACTTTCCGGACTATGTCGTATTACTTTTAATAATTCCTAGCTTCTGCTTTTTGTATAGGGACTGTAACACTGCATTTATTCTTATGCAGTACCCACTTTCAACCACACATTTATCTTCAACGGCTAAACCTATACTAGCTTCTTGCTCTATCGTTATCGTATTTCTAGGTGTCGTTGGATGGACACTATAGTCTTCTTGTAAACGTTCTATGAAATGGCAGTGCTTGGCAGAGTCTGAAATTAAAGTCACCGACTAAACCTGTAGTTTCATTCCTGAAACACAATGGCGGAAGCTCTTGTCATACGGTATCTGTGTTTATACTTGGCTACAGCTGCTCCGAAATAAGTTTGCTCTCTTTACACATGGCTGGGCCTGTTGCGTGAGTGGCTTCATCTTCAGGCTAGACGGCTTTTACTGCGAAAGCAATACTACTCTAGGTTTCAAGCCTTCAGCGTAGCGCGGCGGTAGCCACGTACGTCTTACCCACGTGAAGCAGTGACGTAACACCCCCCCGTGATACTAGGGTATGGGCTAGCAGGAGCTGCCAACTTGGGTTTTTCGTTTCACATGGGACGGTTATGCCAAAATCAGCCTGATAGGAGCCTGGCATTCACGTTACCCCTATAGGCCACTAAGGCAAGTTCATGCGGCTTGGTTAAAGCAGGGCTTTATATGTGGACTGAGGAAGAAGAACGCTCGGCCATCCGCAGCGATTGCTTTCGCTCAATATTTGGTTCAGCAGCGTTGACCCCTTGTAATTTTTTCGGTGTTGAGCCTACTAGTGTTCCGGCATTAAAATACTACCGTTAGAATTTATTACGTTCATCTCTCTTTTTCTTCATTTCTGTTCGCTAGCATGCGGCCTTGTCATGCACTAGGCACGCAGGACGCGACCAGACAGCTCTGAAGCGATGTTGATCATGCGTTACAACTTCTACTGTATTCGGGGTCATTCGCGGTGTTTGAGATGAACCACCCCGGTGATTTATTGTAAATTTTAGACAGAAAATTGCCGGGAACGAAGCTATCCGAGTTAACTTGTCCCTATTGCTGCATCCGTGGAGTTTCCTAAGGGCACATAGTTCGCTCAGATAGGCAGCCCTGCTTGCCTGAGCGTCACCACCAGGAGCCGCTGCGCGACATGTGAGGCAGGAAAATAACTTAAAAACAAAATGAAGTTTGATTGGGTTATTCTGAACTCACCATCATACTCGAAGTGATGTATGCGGTGAGCACAATTGCCAGGCTGAGTATAATGGCCGTCGGTATGGACCACTTAGGATTTTCCGCCTCCTCGCCAGTCGTAGCGATGATGTCGAAACCGATGAAAGCATAGAAGCACGTTGCCGCACCGGCCAGAACCTGCGCCACAACGTCGAATCAGAACACACCCTCTCTTTTGAAATCAGAGAAAGGGATTTGAAATCTTTCTTGTCCAAAGATAAACATATATTATTGAACCTTCGCTGTATCACGTTTAGGTCTTTTTTTTTGGGGGGGGGGGGGGGGCGGGGGGGGGGGGGGAACCGAACCATTGATACGCTCTTTGAAGCTTTTGAAGCAGGTGATGGTTGTGGGGGGATACTAGCTGTCATATCTTCCTAGTAAATGAACTTTCTTGTAAGCGTCGATTCGGTTAGTTCTAAACTGACATAAAAACTGCATTATTTATTAATAATTATCGCTAGTATTGTTTTATATGGAGAAAAAAATTATGTTTGCGGCTGCTGAACACGGCACTAGGTCTTGCAGAACGGAAGTAAACGTGTTCCATGATTCAGGGCGTTCCTGCCCTCGGTATAAAGATGGCGGCAGAGACTTCCTGCTGCCGAGCCGCGAGTGCCGAAAATATTTGTGCCTGCTGGCTTGACAGCAATAGGTCGTAGTTTGAAGCGAAAGCCTTTAACAGCTAATGTGTGGCGTCCGCAGAAAGTGTACGTAGAAACTGTGTGTGAGATGTATCCGCGGGATTTCGCGGGATATCGATGGGGTTCTGGTGTACAGTGACCGATAGTTATAGTTAGCGATGGATAGCAATAGCGACGAGAAATACAGAGTCGCTCTCTTTACTCTCTCTGAGTTCACAGAGAGAGAGAGAGAGAGAGAGAGACTACCTTGCTCTCTTTCTTCTGCTCCTCTTTCACTACCTTCTCCTGCGACCCTCCATCTTCCTAACCTTCCCTGCATTCTCCCTCCTCTCTCACTCTTCCATCCTCTTTTCCCTCGCTCCCCTCCGTTTAACTCTCCCTCTCTCTGAAAGGCTCTCTCACTATCTCTCTCTAGGAATCGGGCGTTCCAAGGATCGCAGCAGGAACTATTATTGCCCCTGTAAAGGGTGCTTTACGTGTTTAACACTATTGATGCAAAAAAGCCATCTTTACAGTTACAAAACTTATTTTGCTTCAATTTTGATTTCCTGCCACGTGCGCTTTCCACAGATAGCCTTCAAAAAATAGCCACCCTGCAGTTTCATTCTTAGATATGGATTCACGGCCAGGGCATATCCGTTAATCATAACTAAAAAGGTAGGAAGTAAGGGTATGTTAAAAGGAGACTATGGAAAAACGTGTTAGAGCTTTCAATTGCATGCTATAAGAAGAAAACACGTCAGTCACGCTTGACTGTGATGCGTAGATCAACAGTTTGTAAAAACAAAAATGTGGACACATCAGGCGAACAATTTGTAGTGAGGTCTGTGGAATGATGCACAGTAAAATGAAAGGCCTTCATTGCACTGCTGGAGAAACACAGCTCCTTGCAGGTGCATAGGCCCCTTGGCGTATATCATTCAGGCTGTTCCACACATCGCTTAGACAGTGTTCGGGTGTCAAGTGGATAAGACGTACACACCCCTGACCAGCCGTACGGCACGAATCCTCCATGCTTGGTCCAGTTGTCCGTGTCGATGTAGAAAAGTCCGGCGCCCATGATGAACACCCAGACAGCGAAGTTGAGGCAGTTGAGGATGTTATTGAAGAGCAATGATTTCTTTACTCCGGCCAGCATGAGCGCGCTCATCAGCACTGTGATGATTCCGGCCAGCAGGTCCGGCGTGTGTCCTGTCATGCAAAATCGAGCGACACATATGACATCGCGAAGAGAAGGGTGGATGAGCGGTTGAACTCCTACTGACGAGCACACCATAATGACTAAACCTATACGTCAACAATATCGTGAATTGTGCATACCTAGCTCTCAAGAGTAAAGAGGAAGCAATTCTTGTGTTAAGCAAACGTTGCCAAAACCTAAAGCAAACACCCTGTATTGGCGCTATAATCTGTACAGGTATATAAAAAAGACAATTGCAAGAAAACGCACTTTTCTTTTTTTTTTCTACTTTGTTTTGATTGCATTGTTTCTCGGCCAGGTCATGCTTGTTACCGCACTCAAAAACTTTCTATTGAGCATGCTTGAGCATTTTATATTCAATGATTCGTTAGGAATTGTTTCATTTCTGTGGTTATTGAGTTACTTCTGGAATTAGGTGGGTACGTTATTCGTCTTCGAGCCACTCTAGTTGATTGGAAATTTAGTTACTGAATTAATGAGAGAGCTAGTTCAGTTCGCTAGTTATTTGGTCAGCATGCTTCCTTTTTAGTGGTCTACACGGCGACAGAACGAATAAACTAACGACTGGCTGACTCCTGACGGCACTTTGCGACATTGCAATTGATGCCATGTTCCCACGGTTTGAACACCTAACTGTTGAAATTGTCGCTGTCAATGTTTTTGCCTGAGAAGTGTCTATCAGGGTATGAATTGTCACGCCAGAGACCGATATGGTCTGGACATACAATATTTAGGACGTGTTCATGCACAATCATGAAGCCTGGTTGGTGATTTGCATGTCAAAGGAACTCAAACCTTCAGAAATGCTGCTACTAAAGTTTTATAGCTAGTAGCCGGAGCGTGATAAAAATCGGTTGGTCGCCGGATGGAATTACGCGTGAAGAACCTATGATTCGCAATAACATTTGCCGAATATAGCGTGAAGCAGGTGGTAGCTTAAAGTTGAGACCACATGGTTCGCTTAAAAAGCACTCGGACTCAATTAGCAATTGTGCTACACAGTTATCAGCTGACCGGACGTGAACCGGTTGGATGCGCAGAGTGCAATAAAGGCTGGAGGCCGGCCACACCAATGATGGTTCCGAAGGTGTTGCGGAAAGCCTCGCTGATGGCACCACCCAGCATGGCGTCGATGCAGGCGCTGATGGCGCACGCGCCGGCCGCCGAGCCGATCAGGTACTCGAGGATCATATTCCAGCCGATCACGAAGGCCACGAACTCGCCCACCGTCACGTAGCTGTACATGTACGCAGAGCCCGTAGTGTGTGGCACGCGCACGCCGAACTCCGCGTAGCAAACACCTGCGAACATCAGAAACATCTTGTATACTAGTGTAAAACTACCCAGGTTGAGAATACGATTTCTGTTCTACACCTTTTTCTGTTACTTTATTCACAAGAGATGTAAATGAGTTTCCAGGCGAAAGTTTCAACTCTCCTCTTCTCCGCAAATAAACTTCTTTTTGTTATCATCTGCACCAGCTGCGATGTAAAGTTTGATATAAAGTTATTGAGGTTAATGACTTGATCATGAGCAGTATCTTTTCAAACGAGCAGTACCTTTTCAAGCATTCACTGCAACGAAGGTAGGCAAAGGAGATGTTCAGTGTTCACCGCATGGAGAAAATTGACATTTATTTTGTTAAGTTTATGCGATGCTGCGTTATACATTAGGTATGAAGAAAGTCTCTTATATATAATGACGTTGAGTGTCGCTTTTACGTGACGGTTTCAGCATTTAACTATACTCACAGACTCTTCAAACCCGTTTCCTTGTCTATTTCGAGAGAAGGCCAGTCCAGGATGACCACGCAGTGAAAACCTGACCGGAGACTTGGAAACTCTTTCTAAGCAATGCAGGCGCGCCTTCATTTATTGCTCAACAAGGCTCTAGACTCGCAGTTTCGGCATACCACGCTCCTGATATGGTTGCATCATTTCTTTTCTCACTACATAGTCACACACCATAACTCTCTTTCTATTCCTCTTTCCGAACTGCACAGTAGGAAGAGAGATAATCGTTCCTCTTGCCTACCACTGTGCTTTAATTTCAAAATAAATCTCTTTCGCTATAAACTGAAGTCAACAACATAAACATGAAACGCATAAAATAAGACATAAAAGAAGAAACGATGCCAGTTGCGTAGCGCAGATTCCATGACTCGTAAATGCCGCGTGTGGATCCCTATGAAAAAAGCCACAACTATTGACCTCGTCCCAATTTACTGACACGGACAGCCACGTGTGACCCTACGTCGCAAAAGCCTTGGGGCACTGAATATAGGGAGCTTTTTCATGTATTCAAATAATTGCCTTCCGCTTAAATCCTAGCACAGTAACTATTCAGGCAAATCTGACAGTGGTGTCAGCATATAATACCGAATGATGAATAGACACTAAATGGGTTACACGTATTTAAATCAACACCGATTTCAGAAAACAAGACAATATCATTTTCCTCGTTTCTAAAAACTCCGATTAGCCGACTGCCAGAAAGTTGGCAACATCGTTCTACTGGGGACAATGAAACCATTTCAGCATCAACAACTTCAGAGAAAGGAAGGCACACAGCATGGGGATTTGTATTTTCGCTTGGTCATCGCCTTCACATCCTAGCTTTGCATAAGTTGAATAAGAATGCACATTCTAAAAGAAACACGCACACGTGACCTTGCTGCTTGCGGCGAAATAAACCCGTCAAATGCCTACGAAAAGCGCTGAACGTATTTCAGCGCTTACGCAGCAGGTTTTGGTGAAGTTTCTTTGAGAAAGCGACGTAGGCAACGGTGACACGACAAAAAAAAAAAAAAAAAAAAGAGAGAGAGAGAAAAGCGTTCGCAAACCTTCGATACCAAACCGGATAGAGAAAAAGACCAACCTGTTCTGTAGGTAACATAGCTTATATTCACCGGAGGCGTTCGATCAAAGTTTCACCTCGCCTTCCGTACGTTCGCTGCCTTTGATATGGCGGGGGCGACGTTTGAATCGCATTGCACCGAATGACAGATGACAGCCTTTACTCCGCTGCCAGGGCCGCCTATGATGGAGAGCCGGCTTCCATGGAGGCCTCCTGCTTGCAGCGCTTTGACGGATAGCACCGGCGTTTTTCTTTAGCGCCGAAGGAAAAAGAACAGGTAGAAAAAAGCGCGGAGCTTCTGTGAAAAGGAAGTGCTGTATCGTTTTCATCTTCGCTATGATTCTAGTCCGTTCGTTGTATACTGTATAGCGAGTATAGAGATAACTTTTTTTTTCTTTCCTACATTTTTATACACTTTTAATTCTGAAGGTTGAAAAGATTAGACCTGTTTTGGTTGGCTTGGAACGCTAGAATCATGCTTGTGCGCGCACCTTTTGCTGAGTTGTCTTCGCTGCCTGCATCAAAGCAGGAAAAACTTGAGATTAGATACACGGTCGTTCGTAATAAAATGTGGAGAGAGAGCTTCACCACATTAATGTTTTTTTTTTATCATTATTTTGCAGCTTCAAAGACTATGACGCCGCGATATTTTGGAAATATTTTCACCGCTAACTCTGCTTCAACCGTAAAGGGCTTTGGGTGCTGACTTATATACTACCTTGCGGAGACAAAATATTTTTAAAGCTGGTTAGCGGCTCCACTATACAGGTACGGCTTGAAACGTTTGATGCATTATGGTAAATGATATGTATATATAAGGAGCACTTTCCCTAGAAAACTAATATGTCATCGTTGACCTCGTGCGCCGTGACCAGAGCCCGTGTTTGTGAACTCTGGGCCAGTTTGCTTGACGAGCCGTTATCTCCACTTTTTCATTGGTTCTCAGTTCGCAGATTCCTGCTCTGTCATCGATATGGCACCGCTGTACATATAGCGCCGATAGTGCCGATAGTTCACCCCGCGATCTTCAAAACATCGCAGAAAATCTTCGCTCGAATGAAAATGTTTACTTTACCTAGAAACCAGTTAGGAGGCATGGATATTTGCATCACTCACATTAAAATATCATCTAAACCTGCTAAATGATGTCTGACAACCTTTTAATGCTTGTTCTATTGTTCTGTTTTCCCTGCTTGCTCCAGATCAGAGTGCACTTTCTATCCGCAAAATATACGGTAGGTCTCTGAACAGAACAAGCATCGCTTACGAGTCATCCGACGCAGCACGATCGAAGACCAAAGTCTCCAAGGCCCACCAGGAAGCCAGTTGAGAGATATATAGAAGCTGTGTTTTATTTATTTATTTTTTCTTTTTGCACTTGAGATAAGGTATCAGGGGCGCATATTTTGTTCACATGATGTATCTCTACCAGTGCAAGGTGCTACATATCTTAGGCTTTGGTGTCCAAGATATAGCGCTTGTTTTTTAGAGGGTCAATTTTTTTAAAAATAAATTTCATAATTTTTTTCAGCAACAGGGTTGCACCCAGGTCTACGGCGGGCACCAAGGAAGAGGTAAAACGCGTAATTATTGAAAAGCGTTCTGTAACTTCTCAGTTTACTTTCAAGGCACATATTGTAAGATTTGAAACTCGTTCTCCAAAAAAATTACAAGGTTGCAACGCTGCTGAACCAAATATTGAGCGAAAGCATTAGCTGCGGGTGATCGAGCGTTTTTCTTCTTCCATTTTCTTCTTCTTCAGCTCACATATAAAGTCCCGCTTTAACCAAGCCGTATGAACGTGCCTTAGTGGCCTATAGGGGTAACGTGAATGCCAGGGTCCTAGCAGGCTGATTCTGGCATAACCGTCCCATGTGAAACGAGAGATCCAAGTTGGCAGCTCGTGCCAGCCCACACCCTAATGTCACGTGCAGTGTGACGTCACAGCGTCACGTGGGTAAGACGCGGCTACCGGCCGCGCTACGCTGAAGGCTCGAAACCTAGAGTAGTGCAATAATAATATAGCTGAAACAAAAAACTTGTATAATGAAATTATAGCGGGCGTTACGAGGCCGACAGGTGTCACCTAAATAAACAGCTTCGTACCGTAACACAGCGTCAGCGCGTGCTTCTGACGTATCGCAATTTCTTCACACTAATGACGTCACTTGAATCCCAGACTGGTGCGCGGTGGTTCATCGTAAGTTTCGCTTCGTCCGTGGCCTCGCTGATTGCCAACGCGTCTTTACCCAATTCACCCAGTCTTTGCGTTTAAAAACCGGTCTGAAAGGGAGGAGCCGACGGGATGTGCGCCAGACGTGCTCACTGCTGCTGTATTACGATGTGAAGTCGACTATCAGACTGACATTTGTGCGCACTGTAACGCGTGCTACCTATTTTTAATAGAATAGTTTGGCTCTATACCATAAGGGGACGAGTTTCCAGTCCACAAATACGCAATGCCCCGGACCACAAATGTTATAAAATAATTACCGCATTTATTCAATTAGCGGCCTATAAAGCATTAATCTGCCTCTTAGCTGGCGCACTCCATATATAAATCTCTATCTAAATGCCTCACAGAAGAGACAAACTTCATACAACTTTTTGTTTCGGGCATAATAGTGCTGCTGAATTATGAAAAAAAAAAAAATACCAGTCAAGGCAGGGAGACGACACTGTCCGAATCAATACCCCCGTCCCCTCCTCCCCTCACTTTTTTTTTTTCTTACCTACGAGGAATGGTCGACCTCGAGAAGGGGACGAAAAGTGCAATTTCTTTTTCTCTTAATATTTCCCAAATTGACATACAGTACAGCTGTAAGCCGCCTATAAGACACCTCTTGTAATGGGGTACGCTGTGTCTTTCAAAAATACAGGCCAGAAATATATTTGCAAGCAATGCAGCTTTGCTGGCACGTTCGGCAATATTCGCTTCGCAGCTCTATTTCACAAGCTGCTTCCTTTTGCTTGGAGTCTCGTGAGGCTCCTTTGCTTTTGATTCACTTCCTTTTTTCTCTGAGTAATGTGGAATTTTCTGCACAACCACCAAAAGAAACTGGAAGATGCATTCCAGAGAACAAACACGCAAGCTAACCGAAAGAAACAAAATGAATTATGCAGATAACAAGTATAGGTGCTAAACATGAAAAGGAGGACATTGTACTTGTAAGTACCCATTAGCCTAATGCGAAAGAAATGACCAGTGGTTACACGCTGATACAGACTTCCCCTTCATGTTGCTTAGATCTGTACGTGAAACTATAATTAAGAACTTACGAAACCTCGTGGAAATGGCAAACCCTGAGAGTCTTCTGAGAGTAAATTTTAAAATTTAAAGACAGAAACGTTACATGGCATTCACCGCATCTATACACACACTTATTTGTACTCTTTCTTTTTTCGTTTGAACTGCAAACGGGATACACTATAACCTAAGAGCAGTGACTGCCCTTTGAAACTGATAAAAACTATTCTCCGCTACCAATAGTGCAGGGGTGAGTGAGTGAGGCCTAAAACAACAAAAAGCATTTGACTATGTCATTGAGGCGGATGTGAAAAAGACTCGAATGTACTTGCACCGGCCTTCGGAGTAATACAACCTATTCACATACAAACGTAATTCTTGATGTTAAGAATACTGTTTCTTTTTGTACCACCGTCATTAGTGTGAAACAAGCAAACAAACAAACAAAAACTGAAAATGGTTTTTAACGCGCTAAGTACCGGTAAATTAATTCTACTGACCATTTCCTTATCACACAAAATCGTGTATGTTGTGCATAAAAGCGAAAAAAAAAGGACGATTTAGCCTACAATTCTCTCGATTGCACCACCCACGCTCAAAACAGCGCGAGCGCAGCGGAGGAAACTCGATCACGCGCGCCGACGGAACAACAACAAAAAAAAAGTATAAGAGAGGAGGGGCATCAGGCGAGCTCCCATTTCGACGCTCTTGAATATATTTCCGGTACGCAGTGTGTCGGGGGCGGTCGCGGTACGGACGAAATGCCTGATCCCCCTCCGCATACAATTTTGCTCGGGGCGTCCACGTTTGAAACGCTGTAGCCGGCTAGCTATAGCTGGCTGAAGCGAGCGAACAGCGCGACGCTCACTCTAATATTCAGAGCCCGCCGAGACACTTGCGGCGGACGAGCGGGTTTTGCATATTTATTTGTCGTCAACTCGCGCGATACAGAGAGACCGTCGAGGCACGACGCGAGAGCAGAGATGATTCATTCGTCAGTTGTGTAGATAGGGGGCGCCGTTTCTCTCACGTCTCGAGTTGATGCGCGTGCTTGCATGCACTCATGGTTGCCGGGTTTCACCAACGGATTACTGCAGTATACGACGGGCGTTTCAATGGCTACTTACTCTTTTTTTTTTTCTTCAAAGAGACGCCGTGGGTAGACGGTAACGTGCGTTGATGCGCTTAATCAGCGTCAAAATCTTTCCCGAGGTGATGAAGAGGTTGTCCAATCAGAAAAACGCACTTGTCGCGAGCTGTTGTCACGTTAATCTGAAGAGCACAGGCGTAGTGTTTTGCGCCAATTATTGTTGCCTCTATTCATACTTCTACAGTGGGCGCTATCGCTTGTGACGTCAAGCGTGACGCTAAAAAAAAAAAAAAAAAAAAAAAGAGGTCATCGCGCAACGAGGCCGCATGGAAAGAAAAGTGAATGAAGTTGAAAAACGTGATAGAGAGGATAGACGCGGAGTGTGTGTCCTCTACTGCCGCATGCGAAAAGTGAGTGTTCTTTTTGTTTATACTTGTTCGGAGTGTTCACGAGAACGGACACGGCTCGCGAAGTGTTCATCGGCCAGAAAGAGACGAAACGTGCCGTATGCCACGACGTCGCGAGATGTAAAGAAGCGCTCACATACAAGCACGCGTAGATTTTATAGACAGCCTTAGCTTCGACCAAACTAAGGTGTACAGACAGCGTAGCCGGTAGCGTACGGACTGTGAATAAGAGGAACAAAATATGAGAATAACCTGATGTGTTATCTACAGATCCTGCACACAGATAAAAATATCCACACCCTACGATTTTAATTGGGTGAAAACGTTCGTGTAGCTCTTATAATGGATGCCGACATTATCTGCGAACTGTTGGTATACAAACACGCAAGCTAACGTTTCGCAAAATAATCAATCAATCAATGTTTATTTAATGTGCGCAGGAACAACCATGTGGTCTTCGTGCTGCAGCACAAATAAAAAAAAGAAACGAAAATGAAAATGCACAAACATGTTTACACACACAGAGAGAACACAAAAGAAGAAATAAATAACACATGAAATGAAACTGAGATGAAAAGTATCACGGAAAGAAAACAACCAATCAGTAGCATCACTTATATACACAGTGAGAGAATTGTTGAGCACATCACGAAAGAAAAAAAAAAAAGAACGGTAGATAGAGAGAAAAAACAACAACAAATAACTGACATTGAATATAGTAATATAGAAATATACATAAAATAAACAACCATTCCAGGCGCAACAAGTGCGTGGTACTTAAAACGCAGGCTAGAAATACAGAATAATATAATAAAGAAGTAGAATTGAACAAGGGACAGTAAGATTCTAATATAAAGTTTAAAGTTGAAATATAAGTAAGAAACGGATAAAAAGCAGTTCAAGATCAGACAGCATTGAATAGGAGAAAAAGCAAAAAGTGAAGTAAATTTATTATTTTAGGCTAGAAAGTGGGAGTTATATGTGATAAAGTACTATTTAGAATACAACGCTACGAACATCCAATATAAATGAACAGAGCGAGTTTTGGAAGATGTCAAGGTGAGGACAAAAAGTGTTAACCACTGCATTCTGTCCAGAGGGGAATGGGAATAAAGAGACGGAGAAACTTGAAATGGTCTGAATTCCCTCATGCTCTTTCGCGGAACGCGCAGTAGGACGTACTCTAAGAACTGAGGGCACATAATGTGGCCATGAAGGAGTTTGTACAGAAAAATGATATCAACTCTGATACGACGGCAGTGAAGAGAAGGAAGATTCAGTTGGGTGCTCCTGGTGGAGCGAGAGGAGGAAGTTGCGCAAGGAAAGCGATAATTAAATATCCGTAATTTTTTTTTTTTTTTTGTACTCTGTCAGCCTTGTCCAAGTTCGATTTGCAAGTGCCATTCCAAACAACCGACGCGTACTCCAAGAGCGGTAAGCATATGGACAGGTACAGTTTTAAAAACCGAAGTGGAGTACGGAACTCTCTCGAAAGTCTGCAAACGAATCCGAGTGTGCGCATAGCCCGCTGAGCAATGCGCTTAGTATGAGAGGAGAAGTAGAGGGTGCGGTCAAAAGTACACCAAGGTCATTAATTTCATCAACCCCGTTCAACAGCACAGAATTCACAGAATAATGGTAGAGAAAGCTATGTGTTTTACGAGTAAAGGAGACAACCCTAGTTTTGGAAGAATTGAGGGTAAGTAGATTCTTCGCACACCAATAAGAAAAAGCAGATATGTCCGATTGCAACAACAAGCCATCTTGAAAAGAATGTATTACCTTGAATATTTTTATATCATCAGCATAAAGAAGAAACGAGGAGTTCTTGATCGCCGAGGAAACATCGTTAATAAAAACGGAGAAGAGAAGCGGGCCTATTACAGAACCCTGAGGAACTCCACTGGTTGCAAGGTTAACGAAAGAGGTCTGTCCATTGACACTGACAAAGCAGAAGCGATCAAGGAGATAGTTGCGTAGGAGGGCTACGAGTGAGACTTCAACGTCAGAGAGTAGAAGTTTTTCAAGAAGTAGTGAGTGAGTAACAACGTCGAAAGCTTTGCTCATATCACAGTACACAGTGTCAACCTGACCCCTCTGAAGGACTGCTGCAGAGGCATACGTCATAAAAGTGACTAGGTTAGTAGAAGTAGAGCGACCCGACATGAAGCCATGTTGATTCGGTACTATGATATGTTTGAGATGGAAGGAAAGTACGTTGTGCAAAGCTAATTCGAAAAGCTTAGAGGTTGCACATAGAAGAGAAATCACACGATAATTGGAAACATCAGATTTGCTTGCAGACTTGGACATGAAACACGCATGCCATTTTCCTCACGCGAGGAAAGATAGCATTTTTTTAAACAGTTATTAAATATGGCAGTCAGTACTGGTACAAAGATATAACTGAAGGCTTTTATTATGGCGGCTGGAATGCCATCAGGTCCAGGACACAAAGATGGTCTCAGACGCTTAAGACTCTCAGTTATCAACTCCTCGTCAAAGAGAACGGAATTAGATAGTGCACCAGATGGGAGGCAAACGGAATCACAATGTGGATGTTTGTAAACGGAGGAAAAATGTTGGGCAAAACTGTCGGCAACATCCCGAGTTTCCGAACCCTAAGAGTCAACTAAGCTGATACTCAAATCTGATTTAATGGAACGCTTGCGAACGTAACGCCAGAACTGAATAATAATAATAATAATAATAATAATAATAATAATAATAATAATAATAATAATAATAATAATAATAATAATAATAATAATAATAATAATAATAATAATAATAATAATAATAATAATAATAATAATAATAATAATAATTGGTTCCAGGAAGGGGAATTACTCCGTAGCCACCACTACGGCTCCCCTTTCTCTCTTTACACTTTTACTCCTGCCTTCTTCCCTTCCCTTACGGCGCGGTTAAGGTGTCCACAGAGCAAGTGTGACAGATATTGCGCCTTTCCCTTCCTGTGAACCAACCAACCAACCATATAAAAGGCACAACGACGCTACTCCATAACGCTCGACGCTTTTGGGGGAGTCTTGTTCTACGGCGCGTCCCAACATCCGATTATACGTTTGTTCGGATGTCATCATAAAACTTCTTCAAACCTTTTGATTGCCGATTATGCTCGGGTCATCATTTCGTCCACTTGCCGTTTTATATGATCGGTAGCTTTTTTCCCTACATCGCGGCAGTGGCTCCATGTCTCCCACTAAAACAAAGCCGCTTGTTTCCTCAGCCATGCGCCGCTGTAGAAAGGTCGCGACCTCTACACGGGATTGGGGAGTTGTTACGGGCACCAGTTTCCCATTTTTTCTAAAAGACCTCTCTTGATTCGAGCGCCCCTGCGAGCGCTCTTGTACAAATAAGTCCTTTTGCCATTTTCTTCTTGGAGAGAGAAAAAAAAAAGTATGCTGCACGTGTGGTTTTTCCTCAGCGCGTCAGTGCCACGACTCCCGGGGTCTAATCGATTTATCTTTCCGACCATTAGGGCTACAGAGCGGAGCCAGAATACGGAAAAAGAACGGAATAAAATGAGACAAGTATCTCTTACAGAGGAATAATAAACAAATTTGGCTTAAAAATAGGAAAAATAGAACAAGAAAATTGAGGTTAGATTTTGTTTTTGACATTTCGCTTGTTTCGCCCAGCGTGCAAGGCAACACATCGCTTTTCAATTACGTTATGCAATGCCTCTCAATAATGCTTCCTAAACAGAGTCGTGTCGGTTCAGGAGTCCGGTGAAGCGGCATGATTTGCATTAAATGGACTTCCCATTTTTTTGAAGCCCCCCTCCCCCCCCCCCCCTCCCCGCCCTTCCCGATGCGGTTGCAAAAGAAAAGCAAATATTGGGAGGCGGCACGGGGTAGAAAGAAATGAGGCTTGTAGGTCGATATTTCGTCAGAAGCTGGCTGGATTGTTATCATCGGTGTTGGCAAGCAGACAGCGGTTGCAATGATATCATGAGCTTTTGTTCTTTGACGCCGCCATTTGTATTTTATGGATTCGGCGATCTTCTCAACCTTTTCTTACACGCGTGCGCTGCGCACAGGGTCACCAGCCACAAAACGGACGCGGTCCTGAACGTGGCCGGTTTTAACCCAGCCGCTTTGTAGAGCAAAATATTGGAGGTGCACTTAAGATCTGCTTCTAAATGTATGACGCGTTAACGTTAACGACTCCCGTATGGGGATCCACTGACCTTTCCCATTCTCTTAATCACCAATTCTTAAAATTTTTCCTCTATTATTTCACACATACTCATTAGCGCATTTGCAGTGGTAAGACGCCCGACTACTGTGCCGGAGTATCCGGGTTCGAACCCGACTTCGGCGGCTGCGTTTCGATGGAGGCGAAACGAAGAGGCGTCCGTGTGCTGTGCGATGTCAGCGCACGTTAAAGATCCCCAGGTGGTCGAAATTACTCCGTAGCCTTCCACTACGGCTCCTCTTTCTCTCTTTCTACTTTCACTCCCACCTTCCTCCCTTCCCTTACGGCGTGGTTGTGGTGTCCACAGAAAACAGTGAGACAGTTACCGCGCCTTTCCCTTCCTATAAATAAATCAGTTAAATCACGCAAGCTGCCACATTAAGCGAAAGCCGACTCTACACAGATATAAAGCCGTGTTTTAATCGAACCGCAAGAACGCGCCTGCGTGGCTGGGATGCTGCGTGCCTTATTTCTCGGCCGAGAGTCTCGTAAGTTTCGATTCCCGTCGCCCTACCATATCAAGTCGGTGTTGGCTGCGCTTGCCATTTCACGTGGTCTCATGACGTCACAGCCATGTTGGCAGCGCCTGCCATGCCACGTGGTCTGGTGGCGTCACACAACTTGCCGGCCAATCAATATCCTTCCATATGTCACGCGCAAACTACGATCTCCAGCCAGAGGCATGCCCGCGATTTTTCGCTCTCGACGCCGACTGATTTTCTACCGAAAGGAGCCGGCGTTTAACGCTAATGCGTTATTAAGCCTCGAAACAACGCTTCTCCTTAGGATCGAATCTGTATCGATACCGTCGAACACAGTATGCGCGTCCCTGCCTCACAGTTGCCATTACGACAACTGGCTTGCCCGCGGCGCCACATCTATTGAACTTGTTTTCTTACACCAGAATCCCGTAAGCTCTCACTCCACGCTGTACGGGCCATACAGCCGCAGTAGCAATGAGCTTACGCTCGCGAGAATTGGGAAATTAGCCGTGCAATGCCAATTTAACCTGAAAAGTACGTTTGGATGTTATGAACCTCTACCATTTCTTCGTTAGTAGTACCTGAAATTGGTAGAATAAAAAGTTGCCTGAAGGCATAGCTTGGTTAAGCCTGGAAGATCGCGAAAGCAATACCCTTGGCTGCGCCCTGTTCGGCGGCTGCGCCCCGACTACTGCGATGAGCCGAGCCACAGCCCCATTTATCCTCCTAGCGTGACGGATGGATGGATGGATGGATGGATGGATGGATGGATGGATGGATGTATGGATGGATGGATGGATGGATGGATGGATGGATGGATGGATGGATGGATGGATGGATGGATGGATGGATGGATGGATGGATGAATGGATGGATGGATGGATGGATGGATGGATGGATGGATGGATGGATGGATGGATGGATGGATGGATGGATGGATGGATGGATGGATGGATGGATGGATGGAATATAGGAGTGTCCCCTTTGAAACGGGGTGGTAGCAGTAGCTATCATGCTCATTTTTCTCCCTATATCTTAATTATTGATTTAGAATTGTTAACTAAACCATCATTCTATTTATTAAATTTTGCTCCTACATTACTAACATTATGTCACTTCTCTGCTTTTAAGCCACCAATCTTCCAGCCGTTTTTTGCTAGTTTCCACCGCCGGTTTATTCACCCGGCCACTGTTATCTCTAAACCCCAGAGCTTCAGGAACAGTGATTGCGCCTGCATCAACTTCCGGATGGATACCATTGCATTCGAGTATAATATGGTTAATTGTTTCACTGGAGTTTCCACATACAGCACATGCGTCATTTCCATTGTTAAACTTCTTTTTGTAGCTGCGTGTTCTAAGGCATCCTGATCTAGCTTCAAAAAGTAGGGCACTGCCTCTTGAGTTATCAAAGAATTCTTCCTTTCTGATCTGCATTTCCCACTTTCGGTATAATTCCACACTCTGTTTTTTTTCCATCGAATTTATCCAATTTTTACCTTCTGTGTTTTTCACCTGTTGCTTAATGCTCTTTATTTCTCCGTCCTTGTTACTAGCATACTTACTAGTTAGTTTCCTAGTTCTTTTCCTCCATTGTGAGTCAACGCTTTTTAGGTACAGGTATTTAAATACCTTAGCTGCCCATCTGTTACTGTCCAATTTCCTCAGGCGTTCCTCATATAATATTTTACTCTGAGCTTCCCGTACTTCGAAAGATGCCCAGCCCATATCTCCCTGTACCGCCTCATTTGTATTTTTGCCGTGGGCACCTAGTGCTAATCGTCCAACGGATCTCTGATTTGTTTCTAATGTCGACTGTACCTCTGATTTTAGGCACAAAGCCGCATTTCCGAAAGTAAGCCCGGGCACCATAATTCCTTTCCAAATACCCCTCAATGCTTCATACCTATTGTATCCCCACAATGCCTTATGTTTCATTATCCCGGCATTCCTTCGCCCTTTGGCCTTAAGTGATTGCTCATGCTTTCCAATGTATGCCAATCCTTCGTTTACCCATACCCCCAAATATTTATATTCTGCTACTCTAGGTATTTGAAGGCCTTGGATTTTAAGACCCTGATCAGTTGAGCCGTTGAAAATCACCAGACCCGACTTAACTGCGCTGAAACTGAAGCCTAGAGCGTCCCCTTCGTCTCCGCAATACTTAACGCGTTTGCAGTTCTTTCAGACTCTCAGCTAGCAGCACAATATCGTCTGCATACATCAAACCAGGGAGGCGCTGCTCTACCGCCTTTCCACCTAATCTGTATGACAGGTTAAAACCTAGGTTACTGTCTTGTATCCTCCGTTCCAGGTTTATCATATAAAGCATGAACAGCACCGGTGATAGAGGACAGCCTTGTCTTAATCCTTTGCATACTTTGACATCCTCCGTACTTCTTATCCCTTCCCACGTAATTTCTACTTTGTTATCCCGGTATATTTCCTGTAGGAACTCTATTATCTCATAACCGATACCTTCTTTTTTTAATATGTTCCACAGGAGTTCCCTGCTTACGTTGTCGTACGCCCCGTTTATGTCCAGGAAGGCCAAATACAAAGGTCTATTTTCCACTCTAGATATTTCGATGCATTGGGTAAGCACGAACAGGCTATCATCTAAGCGCCTACTATTTCTAAAGCCATTCTGAAGTTCTCCGAGTATCTTGTTACTTTCAATCCATGCTTGCACCTTTAATTTCACCGCCTGCATGGCTAACCTGTACATTACAGATGTTATGGTAATCGGCCTGTAGGATTTTATGTGCATCCTTTCTCCTTTCCCTTTATAAATCAAATTCATTTTAATCTGCCGCCAGCTGTCCGGAATTTGCTTATTCGCTATGACTGTTTCCAAAGCTTTTAACAACATTTCCTTACTTTTTGGACCGAGTTCATTAATGAGCTTGATCGGAATTCCGTCTATTCCAGTAGATGTGTTTTTAGGAATATTTTTTTCTGCCTTTTTCCAGTTTCTACTGGTCAGTTCTAAGGTGCTTTGTATTCTGCTACCTTGTGTTGCTTCCTGATTTGCGGAGATTACCCTATCGTCATTCTTAAATGACTCGGCTATAACTGATGTAATGTAGTTCACTGCGTTGTCTCCCTTTAAACAATTTCCCTCGTTATCTTGAATCCGACCTTGCTTTCTTTGATTCTTCTTCCCCAGCCAGCTTATATGGTTCCAGAATTTTCTTGCTCCGCCTCTAGAGGCATCGTGTATATCAGCCATCCAGCGATCGGTGGACTGTCTTATTTTACTTTGGACGAGGGCCTGCACTTGAAATTTCTTTTGTCGATATGATTCCCATTTTTGGTCGAGTGAATTCACGTCACAGTGAAAGTGAATTCACGTCACAAAGAGCGAGCGCCCTCTCTCGGCTGCGACACGGCGCCGTGTAGAGACTCGCCGCCACCATCCGATGGCGCGAGATGGGGCCCCGTCTCTCGGTCTGGCGTGACGTCACACGGTCACGTGAAATGTCATGTATGGAGGCGCCACGACGCGCCAAATTTTCGAAGCGCTAGCAGTATTGCTTTCGCAATAAAAATAAACCGTGGGATTTGTAAGAAAAACATTGTTTATTTTGTTGTTGAAGTAACCAAACTAGACTAATCTATAAATGTGTCAAAATTATAAATCGATGTGACCTGTGCAACACGTGCAAATGTATAGCGAAGCTCACAGCGGTGTCATCACGTCTGACCTCCCGGTATGCTTGGCAAACTTTCACGTTGTTTTGATAGGAAATGTATAGCTCTTGCATTTAGTGATCTTTCTGCCGGCATTCTATGTTTGTAAAAGACAGCGGTGAATAACCTTTTATAGTTGTGTCAGGGTATCAGTTTGTGATGTCTTGACATCATTGTTATTTATGCGAAAGCAGTTGAGACTTGCACGATACGCGGCGTCCTCGATACTCGACGCATTATAGTTTAATTCAACTAAAAAGGTGATTACGGAATGGCGCTTTTCACTCTAAAAAAAAAAGGTGTGATCTTAGTCTTTTTGGGGGGTAAACTGCTTGTCGCTGAGCTAACACCTTTTTGGGGTAAGGTTACGCTGTGTCTTGGAAGACTAAGTATTTATACCATTGCATGTAGTGTAACATTACGCTTCTGGTAGCATAAACTTGCACCTTCACAAGCAGTGTAACTGTATTCTACCTAGGCATAACGTTGCACCTTTCATAAAGGCCTATGTTTTAGTCTGTCGATGGCATAAGCATACCCTTGCATCAAAGGTGCAAGTTTGCACCTTGACAACGTAAGCTTATCCTGTATGTACAGGTGCAAAGTTACCATTTTAGAGTATAAATTTATATTA
This sequence comes from Amblyomma maculatum, assembly GCF_055883805.1. Classification (NCBI taxonomy): domain Eukaryota; kingdom Metazoa; phylum Arthropoda; class Arachnida; order Ixodida; family Ixodidae; genus Amblyomma; species Amblyomma maculatum. The sequence continues at coordinate 153,807,762 of NC_139346.1, forward strand.
CGACAAAGAGCGCAAAGTTTTGCACCTTTATGGTGCAAGCTTATACCACCAGGAGAAGGATAACGTTGCCCTCCAAGCAGTTTAAAGTAATGCCATATTACATAGGGTATCTAAGCATCATCTTGTGGTATATATATGCTATCCACACAAGAGTACTATTACCAATCTGCATCGTAAACTTGGTCACTGGAAGCAGGAATAAAGCTAACCAATACATTTCAAGATTTTCTGGAAGGAAAGATTATGTTGAAACATTGCAATATCTTTGTGTCGTCTGGAGTGTGACAGTGAGCAATGTTTCAGGTGAGGTAGGCTGTGTCATGTTGTATTCAAGCTGTAAGTTATGTTGCAGAGTGAACAAAAAGAATTTACAGAACAATCGGTTAAGATAACATACCATGGTGTTTATTTTACCTCATTATACACCGAAGTTGCAGCAAGGGACTGGATAATCTTCTCCGCACAGTCAGGGCAGGGATGTACCACGTATTTGACCTGCATAGAAAAGAGAACTTGTAATCAGTTACTCACGAAGAAAGTCTCACAAAACATGCTTATGGAGTAATTAATTCACATATAAAAATAACACTGCACAAAGGGCAAGTAAAAAGGAAGACAGATGGAAATAGTGCACCAGTACAGGCTTCCAAGTGTTTATATAATGAGAATTGTGAAATCACACAATATATAGATCAATGAAAATTCTCCAAATCTGAGCTTTACCTGTGCCACTAACACACACATAGACAACTAGCACATTGCAATCTCAGAAAAAATTGACAATATGCTCAATAAGACACAATATACAATGAGACATATTCTTGTCAGGAGCAGGGTCAAGCCATAGGCATCACTGATGTTGGACTACCCAGAGGGTTATTTAAAGAAATATGAATGAAAACATATTGATAAAATAGAAGCTAGCCTAATAAAGGCAAAAGATGTGATTTAAATACCCCTCCCTCTACTCGTTCATATGTGCAGTTCTCCTTTTTTTATCATTAGCTTTTTATGTTAATCTTTGTTTTATCACCTTCACTTTCACCTTTGTTGTTTGCTGGTTTCCACTCCAACACCCAAACATTATAGTTTGCTTTCACACCTGACCATACCAGTGGTCTTGTTTCTAGTCACTATGGTCTCACCCTCCTAGAAAACACCGTCTCTGGTCCTTCATGACATTATCTTATGTTGCCTATAGTGTTAATGTTTTCCTGAGACTACACTGTCTTTAGTCATCTGATCATCCATCACAAGTGACAACTGCAAATCTCTTCTTCTTCTTTTTTTTTTTTTTTTGGGGGGGGGGGAGGAGGGATGGGGGGAGGTTCTTTTGTTCTTGCATTCGTTGTCATTTCTCATGAATATAACGAATGAAGCTTGTTCCTGCAGAGCTTGCTCCTGCAGGGGTATGTCTAAGGCCATTCTATTGTTTCTGCCTTTAGTGCAGTTTACATTCCTGGAAAAAGGCATGAATATACCACAGAGGCTATGCCTTATAAAATGCGGGATACCACTTCTGAAAGATGGAACATTTCATGCGAAAAGAGCAATGATAGCAAGGCACATCCAAAGCACCTTCTGCACATGTGCATTACTGCAGTGATGTCACAGATGCAGAATTATGTAAAGCATGACAATAAAATGCAACTTTTACATAAGTTCATTGCTAGTTTCACACCACACATCAGCTTATGCCGATGCCAAAAACTTCTCGAGACTGCCGTTTCACTTCAAAACTACATTATCTTGCTCAGGAGGCAAAAAACAATACACTTCAATACCCCTATAATTCCTTGAACAAACCACAAAGCTTGAGATTCTATGTATTGCTGTTTCATGTAATGCTCGCAGCACATGCAGCAGGAATAAAACTTCTCATAAACTGCAATTTGCCAGAACTGTCAACTGCTTATCTCTTTAGATGCCTAACTAATGAAATTGTAAATGCTGACCAATATTATACAAGAATGATTATTAAAAAGTGTTTACAACAAATTTCTCGAAGATTATGTTCTTTACCTTTACAGATTGCAAATCATAAACTATGAAGAGACACCCGTGCAGTCTCTGCCGGTGGGTTGTGCAGCAATGTGGACTTTGGGTACCTGGTACAGCTTCAGGATTAGACTTAATTATCTATTCTTTTTGTTTATAAGAGGCAATATGAAAACTGCAAAATTGAAGGCTATTAATGAGTGAGCCTAGGCCTAAAACCCTCCTAATCATCTATGTGGTCTAACATAATGAGCATCAAAAATATTCCTTTAAAACCTTTGTAAGTTGGTTTTTCCACATTACATAACTAAAAAAGGGTGTTGCTGACATTTCTTATTCAGATAATATAGACATATTTTGTGTTTTTGATGATGCAGAAGAAGCTAACATGATTCTGGCAACAATACCAAGTGCAGCAACATTTTTTACATGCAATGTGGGAAAGCAAGACAATAGTTTTCAAATACGCCTTTCCTTGTTCAGTATTTTGAACTACATTGCTCTTTCAGAAAATTTAAGAACTGGGCTCGCCTATAATATTGGGGACCCTCATTTCTGGTATATAATACCGTCCCCTAAAATTAAAATGCAAAAGTTAAGTCAATTTTGGTTGATTAGCCATTCAACCATTATCCTCTACCACAGACATGTCCACTGTGCTGCACAATCCAGTTCTAATTGTACTGCAAATTTCATTTCATTCATTCTCCCTTTATAGGCCCATAGACATGACATAAGGGGTGGGGGCATATATATATATATATATTTGTTAAATGGTAGTGGTGGAACACAAGGAAAATACGCTGAGTACAAATGGCACAAAACAATATAAAGAACACAAAAGAAACAATAAAGCTGAAAGTGCTAAAATACCGTCCATTACATATCACCTGCAGTACTTCATTTTTAGTTTCATTCTATTGTGGACATACCTAGCAACATAAGAGCATGTGAGTTGTTGAAAATTACACCCATCAGAGAACATAACCTTACTGCTGAGAACCAAGTGCAAACAATTTAAATATTAGGTTTTGAAGAAAAAAAGAAAAGAGGCATACATTAACAGCTCACTCAATAAAAAGAAGTCAACATGTTCAGATCGATTACATACTGAAAAAATTCCTCCCTTGCTAACTTGCTCAATAGCACTGAATGGTTCCAAAATCAATGTAATGCCAGGGCTATTGCTCCTCAGCATCAAAAAATATGCTCTTTGATAGACATAAAGCAACAATGAACAGACCACAATGCCACAGCTATGTCGAAAAATACATACCACACAAATCTTGCCGTAAGTAGTCGTCCAGCGCTGAAGAAAGCAGGTTGATCTTTAGAAGCAGGAGTAACAGCACTTCTACACCGTATTCCTCCTACTGGCAGGTACGCTGCAGCAAAGGTATCATTCATAACATTAGCATGATACTTGTAACTAGTACATACATAACTATAGTACAAAAAATAATGGCACCACACATGCCAAAACAATGACTCAAATATTTTGACAATGAGCTTAAAAGCTACAACTCCTGTTCCTAGATATATCTGTAACAATATCTGCCACCTCTTTACAGTCGAAATAACTGCTTAAATAAACTAGAATAGCAGATTTATGACAAACTGCTAGCACAATGACAATACACATTAACTTCAATGAGGGAATGTCTCAGTACCAGTGAATTGTAGTAATGAGTATAACACAATGTCTGACAACAGAAACTACAGAAGGAAAAGAATGTGTTGTTATTGGTCAGGCATAGCCTCCTTTCTATGGGTCAGGAGGCTGAAAAGTTCAGAATGGAAATAGCTGAGTAGAAACTATAGCAAATCCCCAAATGAAAAATATTAGTGATATAAAAATTTTCCTTAGCTCGCTAACGAAAATTAGCACATTTAATCAAAATAGCTGTTTGGGCCAGTTGGTTCATACTTACACCCTAAAAGACCAGCGAAAAAAAAGAAAACAGGTACAAAGGAACACAAAACGTATTTCAGTGCCCGTCCTGTCATTTTTTGTTCCTTTGTCCCCGTAATTATTATTTTTTTTTTGCGCTGGTCTTTTTATGTACCGATTACAAAAAGAAAGTCAGTCTTAAAGCAGAGAAGGGGTGACACATGGTTTGCTTCAATGCTGAAGACATCTGATCACCAGCTAACCCAGATTTTTCACTTGTTAAGTGATTTGATCGAGTCCAATATTTATTATCAGTTTTTAACATAAGTGATCAGCAAGTTAAATAACACCATTTACTCGCACACGCCCTCAAACACAATGAAACTCAATTGATAAGTCACTGTCTGGGCGTGCACCATATTGCACGGCATGAGCGAAAATGGCAACACGCAAGGAGACACACACATGGCACGCGACATAAATATTCTCCGACGAGAATCCCAAGCAGTATACATTGAGGCAGATGTCAGTGATCAGCAATATGTGCCACAAAAGTGCGCGTGTCAATTTAAACGCCCCTTTCTGGACGGAAACAATGCTTTGGACTTACCAGCACGGATAGCAGAGACCAGTTTCAAATTCTTTGAAGAAACGACAGTCTACGTTCTTGCGCAGACGAGACGAAGGACTTGAGCCTGCAGCGAAAAAAAAAAAAAAGCGTGAGAAATGTCTTTCCTGCACATTGCGTCACTGCGACAGTATACATGTACACGAATCGGCTCGGTCCCACCTCTGGTCTCGACGCCATCAGCTCAAAACTGCGGGGTTAAATCGGCGTTCTGAAAGCGTGACTTTAGGATATCAAGCGCGCTGCCTTCGAACGTACAAGTTGCTGGCAAAAGAACCGTAAACTTAACCCATCACCCTGCATGCTCTCCCGCATTTATGGCAACGTTCCCGTAAAGCAGCAACAACAGACGATCAAAATCGATTGTAGGCAGCGAGCAAAAATAATGCGGCATGCAAACACGTCAATGCGTATCACCGGGACTGCATTAGCGCTCGTCGACGCATACTTTCGACCGCGGGATATGCTTGTGAGCGTCGTAGACGACTAAAAATGCACCATTAACATCCCGCAAAAAGGTCGTGACCATCTAAAAATTTTGGGATGCGCCGCTCCTCCAGTCTGAACTGAGGGAGTGGTATGCTCAGGTTGGGATCCAAGACGTCGTGCTCAGAGGCCGTTTCACAGACAAACAAGCAGCGTCGCGGACGTAAGCAATAACAAAACATGTTCAGGCCAAGTTAAATAGCAGAGAAAAACACGTAAAACGAAATGTAAAACGTCACTTACATGCGCGGCTGAAATTTGGCGCCAAGGATCCGTTGGAACGCCACCACCGCGACGACCAGCCATCCGCCGTTTCATTCCGAAGTTCACACTTTCACGAAGTCGTTTCATAGTGAGGCATCGATGAGCGCACTCGATGAAATAATCGCTGAGAGCAACCGAACTTTTCTAAAAACACAGATGAGTACCAACGACAAAGAGCACGAACGCTGACTCGTGCGGCAATCGCCGTCGTCGTCTTCTCGGACTAGCAGAGTCGCAGGGAACGCAGGCAGGCTCAAGCAACTACGAACACGTGACGCTGCGTTGAGAATAAAAGCAACAAAACTAAAAAGCAACTGCTTCGCTTCTCGCCTCACAACCACTCCCCCCTCACCTCCCCTTTCTCCCTGTTTTGCAGCGTACACACTTGTCTGTCCGCCCTTGTTCTGAGTTCGGCCTTGCTTTCTCCACGGTCAAGCTCGCGTAGGAGTCAAAAGACGGGACGGGTGTCGGGGGGGGGGGGGGGGAGGGGGGGTGAAGGGGGGAGGCACCGCTTTTTGTAAGAAGATAAGATGCTCCCAACTTTCGACGATTCCCCACCTCCTCCGGGGAAAAACGAGGGGTCCTTTTGTGGTAGCTCTTGAAAGGACATCGGACGGGAAGTAGGAACACAGCCGCACCCAGCTTGAAACCGGTTACCATCATAAAAAAAAAAGAAGAAACAAGCGGCAAACTTTTTTTTGCTTGAGCTGCAGGGACGAAATGGTGTAAAGTCATGCGAGAGAGACTAACGTCTTCCGTGCGGGTGATTGCGCAGGGTATATTTAAGCCATGCGGTTTCAGATAGCATAAATCCCGAAGTTACCCTCCTTTTACACTCTTTTTTTTTAGAGTGTGAGGTGGCGGTTTAGGTTTGGTTACTCAGCAAACGAGCGAATGTGGTCCATGTAAAAAAAAAGAATTCCGCAAAGACTGCTTACGCTTGAAAATGCGAAAATGTTATGTCTATGAGCCATGGCTATGGCTACGAGTCATGACTTTGCGTGATGTTTGTACATCCTTTATGCCTCACAGTATGGTACTTGTAAAGTGCTGAGTGATGCTACATTGCAACGTGTACACGAATCCGGGTTCATGACTGTGACTATGAGTCATCACAATGTCAAACCTTACGTCTAATTGCTCACAACACATGCATGTCCTTTTACATACGTTTTCACACCGTACGCAGGCGCGGTGATGACGTCATCTGAATATCATCCAATAAGATATAATGCTTTCGCATAAAGAGCGAATTCGTACGCTGCGCTGCACAGAGTACGGGAATCGCGAGAAGCAGCGTATTTGTCATCATCGCCCGATGTTCGACTCCACTGCGCACAGGTGTCTGGATCTTTTCCGACTGCCACCTGCGTAATGCGCCGTTTCCTCGGAATTCACCTCGTTCAAGTCCCACGTTATGGAAACGAAACGCACTAAGCTTTGGTCGATGGTGGTCTCGGCGCACGTCAAGGAAACGCTGAAAAAGTGCCCTTTTCGGCGGGAATACCTTATGATCGCAATTTCTGCACCTCAAAAGGCTACATCACACTAACAACCATAACATACGTACATCCCCCTAGTGACACTTGTTGTTCTCTCTTGTTTGCCAAAACACATGCCTTTGCGTTTTCTTGAAACGAGCTCTGAATAAACTTTGAAAGCAACAATACCTATTATTTTGTTGAAGACGGTATCTTATACAATATTCCACAGTTTCCCCGCAGTTAAAAGTGAAGCCCAAGAAAGCGCGACTTGGGAACCAAATAGAGTCATCGTACATTATATGAAGAATGTGCTCCAAAAGACCTTCTCGACAATGTTGACATGTAAAGCAATGTATGGCCATTTTGTTAGCGATTTCTGAAAGCGTGTTAATTCGTCTCAAGTATGTCAAGGCTACGCAAGAAAAAAATATAGACGTGTTGTAATTTTTATTTTTCGTGTTTCTGCATGCAGAAATGAGCACGTTTCAAGACAACTGCCTCCGCAATTATTCTGCGTTTTGTTTTTGTGACTTAAAGAATTCCACCCTAGCCTTCCGCGGACAAAATAAATTACCTGAGGTCATTCAGCATTTTAACTGTACCAGACATAAGAAAAACAAGGACGTTGTTTTCAAAAGCCTTTAACACTTCTAAACAAAATCTACTTTCTATTCTTGTACCCAAGCCGCGAGCTTTATGCGTTCTCATCTTCTCTTAAAGCGAGGTAAACAGAGATTCCCCACGCTGCGTCTGAAGGGCGGGAAGTGGAGGACGGAGCGTTTCATTAAGGACGAGAGAGCTTTGTGCGCGGACACAAAGGAGATGTTTTACGAGAGGCTTGGGACGTGCTGCCGGGCTGAAGAAGCGAGGACTGAAAAGGAAACTTTCATTCGATCGCAGATTGGAACATTTTAAAAGCTCAGCGTCCTCTTTGTAATCAAACAGCAAAGAAACATTATCGAAGAGAAGAAAACCTCCCGTCTCCAGACGCGCGTATCTAGTTTGAGCTGTCTAGAATATGGTTGCAGCTTATACGGAGCGAGCAAGTCTTTAAGCAGAGGATAAAAATCAGGCATTACAAGAGCAGTAAAAATATATAACGGAAGTCACGCTTTTCGTACTGGAGAGAAAGAAAAATCTTCTTGATGCAAGAAGGTTTATTAGCGGACATAAGAGAAGTGATTTGCCTGAGAGACATGAAAAAAAAAATTGATTTTTCTTCAGTGGGGACGAATGAAAGTTGACAGATATGTAAATAAATCGACAAGCGCTCACTATAAATAAATCTCATACGTTCGAAATCAACAAAGTCATCAGACAAGTGACTTGGGGATCAATTGTTTGGTTGACTGGCGCTGGCTCATAAATTATTTTAGGATTGGTCGATCGATTCATCAATAAGTATCATCGACAGATTGGTTGGTAAAACGAGCCCTGCGTCACTGACCAACTGTCGAAAGCGTTATTGCACATTTCACATATTTCACCCCCCCCCCCCTAGGTTCTTATTTCGGAATTAAAACGCAACGACTACAGCAAAAAAAAAAAAAAGAAAAACACTTAAATTTACCAAAAGAGGTAATCAGCAATTGAACAGAAGAACGAAATCATGCCAGAGGAATTATGCATATCAGACAAAATATGGAACGCAAGCTCTGAAAACTGCGTTGGCATGAAAGCGTGATAAGTTCTCGCAATGGCTGTATCGAGTTACTTGCGCATAAAGAACAGCATAAAGTGGAAAGAAAAGGTGTTATACCCGGAAGAACAGTACGTGGCCGGTACTCAGAATTCCAATGGCGTTAGGCTTGTTCCTAGAGCACAGGGAAAGAAGAAACTATTTCTGGAGCCGCGCAAGACTCGGAACGAGCCCTAGTGGGCAGGGATGCCAGAAACTTAACCGTGTCTGGCTTTATTCTCAAAAACAAAAGAAAACGAATCTCGAGGGAGTGCACAAATTTAAATGCTCCCAGGTCATGAGAACGTAAGAAGAGGAGGAAAGAGTACAAGTTGAAAAAAAAAATGTAAACATGGTGAAATTGAGCGAAACATAGAGCGCATCTCAAACACAAACACAATCAGGAATGGACTGAAGAAGACTCGGCTTGCTTGAGGAAAAAGAGCGCGAATTCAGCGACCCATAAAACCAGCACAGACGTGGGGTTCTCCTGGGAGGCTGGCAGCAGCCGGTGTGCTGGGCACGGAAACGGGAGGGCAAGGCAGCTGGAAGAGGAGCCTCGTTTGAGACAAAAAAAAAAAGGAAAAAGGAATGAAAAAGGCAGAACGAAAAGAAAACGAAAAGGGATAAAGAGGGAGATAGGGAGCGCTGGCGCGGGAGTTAGGGACGCTGCCCCTGGCTCAGATCCCCACGCCTCCCACCGGCGTCCCCGTTTTCCTTTGCCTTCTTTCCCATTGCGTTCTTTCCCCCTCGTCTTGCGCTCACGCGTTTGCGGCGCCCACCATGCCGCAGTACGCGTCGCGGTCGAGCCTTTTCTGCCGGCGGCGGCAGCGGCGGCGAAGTGGTGTTGGCGTCGTTGAGCGTAGTACGTGACCGGCAGCGATGCGTCGAGGCTTTGAGCCCGCGCGCCTACTCACCAAACCACTGGCCGTTACCTCCACCCAACTCATTTTCCGCAACACTCTCCCCACCCCACCTCGTGCGTTGATCTGTATCTACCTCCCTTTCCTATTTTTTCTTCTGCGTCTGTTTTCCTATTCCCTGCGCCCTGCGCGTCCTCTACTTTTTTTCCCTATTTATGCGCATGCCGCTGTCAGTTACCACTTGCTCATGCTTTCTTTTTTGACTGCTGACAAACGGTGGCCATCAGTAATATTTCCTCTTTTTTATTTATTCTGTCGCATTTGATTTGCAGCTTTAGAGAGCGCCGCACATCTTGTATAATCGAGTGTAGACATTCAGCGAGGGAGTCATTTCCTCGACACGAGAAGGAACAAAAAAGGCCAAGATAAAAAAAATAAGATCAGCTGAAATGTAATGCGGCCAATGTATCCACAAGGTTCTCGGTTCAGTCTTCTACTCGAAAGATATTTTATGGGTGGCTTCCCGATTACACCGTGATGGCGCAGTGGCTAGGGCGCTGGACTGTTGATCCCAAAGACACGGGCTCAATCTCGAAAACGGCGATCGCTTTTCGATGGAGGCAAAAAGCAAGGCCTCCATATACTGTTCGCTGTCATTGCACGTTAAAGAAGCCCGCCGGGGTGGCGCAGTGGTTACGGCGTTCGACTACTGTCCCCAAAGGCACGGGATCAAATCCCGGCCTCGGCGGCCGCTTTTCGAGGAAAGGAGGTGGTGAAGGATGGCTGTTCCTGGCCCTACGGGGCTGGGACGGTAGGTCAACGCCGCTTGCGGCGGGGGCTAGCGAGCCACCGAATTTTTATCTGTTGTAGGCTGTCATTGCACCCGCCACCGCTTAGGTGACGGACGACGGCTGTTGCGGAGCGCGTCTTTTTCTCCCTCATCTTTTCCTTTCCTTCTCTACTTTCTCTCTTCTGTCTGCACGAGGCAGCGGAGGTGGCTCGCTACAAATCCAGTAGCAGGCCCGTGCATTTTCTTTTCCTTCTTCCTACCAACGTTACTAGTAACGTTGCTTCCTACAGCCACAACAACAACCGCTTTTCGATGGAGGCGAAAAGCAAGGCGGCCGTGTGCTGTGCAATGTCAGTGCACGGTAAAGAACCCCAGGTGGTCGAAATTTCCGGAGTCCTCCACTACGGCGTCTCTCATAGCCTGAGTTGCTTTAGGACGTTAAACCCCACAAATCAAATCAATCCAGTGCACGTTAAAGAACCCCCGGTAGTCGAAATTATCCGGAACACTCCACAACTGCGTCTTTCATAACCCTACTCAATTGAGGGTGTTAAGCCCTAAACCAGTGGTTCTCAAATGGGGGTTTCTAGACATCAGGGGGTCCTCCACGAAGTGACTCCCCCCCCCCCCCCCCCCACACACACACACACAAAAAGGTCGCGCGATAGCTCTGGTCTGGTTAGATAGAGCTTTGCAGGGTTAAAATCACGGATGTTCAAAGCCGCCCTTAGTGTCTCAAAGCGAAAGAAACGCGAGAGGAGTGCGGAAGCAGATATTGATTGATTGATTGATGGATTGATTGAAAACACTTTAGGCCACCAGTAAAAGCCGATCACCCCGCCCCCAGTACGCAGGCTTGGGAGACTGGGGGCGCCGCGTTAGCACGCCCGAGAGCGAGAAAGCGATGAAGTGTCTACTGCCGAAATTGGTGAAACTGGAGCTAGTACTGGTCGTCGTAATTGTTCCGCATCCCACCACTGTGACTCCTCTTTCTTTGAAGTCTGAAGTTCATCGCACAAATAATACGTGGTGCAATACGCCTATGAAGTGCAATAAAACGAGGCTTTAATGCCTCCTGACTAAGCCCACAATTTCCACTTTCCGCTTTCGCTCCCACCTTCATCCCTTCTCTTTCGGGCCCCGCCGGGGTGGCGCAGTGGTTACGGCGCTCGACTACTGTTCCCAAGGATGCGGGATCGAATCCTGGCCTCGGCGGCCGTTTTTTCGATGGAGGCCAAAAGCAAGGCGCCCGTGTAGTGTGCGATGTCAGTGCACGTTAAAGAACCCCAGGTGGTCGAAATTTCCGGAATCCTCCACTACGGCATCTCTCATAGCCTGAGTCGCTTTGGGACGTTAAACCCCACAAACAAACCAAACCAACCTTCTCTTTCGTCGCGGTTCATGTCAACACCACCTCGACTAGGCGTTGTTGTTCAGTTTCCCACAGAAAAAGTGTGACATATAATGCTCATTTCCGTTCCCAGAAGCCAATTCATTACTTATTACAAAAGAGCGCACAAGCGTCACATGTGCGGCGGTGAGCTCTACCCACGTTCACCCAAGAGCCACGGAGTAGCCAACCTCCCACACACCTGTACGCTTCCACGTTCTGTCGCCCTGTTTATCGCACGGAGCGCTAATTAATACTTGAGCGCTGAAATATTCAAATAGCGCGCTACTTTCAGCCACGGTGCAATGGCACACGTGAATGCGCTTGAAGGGTCCTTCGTTTATGCTTCCATACAAAGGGGGAGAAACGAACTTCCCTGCATGCGAAAAAAAGTTCATTAAAGCCAGCCATGCTGCACACAGTGCGTTGGTGAACGTTTTTTTTTTTTTTTTTAATAATCTGGAGAACCTCTTCACACTGCTCGTAAATGCCTTAATGCTCATAAATGTCTTAACTGCAGCATCTCTTTGCTGTTCTGTTGAAAGCAGAATAATTATGACGACGAATGGTAGTATTCAGTCGGATAGATAAAAAAACGAAGAGAATGAGCCAATCTCACCTGCTATACTCCCTTTTGTCTTTTATATTTATCCACTAGGCTGTATTTACAAATAATTCTTGTATCTGAAGAATTAAAGCTTTTGACTCAACCAAAACTGCCAACGAATCAATAATGTGATGCTTTTCTTACAAACCAAACAATAAACAAGTTGAGGACACTCAAACTTCGCCCTAAATGTAGACGCTGCGAATCCTTAACGCCGCTTTTTCATTTTGAGAATTTTAGATAATTTATTTATATCATTAATATTAATTAGTTTAAAAGAAGCAAAACTTGAAGTATTGGTTTCAAGGTTTTCGTTGAAACCGGAACCGCACCATAACTCAAGCCATGAAGGTGGAAGTAAAAGCGGACAGAGATAAAGATGGGCAGTAGTGGAGGGCTTCAGGGCAATTTGGATCGCCTGAGGATTTTAGTGTGCACTGACATGAAAGGCGCGTTTCTGCTCCCTGCCCTACGTGACTGGGAACCTAGCGGCCTTCGCCTTTTTATTGTGGATTCTCTTTATACGACCAGTATTTTGACATCTGTTGTATTGCATGCCATTATTGCACTCGCTGCCGCTTCAGTGGCGTATGGTGTTTGGTGCGAAGCGAGTCCTTTTCTTTCTTTCTTTCTTTCTTTCTTTCTTTCTTTCTTTCTTTCTTTCTTTCTTTCTTTCTTTCTTTCTTTCTTTCTTTCTTTCTTTCTTTCTTTCTTTCTTTCTTTCTTTCTTTCTTTCTTTCTTTCTTTCTTTCTTTCTTTCTTTCTTTCTTCCTTTCAGTGGTGGGGGAGCCGGTTCGCAGGCTGCACTTTCTTTTCTTCTTTCCTTCAGCAAGCTGCTCACCAAGGTCTGGGAGACAACTCAAGCCATTGGAATCCTGGACTAAAGATACCACCCACGCAATATACATCAACGAATGAAGTTTATTCTCTATCTCCCCGTCTGTTCCTACAGTCGTAACAACACCTGACATCGAACTGGTGTTGTTACGACTGTAGGAAGGGACGAATTTGTAGGCCGTCATTGCACCCGCCACCGCTAAACTGGTGGACGACGGCTGTTGGGGCGCGCGTCTTTCCCTACCTCTCCTTTTTTTTTCTTCTCTACTTTCTCTCTTCTGCCCGCACGAGGCAGCGGAGATGGCTCAGCTACAGAACCAGTAGCAGCCCCATGCACTTTCTTTTCCTTTCTTACAGTTACAGCAACAACAGCGATGTCAGTGCACGTTGCCCCGCCGGGGTGGTGCAGTGGTAAGACGCCCGACTACTATGCCGGAGTTCCCGGGTTCGAACCCGACCACGGCGGCTGCGTTCCGATGGAGGCGAAACGAAGTGGCGTCCGTGTGCTGTGCGATGTCAGCGCAAGTTAAAGATCCCCAGGTGGTCTGATTTAGTCCGTAGCCCTCCACTACGGCTCCTCTTTCTCTCTTTCCACTTTCACTCCCACTTCCTCTCTTCCCTTACGGCGCGGTTGCGGTGTCCACAGAAAACAAGTGAGACAGTTACCTCGCCTTTCCCTTCCTATAAAAAAAATAAAAATAAATGGCAGTGCACGTTAAAGATCCCCGGGTGATCGAAATTACACCGTAGCCCCATGGCTTTTGGGAAAACGGAGGCGCTGTACCTACGCCTGTTTTTTTTTGTGTAAATTTGTTTGTAGGAAAGAAAAGGCGCAGTACCTCTTACAAATCTCGGTAAACACCTGCCTCGAGCTGTAATAGATGGGATACCACATCAACAATACGCTTCCATTCCTACAATTGCCGACAATTTTCCCACCCCGTTCCGAACACTTAACAAAAAAAAAATTAAACAAAGCTCATTGTGTTATGTTGTTTATGTCGTTGCGGCTCTAGGAAGAAGCAAACAAAAATAAAAAAATGCGCAGGCATGCTAACTGGCTCTAGCTGAGCCACCACCACTACCTCGTGCGGACAGAGGATAATTATACTCCGCCTCTATACCAATGCATATAGCTATGCCCGGCAGTTCTAAACCATTTTGACCCTTTTTCTTCTGGCAGCTGCCCGCACTGTGGGGTCTTCGGACATCTACTAAATTGTGTGCACCTGTACCTCCAATCACTCTATCCACCTCAACCCAACCCATAACCCGGGATGACTGTATGACATGGTGACTGTATGACTGCATGGTGTATGTATGTATGTATGTATGTATGTATGTATGTATGTATGTATGTATGTATGTATGTATGTATGTATGTATGTATGTATGTATGTATGTATGTATGTATGTATGTATGTATGTATGTATGTATGTATGTATGTATGTATGTATGTATGTATGTATGTATGTATGTATGTATGTATGTATGTATGTATGTATGTATGTATGTATGTACGTACGTACGTACGTACGTACGTACGTACGTACGTACGTACGTACGTACGTACGTATGTATGTATGTATGTATGTATGTATGTATGTATGTATGTATGTATGTATGTATGTATGTATGTATGTATGTATGTATGTATGTATGTATGTATGTATGTATGTATGTATGTCGATAAATGTCCACCACCGCCATCGCCAGATTTACTTCAAAATGACGAATGCATGACTATCACTCGCTACTTCAGGCGCCCTAAGCAACCGAGTAAAATCTCGGACGACATTTGCCGCACTAACACCAAAGAAAAAGGCCGCGAAAATTAATATCACAAATGGTCATTTTGAATGTCTGGTGCCTTCGTTACTCGCGGTCATTTGCTTGGTGATAGCTGGTTGATAGGAGTGGATTCGAGAAATAGTTCTCAAGACCTGCGACGCCTTGTGGGTCTGACATCGAGGCACAGAAGGCGTTCGTGCTGGTCGACAACGACAGCCTTTTAAAGCTTCAGGGCAAGAAAAAAAGGTGGTCGAACTCGTCGATGAGACTGCAGGAAAACGTCGGGTGAACGCCACTCTAAAAAGGAACGTGTCTTGATAAAGACCAATTAAAACGCGGGACTAGCAGCATCTGTGATGCATCCCAGAATGTTCCGCGCCGGTGCTGCAAATAAATTTATGCCGACAGCCACTCTCGGCGACCACATAAGCCATATTTTTTCTCGTGTGTGATAAACAAGCTAGCAATAGCTTGAAACATTTCTGGGGTTGAAAATGCGCACTGCCGATTAAGAAAATTGCGGGACGGCTCACCGGAGAAGAGCGATGCGATGGCGGCGATGATGAAAGAGAAGATGACCCCCGGGCCGGCGAAGTTTCTTGCCACCATGCCGGCCACCAGGTACATGCCCGTTCCCACGCAACTGCCCACGCCGAGGGAGGTCAGGTCCAGCGTCGTCAGGCAACGCTGCACGAATGGAAGCCACGAGCACAAGTTACGAAGAAAGCGCAGCAGAACAAAATTCGTTATGAGACGTACGCAGCATGTCGACAAACCAACAAATAGCCGAGTGGGAATTTTATAGAGCTCGCCTAAATGCATTTGATGGTTGTGGCTGATTTGCATATGAATGCATTCTTCCACAGCTGGTATGTAAATAGCAGCTAAAACTCTGAGTTCCAGCACGATTGCGCAACGTGGTTGTCAATCAATCAATCAATCAATCAATCAATCAATCAATCAATCAATCAATCAATCAATCAATCAATCAATCAATCAATCAATCAATCAATCAATCAATCAATCAATCAATTTCTAATTAACATGCGCGGGAGCAACCATCCGGCCTTGGTACTGCTGCACACATAATAAAATCTGTAGAGAAAATTTTCCCACACAGAGATAGAAAACAAATGAATAACAGAATAACCAATAATGAAGAGGAATATAGATTGAAAGCAATCTAAAAAAATCGATGAGGAACACGTCCTGCAGAATACACCACAAAAATAGCCAACTGAGAAAAAGAACAAATAACAGTCGTTGGCTGTGATGTACAGAAATATGCAGACAATTGTCAACCATGCCAAGTGCCCTAAAATGGAAGTTAGAAATACGGCCAAATACAATAAAGAAAACAATCAGAGAGCACGGTAGAAACGGTCGCATAAAATTTAAATAAAATAAAATAAAATAAAATTTAAATATGAATAACACGCAACTACAGTTAAGGAGACTAAGAAAATAAAAAATCGATCAAGCAATATTTATTTTAATGTGCGCAGAAACAACCGTACGGTCTTGGTACTGCAGCACAAATCAGAATAAAAGAAAATGCGCACGCAAGCTTTACACACACAGATAAAAAAATAAAAGAAGAAAATAACACATAAAGTGAAATTTGGATCCATTGAGTCACACGTAGAATGAAATAAATGAGGACCATGTATTGAAGAATACAAAATAAAAAAAGGGATCCAAAAGAGAGAAATAACAAAATATGGTCAAATACAATAATGAAATAGAATAATTGAAGACAGTACAAAGCATCAGACACGACTGCACAGTTCTAGGGGTAAAATATAAATGGTGTCTACCTAGCTCCTAAAAAGGTGCACCTCACTCATGCGCTCGAAAATTAATGACATCAAGGCAACAAGGTACAATGAAACATTTCTTTGTTTCCAAAATGACCAAGAGCTTTGGGAAGGAGATTGAGTGATGGTTTAGGGAGGGGGGGGGGGGAGAGGAAGGAGGGAGATTTTTGACTTGATCTCTAATAAAACTATTCAAGTGTTCCCCTTATCCATCTCCACGTATTCGAAGAGACGTTGTCTTCAGAATATTCTTAGTTACTGAAGAAAGTCCCAGTATCCTGGAATTTCTTTCTCCTGCTTTGCATTGACAGTGCAGAGAGAGAAAGATAGAGAGAGAAATAGAAGAATAGAAAGGCAGGGAGGCTAACGAGGCGATGCTCAGTAGGCTACTCTACACGTGGGAAGGGGAACAAAGGAAGAAAAAGGAAATAAAGAGCAGCAATTATGGAAAGGAGTTTGCCACATGTCCTGAGATCTGTAATAAAAGGGGGTAGAGGGCGTACACTTAAAACATAGTAGTCAACCCCGAGGCCTTTAAAAACTTGAGCGCCTTCTTCTCTTTCCTCTTTGATGATCATGTCATTCAAGGGCTCAGAATCTTATCTTCTGTAAGAGGGCGAGAATCCAAGCGGAGGAGAAGGCATGCTCACCCTCAAACTGAGGGCACTCACATAGTATGTGCGTAATCGTTAAATCACATGCACACTGCTATCGCAAATACAGCGTAAGAACTGCAGGTGCATTGTTTTGAAATTTTTGCTTAGGACTGATAAGAATGCTCATTTCTTATATTACATGTGACTATTTTTGGCTATTTGCGCTAACGGCTGTTAAAACTTCAGCTAAAACTAAAATTAAAACTAAAACTTCAAAACGAGAGGTTTACAAAATACCATGTCCACAACGCAGAATCAGTGACACTTCATCTACTTTTTCTGCTGTCGTGGAAACAACGTTGTTTAGAAATAGTATTAAACGTTACGGTACTGTTGTTCTTTCTTTCTTTCTTTCTTTCTTTCTTTCTTTCTTTCTTTCTTTCTTTCTTTCTTTCTTTCTTTCTTTCTTTCTTTCTTTCTTTGTGTTCACTCGTGCCTGAAATTTCAACGCAGCAAGTTTGCTTGCCCAACGTTAGTCTCCTTTCTCAACGTGCCTCCCTTGTGTATCAAGTTCCGGTCTGCATTCTCCCATGGCGGTCATTATCTTGGACGATATGTTCCGAGCCGTTGACACACCCTGTCAATCGGCACCTGACGCGGAAGCCTTTTCTCTTCTCAGCTAAGACCACAGCGTATTTGCCGCAGGCGCCGCTGGCAACGTCCATGGACAGGCGAAGATCGGGGCAGGCGTAAATTATAGAGAGCAACCATGGGTTAGAGAAAAGGGGAGCTCCTTGCAGCCAATCGATGCGCGCTGTTGGTCGGCGCGGCAATCTATCGTCGTGGCAAGCGGTGTTGCAGGCGACTCACTGCAACATTAACGACGTTGGAGGGAAAGCGCGAAAGGGAAAGGGTGAAATGGGAGACAAGGGTACCCCGTGTACCAGACTGCAGCGGCTGTGGCGTGCGCCCTTCCTTCATTCCGCCTTTCTTTCATCCTTCCTTTCCTCTTCTTCGGTCTCACCCTTCACGTTTCTCAGTCGGGCGACGTCACTATTGGGCGAAATACGTAACACAGCGGGACAGAGCGACGATACGCTTGTTATTCCTTCCACCTAAAATTTTCCACGAGACTGCCTTTATCGCGCTTTTTATGAGTGACGTCATCTAGGGAAATCTGACGTCAACTTACGTGTTTGCACAGTCAATACGCTTCCACTTTATTATCTTCATGTTTCTTGCTTTAAGCATTTCTCTGCCTTTTAAACAGACGATATAAATTCGAACAAATTCCGTGCTGTCTGTTTTTTTTTTTTTTTTTTCCGTAAGAAAGAAGTACCAAGTTATTCGACTAGTAAGGGGACAGCTTATTTATCTCCTTGTTTCAACAAGTTATCTTTAAAGTTCTCCAGTCGGCGTAGTCAGCGTGGGCGTTATGGACGAAATATCAAGCGCATATGGATCTGGCGGGTAGCAGTTGGCAGGTGATATGGCCGTGCACTGATTTTGTCGTCGAGTTGCAAGACGCCAAAGACCGTACGACATCACCGGATTGGCAGGCGCCCTTCAACACGTGCTACGCTTTTGAGATGTGATGTCCCCTTAGATACCGAATGAGACAAGCTGCCATTAGACTATGAGGCACGCTCAGACGGCTTGGTCGAAACGGGGATTTATATCCATGTCATGTCGTTTTTAACAGAACAAGATTGTATGCTGATCAGTATGTGGGGTATAATGGAAGAAGAAATTAAGATAGTGATTAAGAGAGTAGCAAATGAGGATGCGCAAAAAGAGCGCGCAAACGGGGGTGCCTTCAACTCTTTGCATTCTGCCCTAAAAGGCACAGTTCAAGTGTCCCCCAAAATTTTCACCGTATTCTTTTTTGTTTGAGTATACCATCCTTCTCCTTTCTTTGGGTTGAAGTTTTTCGCAGGCAAAAGAAGGGGGGCTACGCGATAAACAAGCACGAGGGTACGCTTCTTGTTTAGATGATACTGATGGAGGTATGCGAAGCACGGCTGACTAATGCGGTCATAAATTGAACCCTATTAGCATTCCGAAGCAGCGGCCAAGATCTTAATACGCGACCAGAGGCGGTCAGTGGAGATGAAGATGGGAGAACGAAGACGAACGAGAAGTAAGGATGGTCTGCATCGGCTTCTC
This sequence comes from Amblyomma maculatum, assembly GCF_055883805.1. Lineage (NCBI taxonomy): Eukaryota > Metazoa > Arthropoda > Arachnida > Ixodida > Ixodidae > Amblyomma > Amblyomma maculatum. Next base: position 153,827,049 of record NC_139346.1, read on the forward strand.
CCGGAGACGAAGGCGGAAAGAGAATTCGGAAAGCGGTGTTCTGGTAGGGAGAGCGTAAAGCACCTTATCGATGAAGGAGAAAGATGAAAAATGTAAAAGAAAAATAATAATAACATGAGAAAGGAAAGGGACGTCTTATAACCTGCCTATGAGGGTGGAAAGAAGTGAAAGAAAAAATGCGTGTAGGACGAAGAAAGGCATGCGGAAACTAGAGCAAGTAATTAAACCCGGGGCGCTAAATTGAAAATTTATATATACACAATAATTTGCTTGCGAAGACGTCTGGAAGCAAGAAAGCGTCAGTGGACAAGTCAGAAGAGACAAGCTTAGAATACACAGGAGCCCTAAATACCAAGCAAAGAAATAAGGGAAGTGAAGAAAGGAAATACGAAGAGCATAAGATTATTAATTGGGAGGTAAGGAAAGAAAAAGAAGCAAAGTACACGCTGTCTTTTCAAGCCACTAGACCACGCGGTGTCATCGGAAGCGCTTGCTCAGATGCGTTCGTAATTTAACTCCTCCCTCCTCCTTCCTTCGGGTTCGTTAGCGTTCCTGACACGATCGAGGGCACCGGGGCAAAATTTATAGACACGATGTCACCGCGCTAGACGCAAATAAAGTAATTAAACTTGGGCCGCATTACTGACGCAACCACAGCAATGCGTTTCCAGAGGGAAGAAAAAAAATTACAAGGGTTCAACGCTGCAGAACCAAATATTGAACGAAAGCATTAGTTGCGGGTGACCGAGTGTTCTTCTTCTTCTCTCCTTCTTCTTCCTCAGTCCCCATATAAAGCCCCGCTTTAACCAGCCCATATGAGCGTGCCTTAGTGGCCTATAGGGGTAACGTGAATGCCAGGGTCCTAGCAGGCTGATTCTGACATAACCGTCCCATGTGAAACGAGTTGGCAGCTCCTGCCAGCCCGTGTGTCACGTGGGGTGTGACGTCACAGCGTCACGTGTGTAAGACGTAACTGCGGCCGAGTCACGCGAAGGCTTGAAAGTGCGAGTAGTATTGCTTTTGCAATAAAAAAAAGTAACTTGCAGCACCCACTCACACGGTATTTTTTGACGGAAAAAGAACGGAAAACAAATCACGATAAAAGAGGTATGCGCCATTTTGTGTACTCGCTCCGTAAAAGATTTCATGTGTGCGAAACACGCAATAGAACGTCGAGCTATATAGATTTGTTAACACAGGTGCTGTTTTAACTTTGAGATCTTGAATTACTTTCGATCATAGTGGAACGAATGTTTTGTGTCCGGAAAGAGTCATGCGTGCCATTTCAAATCTTTCTACTAGTTTAATTTTCTCTAATCCTGCGCGAGACACAATGCTAAAGTTTTTGCCTTGGTATCGCTCCACTTGAAACTATTACGCCTTACAACAGCACTGCTTGGTGTGGTTCGGCATGATTTTGCTTGGCGATTCAGCACTGAGAAAGTGAAATCAAGAGTTTGGTAAAATGGGAAAGGTATTATTAATGACAGTAATTGGCTCACAGGAAAGAGAAAGCACAGTATCTGTCACAGTTCCTTGGACAACTGAAACACGCCGTAAGGGAAGGAAGGAAGATGGAAGGGAAAGAATATAGAGAGAAAGAGGTACAGTAGTAGTAAGCTGCGGAGTAGGAGGAGGAGGAGGAAGAGGAAACAACTTTATTCAATGCACTCAGGTCATCATCATCATGATCAATGCACTATTAAGTGTCGATAATGTCCTTGGCCAGGGTCACCAAGATCAATTGGTATTTCAGCTGGTCAAACACTAACCAAGCCCGCCACGTTGGGGGTGGAGTGTGTGGAAAGTGAGGTGACTGAAGTGTAACAGGGCAGTGTTCTAAGTCTGCAAAGTGTTTAGAAAATTTCGGGCATCCGGGGGATGTCTGATTCTGTATAGAAATGATCGCGCCAGAGTAAGGAGTGTATTTAGTGGTAGTGAGGGATTTATCAGGAAGAGGACATGTACTAAGAGTTTCCCTAATGTTGTCATAGTGAATGTTGATTTATTTTTTGCAGTGAAGAGTAGCGTCCCACGTGGGTGGATAAGGCCAGGGAGTCCCAGGCGCCCGGTGCTGAAGTTCGCGGGTGAGGCGATGCACTACCTCATTGCCTGGGATTCCAGCGTGACCAGGAATCCACCTCAGTGTAACAGTATTGGGACGTAGCTTGGCGAGAGCTTTGTGTAGATCATCCTGCAGTTCTTCAAGAATGCGACCCATGTGAATGGCGCGTATAGCCTGTATTGGATCCGTGTATATGGTATATCCTGAAGAGTGGGTGGTAAGTGTGCGAGGTCTTGAATACTGGCGACTCTTGGCAGGGTCTCGAGAGTCGCTGTAGGAGGAGGATCTATGTAAGGCCCGAGGGTATGAGTCACTATCTCGCTGCAGCTCTCAATTGAGTAAGCAGTCGCTCCGGTGTTAGTTCGTGATACATAGGTGTTGTCGTTCGTGGAAGCAGCAGGATGAGCATGATTGGACGGTTAGTATCGGGTGCGACGTTTTTTTCGGAATGGAGGTTACTCTGAGGTTATCTGGGAGCGGGGAAGGAGGGTTAATGATAAGGAGGTCGACAGGTTTGAGTGCAACTTGCGTAGTAAGTTCAATCAGCTGAGGTTCTTTAACGTGCACTGACATCGCGCAATGCACGTTAAAGAACCCCGGGGATTTTTGAGAAAGTTAGAAAAGGCACTATATCTGTCTCACTTTTCGGTGGACACCTACACTTACAATTCCCGGCACATAAAGTGGAAGTACAGTCCCGAGTAAAAAAATATCAGCACACATCACGGATCACCGGAATCAGAACGCGTGGCGCTGGGGTTGACGAAGAAGCTGATAACGAGAGCACCAGGCCGTTCCCATTCTTCAGTATTAGGGAGGTTCAGTGAAGTTTACTTTTGCTGACATATAATAAACAAAAAGGAAACCATCGCTGGTCATGACGATTGAGATAAAAAGAAATGTCACATGCACAGTCACTTCAGCACGCTTGATAAAGATTTCTTCCTGCCGTCCTCCCCTGTGCTGCAATAATGAGAACGGCCCGAGAGGCATGCCTGAGTGCCACATAGAGAGATGTCAGGGCTCCGGCCGCTAGTTATTTGTGCTAATATCTTTTACTGGCGACTGTACATATGTCGTATTTTCCAATATCTATCAGAAATACCATCCGAACTAACTGGCAGATGGATGCTGAGTGAAAAGCGAAATGACGTGACACTACCTTGAACATGCATGAAGAGCCGTTGTGTCACAGTTCTGACAATGAAATCACGTTATAATTTCTTCCTGTCCAGACTTTCGGAGCACTTTTATGCTCGTGTCCCTCATGAGGCAACTAAGCTTTCGTTTTAACAATGTGTAGCGAACAGAACCAACACTACATCCTATGAACGTGGCGGCTTGTAATCCATTGGAAATAATAGCTGTTGGGGCACTTTGATTGAAAGAAAATTATAGCAGAAAGTAAAACAAGGTTCCTCTTAATGAATAATATCTCAGAGATTATTTCTATTCAGTATTAGTTTGACTTGCTATTTTTGCTCGAATAAACATTATTTTCTCATGCCGATAAACGCCATCTTTTACTACAATTGTTACTGCAGCCGTGCCCGGCAAAAGTGTACATGTTCTCAAACGTTAAGGTGTGTGACCCTTGCTAAGGTTCATTTCAGGATAAAAAGAAAAAAAAAAAAGAACTCCAAGAGGATTTTGTGGCTGTAGCTTCAAAGCTCCCACTGTCTAGCCACCATTGTGCCTGAGAACTCAGCTATTCAATTCAATAGGTATTCAATGCAAAAAATAAACTGAAATTGAATTGAAAACTGTACTTGTATATATCTTGAAGCAAGATGCACTTGAAGTGATTTTGGAGCCACCACACGGGACCGTGTGTTCGTTTTGTTTCGCTTCGCTTACTGACACTAATGGTGTTTCAGGCTGCCAGGATAGAAGTAAAAGAACACAACAAAAAATAAGGGGGACGCTTAGAGATTGGAACATAACAGCGTCAGAACCAATGTTGCTGCCACAGGTTTGCCCAAGAATACTAATCCGGAGGTTAAAATCCTAGCAAAAGTAATAGCAGCAGTAGTGGTTATTTATTTAAAAAATAAGAAAAGGAAGTAAAAGACTTTTTCGCACCGGTATCTGGTATCTCAATTGTTAAAGCTCCTGAATTGGGGGGGGGGGGGGCGGAAATAAAGAGATAGCGAAGAGAAAGACAGAAGAAATGAAAGAGGTGTGAGACCGAGAGAAAGCACAGGGTTTGCTACGTTGCAGTTATAGATGGTAAGGGCGTCAAACATCCTCACCACAACTGGCTAACGTAGCAAAATCGTGTAATCCAGCATTTTATCATGGGAGGTGAGCGCGGCACTTCGTATATAGCTATCGCCGTAGCCGATCGCCCCGCGTGCAGACCGCTACAGGATTTCGCGCTCTAAACCGCATGTGGAAGAAGGAAAAAAGTGTGGCATTGGTTTTCGTCGTCTCAATCAACTTCTGTCTGTTCCAAGCTGTTCCAAGGTTTACTGCGTTAAAACCGTGCCAATTTTATTGTTTCTTATTTTAAAATTCTAACTCTTGCACGTGGTTGTGGTTACAAATTCGTGAATTTCGATACTTCTAAGACTGATGCTATTAAAACATTATTCAGAATAAAGATGTGGGACTGAGGCAAGTTAGCTAGCGTGGCGCAGGCCGTGGAGGCCTTTGGCAACACTGTCCCATTCGACGGTCTTGGACAGAATGTACGGACCATCGCTGGATCTAGCTTATCCCAGCTTCTTAGAGGGGTCAGGCAAGATTTCTGATGGAGGATTATGGATTCTGAATGCCTAGACCATATGATCGAAGTTCATATCCTTATTTATCAATTCTGATATGTATAGTTTGAATTGGGGAGAGTACCTGTCTGTTGCTGTCTCCATATGACTTGCACGGCGGGAGTGCTTTATGAGGTAGCAGGAGTGTTCTTCGCAATAATTTGCAATGTGCTGTGAGTTCGTGGTAGCATATGAGCGACTCACTGAAGGGTTCGGTTGCTGACTTTACGCCATCGCTCGGCCGGCTATTTCTTGGGCGTGTTGGTAGAAAGCTTCACTTCCCGGATTCGCCGCACGAGCTGTGGTCCATATCAGTTTGATATCTCTCAAGAAACGAGAATCTTATATCTGCGAATTTTGTGCGGCGGGATTGAAGACCCTAACTCAAGTGAGCCTGCTGACTGCCAATTTTGAGTTGCTTACAATGGCAGTAGCGTCAATAAGAAAGCGACCTCCTCCATGACTAGCAGTCTGGGGGTGGAAACCATAGCATCCATAACCAGTCTGGCTGGTTGTTTTTCCGAGTGTCTAACTCCTCATATTGAATACATAGTATTGTTCTACGTATTTTCTGGGAAGACGACGTAGAAGACGTCCTGCAACCTGCTCAGGGTCTTGTGCAGACTTTTGGCCGGTGCTTCTTTCGGCCTTGATGTACTTGAGGGTTCATATTCTGAGGGAGAGGTTTTATGGCGATCCTCCTCTGATGTTGCTTGGGGCAGCTTGAAAGAAACATCGTAAGGGTTCGCCCTCAATCCCTAGCCTCGCAAGTATTCTCTTATCGGTGGTCATGTTATTGAGAGGCGCCTTGTTTAGGCAGTTCGTATTGCTTCTTTGAGTTACTCGCAGGTATTGTAGATCCTGACGTTCAGTAGCTCCTCGTTTGGAGTCGGACAAACGAGGGCCAGCGCACCTGCAAAAACGTCCATGCCACGTGGTCTTATGATGTCCCACAGCCCTGCAACTAATCAGCGCTAGGTTAGATCATGTGACCTGGTGACTCATCAACCTCTCGACCAATCAGAAACTTTTGAGACACCATGTCATCCAATAATTCCCTACCTTTCCCGTGGTTTTCTACACATATGGACTCTAATGTAATCGAATTCAAATGCGCCTTTTTTTTCTTCATCATCATCAGCCAGATATAACCACTGCAGGGTTAAGGCCTCTCCCATACTCCTCCAATTAGCCGGTACTGCGCTAGCTGCACCCACTTAACTCTTGCAAACTTCTTAATCTCATCCGCCCATCTAAGTTTCTGCCGTCCCCTGCTACGCTTTCCTTTCTTTGGAATCAATTTTGGTGCCCTAAACGACCATTGAATATCTTCTCTTCGCACTACATGCCATGCCCATTTCTTCTTCTTGATTTAGACTAGAATGTCATTAGCTCAAGTCATTTCTCTGGCCCACTCTGCACGCTTGCTATCTTTTATCGTTGCATCTACCGCTTTCCGTTCCATAGCTCTCTGCGTTGTCCTCAACTTAAGTAGAATACTTTTCGCTAGCCTCCATGTTGCAGCCCCATATGTGAGTATCGTTAAGATGTAACTGTTATATATTTTCCTCTTGAGCGATAACAGTAAGTTGTTAGTCCTGTCTGTGAGTACTTCCCAAACACGCACCGTCTGAATCTTCTCTTTCTATTGATTTCCCTTTCCTGGTTCGGATCTGCAGTTACTACATGTCGAAGTAGGCATATTCAACTGCCACTTCTAGTGCTTCACTACTTTTCGGAGGGAACCAGCTACTAGATGGTTCGATTGGTCTTTCGCCCCTATACCCGGATCGGACGATCGATTTGCACGTCAGAATCGCTTCGGACCTCCACCAGAGTTTCCTCTGGCCTCGTCCTGCCCGGGCATAGTTCACCATCTTTCAAAAAAAGGGCCACATAATGGGCTGTTGCCGCGCAAGGCGGACTTATTGTTGTCCGATGGCGGAACGAATCACTGCCACATCGGCGCAACTATTTGGGCCGTGACCCCTTTTCCCAAGCATTTCACCCCAGAAGAGCCGAGCACCAGGCCGGGGGAAAGCTTGTACCCATTTAAAAACCGGTGGGTAACCGGCGGCACCAGGGATCGAACCCGGTACCTCCCGAATGCGAGGCGGATGCTCTACCACAAGTGGTGGTCAGTTCGAAACCCACCGCCGGACACCCACCGGTAAAAATGGGTACAAGCGTCCCCCGGCCTGGTGCTCGGCTTTTACAGGGGTGTGCGTTTGGGAGAAGCTCCGTAAACCCCGCTGCGCGCCCTCTGTAAACTGATGTTTCTTTACGAGGCATTTCAGCATTACCTTAGTCTTCTGCTTACTAATTTTAAGGCCTAAATATCTGCTTCTCCTGTCTAGATCATCAATCATTCTTTGCTATTCGCCTCTGAGTTTCTTAATAAGGCAATGTCATCAACGAGTTGTAGATTACTGCAGTGTTCTCCATCAACCTTTTATCCTTAACTGCTCCCATTCCAAGTTACTTACTACATCCTCTAAACAAGCTGTGAATATTACTGGGAGATCATGCCTTTTGCCTAACACCTTTCTTTATGAGAATTTATTACTTTCATATGGAGAAGTACATGGTTGCAGTGCAGCCACAGCAGACATCTGCCAAATGTTTCAGCTCATCTACACCTTGATTTCGCAACGTCTGCTCCTTCATAATAGATAAATATTACCTCAAAACAAGATTTCATTTGTAGGGAGGGGATCCTGTTGGCGCACACCTCAGATTGCGCATGCGCAGTACAGACTGAGATGTTTCTTGCAGATGTCTACACGCTAACGCTAATCCGCAAATACTAAAGACTTCCATCTCTTCGGGCTGCAGGTGAACGCTGACGACACAGCGTGACACCGAAGTGCGTCATAAAACTGCTGCCGTATAAGAACGAGAAGACACCTCTCAGGTTTCCTCCACTGGCACGCGACGTGGTAGACGGAAAAAGAAGCATAAAGCGTATGAGAAAAGACGACTGAAAGCAAAGGCATCGAAAAGAGGGGGGTTTGTCAAGCACGTCGGAGGTTGAGAAGGTGCTGTCCTGAGGGTGTCGAAAGCATGGGGCGACGCAACGGAGCGGCGAAAAATGATTAGCAGGACAAGGACCGCTCGGCCGTTGGGCCACCGGATTGTTAGCTACAGCGCACGCTTTCGCCGCGCGAAGCCAGGGTAAACAGAGATCCCCCAAGACGGAGTGGCCGTAATCGCCGCCTGCGCCGCTGCTTCCAGGGTTCGGGAGCGCTGGGGAAAGGAATGAGGGGGAAAAAAAAAAGAGGAGCCGCTCAGGGAGTTCAGCCGGCCCTGTCGTGATCGGTGATAATGAGACGAGAGGGAACGAAGAGAGGTTGCCTTCTCCCTGCTATATATATGGAGGGATTATCGCTGGAAGCAATTTACCTTCTGCCCACCATAGGAAGCACGAAGCGTTGTTCGGTGGCCGCGGGAGATCGCGGCACTTAGCGAAGCGAGCACTGCTGAGATGACACTGCACTTGGGTGTAAGACCACTTTGGAAGGCGAGGAAAGGAGAAAAACAAAGTCTTGCTATTTCAACATGCCGGCCAGACTAGGCGAAAATACAAGATAGAAGTTACTAATCACGATGGAAATTCGACTTCGGAGCCCGAGAGTGAGGGTTTGTGTGTGCACTTGCGGCTGGGAGGTCGGAACGATATCATCGGCCAATAGTAGGGCGCTCTAAAGAGATCGTATCACCCTAATGAATTGTGCCTCGTCTAATCGACCGGCAGCCGATAAATGACCGGGAATAGCTCACTGCAAAGAATAACCGCAAAACAAAAAGAAAGCTGCTGCGTGTCTGTCGTTGACGCTGACATGACAGAGCCTAAGCTTTACGCCTGCCCTGATTAGCGGTCAGCAAGCGAAAATTTACAGCACCCGTGAGTTCAGAAAAAAAAAAAAAAAAAGCAGGAACCAGGATAAAGAAGCAGAGAACATTGCGAAGTATTCAACTTTACAAGCAGCGATTTACCACCGTTCCTAAAAATCAGCAAGCGATTCTGAAGCTACTGAGAATTTAATATAGCGTGCCTTTGCCCATCTCCATCTCGTGGTAATTATGTTGTTCTAAGGATGACCTTGAAAGTAGTAATTAATCTTTCACATTGCACTCCAAGCCAAGAGCTCGAAGCAACGTCTACTGTGCCCCCCAAGAGTCAGAACCCGTACCTCCACCCGTCTATACTACGCAATAGTATCGGCGAAAGAGGGTCAATTAGCATCATCTCAGCAAAGACAGTCCGCTTTTTTCCGGTAAGTTGCATATCAGATACTACCCTTTTAATGTGTCGGGCGAGCAATGACGTGTGCGTGCAAACGATGCACGTTTTATTCTTTTTCATAGACTCTCTAATGAGCGCCTCATATTTAGCTCATTAGCCTCGCCTTGGTGATGCAATAGTCAGGGCACTTGACTGCTGTGCCTGAGGATGTGCGATCGAATCCCGGCCGCAGAAGGCTGCTCTTCGATGGAGCGATAAGGAAGGCGCCCGTGTGCTGTGTGATGTCGGTGCCCATTAAAGGACCCCAGGTGATCGAAATTTCCGCAGTCCTCCTCTACGGCGCTTCTCATAGTCTGAGTCGCTTTGGGACGTTAAATACCGTCAACCAAACTAAACCATTTTGACCATCAATCAATCAATCAATCAATCAATCAATCAATCAATCAATCAATCAATCAATCAATCAATCAATCAATCAATCAATCAATCTTTATTTCAGTTTGTGCATGCAAACTGGGGATGGTGAGAAAAAAGCAGTGAATTATACACCGCTTGACGGGCCTCACCACCCCTACAAGTCAGCAGTAGGCAGAAGGCAAACACAACCACTGGTAAAAAAAAAAAAAAAAAGTGAATACAAGTGCATCTATAGAACAAGGTTGACAGTACATGTCTCATAACTGGCAGCAATAATAGACGCAGAAGACCGTGAGGCTATAACACAGAGTGGCGCTATCCCAACAAATGTTCTATCCCAACAAATTTTAAAAGGAACATTTTGGTAGGGCTCTAGTTCTACCATTATATCAATAGTGTTGATAACACTAATTTGAAGTATTGCGCGATTAGTTAACAATTAAAATAGATGAGTTGAACACCTGGACATGAACTCATTACCTGGAAACCAATGCGTTCTATGATGTCTTTCCGTCTTCACGAAAGACATAGAAGTGGCGATAACAACACAGACTAGGTTGATATTCCCCACGCCACATAGTCAGCTCTATGATAGTCGGATTGCCAATCAAAACCAACCTCTATGACATCCATCTCTTTCGGTTTTCTGGCAATACAGTCGTGTTATTCCAGCGAATATTCCCAAATGATCACTGGTTGTCCCCAACGGCTTTTTGCTTTGCTCAGTATATATCCTGACATTCACATTTGTCATGGATCTACGTTCATGCCCAAATGAGCAGGACAATTTATTTTGGGCAGATGAAAGAAAAACGTTTAGCGCAAGTCGATGCCCCTGGCAAGGAGAGAGCGCGTTACGCTTTCTGAGACATGATGCCGGGTTTCGTAATAACGTTACTTTAACATTGCAGCTTGCTTCGTCTCAGTAAACTTCGGAACCGGATGACGAACAGTTCTAGTTCAGCGTAATATGGCACAAACAAACGACGCTATGAGCGGCAGTTTTGTTTATTTTTAGCCTTCAGGCCACAAGACGTAATAGTTATTTACTTATTTAGAGATATTATCAGTTCGAACAGGACGACGGTAAGAGTGTCTTCATTAACCGTATTGTAGAACGGGAAGGGAATGAAAATCAAAATAGCGCGGAAACAATTCGGGGTAGAATTAATTAATCGTAGTTGCTCCCTAACCTAATTAAGAAATGGCAATTACCGATAAATTGCAATGAACTATCAACGCCGAAACACGTCATGATTAGTTGTTTCCATACAACATACTACGAGAACATAAGAAAACAAAACAATGAAAATCGGTGAAAATCAGTGAAGCAACGTACAGCGCAGAGTATCCCAAATTAATCAAATAGCGTCAATTTCTAAAAGAATGAAAATCCTTGATGGCAGCACTTCACGACTCTCAGTCCTTGCTGCTTGTTGTGGGGAGCTTCTTGTAATGGTCCGATGCTGACGGAAAAAAAAGTGATTATTTAAAACAATAATTACAGAGCTTTTGCTCTTTTACGGTTTTAGAGTGCTTCTTTCGCGTTATAGATGATAAGGTTTTCGTCGATGCGTTTGAATTTTGTTTATGTGTGGTTTTCTTTTTTTCAGTACTATAAAAGGGATCCAATATTTATATCTTCCTGGTGGAGAATTCTTTTTTCATAAAGGTTAAACGGAACTCCGCCATAATTTATATGCCAGGCTGGTTTTGACATTTTCTGCGGATGGATGCGCACACTGACGAGCCTATAAATGATTTCACCTTACATACTACACCACTTATGAGGTCATCAGTTTGACTGACAGCTATAAGGCGACAGGAACGCGACCGGACAAGCTGGTGAGTTCTGAGTCTATAAAGGCTTTGGCCTCAATAACGCCAATCTTCACCGAAAAGGGCGTGACGCCTCTGGGGACGGACACTCTACGCACACCGATGAGCCTTTACAGGCTTTCTCCTTAATAAATGTCTACACGAGAACGCAAAACTGGAAGACATTTAAGCTCAGCCTTTAGGGTATGGTGTGAAAGCATTAATGGCTCCCGCTTGCCGCATCCCCTTGGGGATATTCATTCGCGTAGATGCACTCTTTTCCTGCACAATCTCAGATCCCTTAATATGTGCCTCCCTTGCTCATTAGCCCAAGTCCCAAGTTTCCCAGTTGTTTCCCTGCATCCATCCCTAAATATGAAACACCGCTTTAACCAAGCCACACGGACGTGCCTACGAGGCCTCTTTCTCATCACACAAGGGTCCTTGAAAGTTCAATTCCCGTGCGTGTTGCTTGGTGTTCCTATTACCGCGTAAAGTTTGGTGCTGGTCGTACACACTCACCTTGAGCTCTGTCTTTGATTCCGTGACATCCGAGGCTGGGTCCTTGGTTCGGACCAGCCTGGCGACCAGGGTGAGAAAGCTGGGCTTGCTGAACGTGAACATGTCTTCTCAGGAGGCTGCGAACCAGAGCAAAATAAAAAAACACGAATAAATCGATGGCTCCGCTTCATCACACCTGTGAGTACAGACCACTGAAGTACGTACACGTTGGAGAAAACAAGTAACTGATTAGATTTACACTTACGGGCAGAGGCTCTTTATTTTTCTTTCCTTTTGCATGCCTCAGCATAATATATATGTTACTACATACAAAGTTATCTGACTCAGTGGTAGGTACGGGCCATGAGAAATAATGGAACAATCGGACAGAGAAATAATCGATTACTATCACATTGCTTGTCAAGCACCTTTCATTTGCAGCACCTATAGCATTTGTTTTTTAATATTTCCTGGGAACACGTCGTAGTGACAGGCATTGAACTATATCTAGATGTAGGCACCGAAAGAATATGCGTTGATTTCACACGTGAATACTTTGCGGACTATCTCGTAGTTACCTAAAGCTCAGCGTTTCGCCTTTCTCTGCTCTAAGAGGGCAGAAAACCTAGGCATGTTAAAAAGAATATTAGTTTGTGCTGTCACGGCGAAATGCGAAATGCGAGGCGCGGAACATGTGCTAGTCAGCTGCAGGCCGTTCAGGCTTACAGTTTGGTTTCGAGGAAAAAAAGTGTAGCCCATTCAACCCTGTCATTCATTACCGTGGAAAATAACTGGACTTGTGAGAACTTTGAGCCTTACAAAAAGCAATTGATGTAGTCCAAATATCAGAGCAGTAATTCATTAGGTGCAATGAATTGCTTCTAATGCCGCAAGTCTGGTACATGCACTGTAAAAATTGCTTGCTGGATAAGAGCAAGAGGAATAGCTCCGTTCACACTAACCCTGTGTGGGGTGAGGTATCATGTTTTCTTACGTTTTACATGCAAGCAAATAGTAAAATGTTATAGTAGCTCTGGAAAAAGAATGTCACCATTTTAGACTAGTTAGACCACTGGTTTTGTTGGGAAAGAGGCAGTGAACATTTGTACCAGTTATGTTCTAGCAACGCCTTTAATATAGTATACACATTCCTGTCACTGCCTTTGCTACGCATTAAAAAATCAATGAGAGCGAGAACTTGCGTCAGGAACTGTTCAGAGGCCGACATTTTGAAAACGGTCACTGAAGCCATGAGGCAATAAATATCGATCTAAAAAAAAAAAAAAAAAGCGTACAGAAACTCGCTGTTACGCAATAAAGGGTCTCGTTGAACTGTACACACGCACTTGTAAAAACATGGAGAACAAGAATAGGTCTGCTAATAAAATATAACAGCACCTTTATTGGTTTCTTTGATAGCTCATCAGGTTTCTAAGCGCAAAAAGGTGTAACATTGGTACAACGCTATTCGTTTTTTGGCACTTGAATCAAGGGGAACGCATGCAGTACGTCACGCTTCTAGAAAGGGTTTTAACTCCCAGATCTTTGCACGGCACACTATGGAACTCGCCATGTTCGTCGAACTTTTGTAAAGCGGGAACTCTTCACAAAGCAGGGCGCATGTCTTACGAAAAAGTCATGCATTTTTTTCTAGCAGGTCAAAGCTTGCCGAATGTCAGAATTCAATGTGCCTGTTTCCGAACGCGTAATAAGAGTGCTGTCCTGGATTAGAGTTGTCACGGTGGGTAAAAACGGCAGAAAGTTAACAAGACTAGATTAACGAGGCTCCAAATTGTGATGATTTCATGGTGTATAAAATTCGGGCAATTACACCTTTTTGAAATAAAAATATGTGGCAAATTTACTGTCTTCACTATACTATCAATGCGTCCAGGAACCTTGCGTGTAAGGCTGAAGAACCTGCAGTTAGCATGAAAAACAACACAACAGTAGTTTAGCCATAGCTAAGCGCAAGTTTTGGTTAGGAATATGAGAAGCGTTTTCTCACTAAACAGTTCTATTTAGGCTTATTAGGCTTAGCTAGACTAATTATGCCTAATTGTGCTCAAGGAAGGGCACTTATGGATAATGTGTGTTCGGACAGCAAAATACTACCGTAATGTGACTTTACAGATCTTATAGTCTAAAGCCTTACTTAGGTTTTGTATGGTTTGTGGGGTTTAACGTCCCAATGCAACTCAGGCTATGAGAGAGGCCGAGGACTTCGGAAATTTCGACCACCTGAGGTTCTTTAACGTGCACTGACATCGCACAGCACTTACTTAGGCAAGGCTTTTAGACTAAACTAAGGCTAACATGATTAGTTAAGGTTAGGTAGGCGGATGCCAAAGTTTGGTGACACAAATTCAAATTTCATTTTCAATTTAATTAGATACCGAGTTGGCCCCACTCAAATCAGGTTGTACACCACTTATGGTCAAATTCGGACGAAGTAAAATTTTGGGGGTCCGATGGGCCAAATTTTGGCCAAAAGTCCAGTTACGAATGACCTCGCAACCCGTGCTAAAGTTGGTTACCCTTACGGCCAGCGCGGTTCAAACGGGTGTGTATGTGCGTCCAGCGAATTTGCAATGCACGTCAGTCTTAACGCACAAACACGTTGTACAAACAGAAAGACAGGCACTCATGCACGCAAGCACGCACGCACACTAGCCTGCGCTTATTGTTATGTTTGTCACGAATAGTCGCTGCAGGATTAGGCAAACAGAGCACTGGACGAAGATTGCTCCGAATTCATTACCAACACTGGAAAACTCGCGCAGATTGCTTGGTGCGCGTCACATGATGAAGTATACAGTGAAGTGCCTGCTTTAACGACCGCAGCTGTTACCTCAGTTATACTTGATAATATAAGCCAACGGTCGAGATCTCCACACGATAGAAAGACTCCTTTTCTGAACGTAAGTGCTTTGAGCACTCGTACATCACTAACTGCCCGAAAGACCCTAAGTACGTTGCTGCAAGGGTACCAAGCCTTCGGAAGTTCGGAACAGATATGCAGCCGAACGCGCTTGTATATCCCAGAGTCCTAGCACGCTCAGAACAGCGTTACCTCGCTGCCTTCCCATCAGGTCCTGTGTGGGCTAACCCGCGGCTGTGTGTAGGTGGGCTCCGCTCGCCCGTATACGGTGCATGCTTGATTATCGGGCTCATTAGCCAGGGCTGCTCTCAAGAACGCAACGTATGCGCGCGTGCCATGCTCCCAGAGCAAACTCTTATTTCCTCTCGAACGATTTACCACCTTGTGCACCAAGTCACGCGCCCGCCGAACACCACGTGGTACTTGACTTCCGCTGCACGTATACCACCGGACGATATAATTCCTTTACGGGGAAGAGAGCAATGTGAAGACGTTGCGTCGCAGAGAGAACTTTGGTTCATGTGGTATATTAAATTAGAATTGGGGTACATGAAATGCGCTGCATATACACAACCCGCATTTCTCGCACCCTAGCCTCTTTTAACTGTGACGTAGCAAATGGTGAGAAATGCAAAAAAGGGGACGTTTTTGCTAAAGTCGTATATCTCTACATGTAAAGCATAGTTCAACCTCTCAGCTACGCCGTCCGCCTTGTATTGCCATCTATTGCTTCTGCTGGTATGCTGGAAGTGCAAAGTGATCCTCTATAGAGCAAATATTGCCAGTAAGCAATTAAATAAAGGAACAAGAAAAGAACGTATGAAGTCTGTGCAAACAAAACGATGTTCGGAGGTTTCGTGCAACTATTCTATATAACGGAGAGATCGCAGCCGGTTTAGCATTTTGGGGCGCATGGAGCATAGCCAGAAGTGCGTACCCTCGGAATGGTGTGGGCGACGGTTCTTCTAGCTCTATGCAGATTCCGAGCATTGTAAGTGAAAGTGAGAACGATATCATATCAACTCAAAACGAGACTTGGTGGACCGTATATTTTTCACAAAGGCGTTAAATATTTCTTTTTTCTTAGTTAGTTTAGTGGGGTTTAACGTCCCAAAGCAACTCAGGCTATGAGAGACGCCGTATTGGAGGACTCCGGAAATTTCGACCACCTGGGGTTCTTTATCGTGCACTGACATCGCACAGCACACGGAATTAATTAAATATGATAGCCTCTTTGAGGACGTCAGTCTGGGAGAGGACTTTTAGTGATCCTTGTTTGCTTTTACCTGAGGTAGACTAGATTTTTACGGTGACCAAGCACGGCGCTTCTGGGGCGGGCACCCGTCCTTAACTTCTGTGGTGCAGATGTCAGTGCTATGTGTAATATTACTGGAAACATTGATGTAATCTTGCGCCTGATAATCATAAGGAAGGGCCGTTAAACGGGTAGCACTGTTTGAGCAAGCTGGCAGAGATGCAGATGTTGATGTCTGATTCAATGTAGATGATGCAACTGATTGTGCTGCTACAGTCTGAGCCAACGTCTCAGAAAAGGCGGTCATCATACGCTCAACTGCAGTATTGAGGGCTTTCTCCACTGAAGATACAAATGATGTTGCCAAACGGGACTCAATATGTCGAACAAAGCATTTTCTTTCCATCCAATATCGCCACTCGGCCTTAGGTCTACCTATACCCTATATTAATTTTTTTGTTTCTTTTCGCATTTATCTTCTACACACAAAGCGCGGCTTTTAATTAGACACTTTTGGGAAAACGCACATGACGAAGAAAAGTCCTCCGCAAATCTGGCACTCAGTGTCCATGGCCACACATGCATGAGCGCATGTTGTACAGCACAAAATCTTCCCTCTAGGTTATTACAACCAGATAACCGTGACCACCCGCCCGGCTCTCTGGATGTTGTAACATACGCACCGTGCAAGCCGGACGTGATGAGCATGACGCCTAGCGGCCGAGTTCAGCGATACCCTTACGCGGAAGCGAAGCGCGACGGGACCACAGACGCAAACTGCACATGTCCTGTAGCATCAAGCCTAACTTTGGTCGCGCAGAAAGAACTCTGTACAGTTGAAGAGGAGCGTCTGTTCGCTCTAGCTGGTGTGGGGGAGAATGAAACGAGGGAAAGGAGAAGGCAAATGAGGTGCAGTAAGGCTGTGCGGCTCAGCCCCGTCTCTGAAAGTGTACGTCACGCCCGCTGACGCTCAGAGCGAGCATAAATCAAGAGCGTGACTCTGCTCCCTCGAGCGAGCGTAGTCTTGCTGCTATGTGGACGCTGCTTCAGCGGCGGCCGCGGTCGTTACCGTTAAGATACATCTCTCGGCT
Organism: Amblyomma maculatum; assembly: GCF_055883805.1. Classification (NCBI taxonomy): domain Eukaryota; kingdom Metazoa; phylum Arthropoda; class Arachnida; order Ixodida; family Ixodidae; genus Amblyomma; species Amblyomma maculatum. Next base: position 153,844,088 of record NC_139346.1, read on the forward strand.
TGAGAAGATCGCGAAGAGGGCTGCTAAGGTGTGGAAATGATGGCGGAAAAAAGAGCTTTGGAAAATGACGCGAGCGTTGAGCAAGGGCCTGTTTCATGAACTACACTGCCGAATTGACCGCACTTTTCATAACAATGCAATAGACCATTGCTTTGTTGTTTAGTTATGACGTTATACTACTTACGCTGATATAACAGTGACGCTGTTGATGTTGCAGCTGCGGTTGCTACATCAACAGTTACGGCAAAGGTCTGTTAAATCAAATCATGTGACACTGACACACGCGAAACCAAGATGGAGATCCGTGAGTCGTTGCAAGAATGGAATGCGACATTAGAAACAACATTGCTTCTACGTGTTTCTATGACTATGTCAAGGATTTGACCCCGTACACAATGCTGTCATTGCCTTCGTTTCTTGATTAGCACGCCGTGATCACATGTCTTCGTGCAGTTCACCTTCACACGTGTCTTCCTTGGCCTTCCTAGACAATTGAATGGCGTGGCCCCTAATGCGTAAAAAATGAACGAGTTCATACCTTCGCGACTGCAGTGTGACGCATGTAATAGGTTCGATCTCCCATTCATTTTGCAGATTTGTATTACGTGCAGTTATCCCTTTTTCCTCGCCGCTGTCGCTTAATCTTCAAACTTCATGGCCGTTACCAATAATAAGATACTTTTATGATTGATGAGGGCCGCGTAGTAGTACGATGTCAAGTCTTACACTGTCGCATTGAAACTGCAAACGAAGAAGCTTCGAATTGAAGAATGCTGTGAAGATGCGAGCATCGAGGATGCAGACTTAATGACAAAACAGAAAGGGTGCCGAACTGAAGTGGTGTATTAGAGAAACCCTGCCAACATTACGCACTACTTTCAATGTCCTTACGCACATCTTTAAACTGAGCGAGAGCATGGGGCACAAGCCTTTGGCACGCATCGCCCCTTGGAGTCAACGATGCCGCAAACGAAGAAGCTTCGAATTGAAGAATGTTGTGAAGATGCGAGTATCGAGGATGCAGACTTAATAGCAAAACAAAAAGGATGCCGAACTGAAGTGGTGTATTAGAGAAACCCTGCCAACATTACGCACTACTTTCAATGTCCTTACGCACATCTTTAAACTGAGCGAGAGCATGGGGCACAAGCCTCTGGCACGCATCGCCCCTTGGAGTCAACGATGCCGCAAACGAAGAAGCTTCGAATTGAAGAATGTTGTGAATATGCGAGTATCGAGGATGCAGACTTATTAGCAAAACAAAAAGGATGCCGAACTGAAGTGGTGTATTAGAGAAAGCCTGCCAACATTACGCACTACTTTCAATGTCCTTACGCACATCTTTAAACTGAGCGAGAGCATGGGGCACAAGCCTTTGGCACGCATCGCCCCTTGGAGTCAACGATGCCGCAAACGAAGAAGCTTCGAATTGAAGAATGTTGTGAATATGCGAGTATCGAGGATGCAGACTTAATAGCAAAACAAAAAGGATGCCGAACTGAAGTGGTGTATTAGAGAAAGCCTGCCAACATTACGCACTACTTTCAATGTCCTTACGCACATCTTTAAACTGAGCGAGAGCATGGGGCACAAGCCTCTGGCACGCATCGCCCCTTGGAGTCAACGATGCCGCAAACGAAGAAGCTTCGAATTGAAGAATGTTGTGAATATGCGAGTATCGAGGATGCAGACTTAATAGCAAAACAAAAAGGATGCCGAACTGAAGTGGTGTATTAGAGAAAGCCTGCCAACATTACGCACTACTTTCAATGTCCTTACGCACATCTTTAAACTGAGCGAGAGCATGGGGCACAAGCCTTTGGCACGCATCGCCCCTTGGAGTCAACGATGCCGCAAACGAAGAAGCTTCGAATTGAAGAATGTTGTGAATATGCGAGTATCGAGGATGCAGACTTAATAGCAAAACAAAAAGGATGCCGAACTGAAGTGGTGTATTAGAGAAACCCTGCCAACATTACGCACTACTTTCAATGTCCTTACGCACATCTTTAAACTGAGCGAGAGCATGGGGCACAAGCCTCTGGCACGCATCGCCCCTTGGAGTCAACGATGCCGCAAACGAAGAAGCTTCGAATTGAAGAATGTTGTGAATATGCGAGTATCGAGGATGCAGACTTATTAGCAAAACAAAAAGGATGCCGAACTGAAGTGGTGTATTAGAGAAAGCCTGCCAACATTACGCACTACTTTCAATGTCCTTACGCACATCTTTAAACTGAGCGAGAGCATGGGGCACAAGCCTTTGGCACGCATCGCCCCTTGGAGTCAACGATGCCGCAAACGAAGAAGCTTCGAATTGAAGAATGTTGTGAATATGCGAGTATCGAGGATGCAGACTTAATAGCAAAACAAAAAGGATGCCGAACTGAAGTGGTGTATTAGAGAAAGCCTGCCAACATTACGCACTACTTTCAATGTCCTTACGCACATCTTTAAACTGAGCGAGAGCATGGGGCACAAGCCTCTGGCACGCATCGCCCCTTGGAGTCAACGATGCCGCAAACGAAGAAGCTTCGAATTGAAGAATGTTGTGAATATGCGAGTATCGAGGATGCAGACTTATTAGCAAAACAAAAAGGATGCCGAACTGAAGTGGTGTATTAGAGAAACCCTGCCAACATTACGCACTACTTTCAATGTCCTTACGCACATCTTTAAACTGAGCGAGAGCATGGGGCACAAGCCTTTGGCACGCATCGCCCCTTGGAGTCAACGATGCCGCAAACGAAGAAGCTTCGAATTGAAGAATGTTGTGAATATGCGAGTATCGAGGATGCAGACTTAATAGCAAAACAAAAAGGATGCCGAACTGAAGTGGTGTATTAGAGAAAGCCTGCCAACATTACGCACTACTTTCAATGTCCTTACGCACATCTTTAAACTGAGCGAGAGCATGGGGCACAAGCCTCTGGCACGCATCGCCCCTTGGAGTCAACGATGCCGCAAACGAAGAAGCTTCGAATTGAAGAATGTTGTGAATATGCGAGTATCGAGGATGCAGACTTAATAGCAAAACAAAAAGGATGCCGAACTGAAGTGGTGTATTAGAGAAAGCCTGCCAACATTACGCACTACTTTCAATGTCCTTACGCACATCTTTAAACTGAGCGAGAGCATGGGGCACAAGCCTTTGGCACGCATCGCCCCTTGGAGTCAACGATGCCGCAAACGAAGAAGCTTCGAATTGAAGAATGTTGTGAATATGCGAGTATCGAGGATGCAGACTTAATAGCAAAACAAAAAGGATGCCGAACTGAAGTGGTGTATTAGAGAAACCCTGCCAACATTACGCACTACTTTCAATGTCCTTACGCACATCTTTAAACTGAGCGAGAGCATGGGGCACAAGCCTCTGGCACGCATCGCCCCTTGGAGTCAACGATGCCGCAAACGAAGAAGCTTCGAATTGAAGAATGTTGTGAATATGCGAGTATCGAGGATGCAGACTTATTAGCAAAACAAAAAGGATGCCGAACTGAAGTGGTGTATTAGAGAAACCCTGCCAACATTACGCACTACTTTCAATGTCCTTACGCACATCTTTAAACTGAGCGAGAGCATGGGGCGCAAGCCTCTGGCACGCAGTCAACGATGCCTTGGAGTCAACGATGCCGCACATCGTACCTGACACCCGTGTTTTTGGTATCTCTTGTTCATGCGGCGAGAACAAGCACCTGTAGGTGTGCGTATTAAAACTCGCTCATGCCTTGCATCTGAAAGTGTGACGTCAAACTGGCGCAGAAATTTAGTACAGGCACATTGATGCACAGAGTTTTAGAGCATGCGCTTGTCAAACCCCCTTTCTTCCTTCCCCGTACTAATCACTGGCCATTCACATTGCCCAGTCATCTGTACGACACTAATCATCTTCAAATTTTCACTTGACTTCAATAGCCTTTGGGACGTCAATAATAACATAATGCATAAAATATGACTGAGAGACAAGGATCTCTGCGTTCAGTACCGTTGGCGCGGAGCGGCGCAGTGGTATACGGATGGCATAGCGGCGGAATAAGGCATGAGAGAATGGAATGAGTGCACAATTTAGATTTGTACAGAGACTTCGACTGTTCTTTAAGATCAGCTTCGTGCATGCATTTTGTATTGCGGTATGCGTCATTTTCGCTAACATTTACTACAGCCTTGATGAATGGAAGATGTTCAGTTTGCAAGCGATACATATCTTTCCCGGGTTTTGACACCACAAATATAGCAGAAGGAGGGCAGACACCAGGTCGCCTCTAACTGCCTTTCATCCCCGGCTGCCTCACCGGCAGCCAATATTCAAACCTGGCCCTCAGTCGTCTTCGCGCGCGCCGTGTCCCAAACCTCGTCTTCTTCCCCCTCGTCCCGCTTGTAGACGCATGAGCGAACTCCAAAAGTAGTTTTTGCTCTAAGAATAAGTTGAATAAAGTGGGTAAGAATTTTTTGTGGTAAAATTCAAGCGCGGACAGCTTGAAATATGAGTATATCCATGTATGTTGAGCTCTGCACTTTATGCCTCCACTAAGTGCAGACAGGGCAAAGAGCAGTTTGGGTAGGATATTTAATGACGACCTCTGAGTTACTGCTGGCTGAAATGTTGTGCGTGCAAGAAAAAGCGGGTTCTAAACAAAACAAAAAAAAAAGAGTAGATTCATCTGCGCTTTCGTAACATAAACTAAGATCTCAATTTAATAAGACAGATTGTAACAAAGAAGCAAAAGAAAGAGAAAATAAATAATGTGAAAATAGCATTGAGACACAGATAAGAGCATTATGGGGAAAGACGAAGTAGGGGAAAATTGGCATTTAATTCGGACTTAATAGATTGAGGAGATAAAATGTAGTTTTACGAAACAAAATATAAAATTGAGCACTGGGTAGAGTGTCTCGAAGCTTTCAAATTCTTTCACCTTTACAGCGGAGTTCCATGTGAGCTGGGAAGGCTCTATCTCTCTCTCTCTAACTTGTGCGAAAATATTATGCGCCTGAGGACAATTGATATACCGATTTGATGATCTTTATTCTGCAAAAAGTACTCCAGCGAGAAACTTGGTTCCGTTATGGATGATGGAAAAATACAGCGCAGATACTGCTACGGTATTGGTTCCATTCTCAGCAGAAATCTTTTCAAGTATATTTAAAAGGTTGTAGTCCAGACTTCTATAATTAGCTTTTTACCCCCCACTATAACCAACCGCGCCAAGAAAGTGAAGGAGCATCGCTCCAAAACTTGCACGTGCAGTATATTTCACAAAAGTTGTTGGAACGCTTATTTCACGCTGCTCTCGCAAAATTATCCTTCCCTTTCTTGAACCCATCGAAGTACGCGATGACGTCAGAGGAGATGAGACAACATGTCTGTCTATAAAAAAGGAACAGGAGAAGGAGAACAGTTGCAATACTATTCATATATTGGTAAAAAAAAAAAAATACCTGTGTAGTAAACCAGTGTGCTTGTGGAATCGAAGCCTGTCCATTGCAATCTCGGCGATTCTCCCCTCTAGACAGCGCGTAGTCCTTGTAAAGCCGTCCCCACAGGGTCTCTTGCGGCAATTCTATCCTTTGAGATAGATTCGTACAATAAACCCACTCAGCCGCTTCACCATGGCGCTGAAGCTGGGAACTGACTCAGAACGTGCCTTTGTGATTCAAAACACACTATAGGCGCACTCCGTGCAACATTCGCCGATGTTGCCTGACGTCACTGCACAGTTCAGTGCAGACAGACGATCTCATCCTTCCTTAACGGGGAACATCAATGCCGCCCGGTTACAATGTTACGAGCCTGCTTGGTGCACAGTACAAAATGTAGAAAAACATAAGTAGGCAACCCCGAATGGTCGAGATAGCGACCCACTGTCGGTCATCCTGTTCTTGCCACATGATGCCCGCATCATTCCACCGGCGTCTGTATGGCTGGCAGAACACTCACGCGTACACGCACGTCGCTTCCCTCATTCAGAGTTCCCCTTTCACCGCAAAGGCGCATCTTCACGCCGCCGACCCGTTGCGCTGCCTCCCACTGACGCAGTGTCCCAACTTTCGTGGCTTCCCCGCTCGAATAGCTCAGTTTGAGCATTCCCGTTTCCCCTTCCTTCGTCTCGCTTCCTATTTTCCTGCGGTGTCCCAGTGTTCGCGCGCTGGCTGAGAGCTGGTCGCGTTTCACCACAACCCCATTGTGTGCGGGCGACAGCGCGAAATTGGACGGCGGTGGCGGCTGGAGAACGGCAAAGGCTCTTCTCTCTCTCTCTCTCTCTCCTCTACTAGAAAGCTGCAATTCAGGAAGGCAAGCAAAGGGAAGACACCCTACTTCAACTGGAGAGAGGGAACATGCACTATGCTATACAATATTCCCGGACGCCACAAAAGAGGTTCGCGACTCTCAGGCAGACGGCCCAATTTCATCGAAGACCGTTGAAGGTTGTGAACTAACCCCTATTCTCCCTGCCTAGTCAGTTAGTGGGTGGGTGGCTGCTCCCTGCAGCTGACCTCGTCTTACGGCATGAACAAGAGCGAAGTCGATGGGACGAGCGAAGCACCACCAGACAGCGAGGTTCATCCTCGTTGTCGTAAAGAGGTCGAGTATGGTGCGTTCGCCTGTGAGGTTCTGTCCCTGTTGGGGCTGCAGTTTGCTGATTGGCGGTTGCTGGCTTTAAAGGTTGTGTTTTAATGCGTCAGGGGCATCTATTCCAATTTAGAAGCCGCTGTGTGTGCGTGAATGTGAGGCCTCTCTTCACCCCCCCCCCCCCCCCCCTCCTTCTGCCGCTGATCGGTAAACACGTACCGCCTGCTTACGAGACTGCACACGTATACCTTCACTTTCCAGAAGTATTCATCCTGTAAGAAGCAAGCAACTTCGCAATAAAGACTACATCCACCATCAATTCATCTGCAACCAACTTCCAAAATCGCCCACCACCTAGCTGCCTTTATCAGCCACAGGCATCCAGCTTAGTAATGCAAAACTATCAATAATATTTTATCGATCGATTGTGTAATAAGACTTCCGACAGTACTTCTACCAGCACACTATTGACAGTGTTGTCGATAGCACTATCGATAATATTATTTTTAGTGATAGTAATATTACTACCGATAATGTCATCAACAGTGCTATGAATAATTACGCAGTTCTTGGCAAGGGATATTGCCACATTTGCGATAAAAACACTATCAGAAATAACCAGTTCATATATATGCCACAGATATTCGCTTGACGAGTTGAATAAATTGTATTATTCAGCCGGTAAAGTGCCGGATTTTGTCCATCAATGCATTCATACTCAAAGAAAACTACTTGCGCCGCACTAACAAACTTTCTCGTTTATACTTTCGTTTTTTTTTTTTATCGCATAATGCAATTAAATTTCTAGCAGTGACGCTCCACACATTTCTAACAATTTTCCTTCCAGCTACTTATTTGCATTCAGAAGATCGGCTACTTATATTTGAGGAATTTTTTAAATATACAATTGCCCAGAATTTACCGTGGGTTAAAATGTCAGGCAAGAAACTAAAACCGTTTTCTAACAATGCCGCGCCGCTTACAAGTTTCGAATCGCTCGATTTATTTGGGCTGGCGTAATCTACATCGTCTGCGCACTGATGCTGAACATCCTGTACACGATTAGCTGGTACAACCAGCCGCTTGTACTGTTTTGAGAGCTGTAGCCAAACAAACAGGGAAGAGAACGGACCTGCGCAAGCGTTCCCACTGAAGTTAAACCACCCGACTTCGGCTTAGAAGCAGGCGCGGCAGAAAGTGCGTCTGCGGGGGTTGTTGCCAGCATAACTGAGATATGCATAATGCGAACACTTTATCCAATGATTATTATTCAGAGTACGCTTGCAGATGCTTGGTGGCGCGCAGACTGCGAAAATCTAGTGCCATGAAATACTTAACAGCTCCATATAACGCACTCGGTAAACCAGGTTTACGATGAGCGAGTCGCACGGCTTATTTTATTAATCGATAGTACCGAGTATTGAAATCGGTAATACTATGGAAACCCTCCCGATAGCTCCATCTACAAAGCTGTCGGCAGTTTTTGTTTACCATCGTTAGTTCGATAGTGACTAAAATATTGTTAATGCCGATAGTATTATGATAGCATCGATGGAATTATCGATAGTTTTGCAGCACCAGTGGGAGTCCACCCACCAGAAGGTTACCCAGCGAAGTTGAAGGTTACTCAGCGAAGGTCACCCAGCGCCGGTGAAGCCGAATTCAGTCAAATTAAATAGGAGAATGTAAAACAAACATTGCTCTATACGAGATTTCTCACAAAACATGGCATGATCACCTATCAATTGTTTTTGCTTGTATCACTGTCGGGGTCCAGTGGCTACCATTATTCACCAGATGCACGTAATAATTGAAGTGCGTACTAAGCGGGAAAAAAAATTAAGCTTTAGATGCACTAGCAGATGGATAGGAAACACTACTTAATAATACTTGCTGGGGGGCTAGTATTTGGTGCATTTTCCCTTGAAAAGATGCAAGCCAGAACGGATGCACCTTGTCTGTCTCTTTCTGAGTGTCGTCCGTTTTGGTGATATATCTTTTCAAAGAAAACACTACGGATGAATTGATTTTCATTGCGGATGGTGACGGACTGCCTTTCCCTGTGGCCGTTCTCTGATGTATGCAAACTAGAACAAGTTAAAGGGAAATTTTACTGGTTACGTCATGTTGGGGTAACCACGCCACGCTAAGAATTCATCTAGCAATAACGTCAGGCCTAATGTGCCTGCAGGGCACCATACTAAGTACTTCGAATAGAATGACGTCACGTGTGAATGAATGTGAATGTTAAGTGTACTTTACAGTTTGAAATAAACTCTACGACCCTGCGACAAACTCATTGCTTCCGTTGCGCTAGTGATCCACCCTCTCAGATGTTCACTCTACCCCTCCTCGCTGCGGGCGTGTACTGCTTTTGACTCAGATCTAGAAAGTGAGGACACCAGCTCAAGAGATACACACTGGCAGGAACGAGAAGTGGGCGACGCCGTCACGTGATTCCTTTCAACGCCAGATAGGCGATAAGCATCTCTATTTACACGTATTTACTTTTTGGCTATAGCGTTGAAACAACGTGGTAGAGAGAGACGTCATTTTCCTAGTCAACCCGCTTCCCGGACACGACTGTTACCGCGGCGTTTCCCCTCGCCCCCACCTTCACTCCTCAGAACAGCGAGTTCCTGGAAAATCTCCTCTGAACCGGGCCACCAGCGTTGACCGCGGACAGCTCCTGTCGAGTAACTTACATCGGCCATTCTTGAACGAGTTTATATGCCTTGATGAGCTCACTTACAAACAGAATGGGTAGCAGCGCGGTCCCACGTGTCTGCACGATGTATAAAATGATGAAATGTTTGATTTGCCCAGCCAGAGGGCATCCGATAATTTAAGTGAAAAAAGAAAATGCAGCTGATTGGGGACTTACGATAGTGTCTCGTGGCGTTGGGATAAAAAATGTTTGAAAGCGGATAGCTATTGGCAACCTCAGTGAGATCAGGCGGGAACCTCACCGCCCGTATCTCGCTATGTACCGTGAGATGTTCCAGGAGGAGGAGGAGGATAAACATTTATTATTTGAGGAAGTCAGGCAGGCAGGAGCTTCCGCGCTAGATGGTCAGGAGCCCTTGAGCTCTGGCGACCTGGGTTGCACGCTTGATGGCCCGCAGTTGGATTTGCGGGTCCGAGCTGAGCATAGCGTCCTCCCACTGCTCGGAGGTGGAGAGCTGCAGATCCCGTGGAGGGGGGTCTCGTGGGCATGCCCCTAGTAGGTGGTGTAAGTTGTCCCTCTGGTGGCATAGGTTAGTGTACGGTGTGTATAATGCAGGGTATGCATGGGCGTAGGTGAGTGGATTTGGAAAGGAATGCGTCTGTAATTTTCGCCAGGTGACCTCCTGTGCCTTTGTAAGAGATTTGTGTCCCGGAGGGTATAGGGCACGTGTTTGACGAAAGTGTAGTGTAATTTCTTTATAGGAAACCATACGGTCCCTCGCCGACCTCATGAGGGGTTGTCCCGTCGCCCGGCTAACGAGTCCTCGGGCGAAATTGTGGGCAGCCTCATACCAGGAAGAGAGGAATGTTCCAACATTTTCGCTTAGCGAGACCAAACTCCTCTAGAACAACTAAAGGACTCGATAATCCAGAGGAGTGTAACGTCAGAAGATTACAAACACTTTCCTGCAACAGCCTAGCTTGAATTCACGTAATCAGCACAGTTCTTCTTCAGCTGAATGCACGTTTAGCGGCCATAATGCAGGCCTTCAGCACATGATATGGGCTTGCCAAGAAAATCAATCCATACCGCGTAAAGAAAATCCAACGTGGGTGGATTGGTAGGCGGCCCAATCAAGCTTCGACCTCGCTGCACAAAGGCCTTTGGTTAGAAGAGCCAACCAAAGGCCTTTGTGCCTTTGGTCAAAAAGTCAACCAAAAGTCAGCAGCCAGCAGAGTCACAGATTAAGGACTTGACCGACCATGCCACTAAAACTAAGCCATTTTTCTTAAATAAATTTGTCATACTGCACTAGTAGTCGCCGCCCGCTTCACTGTCTCATCTAGTTCACTGTGCTTGGAGCTGGCTATCTTCTCTTTCGTTAAGCTTTTCTCCCTCTTCTTAGACTTTCTCCTCTCCCACCAACTGGATATTAAGATGAGTCTTTTTTAAGCCGAAAGCCTTTCTAGGCTCGTGGAACGAAATCCCGTGCGTGATAGTTGTGCGCGAGATCTGTCATATTCCGCGAGATTCCGCGAGATTCTGCGAGATGTGTTTCTGCCATTTGCAATCCCACACTTGAACGCGCGCCACGGAACTCTATGCGACAAGAGTGATGGTGCACCGTCCAAGCTCACACTTGCCGCAGAAAGTGTGACAGGTACAGCGCCTTTATTTTGTTGTAAACCAATTATAATTGGTTGGTTGGTTGGTTTGTGGGGTTTAACGTCCCAAAGCGACTCAGGCTATGAGAGACGCCGTAGTGGAGGACTCCGGAAATTTCGACCACCTGGGGTTCTTTAACGTGCGCTGACATCGCACAGCACACGGGCGCCTAGCTTTAAGTTCGCCTCCACCGAAAAGCGGCCGCCGAGGCCGGGATTCGATCCAGCGTCCTTGGGAACAGTAGTCGAGCGCCGTAACCACTGCGCCACCCCGATATGTAACACTGCAACGAAATCAGATAAGAGTCGAACGTTGAGAGGCGAATGATAGGAGAAGAAAAGCAGGCTTTCGCCATCCTCCTCTTAAGAGGCATCTAAGAGACCCTCTAATTTTTTTTTTTTCCTACGCTATACGATATGCAGGCATTTCTACAACGTGTTCATGCTCATGAATTGATACTGCTCTGTACTGCTATCTAGGCGAGCTTTACGGTGCATATGCGAAAGTTATGCAGCGAAAATCTTGGCGAGCGAACCCAAGAATAGATTTCTGCATTAATATGAATTTTGAACAGCGTGTGCGCGTAGCTGAACCGTGCCGTTGTGGAGTCCACGCTGGTATCAGGCATGGCCAGCCGTGGGCGTCATGCGGAACGAGGCTTTAGCGTATCTCATTGTTTTCGAAGCACAATTGAACCTGTCTCAAGTCACGCTAAAGTTAGACCGAAATGCTCTGCGCGTCTAGTAGGGCCTTAATGAAGTCTCGGCAAGCAAGCGCCGCCGTGTATTGATTTTTTTCATTCGAGAATTGAGTAGGCAACGTAGAAAACATGTCGATCGTTTCGGTAACCGGGCTATGAAGGCGCGCACATTGGTTATTCTGGATAGTATTTATTTGCCAGAGCTTAATTATTACGGCATTACATGCTGATGTATTTAAGAACCCTGTATTCACTCTGCTGAGTTACTGGGAACATTGCCGTTAATGTGTAACAGCACAGGGCCAATGTGCAACTGTATGGTACCTTTCAAGCCCCAAGAATAAAAAAAAGCAAAAATAAATAAAGTTATATAAATTGCCGTATTAATGTGTTGAATTTTCTGCCGAAATATTTCGTATGCTCCAGGGTGCACTCATATCCAAAAACATTTGGGTGTGCATATTGTCACATGGATATAACAGTGCTTCGTCAATGGAAGGAAAGACAGGCGCGAAGTTCAAGTGATTTACAGGGTGACTTACAAAAGGAACTGACAAATATGGCGGCATCGATAGCAACCAACGGGATCTGTGGTCGTCTCAGAACTGATACCCGTCGTAGTTCGGCCGCACTCAATATAAAGCAAACAAATATATAGCAGGCAAAGCGCAAAATACAACTTCCACAACCTAGAACAAAGCAGAACCCGTTGCACGCGGCTTCGACCAAAAAGATACCCCCCCCCCCCCCCCCCCCACTCTTTCCACCCTATTACTTTAGTGGTATGTCGGGTTAAAAAAACAAGGCTATAAATTCGCGTGCCAGTGGTATTGAACATAACAAGTGAACACTGTGCAGCTTGCGGAATCATTCTCTAGTATATTGAATGCTGTCGGGGAACAGCCTATAAAAAGCAGTAAACAAGGAACTCATTCGGTCGTGTAGTTCTGACAACATCCTCGACGACAGTGCATGCAACTTAAGTTCGATGTCGGCACGTAGCCAGAAATGTTTTTTTGCTGAGCCAAAGTACCTATGCGTTGGGTCGATTCGTTGAAAAGCTTTACATAAAAACTTGGAACAGCAGCCAGGCTTCAAATATTTGTAAGCTCACTTGGAAATTGAATTAGCTGGCCATGGTCACCATTAGGCGATTACAGCAATGGAAGAGGGAAGGGTCAAAGCATGCGCACAACACCGCTATTCCTTAGCTGGAATCGATGCGCGGCATGCAGAATAATTAACGAACGAAAAATAGCTAGAAAGAAGGAACGACGAGAGAGGGAGAAAATGAAGAAAGAAGAAGGCAAAGTAAGAAAGAGGGGGAAATGTGATAAAACAAAACACACCAAGTAAGCTTTGAACATGTTGGAGCAGGTCGCTTGCTAACCGCTCTCGCTAAATCGAAACCGAGTTGGCTGCATTGCACCCTTGGGATGTGTTTATATAGTGATCCGATCACGCAATCTTCTGACACGAAAACATACACACTGGATGCAAGCCGATGATAGCCATTAGGCAACCGCGGTTGCCGCAAGGCGAGGAAAGCAGGTGGAGCAGTTCGAATATACAAGCTATAGCGAGTAAGAGGGAACACAGTTAAAAAAAAAAAAAGTCAGTCACCGATTCCGAAGCCAGAAAATAAGTGAAAACTTAATACACGACAATAGAGGCGTTCAACGATGATTACAGCGACAGTGGGGAACAACTTACGGTGACTAACAAACATTACAACCAGCCAGCCAGCCGTGATGTACAGTATACATTTCTTATTCGCGTCAAGACGCCAAGCCACGCAGCGCATGCGATGGCGTTCCCGCCGCCGTAATCCGCTACTCGTCGACAAAAATAAATACGATAGAATTGCAGGCGCTGGAGGCGAGAAAGACGAGAGAGGACTGAAGCGTGAATAAATGTGCCAGCCGGTATCGCATCTGGAAACGCGAGACCCGACAGGACGGCACATACATCAACGAGGCCCGACTCTGTCGACATCGCCATTGCGACGTCGGCGACAAATCAGCCCCTGGCGCGACGATATAACACCGAGCAAAAGACACGGCGTCGGGTGCAAACATTAAACCCGAAAAGAGAGGTACGCATACGCAGAAAAAAGAGGTATCACTGACACAGCGAGTGCGACAGAGTTTCCTCGGGTCTTTACCGTTCCACCATCGGTACTCGTTTGTTATTTGTTGTCCTCGAGAAAGCGGCAGCTAGCTCTCTAGGTGGCTCGAAGAAAACGTATGAGTATTCGCCGCGATATGCGACGCGATGTATTTTTAAAGAGCGATCGTTCCTGCGAAGCAGTCACTCCATGACCGAGTTTATGCTCTAAACTCAATGCTTAAACGACGAAAGCATAATGCCGAAGTTGGCAGGATTGGAGGTAAAAAATATATTTGCATTTGCAGCATGACCTGAATTCCGCACGAACCTAGTAAGAGAGGCTTTATTGAGCCGATATCACAAAATGTTTAGCTTTCATTGTATGGTATACCTCTTGCCTAAATAAACCGAGAGACCTAATGATGAATGGCTCACTGATTCCCTGAACTACCGGTCTCTTTCGTAGGAGATTGAAACCCGTGTCACAGGGGCAATTTCAATGGCTGTTGAGGCAAAAGCCTTCGAAATGTTCTGTCGTGATCAACTAAGTCATTAAGCGTCTATCACCTCCCACCAAGGTGGTGTGGCGCCACTGTCGTCGCCAACAATTTTGCGTACATGCAAGCAATCAATCTGGTTATGTTGGAAATGAAATGCTTATTCGTTAGAATAGTCGTAGCCCTGTATACGCTGCTGAAACTAATTTTGCTGTTTTGGTGAGCTGTATTCGTGTCGATGCACTTTTGCGGAGGCTGGTGTTTGTTGTTTTGTTGCTCCCCAGAGAGTGCTTTTGGTCTGGCGCATTGTAACGAGATAGCTGTAAAGGTCCTGTTGACGAAAAAAGAAATAGAGGGAGGGGGACACTTACGCGTTACCTTTAAGGGTATAACATGATAGTGTACGCTACAAGACCTAATATTACACCCTGCTTTAACCAAGCCCTATGAACGTGCCTGCGTGGCCTAGGGGTAACGTGAATGTAAAAGGTCCTGGCAGGCTGATTCTGATATTACCCTCCCAAATGAAAGGAAAGGCCTGAGTTGCAGCGACTGGAAACGTAATGTGAGGAAGCTCCAGTTAGTGCTCGGCCATATCAGCTGCCAGCTACCGCCTGTTAGCGCCATGCTCGTAATTTGTCGCGCACAGCGCCAACGTCGGCGGACGTCTGCCGACGCCGGATTTTCGATGAACGGGCCCTTTAAAGCTATCTCTGAAAAGCCGCTGCCAGCGTCGACGTTTAGAGCGAAAAATCATCGTCATTGTTCTGGATGGTGGTAGTTGGTGGCTGCCAAGGCCGGGAATTGATTGGCCGTAGGGTTGTCTGACGTCACGCGACCACGTGATATGGTCGATTAGGTAAGTGCTACCAACTCGGGGCTGTCCTTTCAGATGGCAGGGTGAGATCGGAATCAGCCTCCCAGGACCCTTGCGTACTCTGTCAGGCTACCACGCTGGCACGTTCGTAGGGCTTGGTTAAGAGGAGTTCTATGTCTATGTCGGGTGGCTTTTTACACACAATTACTCGTTAGAGAGAGAGTGTGTGTGTGTGTGTGTGTGTGTGTGTGTGTGTGTGTGTGTGTGTGTGTGTGTGTGTGTGTGTGTGTGTGTGTGTGTGTGTGTGTGTGTGTGTGTGTGTGTGTGTGTGTGTGTGTGTGTGTGTGTGTGTGTGTGTGTGTGTGTGTGTGTGTGTGTGTGTGTGTGTGTGTGTGTGTGTGTGTGTGTGTGTGTGTGTGTGTGTGTGTGTGTGTGTGTGTGTGTGTGTGTGTGTGTGTGTGTGTGTGTGTGTGTGTGTGTGTGTGTGTGTGTGTGTGTGTGTGTGTGTGTGTGTGTGTGTGTGTGTGTGTGTGTGTGTGTGTGTGTGTGTGTGTGTGTGTGTGTGTGTGTGTGTGTGTGTGTGTGTGTGTGTGTGTGTGTGTGTGTGTGTGTGTGTGTGTGTGTGTGTGTGTGTGTGTGTGTGTGTGTGTGTGTGTGTGTGTGTGTGTGTGTGTGTGTGTGTGTGTGTGTGTGTGTGTGTGTGTGTGTGTGTGTGTGTGTGTGTGTGTGTGTGTGTGTGTGTGTGTGTGTGTGTGTGTGTGTGTGTGTGTGTGTGTGTGTGTGTGTGTGTGTGTGTGTGTGTGTGTGTGTGTGTGTGTGTGTGTGTGTGTGTGTGTGTGTGTGTGTGTGTGTGTGTGTGTGTGTGTGTGTGTGTGTGTGTGTGTGTGTGTGTGTGTGTGTGTGTGTGTGTGTGTGTGTGTGTGTGTGTGTGTGTGTGTGTGTGTGTGTGTGTGTGTGTGTGTGTGTGTGTGTGTGTGTGTGTGTGTGTGTGTGTGTGTGTGTGTGTGTGTGTGTGTGTGTGTGTGTGTGTGTGTGTGTGTGTGTGTGTGTGTGTGTGTGAGGGGGTATTAGACGAACAAAGTGTGATATTATTAATTAGTCGAGTAACACAGTCTATTTACTCGAACGAGAATCCGCTAGGGGACCGGCAAGCGGAAGCATTACCGCTGTTGCGTCACATACATATTAATGAGGATCTGAATTGTATTCCTCCAACTTTTTATGCAATATAAATTATGCGTCTTGAATTTTCACAATTTTCCAACGATTTCACTCTTGTGACGTTATTCCTTGGTAAGAGTTGCGCGCAGCTTCGCTGACTAAATATGCAGTTTGCCCGATGCTCAGTAGAGGTAAATGTGTAGCGGCATTCAGTATGCCTTTGACTCAGAATACTATGTTTTCGAAGTACCCGTAAGTGTCCGTATATAAAAGTGGTAACTAAACCCGGCTCTGCAGAAGAAACCTTCTACTATATGCCTCTCCCATCTGGAGACCAGGACAAGTATTCCGCAATCGAGGCACAATTTAACGAACATTAAACGCAGTAATATTGCTGCACGGAACAAAATATCAGTGACCATATTGCGTTCTCCATAATATATTTACCGGTAGGGCACAAGACGTTATCTATTTATGTATTATCACTGATCGGCAATGTCGTTGGGTATAGAAAAGAAAACAAGATACTGCGAACTCTTATAATTTGGTTTTCTGAAGCCCTACAGTGAGGATCTTGGTCTGGGCCACTTGGTTAACTGTTCTCCACCGACACATTAATGCAGCGCCATGAAACATAGAGACGAGAGGAAAACATGCAAGTCATTGCGGGCGCTTTCCTCTCTTGCATATTTTGTTCTCGTGTCCTTATTTCCTAGCGCTTTGGCAATCTGTCGGAGAGAAGGCAAAGCCGCACATTCTTCAATGGCGCTTTTGCGCGTGGTGTGACCACGTTCTACATCGTAAAACAATTGAAATGTCGAAATATTTCTGTATAATAAACTCGAGTGACGCCACTTGACCAATGTGCAATGTAGGAAGAAACTTCGCTAAAACTTCAAGTTGGGCTTGTTGGTAATTTTTTGTTGGAATAATTTTGTAGCGGTAAAAACACGGACACAAAGAACACGAAACACAAGGGACACCCGCTATAACTAGATAGAAACTTCGTTAAAACTTCAAGTTGGGCTAGTTGTTAGAAGTGTTTTTACCGCTGCAGAATGATTCCAACAAGAAATTACCAACTAGCCCAACTAGCCCAACTTGAAGTTTTAACGAAGTTTCTACCTAGTACTAGCGGGTGTCCCTTGTGTTTTGTGTTCTTTGTGTCCGTGTTTTTACCGCTACAAAATGATTCCAACAAGTAGGAAAAGAACATATCGCTTCTTGATAAGTATTCCCCTCATGCTATTTTGAACCACAATGCGGATTCTGATATTCTCAGCGCAGTTTCGATGTTGACGGCTTTCAATTTTAATACCTACTCTTGCACCCTACGGCCAATAATTACAGGGTTTATTAGCTAATTTTACTATTATTCACCTTTCATTATGTACTTTATCTTTGTTCCAGAAATGAAGTCTCTCTTGCTAAGCAATTTGCCTGCAAAGACTGCACTAAACTATCTTCCACATACTTCAAACAAAAACGTCTCTACCGAATAGTGTACATGCTTCGGCGTAGGAACATAGTCGTGTTGAGAACAGTGAGTGTGCTGTGACATGCGGCGCGGATGGAGTTATCACCCGCACAGTGGCTTTGTCTAAGGGCCAGCGTGACTGCACAACGTAGACTGCACAACCGCAACAGCAGTGCATTAATACGGCTATTGTGAATTACTTACCATTTATTGTCAGTATACGGACGTTATCATGACCGGCGTTAGGGAGTGATGCGCAAGCGCAATCTGCGATGCCAAAAGAAAATGTGCTTGCCGGAATTGTACACAGTCATGTTGTAACAGCGGGTGACGAAGCAAGCTTGCTTTCTGTTGGGAGCCTCGCTAGGGACAAGAGAGAGCGGACACTATTATTGCAATGTAAATTAAGCATGATGTAAACCATACCCCTATTCCCAAAAAATCTACTTCCGAGAAGGTATTTCCTACACCTATCAATGGAAGGAAAAAGAAAGTATCATTTTTTTGCTGTTGCTAGCTATACCACTAGTCTGGACTAACAGACGACAGATAAAACGAATTTGTACCGTTCGAATAAAGCAAAATTGTAATTAAAGGAAACGTTTTTGATACGTTCGATGTTTCGATGTTGCCGAGAAGATGCGTGCTTTCGAATAAACCCTTAGGTCTAGTCAACCGAATTTGAACTACTACTTTCCTGCTGTAAACCAGACGCCCACAACGCTGTAAGCAACTGCCACTCAAAGCCGCCAATCACTAGCCAGCAACGTTAGGATGCGACATACCAGCGTTCATCGGGATCCCGAAAAATAATTCAGAAAGGTTGTGAGGAGGAAGGGGAGACCGGAAGGATGAGCGGGCGAAAACATACTTCGGTGAAATTCCTTCGGTTGATATCCCCCTGGTTGCGATGCGACGCCGGCACACGCAAAGGAACATTCTGCTCATCCAGGTTGCACTCATACACGGAGGAGAAAGTGGGAACTTGAAATCGAAATTTCGCGCACGAAAACGTCGGCAGAAGCAACAGCGGGAGAAGAACAAGCACGCAGAATCTCGAGGTTGGTGCTCGAAAATGATCCGAGCCGGAGAGCAAACACTCCCGTGTGCAGCCAGCATCTGGGCCGATGAGGACGAGGAGAAGAAAAGGAATATCGCAAAAAGCTCGCAGAAAAAGAAAAAAAAAAAGGAGAAGAATTTAGCGCCTCTTTCGCCCTTGTTGTTGGAGCGATCGAAAATGGGCCGAACAAAAGGGGAACACTTTTCCTTTCACAGTGTCGCCCAGGGCAAACAACTCATAAATAAGCTACGCCTCGTAGATAAATTGAGCGAGCGCGGGTCGTGAAATATACAACGAATGCTCCCGTTTCACCCTTTTCTTTACGTGTATAATATTCCCGACGGAACCTCGAAAACGTCGTCTTCGTTATTTGCAGGCCTTTGCGCGTCGTGGTGGCGTTGCGTGTCCCTTTACTGGAGCGTAGTGTTACACGGATAAGGTGTCTCTAAGGATAGCCGACAATAACCTTGAGCTGCACCAAACTGCTCAGATTTTTTTTCTATATATCCTTGTTTCAAGTTTGCATTAAGCTGCGCTTGTCTTTGTTCACATCTTTTTTTTTTTCTCTTCATTTGTTCCTTTTTATTGCCAGTATTTTTGTAGGACTAGAAACTTCGTGTGAGGTTTTAGACATTGGTTGGTTGGTTCATAGGAAGGGAAAGGCGCAGTATCTGTCACACTTGCTCTGTGGACACCTGAACCGCGCCGTAAGGGAAGGGAGGAAGGTGGATAGAGAGAAAGGGGGGCCGTAGTGGAGGGCTACGGAGTAATTTCGACCACCTGGGGATCTTTAACGTGCGCTGACATCGCACAGCACACGGACGCCACTTCGTTTCGCCTCCATCGAAACGCAGCCGCCGAGGCCGCGATTCGATCCCGGGAACTCCGGCACAGTAGTCGGGCGTCTTACCACTGCACCACCCCGGCGGGGCAGGTTTTAGACATTCAAAAGATTTTCGCATGAAGTCTGCAGGGCAGGTCTATTTGGGGTTAAGAAGGATTTGTCATGCAGCGGACGGAGATGCGCTGATGATGATAACTGCATGATACTGAGGGCAACGCAATGAAGGTGAGCAAAACATTACGGGGGACGACTCGGAAGGCGCCTGGAGCCATCAGCTTGAATATGCAAGTCCTTCGCACCATCACATTTGTTATCAGGCTGTGTCCTCTGCAGGCGAGTTTCCTAGTATCGTACGTTCCCATACAAGGAGATTTCCTGGCCTAGGAAACAATATTGCAGCACATGGGCAGTGGTGCTTCAGTGACAGACTGGGCTTTTTACTCTTCCCATTACTTGTTATTCCATCCCCCCCCCCCCCCTTCTTTTTTTTCGATGAAGGGCCAACACCCAGAACACTTTTTCGAGGTTAACTTCCCTGATTTCCCTTTTCCTTTCTCTCTCGCCTCATTTTCCCCATCGATCGCTGCCGTATCACGATATGCTCTCCTTCCTTCTCTTGCACGCGCGTGTGCGTGCGTGCGTGCGCGCGCGCGTTTGTGTGTGTGTGTGTGTGTGTGTGTGTGTGTGTGTGTGTGTGTGTGTGTGTGTGTGTGTGTGTGTGTGTGTGCGTGTGCGTGTGCGTGTGCGTGTGTGTGTGTGTGTGTGTGTGTGTGTGTGTGTGTGTGTGTGTGTGTGTGTGTGTGTGTGTGTGTGTGTGTGTGTGTGTGTGTGTGTGTGTGTGTGTGTGTGTGTGTGTGTGTGTGTGTGTGTGTGTGTGTGTGTGTGTGTGTGTGTGACATGATTTTCAGCGCCAGTCGATTGCGTGTTCTAATTAATGATCTGCATCTCGTTAGTTATATTTTTCTACGTTAAAAAGCAAACATTCAAGAAAAACAAATTAAGGTAGCCATCGTTTCAAATCTCTAGACCCCGTTTCCCGAGCAAGAAACAAGTACGTGACATGCGGAAGAGACTTGCATGAGGAAAAACGACGACTTCGTACAGATTCAAGACAAATGTCACACGTACGATGTTGAAATCCTCTCTCGCCTAGAGACACACATGAGGATACAGCGAACGAGAAAAGGGGTGGAAAAGGCCCGAGTACGGTGGGACCGGAATAACAAACGAGGGGCTTTCCTGCTTTGGCATTGCCTCTTCGCAGAAAGTCAAACGCTATACTAAGGGAAGAGGGGGAGAGACGTGAGAAAGTGCGAGAACTGGGAATAGTATCGTCTTCTTTTTTTTTTTTTTTTTTTCCAACAAAAAGAGGGGCACTAAACGAGAAACCGAAGCATCAGCTAGCGTTGCGAAGAGAGACGAGAGTTTTGTGAAGGGAATTTACTGCAGGGAAAGCAAGACTTTCGCGAGGGATGAAAAGGCGGGGAGAAAACAAAGCCGCTTGGGGAAAAATGAGGAGACAAGGGAAGCGAAAAGCGAAAGTAGAGTAGCAAGGCACACTTGTTCTTTTTTGAGTTTTGAACAGAGGAAAGGTGCCACTGGGAAAGAAGGAAGATTGGTGAGAGGGAGGAGTTTTCCTCGATGAGAATCGATGCCAAATTGAGGGCTTGTCGTTGACCCAGACAGAACCGCGCGTGGCAGCCTCGATCTCTCGCCTGCTTTCTACATCCTAGTGCAATCCTTTACCTCCTCTCGCGCCCCCGCCACTTCTCTCGCGGCTACTGTCTCTCAGTGGTCGCTGCCTATAACGCACGCAGGGGGAAAGAGAGCTTTCCCTTTCTTACGAGTGGCTGCTTCCGATATAACACTTTTGTTTCCCCCTCTGCTCATTCAAGCTTCATTTTATTCCCACGTTCCTTTATTTCTTTCTGGCTCCATTTGTTTCTCGTCATCCATTTATTTCCTTCTTTTTTTTTTGCACTTCTTCTTCATTATCTTTCTGTCTATTTCACACTCTGACCTTCGTTTTTTATTCCCTGGCTCCCTCCCCTAAGATTAATATTCAGAGGTTTAATTATTCCCACAGCTCTTGCTGGTTTTTCATTTATTTTCACATTTCTGTTTTCTTCCTTATTTTGTTGTGCTCCTTTCTCATCTTCTGCCTTTCTCAGAAGAACTTTCTGGCTGCACTGTCTCTCGTCACCTTATTCTCACTGTTTCGTTCCTTTTCCATACTTCTTTCCCTGACCGTCTTCAAGCTTTTCTTGGGGTTTACATGTTTTATTCCTCTTTTTTTTGGCTTCAATCTATCCGCCTATATTCCGTCATTCTCCTTTTTCCACAGAACGCGAGAGAAGGAGAAAGATAAAAAAAAAAAAAAGAGCGCCCAGAAAGGCATAAAGAAGCCCCATGTATGACGCTTACACTGCCATCCGCGAAGAGATGCGTTCCGCCAAATGGCCTCCGTCCAACAGGCGCGTCTCCCCATATCCCCACTTTGCTTTTCCCCGCATCCCCACGTAGCTTTTCCTTTTTCACTGCTGCCCGTCATCGCTTCTGTTTCTCCTTGGCTTCCCTCTGAGCGTAGGTAACGATCCAAACAGCGCTGACGCCACGGAGGGACAGGCCCAACAAGAACAAGAGCGGGAGCAGCTGAGGAAACACGGAGCCCGGCAGATTTATTGATCAGAACAAAATGGCGGCCGCAGTGCGCATAGAGCATCGCCAATTGCTCACCGTGTCGCAGATGAACACTGCCCGACTGACACTATAAAACGGTACGATGAAGGTGAAAAAGAAAAATAGGCACTGATAATAATTTTAACATGCTAGTATCAGCGACCATTTACATTCTTTGGCTATGCAGCAGTTGAGAGCCAAGGCAGGCACGGGATGAAGGAAATAATTAAAGCGATTAAGGTTGATTACTGGATTCGTAAGTCAGACACTATAGAACTAGCAAGTTACGAACTCAGAAAATCCATCTGAGCCACATTTCCTCTTGCTTAACGGCCAGCTCTGCGACCCATGGTTTAATCAAAACTACCTCAAATAGTATTCAACTCGAAGCCAATATGTCAGTTGCCTCTGGAAACAAGTTTACTAATGCGGAAAAGAAAAAGTGCTACTATATAGATACACCGGCAGGAAATCTTGTGGCGATGAGTCTTCTCTTTTGTGAGCTAGAGGGTTATAGCTAGAAATTAGCGCACGATAGCTACATATATTATTTAATGGCCTGAGTTTTATTTTTCAAATTGGTTCAATGGTTAATTAATACGCTTAGCAGCTTCGACAACAGTTGAATGCCTAGAAAAAGAAATACAGCAGCACCACATTGGGGTATTCTAGGGCGTTTTAAGAAGTTTACGCCCATCGAACTTCTGGTCAGCGCTTGAAGCATAAATATTTAATATGCTGCTGCTTTTTCTGTATCTCTGTTTTGTTGTATTAAGGGAGTAATTAAACATTAATGTCAGCTGGAGCCCAGCCATGCGTTTACGATGAAAAGGTATGCAGATCGCATAGAAATATCGAAGTTGAAGAAAATTTTTGTATGATCAGGTTTTTCGAAACCGGAACCCCCACCGGCCCGAAGCAGTCCCCCTTTGTTCAACAATGAGGATCCAGAGAAAGCTGCTTAGCGCCTCTCTGTGTCTGTGTGGCTTCACAGGGAGGGCGGTACTTAATAATTTTTCTATTACCACAAGTTCCATCCCAGTTTAGAGGACTCTTCTAAAAGCACACATCTGCTCTGCACCAACCAGCTAACCTATTTTCCTTTCGTGTTTTACACTGTGCATAATCGCGACAAATGTTTCTACTAATAGCGTAGATGTATATTACACTTCCCGCTCTTTCTCTCTTCGCTTGGGTATCAATTATTTATCTACATTCCAGAAGAAATCAGAGAACTATACCTTTTTATTTTGCAGTTTGTTTCAGATTTCATTCCATTGAAGAGCCTTAGGCATTAGAAACCACAATTACATTACGTTTAGGGTAGTAGTATATCCTCATTCCTACTTAGTGCAAAGCTGTATTCTTATTGGACACTTAACTCCTACTAAAAAGACGGGAAACAAGAGCGAGCCGGCAGAGCCGGGTGAAAATTTAACCATGCATGGTTGAGGAAAACAGAGTGAGGTAAAAATCTATACTTCAGGACTTTCACTGTTACCAGCCGCTACTGTTCACAAATGAAGAAGAAAAAACTACTGAAACTATTTCGAAAATTGTGATTATGCAACAATAATACAGAGTAACCAGAATAATTTAATAACGTCACAGAGGACTATAAGTGCATGCACATACTCAGGTGCATGCGATATATATAAAAAACAAGGCCCTAAACTACTCTATTATTCTTCATCTCATGCAGCGGTACTCCCGTTAAAGTTTTACGCAGTTTAATTATTTTTCATCAAAATTTCTGCACATATTCCAAATGACAGTTTGTATTCCTTCACAAATATGGCGAGAAACACCTCTGAAGTGAGAAATTAATGTGCCTCTGCGCGCGCAAACAGAACCCTTCTCATTTCTAGGCGCTTGAGCCCTGTGAGATACACCGATTATTAAAGGTCTAAGTTAGATCTATGAACAGGAACATATGTTAATATACTTTTCACAGCCTTACTGAACGAGATGCTTGACCATATGTATTTAATCCTTTATTTGCGCCACTAAGGAGTCACAAAGAAATCAGGATTTGTTCGCGCACCGCTAGCGTTACGCTAGCGGCTCAATATTCCGGCCATCTTGCCTGCCGTGACACTCCCGACAATCGACAAATATATCCCTAGCGAAGCATGCCTTAACCCGTGCGCGGAAAGCCATTGTCGTGCATGTTCGCACTTAATGCCGCTCTAGTCTCCGCAAAATTTACACGCGCTACACATGGGGTCGGTACACAGCATGAGAGAAACAATGTTGCTGCGAAAAACTGTCTTGGTTTAGGTGAACGTCAATCAACGTTGTGATATTACCATTTATGGTGGAGCTTAAGTGACAAGGGACGGAGATCTCGATTCAGTTCAGCGTGAATAAAAAAAAAAAAACAGTTGAATATACGCACACGAACTGTTGGGTAGAACGACTGTAGAAAGAATACTCATCGATCGCTCACGGAAGTCCACGTTGTTGCCAACGCGTCA
Organism: Amblyomma maculatum; assembly: GCF_055883805.1. Classification (NCBI taxonomy): domain Eukaryota; kingdom Metazoa; phylum Arthropoda; class Arachnida; order Ixodida; family Ixodidae; genus Amblyomma; species Amblyomma maculatum. The sequence continues at coordinate 153,868,813 of NC_139346.1, forward strand.
GTCAAAAGATTCTATAACCACGGAGAGCCTAAATGGAGCCTAGTGCGCTAAGAACGAAGACATGCGTTCTCTACACCCTATATATAAGTGGTCATGCAAACAATGTGCGCCTTTGACGAAATGGGCGGCCTTGATTGCAACAAGGGCTGCGGTACCTTGCGCCGTCTATGATGCCTAACTTCTGCCGGTCACGCGAATAGTAGCATGTCGCAGTGAGTGAGTGAGTGAGTGAGTGAGTGAGTGAGTGAGTGAGTGAGTGAGTGAGTGAGTGAGTGAGTGAGTGAGTGAGTGAGTGAGTGAGTGAGTGAGTGAGTGAGTGAGTGAGTGAGTGAGTGAGTGAGTGAGTGAGTGAGTGAGTGAGTGAGTGAGTGAGTGAGTGAGTGAGTGAGTGAGTGAGTGAGTGAGTGAGTGAGTGAGTGAGTGAGTGAGTGAGTGAGTGAGTGAGTGAGTGAGTGAGTGAGTGAGTGAGTGAGTGAGTGAGTGAGTGAGTGAGTGAGTGAGTGAGTGAGTGAGTGAGTGAGTGAGTGAGTGAGTGAGTGAGTGAGTGAGTGAGTGAGTGAGTGAGTGAGTGAGTGAGTGAGCGAGCGAGCGAGCGAGCGAGCGAGCGAGCTATCTAGCTAGCTAGAAGAAATGGCTAGCTCGGGTGCCCCTTGGCTAAAATGCCGATAATACACAAAACAAGCTCACGTCCTCTAAAACTGGGAAGGAGGAGGACGAGGAGAAGAGAAGGAAGGCGGAAGGCAGGGATGTTAACCAGAATAAATGGATTCTGGTTGGCTACCCTGTACTGGGGAAGGGGAATGGGGCATTAAAGGGGGACGGTAGAAGAGGAGAGGAGGTGAGAAAGTCACAGTCTGTCAATCAGGCTAGTCTCTCTTAAAAAGCGAAGAAGTGCCTTGTAGGATTTGAGCGCAGATGAGTTTTGTGGCCATGGTCCCAAGATCTTCCCTTCCGTTAAGGGGTGAGCGTCCAGACGATCAAAACCGGGAAAGAAAAAGTTAAGTTTAGCGCGTTTCCACGCTCCTCAGCAGTCGCCCATTCTGAGAAGACCTGACGCGAGCTCTACAGAATTCTTTGAATTCACAAGAAGCAAATGTATCCATACCCAAAAGACACAAATAAATGATAAAACACAGAGTAGAGCATTTTTTTTTTTTTTTTTGAAGAACGCGTCCACAAAATGCGTTCTCAGAATCGAATTCTGGTCGCAGTGCCCGCGGTGCAGGAAGTGAGAAGCCATCAAGCAGTCGGTCAAATGCAAAAGCCTCAAGTGTGGCGATACAAATGATTGCAAGACGAAACTACAGAATCACCTCCGGACACGTACGTATGTCCACAAGGAAGAGGAAAGATTTTCTTTTCTTTTTACTTTTTTTTTTTCTTTTTTTCAGGGGACTATCGAGGCAGCAGTCCGAGAATGTGACGATGGCACGGCCATCGACGAAATGACCGTTCGCAAGCCACGAACTGCCCCGGGATGACGAGATATTCAGTGTGATTTGGGTCATCGCAGAATGGTGTCGCGCAATTTCTCACTGTGCGTTTCATTTTAGTCTCTCCCGGGAGGTGCGAGAACGACCAGCATGGTTCCCGCTGCCGCAATGCTCCTACGGTCAGATGAAGTACCTTATATACGTTTGCTCTCCGTGTATTTATTTGCAAAAGAAAAGCAACAAGAAGATGACCAATTTCTTTTGTTTTTAATTTTAACTACAGATTTTTCTCTGTCCAGAAGTAGGGCATGCTGACGACTCCTTCATTAAATATCGCAGAATGAAAGCAGAAGACTCTTTTCATTATTCTTCTCATGCTACCTGTGTTCTTTTCTGATTTATCTTCCAGAAAGGCACAGAAATGATGTGTTCTGGGAATCGTTAAGAACTTTTGTGGGATCGAAATACGGTGGCCAATTTCGGCTCCATACTTTTCCAACGGATCTATCTATGATGTCAACTTTATTACACCCAATTTTACAATTACTGAAAGCGGAGCAATTAAAGCCAAGGCATTTTAATCGTGGAGCATCTTTTTAACCAGGTTAATGATAAAAAACGAAGAAGCGTTGAATGCTTCGGACTGACTGAGGAATTCCTTATTAATTACACAGTCAGCTCAACGTACGCAGCGACTGAAATATAGCGGAGGGGAGGAGCCGCAAATGGCCGTTTTTTGCTGGCGTTGAAGAGGGTCAATAGCTAGCTTTGCTCCCACGCCTAGCAATGAAGCCATTAGGTGTTCCTTCCACGCTCCCTTCGTTCGTCGTACTGGGCTGACTCATTGTTTTTTTGCGCCTAGCTTAAATTTTCTGCAAGGTCATTTGTGCTCCACTCCCGCGTTTCATCAGCGAATCGAACGCATCGTTAGCTGTCGGCCCAGTGGCATTTTGGCGTGAAAGAATAGCTGGTAAAAAAATGTTTAAATTCGAAAATTATTGCTTGTTAACGCAAAAACGCTTGATGATTCTGTTGAATATTGTCACGAATCATATCCTGGCAACGTAGCTCAAGATGTATAATAAACTTAAAATTGTAGAAATCTTATGCGGGCAGGAAAATTGCTTATTTGTTTCAGGCATTTCTCAGGCGCTCAGTAAGCCAAACCCAGAGTATGTTTACCCCGCACCTTTATCTCGACATTCACTACGAAGAACAAAAAAGAGACCAACATGCACACAGTCGTTGATAAGAGCTCTTCGGGTAAAAGTTATAGTATTAGCTCAGCGCCAAATAACGACGAATACCACCTCACGACCGACCTAAAGAAACGTCCTGCTTCCCAAAACGTTACGCAAGCGTCAGCATGTTTGTGCAAATATGAAGGCTACTTGCTAAGAAAAGATCTTTCCATGCTTTATACGACGTCCAGCTTCCACAGGTTCTTCGTCGTGTCCACGGCAGAAGTATTATATCATGTCCAATCCTGAGCAGAAGTTCTGCTGGCAACCAGTACCGAATGCATTTCCTGAAGCACGCTGTTCACAGGAATGCAGGAGAAATTTCCGGAGTCCTCCACTACGGCGTCTCTCATAGCCTGAGTTGCTTTGGGGCGTTAAACCCCACAAACCAAACCAAACCATTTTTCACCCATAGTTCCAAACAGTTCTTTCATTATGACTTTTTTCTTGCAAATACTACCTACGTCTTCAAATATGTGCTACAACACCTTGTAATACGCATTTAGTTAGTACGTACTCAGCGGAATACACCTTTAAATTGAAGCTACATGCAGTTATATTGTGACGTTGTTGTGACACTTTGGAGTTGCAGTTATTAAAGGCCCACTGTCCACCCTCCGGTCGAAAATATTTTCTTCCCCGGTGACTGTGAGACTTCGCCCCTGGAACGCAAGGCCGCAAAATGTTTTTGAAAAGAGTAACTAATAACGCAGTTACAGCCACCGCAATCACCCGATTCTATCCTGCCTCTCTCCTTCCGTTCCCTCGCAAAGGTTTTTCACTCTCCTGCCCGAGGTCGTCTAGCCTCCGCAATACAAATTCCCCTTCCTCCTCCGCGTTTGGCGGGAGGTGGGGCGTGGCGAGGGAGCGCGCGCCGCTGGATTCAGTCTGGCCGTGGCGAGGGAAAAGCGCGCTGCGAGCGGTAGACACCCATCCTTCTCCCGTCAGTCAGCGAGACGGACCAATGGACTTCGTTCACGGTACGCACGTAATTATCGGGGCCCGTCGGGCCAGCGCAGGAAGCGGTGAAGCTGGCTTCTCAAAGGAGAGCATGAGAGAGCTTTGAATTGCATTTTCGATGCTTTGCGGCGCGCGTGTCGCTGTAGAATTTTGCACAGACTATCTCCGGTACCTGATTGAAACACTGGGCTCCTTTGCCTAAAAGGGCCTTCCCTGGACAGTGGCCCTTTAAGGCGAAAGCCTTTAATGGCTCATGCTGTCGTGGACAAAGTGTGTCCCGCTTTTGCGGCGTTCGGATTGGCCGAGGCGGGATGCGTCCCTGCCAAGGACACGTGACAGGAGCGATGGTGTACCGTCCAAACTCACACTTGCCGGAGAAAGTGTGACAGATACTGCACCTTCCCTTTCCTGTAAACCAATTAAATCAAAAGTAGCACTGCAACGAATGCCGACAAGAGGCTAACGATGGGGGCAAATTAGAGGATAGGAAGTGTAGGCTTTTGCCATTCTCCTCTTAAGAGACATCTAAGAGACCCTCTAATTTTATTATTTTCTGCAATGTGAGTCAGAGGTCGATTTAAACAAACCGATCTAATCGGGAAGGCAGCAATGAATGTCCTTGTTATTACTACAAAATAGTTGAGAAAAAAAAAAAAAAACACGGGCATGGTTCATAGTACGCGTGGGATCTGCAATTGATGACGATAAGGCAGTCATCTCAGTAGCAGGCCGTGCCAACAATTGGCCGTATGCCATAATGCGCTCAACTCTCTAAATCTTGAGCAACATTATTTCTCGATGTTGCGACATTAGAAATTGTCCTTTACGTCTTAAATAGCATTGCCTTGGATTAGTATGTGAAGCAGGCAGTTTTTTGCTAGGATATCTTGATACACCGTTTTTTTTTTCCTCACGTTTGCACAAACGAGAAGCCCAAGGCGAGAAGCACTAGCATGCGTGATAGTCCTCACTACGTGCACGGCACGTCACTCATTAACCTGTTGCAGCATAAAGCGAACATAAGTGAAGCAAGTATATCAACTGTCGTTTCGCTCAGTCTGCGCTTGTAGCCTACACGTTCACACCAGCTGGCGCCTAAGGAGGGAACTATAGGAGGGACCACTTGTGCCCAAGTGCAGCATTTTGACTTGACACTTCCTGTCAACATACCCGGGTCCCGTTTACGAAACTTTTTAATTACTCTTACTTAAGCAAAGCACTTCAAAAAAAGAGGCCCCATTGTTTCATTTTTCTTGTTACGCAGTATGATGTAATGTAATGAAGCCTAACACGACCTTTGCAATATTGATGGACACGCTAGCAGCAAGCGGAAATATCAAGACATCGTGACTCGAACGGAACAAATTTTGTGCACAGAGTGGCGCGTTACAACGATAAACGTCTATAAATGAGATAATACGCGAGAATCCTAAACCGTACTTCGAAAAACATGAAATTTTTCACCGAAACTACGGTTCGTGCTCTTTTGAATCTGTGGCTCTGAGAACTCCGCCTGCGAAAAACGAATGAAACTGAAGACAGGAAAATAATGTTGAAAAGGAATGAATTCCACAAGATCAAGATGCCAGACCGCTGTCGGCAGTGACGTCATGCGTGTAATGAAAGTGATTAAATCGCAGCATGCAATGCGAGTTGAAGGCCCTCACATGTCTCGAATGATTCAGCTTTATAACTTAAATGACTTCCCACAAGGAAATGCCATAGGTTTTTGGCGAGATTGCAAGGCAACTAACACTCGTTTGCGAGCAAGACGCGTTACTGATTAGGCCGCGCAAGGCAGGCTTGTACGGTCTTGGAGAAGAGGTAGTTCACTTTCTCGGCAGTTACAGCACATCTGTACCGCGTTTACATCACCGCTTACCGTTTTAATGGACGGAAAACTTTACGGTTAAGAAAATGACACCTTACAATTTTATTTCCAGCTTAAACACACTTATAATTTATCATCTGTTAGCGACTACAAATATCTCGGTGTTTTCTTGAGCAGGTGCCTTTTTTTTCCTAAGCAGGTGACGTGCCTTTGGAACAGGCACGTCAGTTACATAACTGCGGAGGCCTGCCCAATATTAAAGAAAACAAATGTTTATTGCTTGGTTCCAACTTGAGACTTATACGAGGGCATACGTTTGTATATTATGAGATCACAATATATAACGAAGGTTCCGAAATCCAGAAAAAGTATAACGGCTGTTCATGTTCTTTTGGACAATAACAGCACATATTTATTCAGTAAGGGGCGCACTTAACAAAGAAGGTGTGACCTTAAGATGAATTTGACCATACTACGATTCATTACAAAACCTGTACCTATTCTAACCGATGTCGATTTAGTCTGAATGCATGTCGAAAAGAAGGTATAATCGTCGAAAGTAAAGAAAATTAACTACAGAATAAGTACTGAAAGTGTATCGACTTTCATAAATCATAACTCTTAGGAATAGGTTCACGCAAGACGTTGTATCGATAACGTCCAGCCAAGCACTGGCGTTATTTTTGTATAATCACGATTTTCTGTAGTCTTTGTCGAATTTGATTAATATATACTTTCATACATCAAATTGTGTAGCTTTTATCAATACCTGGCATCGACAACTACATTGTATATACTTTTACGCTGGTATTTATTACCGTTTCCCGCGTGGTTTAACGTCAAACAAGCGTCGTGGGTTAAATGCTAAACGTACAAAAGAGTCCTAAGGGGCTTTGAAGGCAGGACCGCATATAAAACTGTAGAAAGGTTGTTAAGGCAAAAATAGGCGCTTCCTCAACGAACTATGGTTATAGAGAGTGCAGTGCGCGAAAAAGCGGTGGGACTCACAATAATTTTATAAGGATCGAAAAAAAGGTAAATTTGTTCACTGCAGAAACGTTGGCCATTAAAGGGGCGATGTTTGTGGTAACGGGCGTAATTTCCTTTTGGCACCCCCGCCACACTATTTTCTGTGTGCCCCATATAAAAAATATCTGGTTAAGAATTGTAGTATAACAATCTTATCTCGAATGCTATCAATTTTATCCAGTATCATAGTGGGAATTGTCAAGAATGTTTCACGAGAACAGTTAAGAAGGCATTCTAATACATTTAATACGTGTAGGTCAAATGTTGGATTTAAGAAGTCTTACGGCATCGTTTGGTATTGTAATGAAATCGAAAAACAAAATGCGCCCATTGAGTCTCCTAATGTTTATATAGCTAGGACGTTCCTTACATGCATTTCTGCACCGCCACCTGCTTCTAGTGGCATGGGACATAGAACATAAATAATACTGGCCAATAGGAGATTAGCACAGCAACCATATATTAGTGCACGTACGCCAATATGTTTCCCACACCTCTGATTTGAGTCTTGGGATGATAGTCGTTGACGGAGACCGCAGTGAAACAGACAAAGGGACCGCGTTGAACAATATAATCATAAATGAGTCATATTGCTCAATGCGTTAACAACCTAAGTAGGAAAGAAAAAGAAAAAAAAAGAGCCAAAATTGTGATAACTTGTTGATGGTTCCCGACATTGACAACGCATGCCTTCTGCAGATTCCAAATAAAGGCAGCATGCCGTTACTCCACTTCCACAAATTACCGATACACTTAAGCTCTAACTTGAAGGTATGGCGCGACAGCGGCCTGTGTGACCCTCAATAATTACGTGCCCACGCATTAGCATACAATGGTAAAGTCCCACTTCTCGTAAAAGGTCCCACAACCCGCACATACAAGCCCTCGTTCGTTTCCTGCCCCGTTATGTGTGCGTTGCGTGGCATAGGCAGTAACGTGTCCGGCTCACACACCAAAAGGCCTGGGCTTGAATGCCGACCATGAAATGAAAATTTTCTGCATGCACAGTGAAGTATTTCATTTAGTTATGTCCTTCGAGTCTTACGGCAGCTTCTACATCGCAACACATGCAACTATTTGTTTCCTTTCACTCCACGCGTGAAGTGATGCGCAACGTCATGCGGCCGTGACGTCATCACTTTAGCTATCACCCGGATATTTTGCTCAGTTCTAACGCCGACCATGCCCGCTTTTCTGTGACACGGAGTCATTAACGCTTTCATGTTATTGCACGAAACGCACGCAGGTTAGTTTGTGGGGTTTAAAGTCCCAAACCGATTCAGACTATCAGAGACGGCTTAGTGGAGGGCTCCGGAAATTTCGACCACCTGGGGTTCTTTAACGTGCGCTGACATCGCACAGCACACGGGCGCCTTGCTTTTCGCCTCCATCGAAAAGCAGCCGCCGAGGCCGGGATTCGATCCTGTATCCTTGGGAACAGTAGTTGAGCGCCGTGACCACTGCGCCACCCCGGCGGGGAGAAAAGAAAAACGCACGCAGTCACACACCCGAGCAGTCGAGCAGCTTGACGGCGCTAGGGCGATATAACGGCGCTGTGCTCCATTCAGGGGAAGGCAGCGTCCTGCATTCCGGAAAAACAGCGGCCATCTCATTTTCCCTGCATCCGCTCTTCGGACAAAGCCTGGTGCTTCTCACGATCCTTTCAGACATAAATACAAATCCTCGTCTCCCTAAACGCTGCTCATCCCCCGTATATCTCTTGCTTTTTGCATGCCTTGGAAATTTCGTTCAGATTAAGAGCCTCGCCACGAGCCCATCTCTCTAGGTATCTCGCATATATATTCGCCGACAAAAACAACCCGTGCCTCTTTGGCGCACCCGCCAGTTTTTATCGAGAGCAAGCCCCAGCCGCTTCCGATTATACCTTCCCCTCCCAGCCATTCCTGTCCCGTTCGCTTTATCGAGAGCCGTTTTGATGCCCTCGGTCTCCAAGGCGCATCTGCCGTGTTAGTATGTCGTGTCGCGGTTGCTTTGATCCGCTTTGCGCTCGTGGCGGGGAGGAGTCCTTATCCTTACATGTTTCCCCGTTCCCCAAGCTCCCTAACGGCTCAGCGTGCGCAGTCGCAAAGGCGGCCTCTGCGCCGGCAGGTCCTGCTCTCCCGAAGACCGCTCCCTTGGGTGTCCGCCTCTACGTCCTATATTTGGCCGCCGTTCGTCTCATCCTTCTCTTCTTTCTGCTCGCCCACTTCCCTTTCCGATTTTCCTGATTCTTTCCTCTATCCTCGTCTATCCTTTCCTTGCCTCCTCTTTTCTTACCGCTCTTTCCCTATAGTCACCACTTTCCTTTCATCCTTCTCTCCTTTCTCTACAGTTTATGATCTATCTTGATCTTTCATCGCTATCGTTTGTTATATTTATTCTACCACCCTTTCCTTCCTCCACATTCCGGCATGCACGTCTCTACCAGTCGTTAACATGCGCTCTCGTTTCGGCAGCATCCAAAGAGCAGGAACAAGAGCGCCAACGCGACTGACGCCTTTTGCCTTGTTCTTTTCCCACGAGGGGTGTAACGCTTTCCTTGCTCTACACTCACTTTCGTTCCCCTGTCTTCCCAGCCTTAATTTGTCCCGACTCGTCGTCGCCCTGTTCCTTTTCTGTTCCGAGTGTGCTTTTATTTATCCCGTTTTGAAATGAGCAATGGGGAGGCCATATATATTTAAGACAGGCCTTGCCTCATATGTGCGTCATAAGACGTCGCCCGTCTTTACTGCGTGATTAAGCACCGCCCTAGCGACTTAATCAGAACGCTGTCACCCGTGAACAAATATCATCTTGTTGACACGTTCTGTCCTGCGTTACCGGGCATGGTTGGTATGCTTCCTCCTGTACGTGGCAAGCTCTTAAAAGTGCAGCAGTACGACAGCTTACCCGTATCTCTCGTGAGAAAGCAAACAATCTTTGTACATTGTTGGTAACTAGTGGAAGCTTGTAGAAGCTAAATGAAATGCTTGAAGTCAAGTTGAGAACCACGCAGAGAACTATGGAATTGTAGAGGATAAGTGTAACGTTAAAGACAGAAAACCAGATGAGCTTACCTAGGAAAATCTCAGGTAGTAATATGATAAATCGAAATCAGGACGAAGAAATGGATAAGGGTGGGGCATATAATGCGGAAGGAAGATAACTTATAGTTAATTAAAGTCACGCAGCGTATTCCAAGAGGGAGTGATCACATCAATGAGTGGCTGATGAGATGAGCGAGAGAGTGGATGAGATTGGGAAGGCCGCGGGTATAAGCTGGTAGCCGCAGGCAAAAGGCAGGGTTACGTGAAATAATATATGGGAAAGGCTTTTGTCCAACAGTGGAAGAAGGATGATACAGATACGATCGGCGCAAAATGGCACAATTAAGAGGGCTGAAAAATTTTGTGCTGCATACATCTTTCTCACAATTGGAGAAAGCTACGATTTGAAGGTAAATATGGATACTGCGTCCAGTAGTAACGGGGTAGGCGTCAGTAAGTATCAGATGTTACACGCGCCTTGTTCGAAAGGCTTTCAGAAAGTATACGTGCTCACGCGCGCGCACGCCCTCTCTCTCTCTCTCACACACACACACACACACACACACACACACACACACACACACACACACACACACACACACACACACACACACACACACACACACACACACACACACACACACACACACACACACACACACACACACACACACACACACACACACACACACACACACACACACACACACACACACACACACACACACACACACACACACACACACACACACACACACACACACACACACACACACACACACACACACACACACACACACTCCGCAGCAGCGACCTTCCTTCTGTCAGTTCTAAGGGGAATCGAGGATGATCTTTCTCTACACACTTTGGACGAGCCTCATTCTCGCGGGCTTCGTTCATCTTTCAGCAGAAGAGTCGAGCCGATGTATGGATCTCGCACACACTACCAAAGGGGTCCCTGTCACCGATTCTCCAGACCGCCGTGAGAGACTGGCCGCCACGAGCTCAAAAACATTCGAGGTCAGCGAGGCGGTTCTGCTTCCCTTCACTTATTTACGCTGTTTTTATTTCGCAGTTTTATCTTGACAGGCTTGCGGAACGCACCATCGCTGCGGTGCTTTTAGCGCGAAAACGTTAAAGGCATCGTTCACCGGAAATCCAGCTTCGGCGTCCGGTGTCGGCGGCCGGTGCTGCCAGGCGGTAGCTGGCAGCTGACGTGGCCGAGCACTAACTGGACATAGGTTTGTATGGCATTACTTTTGTCGGGAACTGCTAACTCGGGTCGCTCCTTTTACAAGCCTGCCAGAACCCTTTGCATTCACGTCACTCCTGGGTCACGCAATACGTTCGCACGGAATGGTTAGAGCTTGGCTTTATATGTAGGCTGGTAGCTGCTTTATCACATCTTGTCCTTAAAGGCGATGCTTAATTATCACTCATAATTTTTTTTATGTTTTTGCTTGAAATCTGCTTAATGCATGTCTTTTGATCAGAAGCGTCAAGTTTGCCCCACTAGCCTGAACCAGCTATGATGGCAATCTATGGAACAATGATTTGGAATTAGTCGTAGCTATTTAACTATCAGGGCTGGTACCGAGGTGATGGAAAGAGGTTACTACGTCTGACCTGTTGAATGTAACCTACAGAAATAACTCCTGTACCGTTATATATAAGGAAGCTAGCAGTCACCGAAATGAAGGACAGCATAGAGGTATGTCTTTTTGTTTTGTTTTTGTTTTTATCCTGTGATGGGGATCACGGAGAATCAGTAGCGCAGTTATATTTTGCTCGAAGGATAACTGATAAGACAAAGCTGCAGAAAAAGCATCATACGAAGCATATAGGCGTTTATTTCGCTTCAGCTTTGAATGCATATTCGTTGGATGCATTACAAGTAATGGAATTCCTTACGCAATTCTTTCACGCAAATGGAAGGCACTAGTGTAAGAGGTACTAGTATAGTAATTGAAGCAACTAGCACTCAGTGTACTTTAACCGCCGAGCAGGCGTGAATCAATCAGTGCTGTCGTAAAACCTGTTGGTTAACAAAGTGCAATGGCAGAAAGTAAAATTACGCCATTAATCACTGCTTTCAGAGAGAGAGAGAGGGGGGGGGGAGGCACACAAGCAGAGAAGACTGGATGATCAGCCAGAGCCAGATTTCGGTTGGTTACTCTGCTCTGCGGAAAAGAAAAGAGCGATGTGGAAAAAAAATAAATAGAAACGGTTGAACCAGTGATGAAGCGCGGTTTGTGTGACACCATGATCATAACCCGTCGCGCAAAAGGACTGCTTCGGCTCCTAAATATGTCACCGTAGCCTGTCGCTAAGTATGCAGATGAAGCTAAAGAGGGACATAGACGCGCTTACGCAGGGAAAGATGGAAGGAAGGCACGTAAAATAAAACAAAAATAATTAATAACACGTGACTCAGACTTTTCGAAAGCGAGCAGCACAGTGTCTTCGGTCGCCCGCAATCAAAGCAACGCCTCGGTGAGCGCCGACGGTTCAAAGCGTGTCGAGTGTAATTATGCCGCCGCCTCCGCGGACCGGGTGAGATCTGCGCGAGATGGGTCGCAGGAGAGAAAATTGATGGGCTGCCGGCAGCGGTTTTCGCTTTGGCCCACGTCTTCCGAAGTGAGATGACCACGCGTCCTTCTTTCCCTCTAGCTTCCTCTCTTTGCACGAGCCTGGGAACTCCTCTTCTCCCCCACTTCTCTCTCAAACTCATTTCGCCATTCTCTTACTATCTCCATCTCGTTATAGAAATTTCACTGGAAAGCAGGGGTAGCGACCAATGCGACCTCATCTCCTTCGCTCCCCTGCAGACATATTAGAAGATATGGTTACGCGACTTGGGGCCAGCAGGGCGGCCTGGCTGCGCATGCCTCTCGACTCGTGTATACGTAGTCGCAATCAATATGAAGGTGATCGTGGGAGCTTCGACCGGTGGACCTTTCAAGCTGCATAGCGGACGATTTTGGAACTGAGAAGATAATGATTGCGCTGCCTTCTTGCGCTCTTACGCTCTTTCGGGCTACAAGCATCACCCCCCTGACTAACTCGAAGGCTTTTCTTTCTGTGTTTTCTTCCCTATCATTACAATCTTGTGTGTCTGTCGTTGCCTCATATATTGGCTAACAATGACGCCTCTGTGCGCAAGTTGATAAGGTGAAGAGAACGCATTTCAACGTTCTTAAAATAAAATAAAATAAATAAAACAAAACCAACGCGGAGAAGCGTTAGAGTGGAGCTTTCGGCGAACATTCAAAATTTATCAGAGTCTGACGCGTGAAAAAAACAACTTTGTTACTAGCTAGCGGGGAGTGTCAGCTGTTACAGGAATAGCGAAAAAGGAGAGAGGGGGCTATCATGATGTTTCCCTCGCCACTGAAGGTGATGACGTAACGGGGCGCTGCTCCTTGTCTCGGTTGCGGCTCGAGCGATCACCTTCATATTGATTGCGACTGTACGTATACACGGCGCTAAATATTGAGAGCAAAGCGACGCACATGCAGAATACGTCATTAATTCGGGACCGCACTGCAGGTGAAGATCGAATGCGTTGTGCAAGCTGTTTTAGCCGCCGCCGCCATCTCTGCGAACGGGTCGGTGCGTTTTCGGTCGGCGCTGATAATGGTGCTGACCTGCCGTATATACTAAATAGGGGTGATTGGCTCGGCTTGCTAAGGTGTGACGCAACCTTGCCTTTTTCGTCAAAGCGATCAAAATGGGCCTCGAGCAGACCACGCGAAAATCCGACGCGGTACCGGGCGATGAAGGCGAGTGACGAAATGACGTATTGCCTATCCAGCGATGGAAAGTTTTTATGCGTCAAATATATCGTTTATGCTCCTAGCGTGACAAACCGACAGTCGGCAGGCTTTGATAAGCGAGCCTGAAAAGCTATGACGTGTAGAAAGATTAACCGACTATATTGTGTGCTATCGAATTGATAAGTTTGTTGGCAAATTATTCGTTTCATAAAATTTACTTGAGCAAAGAGTATGCATACCTGTAATAATTAAACATTCGTCGCCGAGGAACTGCACACAAACGTGATAACAAAACAAAAAAGACCGCAACTTTAACCAAAGGGCACTTTTAAGTGAATCTCATATGTGGTGCTTGTGCGAAATTTTGCGTCACGAAATTTTTTTGCGGGGTGTAAAAGTGCGCTTTGGTGCGTGCGCGTATGTTTGATTTGGTTTGGTTTGGTTTATTGCATTTAACGTTCCAAAGCGACTCAGGATGTGAGAGACGCTGTAGTGAAAGGCTATTGAGTAATTTCGACCAGATGGAATTCTTTACGTGCACTGACATGGCACAGCATACGGACACCTTACTTTTCGCCTCCATCGAAGAGCGGCCGCCGCGGCCGGGATTCGATCCCGCGTTCTTGGGCTCAGTGGTCAAGCACCTTGACTACTGAACCACCGTGGTGGGGAGTGCGCGCGCGTGTACGCTCGCGTTCCTGTGCATATGTGAGTATGTGAAAGGAACCTTAATAAAAGGCAACTATCCTCGTTGTATCCTTGTAGAACTGTCGGCTGGCATCTTAACTATGCTTTAGTGGAGAAAGAAAGCACAGAAAGAGAGAATATACAGGGTTGGTTTGTTGGGTTTAGCATCCCAAAGCAACTCATGCTATGAGAGACGCCGTAGTGGAGGACTTCGGAAATTTCGACCACCTGGGGTTCCTTAACGTGCACTGACATCGCACAGCACACGAGCGCCTTGCTTTTCGCCTCCAACGAAAAGCTGCCGCCGAGGCCGGGATTCGATACCGCGTCCTTGGGAACGGTAGTCGAGCGCCGTAACCACTGCGCCACCCCGGCGGGGTCACGTAGAATTTAAGGGATATATAAAGCCCATTTGCAACAGGTTCTCTGCCCGCCTGGGAAACCATATATAGGCACTAAGGCTGAGCCGCACATATGCCCGACCGGAATCTATTCTTGGCGTCAAAGAGCGACTTATCTGCAGCGTGTTTTTCTGCGTGGATTTTCTGTGAATTGTTTTAAAAAAGCAAAACAGCGGCCGCATTGACAAACGAAACTTCATTCTAGCCCCTCGTTCCTAGAAAGGTTATAAGGTAACTGTATACGTAAACCGGAAAAATAGAAACAAGGTACCTGAAAAATAAAGTGCGATAAAAAAGGAAGCGACTAAATAAAAAATGAGAGATCTAATTGTTGGAATATTTCTAATTATAAATTATAATTTCTATTTCTAATTGTTAGAATATTCAGATTGAGCGCAATATGTTCTCGTATTTTTTTCACCAGGCCGGGTGCTATTTTGTGTAATATCACGTAATATTCGCTACCAGAGTTGTCAACTTAGACGCATGTCGCTAAAACCTACACCTAACCGTTCTTATCAGCATGAAGTTAAATATACGGCAAACAAAGAGACTCCATTAGTATAGGAGAATATGCAATTAACATTCTACAGAGTAATGAGCATACTCGAGAATTGAGTCATTTTTATCTAAAAGCTCTGGCTGTGTCTACCTAAAACTGCGCTCCCTTTCGGAAGCGCGGTTATCGACACATTACCGGATGCCGGTCGGCCGCTGGGCATTGAGTAACACGATGCTCACGATATCGATTATAGCAGCGAAGCGCAACGTGAAACTTGAACCGTTTATAGTTAATCAATGCGCGGAGAAGTCGTTAATATAGGTTAACAGTCAGGAGAGAAATGAAACGAAAAGTTAGGCTTCCCGAGCCCTTTGGCCTCATGTAAGGTGAAGCGCTGATGCGTGTAAAACAGCTGAGGTCATGGTCACGGCTGGAAGGCACGTAACTACGTATGAGCCACTTTACGTGTAATGCAAGGCTCGTGTGAGGTCCCTACTTCACAAGGGTCACACATAACGTGAGAGTGAGGACAACTCCTCCCAGGTTTTATACCGAGTAAAAATCGATTGTCCGACTCATTTCTTGGAACGTAGCCGTTTTTCCGGTAAGGAAAGATGCGTTTCTCGCCAAAACCGCATTGAAAAAGTGCTCGTTCCCCTTGATGCAAGGCCGCCAAGCATAGATCGTAACAAGAGTCCGTGATCAGCATTTTGAAGTTCATTGCTGTGAAGACTATAGCCTCTGAGATGTGTGCAAAACGTTCGCTGATGCATCATCATCATCATCATCATCATCACCACAATCATCAGCCGGACTATACACCCACTGCAGGGTGAAGGTCTCTTCCACATTCTTCCAATTTACCTGGTCCTGTGCTAGCTGTATCCACTTAACTCCTGCGAACTTCTTGACCTCCCCCGCTAACCTAACATTCTGCCGCTCCCTGCTGCGCTTTCCTTCCCTTGGAATTCAATTTGTTACCATTAGCGACCATCGGGTGCCTTCTCTACGCAATACATTCCTTGCCCATGCCCACTTCTTCGTCTTGATTGCAACTAGAATGATCATTAACTCGAGTTATTTCTCTGACCCTCTCTGCAAGCTTCCTATCTCTTAACGTTACACCTACCATATTTCGTTCCATATCCCTCTGTGTTGTCCTCAACTTAAGTAGAACCCTTTTCACAGTCTTCATGTTTCAGCCCCATATGTGAGTACGCATTCGAATACTACTTGCGAAACTTACCGATGACAACTTCAAATGGATTTCCGTCTTTCTGCGCTCCTGCCTAATTGAAACTGCGATTTCACTAAACATTATATCTCTTCCTTTAGAATGCGGTAATCTACCCACACGGGGCACCATGAATTTGCTTTCACTGTGTCCTTTACTATAGATTATAGCAAGAAGGGCGTACTCTATATGCAGCACGTTAAGTTGCGTTCCTTACAATCCCTATATGTGCCAACTGCCATAGACCTGCCACGGAAATACATAATGCTTCCCAGCTTGCTAGCGATCTATCGTTTCCCGTTGTTAGGGTGCACAGCTGGAAACAGTTCCCTGGCAACGGCGCGCTTTAGCCACGTTAGCGCCGCATCACTCTCCCCTGCGGAGCCATTACTCGGGGAGCGTAATTGGAGATGCAAATGTGGGTCCTGCAAGCGACGCACCGACTTCAGCGCAGATCGCCAACTTGACGTCTCGAGACATGGCAGAATATATGCGCAGCGTAGCATGCAGGAAACAGCGGGCGTTCGCCGCTCCCCGGCACGGCGCCGAATTTAGGCCTGATTTATGCCCCCCTCCCCCTTCCCCCCCGCTTGGATCGGAGAAAACAGCACGGCAGGCTAAGGAAACACATTGCCTGTTCATCCTTCCTGTCTCCTGTTCCCCCTTTACTGCTCATCTATATGGCTACGCTTTTATTGTCAACGAAATTTTAACAGAACAGTGTTAAGCGCCTTGTGAAGACTACATCGTGAGATGGTACAGGTTTTAGACATGAAACGTTTTTAACATGAGTTCCCGCCACTCTCGTTTTAGCAGTGCCCGAAGATGCCGGCATACTTAATGCCGATTTTAACCGTTTACAACCAAGACATTGCTGTGCGAAATTTATCATTTCTTCATAATTATGTACAAATATGCAAGCTTCTATGCTGCACTTAGTCATTATTCCAATCACTGCGTACAGAGCGAGCACTTCAGATCGTATCGGTGGAAATGCCATGGGAGCCCGAGCCGCTCCATATACCATCCTTGAGCGAACAAGCTTTTGTCGACTTCCAAAGATAGCTGAGACTTTTGGAAACTAAATGAAAACTATTCTAACAAGCAAACCTTTGAGAGAAGCAGGTCGAAATAAGTATAGCTAAAATTATATTCTACGCTTAAAGCAAAAAAAAAAGATGATTAAAGGTTCTTTCAGTAAGCAGAAAACAAAGCAACGAATCGATCCGCCTGACCATCTCATCTTATAATATTAGCGCCAAAGCCAGGTACTTTTATTAAATTTTCTACAAAGCAAGATATTCCGGTCGATAGATGAAGCAAAAAGCGCAGAAAGTAAATTTAAAGAAGAAAAGAAAGAAGTCGCATTGCTCAAGGAAAGTGGTGCTGGCGAGTACAAGACAGCAAGCAGCTATGATTGAAGCGTCTGCACTACACGAAGAATGCACTCCGCCAATTAGCGCTTTTAACTTGATTAGCGACGAGCTGTGCGCGTCCAATTATCCTGTTCCCTGGATAGATTCACGGAAAAGACAGAAAGAGACCAAACAGTCTCGTTTCAACCGCACTCTTTTTTTTGTTGTTGTTTGAGCCTATACACGTCTCTCGCTTTCTCCTTTTACTTTACGTCTTTTTTTTTTTTTTTGTAGTAAATATCCCTCCACCAAAAATCGTCCACACTAGCTTCGGGTCAATTCACAAATTTTGAAAGCCATAAGTGTGAGCGACCCCTGCTTTTTGCTCCTTGAAGAACCTATAACGTAATCGAGACTTTTTTTCCCTGCTTGTACGAACCGTGTATT
The DNA here is from genome assembly GCF_055883805.1 of Amblyomma maculatum. Lineage (NCBI taxonomy): Eukaryota > Metazoa > Arthropoda > Arachnida > Ixodida > Ixodidae > Amblyomma > Amblyomma maculatum. Next base: position 153,886,735 of record NC_139346.1, read on the forward strand.
TTTCTTCTCTAAGAATCACTCTAACGTACACGCAGCATTGTTGAGATGTTCTCTTGGTCATAAACGTTTAAAAATATTTTAACAACGTTAACCATTTTTGCTCTCAACACGACCCGCAATGTGCTGCAGCGTGGCTCGCTTTTTTCAGTTAGTTGAAGCTAGTCAGATACACAGGGTAGTAGGAAGTTAATGGGAGGGCCTTTCGTCCTGCACTTCACGTGATTTAGTGATTTAGCCTACAGTATTAACAAGCACACTATAGAAGAAGGGTCACGGTTCGGGCTAATTGGTAATCCACATGAGGTCCCATAGCGCACAACAAAGAACGGACACAACACGAGCGCTAACTTCCACTAAATGAATTTTTATTTCGCTCTGACAGCTTCATACAGAAACAAGCAACGTTTATCTTGTTAATTGCATGATGAGTCAATACATAAGAGCGAAAAAACACAAAAACCAACTTACACGTGAGCACTTCTCTCACAATCGCTTACTACTCCGAATCCAAAAAAAAATTAGGTCTATTTTTTTTTTATATAATGAAACAGAGGGGCTACTAACACACTTTTCCAACCCCTCGTTTTCCATTGCCGCAACTTTGTCACTGCCGTGGTCACAAGTGCGCGCCAAGTTTGAAGATTGTTCAATGATAGGCAAACATGGCGATCAAAAAACGAGAGAGATAATTGAAGCGGCGGCAATGGAAAACGTGGGTTGGAAAAGTGCGTTAGTAGCCCCTCTTTTTCAATAAAAAAAAAAAAAGACAATTTTTTGGGATTCGGGGCAGTGGGCGACTGTGTGAAAAGTGTTCGCGTGTAGGTTGGTTGTGTTTTTTCGTTCTTATGTATTGACTCATCACGCGATTGACAAGATAAACGTTGCATAAAGCTGTCAGAGCAAAATAGAAAAGTCATTTAGTGGAAGTTAGCGCTCGTGTTGGGTCCCTTCTTTGTTGTGCGCTATGGAACCTTACACTATAGAAGTACCACGTGTTTGCTCGATTGTATACGCACAATTCTTCAGCACTAATTGTCTCCTTGTTTTCGTCTGAAAGGAGTTCTGACAGCCTTCTGTACGTGAATGATACTCTGAACGCGACTGAATGCGCCGTGCTTGTATTAGGCTTCAATGCGTACATGAGTTGCGCAACTTTCTTTCGATTCCGTTAATGACATGAACGCTAACTGCGAAATCAAACTTCATAGTTTTAAAACGAAAGAAAGATTAGTCAGGATCTTTATGTCTTCAGAAATAGAATGTTCTAAGGACCAACATCTCGCATTTATCGTCACGATTGAGTAGTCATTCGTCGCCTTTTGAGATTTCAGGTTTTGTCTCAAACTAGGGGTAATATCGCGAAGACGGCATTCTTAAAGTAATCCCTCCATAAAATTTAATTTATTGTAGATGTAATACTGGAAGACCGCTGAAAAGCAACCTGCGATCTGCGTCGTTATGACGCTGCATAAGAGTCTTCGTTTTAAAGAGACGCCATAGAGAAGGGCTCCGGAAATGCCGACCTCCTTGAGGTCATTAATGCACTGATCATGCGAACAGGAACTTGAGCCGTGAGACGCCATAGTGAAGGGCTCCGGTAATTCCGACCTCCTTGAGGTCACTAGTGCACTGACCATGCGAACAGTAACTTGAGCCGTGAGACGCCATAGTGAAGGGCTTCGGTAATTCCGACCTCCTTGAGGTCACTAGTGCACTGACAATGCGAACAGTAACTTGAGCCGTGAGACGCCATAGCGAAGGGCTCCGGAAATGCCGACCTACTTGAGGTCATTAGTGCACTGATCATGCGAACAGGAACTTGAGCCGTGAGACGCCATAGTGAAGGGCTCCGGTAATTCCGACCGCTTAGAGTTCTTTAACGCATTACATGCATGCATGCATGCATGCATGCATGCATGCATGCATACATACATACATACATACATACATACATACATACATACATACATACATACATACATACATACATACATACATACATACATACATACATACATACATACATACATACATACATACATACATACATACATACATACATACATACATACATACATACATACATACATACATACATACATACATACATACATACATACATACATACATACATACATACATACATACATACATACATACATACATACATACATACATACATACATACAATGTGGACGTTGAAGTCACCTTTCATCTTGACCCTACGTTTCGGCGATTATTATGTCTTTTATTTTTAATTTTTAGCACATACACGATGCTGTAAATACAACGTACTGCCATGACTCTCGACCACCCTCACAATTACATCACAAAGTCACTAAATGGAAAGGCGAAAAGCATTGAAGGACTCTGGTGAAATCTAAAAAGAAGATCCCCTACGCCTTCCTTAGCCTCGCCAACTGTTGGCTTCTTTTCATGTCTTCTAACGAGCCCCTCATTTCCCTGTCAGTTTTCTGCTTAATGACGAGGCCTGATATTTATCGCGCGTTTTTTGCACAATTTCGACGTCCGTGGCTGATTTGGCGTCTACACACTATATCGACGTTCTTGGCTATTTTGACGTCGAATTCCGTTTTCTGGCTCTAAATTAACTAATTACTCCACATCAACGAAAATTTGCACACACATACATTTTTTCACCCTCTACTTTATACAACCATTCTTTTCTACAGGACGTTTCTTGACTACGTTATCCCACATGTAAAGAAATTACAGGTACATTAACGCTCGTTTTTAAGTCGTTTATTTTACTTTGGAAATTTCTCTTCAAGAATTTCAGCCTAATCAGTGCCGTCTATGTTATCTGCCAACTACCACCTGTGAGAGGCGTGATCTTGTTTTTCGAGCCTGCGAGGCTTGAAACGGCAGTTTCAAGGGTAACGGTGGGTTGTGTCTATCTCATCACATCATATTTACGTCATCTCTCTACGTGAAAAGAGCAACCTGAGTTGGCAGTTCCTTCCAACTCTACCATGCTCTCCGGTCTCAAAACCTTCCACAGCCTACCGACCATTCAGTGCTAGGTCATGTCACCTGCCATCATAGCAGAGGGGCGTTCGTGGTTTTTCAAGCCAGCGGCGCTTCAAAGTGCCGACTACACTCGACTTCACTTTTTTTCGACACGATGGTATTAATGCTCTCACGTTAAACAAAATACAACTCTCTCAAAGAAAACACTATAAGAGAGGACCCATCGACCGAAAGAGAAATCGTCAGAGCACGACGCCCGTTACACGGCAGGAAAATGAGAAGTGTGGTTCGTCTGAACGCCGCTGATGGCAGCCCCAAAGCGACGGAGGCGACGTCATCACTCGATTGCTCATTCGCACTGCATTGTTCCGTCTCTCCTGGCCACGCTACTGCCTCTGCTGCACACTTCGGCAGCCATCGATGGCTCGCCGGCCTGACTGGCTCGACTGTTTCTCCCTTGTCCCCGCGTTTCTGCTGAATGGAATACCAGTCGTCGCTCAAACCTTGCGTGAAGAATCGGCTCCGCATGTGCTCACTGAAGCGAGCGGTTGCCGAGGTGGAATGTTTGCTCTCACTACTGCCGTCTTGCCCTCTCCCTCTCTCCCTTTCCTTCTCCCTTTCTCTCTTTGTCCGTGTTGTTCGAGCGTGGTGGAGTCAACCGACACGCTGAGCGTCAAGCATGAGAGAACAACATGGGCAAGCGACGGCTTTTTTCTTTACAACTTTTTTTTCTTTCGCTTTACTCAGTGGGAATTCAGGCATTTCGAAATTAATGTCCTTCAAGCGTGTACGGACGGCTTGGTTGGGCCGTTAACTGGTATTCCAGTCAGCATGTGATCTCGCTTTGTCCGAGGAGGTGCCTAATGGCACTGAGCAAGAGCTCTTGTTTTGCTCGGGCTGCACGAAGGGCTAAATAAAAAATAAAAACGGCATATCCGCTGTTGTTACGGCTGCTGCGTTCGGCTACTGGTTCCAATATCGCGCGATTCGATCAGTCTCGGCCACGTTGGCCACACTGCGATTTAGGCGACATGCAAAAGTGCATGCTAAAGAATTCGGTGAGGTTTAAATTAATCCGGAGCTCTTCACTAGCTACGACCTCCCTTGATTACAGCGTGATGATTCGTCATATGGAGAGAACGCCGGTATCCGTTCGTATGTGATGGATGGATGGATGGAATATAGGAGCGTTCCCTTTGAAACGGGGTGGTAGCAGTAGCTATCATGCTCATTTTTCTATCTATATGAGCTTGTATTCTCACATGCCGTCTATCAGGAGAATGGAGCTCAGGGAAATAACAGGCCGTACTTCTGCGACGGTTCCTATGTGCGCGGGATTCGAGGGCATTTCGGGTTTGTTTCTTGTTGTTATGTCTCGCTTTTTTTAGACCTTAAAGTTTTCGGTTGGAAATTACTTTGGTAACGTTACATCGCAGAGTCCGCTTCATTACGGCTCAGGCGGCTCGCGTTGCTTCACCTACACGTATGCAAGATGAGCATCCAGGCTACGCCCGCGGTAACTGTTTTCGTCGAGGGAATGCGATGATCCTGTCTAATGGATTCGGCGTCGTTAATGAGTAGCAGCGGCGTGGTATGGAATGTCCATTGGATGCAATTATGTATGCACAGAACTTCAGGGATCTTGGGAGGCCCAGTAGGGCTCCGCGCCATTCGGTTGCTGCGCACAAGTTCGGCCAGTCGATCTTTGCTCTGACGGCCGCGTTTACATGGACGCTGCAGTGTACCACGCCACCCTTCAAGCGTCATCATTGTCGAGGAAATGTGTCGATGTCAGCTCGTACACTGTTGCCACCCTTATCAGTGTTTTAGACACGTATACGTCCATTCGGTTTTAAGCAACCTACATTTTTAGGTGGCCAGTACTCCGGAATTCCTTCCGTCTATAAGGGGCTCTTAGAGCTTAGGGTGCCACGTTTTTAGCAAATAGGATGTCAAGGTGAAGATGATAGTGCACTCAATGTTATGAATGCATTTGTATGATTCGAAAGAGACTGAACGAGAATAAGGTGTGCAGCAGGGGCGGAATGCAGTGAACCTCTCAAAATATGTGATGCCTATCAAAGAGAAGGACCAGGAAATAAACCTGTCTCGCGATATCACTATAAACCGCTCTTTTTCAAGCCGGCATGCATAATACGACAACAGATTGCGCACACTGCACAATTCTCGAATAGAGATAGAGAACTCCGTATGAGGTAACCATAAACGCAGTGAAGAAAAGATAGCGATGACTTGCGGCTTTCACTCACAAACACATATATACATGTATATAAAACATACGAATCACAAAACCACAGGGATGTAGCAACTGTATTTTATCAGAAGTGTTAACTCGCATTTGTAAAAAAAGCAAGGCATGTTGTCTACTTTTCTATATAGTCTCAGCTCCGTACACTATTCTTCATATTTATAACGCGCAACGTAGCCCACACGTTTCCATTACCATTGATGCTAACTTTCTGCTTAACATCGGTGTGTGTTTTTTTAGTTTTGTTTTGTTTTGGCATAATGTGATGTATTTATGCCGTATTATGCTTTGTTACATTAGGTGGGGCGTATGTAAAGCGCTGCGTGTGCAGGTTTGACGTCCTCAGAGCCCCCCTGTATCTTTGCGACGTCAAATTTCATAACGTAAAGTAATATAACACTTCTTATAATAGCCCATATCTATCTCAATGTATTTAAAGAACCACCTTAAAGCGAGAGTTTTGAATAAGTACATGTGACCACACTACCTCAATAAAAAAAAAAAAGTCTGACATAAATTTAGAGTTTCAGCGCGTACTTGCAACTCATCATCGCTGCCCCCTCATCTGTACTCGGCAACATGTGTTCGTCGTACATGGTTGCCTACTTGCAACACTGACGGTTTACTGGTATTTCGGGCCACCTTAGGGAGCGTTCGACCAGCGGTTGAAAACACATCTGCGCTTCGCAGCCCGCTGCGTGGCTCATTTATGTGAAAACCCGTAAACCTAACCTAACTCCCACCTAAGACTTCCTACAAATTCCGGCGGTAATGAACGACCGCATTCCGAGCGCGCTGTATTTTTATCCCCCTACACGACGTTTTACACTCCGTTCCTCGATTGCATAACCCGGCAATGATTGCAAGACATGTTCCGTTTGCAATTCTGCGCGAACGCTTTTTACTGACAACTGTTTGTTGGATGTTCTGTTACTTTTGTCACTTTTGTCACTAAAGGATTTTTGCGACAATTTATGCTTCCCTGCCTCTTTACAGTGTCGGCAACTTCGGGTGCGTTTTTTTTTTTGTGTGTGTGTGTGTTTTTATTGCTTTCCCATTGTAATATGCGCTGAATATTTCATAACACCTGCTCCTACAGCTGCTTTCCATCGGAAAGTGCTTGCGAAACCACTTGCGAAAGCCTAAAACTAACCTGTAAACGCAGCCGTTTCGGGTGAGCCGGGTGCTGTGGGGAGATATGCTGCAGGCAACGGGAGAAAGGAAAACAGGCGGATTGTGAGCACGCTTCGAAAACGATTTAGGGACGAGGCTTCGTTCGCTGATGTAATTCAAAGCAGGGTCGGCAGCGCCAGCCAACGAGATGAAAGTTTTCTATAGACCGTTTACAGCGAGTAGTTTCACTCTTCCCTAACAGGTGGCGCCACTAGGACGGCCGTCATTGCTGGCCTTCGCAACGCATCGGCGCGCAGTGCTAACTGCTGCTGTGTACAGCGCTGCTTTGATGCAGATGTCATCTGTATTGTCGAAGTATTCTGCGAGGAAGTAGAGCTAATGACCCTGTTGTTTATTGGCGGAAGAACAGAAGACGCTTTCTACATAAGGTGCACATCATGACCTAGGCAACCGTTTTTCTGGGAGATGTATCACGAGTTCATGTTCCTTTCTGGGACAAGAAAGCGCCTGTGAATTGCAGAGAATGGCTATACCTCACGCCCCAGCTCGTTTTAGCACCGGCAGTAGCCATGGGAATGTGAGAACGACCCTGAAGTTTTCTCAGGAATTGGATATTGCGTCTGCACTGCTGCCGAGTTTTTTTTCGCAGAGCGTTAAGAGGTACCTTGACGTTGCTATTAATGTCTATGCAGTTATACGAATTGATTGCGCAGAGAAGGAAAGCTAGTGTGGGCATGTAAGTGCATCTGTTTACTTTAATTAGGTACTATTCCCTAGGATATGCGGGATCGAATCTCGATCGGCCTCGGTGGCTGCTTTTCGCTGGAGCCAAAAACCCAGGCGCCCGTGTTTTGTGCGATATCAGTGCACATTAAAGAACCCCAAGGGGATGGGAATTTCCGCAGTCCTCCAGCTCATAGCCTGAGTCGCTTTGGGACGTAACACCGCACAAACAAAACCAAACTTTAATTAGACAAGTACTGCTGAAATACATGTAATAACTGCTGCTTTTATGAAACTAATGCACGGGCCAACGATGAAATTTACCATGATAAGATTTTTTTATATCCCCGCTTGCTTTGGCTGCGTACTGTGCGTTCTGAATTTCGGTGCAGTTTCCAGTCACCTTCGCCCGAGCGCAGATGAACGCCGCTGAGCGTCTGATGCGGCCTTCAAGCAGCGTAATAGTCTTTTGAAGCCAGGACGTTTACAGGAGATAAAATTATATCTTATCAATTAACGGGGATTACACGCGCGTCCATACTGAGCAGTAATTATTGGGCACAATGTTAAATGAACATTCATAATGCGTCTCAGCCAGCATATCTGAGCAATGCTTGCGTTCGCCCTTTGCGCAAGAAAAAAAAAAAATAAGTTTGAGGGAATAATCAGTTTGTAATCTATTCAGTTTTACAGAAAGTCACGTTTTCCACAAAGAGCATTAGAGAGGGAATTGATAAAAAAAAGCAAAACAGAAAACCGAGTCGACGGCTGATGGGTTTGTCGAAACGTTCTAGCCAATGCAGACATTTAGGAGGACGCAATAAATGAACTACGTGGTTAAATTAAACATTTTTTAGCACCTACACATACTATAGGCATACACATGAAGTTAATTGCCTGTCTACAAGCTCGTTGTCCCCAGCGAAAGCTGGTACGCCGCACCGTGCAGCCGAGTACGAGCGGGCCGGAAGCCGTCAAACCAGAAGGCCGGCGATGGCGGAAGGGTCACGTGATCAAATATGGCAGCGCCCATGCGCTCGCGCTGTAAAGGGTCTATAGGGTTAACCGCAAATCCAAGAAACCTTCGTGAAAGCGGCGACAGCACTACTTTTTATTTCTTTTTAATTTGTGCGGTTAAAAGCTCTATAAGATTACGTGCGGCTGGAAGGACATGCAGGGAAAAAAAAGGAGGAAGCCCCCTCTGCCAACACAATGAGCGAGGGGGGGGGGGGGGGGGTCATTTTTATAACGAGGGGGCTATTAAGATAGCTAATTTCCACCTTCTTCATTAACCCATCCGCTATCCGACGCTTGGAGCAGACGATTGCACCGTTTCGTTCTTTCGCACAGAGTCATGGGATCGAATCCGGGATGCAACGAACACATTTCGATGACGGAAAAATGACAAAAGAAGCCCGCGTACTGCTCAATAAAGTGTGCATTGAAGAACCCAAGGTGCTCGAAACTAGCAATGATATCTCCTTCTATCTCTAGCCACGCATTCTGTGAAAGTCATACTCATACTCGCAGTACCCAGACAGAACGTATTGTCCCAATATTGGAGAATATTGGCAATGCGCTGGTCCTGTATTGTCCCAGGCATTGTCAACAGAGTTTTAATATTGATCCGATGTTTTGCGTTATCTTGGTACACACCAGATTCTGCTACATTCAATGCTTCGGCGCTCACTTGAGTATCCAAAAACGACGGTGCTTCCTTCCATGCTCGAAACCACCCTTCACTGCACCTAAAACCACTTATTTTCGACATCTTTTTTTTTTAATTTTCTACACGCACACTGCGATGTCTTCTTCTATTTTGTAGTCAATTTCAACTAGCCTGCTATCAATCTCATCAATCTCTGTACTTTACAATTCCCTAAATATTATTTTTGTCAAGTTTCACTCATATTTTCTCAGAAATGAAAGCTTTTCGAATAACACGTCGTTTCTTAAAAAAACTATTTAATTTTACTGCTCTCTATGCACTTCGACAATTCTACACCTATGTTCATTTATGCGACAGTCGAGGCAAGAACCGACTTTTTCATAAGTTGAAAGGTTAGCTATCTAATACGTATACGTATCAGATTCCGGACAATATCACAAAGAGTTCCAGGTTCCTAACAAAAAACTAACAAACATGCTCTAGATCTTGGCAATAGCACTAGGTTTATTCGAGGAAAACACGAATGGACACATTCTTATCAATAGAAAGAATATGTTTCTTACTTTAGCCTATAGAAATCTTTAAGCGGTCATTGCGCCAGTGTGGATACCGTCACCTTAAAAAAGTGTGTTTATTGACTTTAGAAGAACAAGGTAGCCACGCTTTGACAGACATTGCAGACAGAAGGTGTGATATCGACAGGCACACTGCGATGACTTCGACTAGTTTGTAGTCAACTTCAACCAGCCGCTATCAATCTGTACTTTACAAGCGCCTGGGGATAATATTTGATCCATAAGTTTTTTTTTTATTATTATTATATCATTTCTTGTGCACAAAAACTGGCAAATTCATTTCCTATTTTGGTGCCCCTTTATTACCAACGCGTATAGTTACAGAGAAAAACTGGGTAGGTTATGCACTTCATCATTTCATGTTATAACAGTAATCGCCGATTTACCTTCGTATACATTTAATGGCTGCGTCTTATCTTCTCCCCTTCTTCATTATAGTTTTTTTCACACCACTCTCCTTCCCTCTTTCTCACCCTAACTTCCTTTCCCGCGCAGAGTAGCATGCCAGCGATTTCTAAACACCCGCTAAGTTCTCAGTTTTTCATTGACGGGTTTCTCTCTTTTCTGTAGTGGCTAGCAGAAATCCCGTGCTCCTTCAGCGAATTCGCTAGTTGATTATAATGAGCTTTCATTCCAAACGATTCCGTACAGCAAAACGCTTCAATACTGTGTGTAGTGCGAGACCTTCGGTTTTCTCCAGGTGCGTGCGCAATAAATCTTTATCAAAAACAAACTCCTTTAACATTCCTTTAATTTAGGCGCGTTCCTGGGAATCATTGCATCTCCAGATAACGCGTAAAAAGGATTTACTTGGACTTAAGCAATCATTTAAACAACAACAACAACAACAACAACAACAAAAAGATTGACTACGGGCCCATATTTTGTTCTCGGGCGTAAAAAAGATGACGCAGCCGCCCGCCCGTAGCTGCGGCGCGGTATTAGCATTTGCGAAAGTTCTCAACTCTTGGTCGTGTTCAAACGTTTCGCATAGCAGCGCGTTCAGCGTCTAATCCAGAACGAATCCACGATTCCATGCTCTCTTCAAGAGGTGACCGGAAAACCCCTCAAAGCAAATCTCACAAGCCCTCGACAAAAATTTACACCAAATTACTTATCTAAACTCAAGCCTTCTCGTTAATGGAATCCGTCGAGCTAACCCCTCTGTCGCTAAATGCCGCGGCGACGCAGTATTGCGTACAAAGCAAAAAAGGCCTGAAGGGAATCAGATGCAGACTGCTGCCGGGGGGATTACCTCGGGACAATTACGCCACAAAGCTGCTTCAGGAGAACGCTGACAAAACTTACTCCCCCCCCCCCCCCCCCCCCCCCCCCCCGAAATAATAGTGCTGAAAACGAAAGCAGCACACGGCATGTGCAAGCAAACCAGTGCACTTTTAATGTGATGAAGAACGAGAGAGAAAACGGGATCACCAACCGAAAAAAACTTGCAAACCAAGGCAAACGCCTTATCTGCGACGGCAAAGCTTTCTCGAATGAGAAGTCCAGGAGGCTGGAATAAGCTCATAGCGCGACTGCTGCTCAGAGTACCAAATCTCTAGCCTAATTATTGCGCACGGCTAATTATACAGGGATCTTCAAGAACACGGCTTTGTGCAGGCTATTTCCTAACGCGCGGCAAAGCGAGCCACGCGTACTAAACGCTCGACTACTTATTTCTCCAATCTGTTCTACGAGCCCCGACCTTTCGCATTCAGCGAGCGAGATCAGAATTTTCTCGTTTCCCTAACGCCCAGTTGCGCTCGTTGCTGTAATGCAGCCAGTTCTGTTAAGCTTAGGCGTAGTCGAATGGAGCGTCACGTCAGAGGTCAGGTAGTCGTTATGGTAGCCTGAGCTTTCGACACCGATAAGGGTGAAATTTTCGACACCACTCGATTCCAAGTCACATTCACCACTTCGGGAAAACCATGCCACCAGACAAATGAACAAAGAGGGGAAAATGCGCTTGAAGGGAAAGGCTATTTGACCAGCTAAATGTCTCCATATTGTATGCCAGGGACAAAATAAAAGTAATTTTAACTCCCGTCTTCAAAGTATTTCAGTCCTTTTATTCTAAGCTCCAAGTATTAGCCACTTGATGGCCTTCATTAATTATCCAAGAACAGCTACGAATGAGCGCCTTTTAACAGTCATCAAAAACACCACCACCCCATATTCAACGGAGAGTGCTGAATCTAGTTTAATAAATGAACGAGAAGGCTACCTTCCTACCTACATACTTGCCTGTCCCGTGAGCAAGGGGCTCATTTATTCCGGCTCGTTTATCACGACTGGGCAACGCCATATTAATCGCTTTCATTTATATCAAGCAACTCCTACAGTACAAGCCCTCTTTAATGACGCAGCTCTAATCTTGCCCCCGCTCGGCTCTCCATCCGGCCTCTCTACGTTCACAGCCATCTGCGCTCTGTACGTATATACGGTTTCATGTTGCTCTCCTACTTTCTGCCTCCCGATCGATAGGAGTAACGATCAACTCATGCCAAAACACGGACTGTGTATCTTCGATCCATTGACTTTCTGGACATAACACGGTCAGACGCCCGTGCGCACTTGTAGCACTGGGCCTCTATTTAACGTGAGCTTGCTTCTTTCTTCTCTTCCATAAACATTCAACAGTGCGTTGTTCAGATTAATGGAGTTTTGATACAGCTTGCACTTCTTTCTTTGTCGACGCTGCATGAAGGATCGTGATGATAATGTGGCTATTTGTAGTGAGTATCAGGGTCATCTCTTTGAAATATAGAAACAATTGCTGTCCTAGGCGGACCATTTATAACGAATCAATCCATCCCGAGTAATTTTTTTATGCGGCATATACTGCAACTTTAAAATGCTAAGAGCACATGGCTGGCGTTACGGCTTCGACTTCAGATTTAGTTTCACAGCTTCAAGGGGTCGCATCTTGTGAAAGTTCTAGGTTTCTTATTAAAAAAAAAAAGAAAATGAAGTGAAGGTCGTCGTAAAAGTGACACGCAGCCTCTAAATCCTGACACCAACGTACGGCGTACACACACAGCGGCAGATAAGAAACATAAATTTTAGGACGTCACAATAAAGTACTTTTGTCAATTGCGTTTTTTCTTGTTGTTGGTGTTATTCGAAAGGATGCATTGTATAACAGGTCCATTTATGGGTTATGGCAGACTATATAATGACAGGTTATAAGCCTTGTAAGATTAAAAAAAAAAATTGGAATTCATTTGCGGCGTTTTTCATTTATCTTAATTTTTAACTATTCTGAGTCAAGCACAAATTTGGCACCATATGAAGCAAATCAGTGTGTGGGAAGGATGCCATTGTGGGCGTCTCCGCATTGCTTTTGCCCTGCTACGGCTCACTTTAGGTATGCATAGCAGTGACAGTGTGCGAACTTGCGCTTTTTGTCACCTCATATCTGACCACTATGACCGGGAGAAGAAGCTGAGGACCATGCTCACGCGCCCTTCAGCGCTACATGCGGCCATTGAAAGCACGAACCCTACCGCTGCGCCCAATTTCGATGGAGGCGAAGACACAGGTGCTCCTATACTGTGCCACCTCAATTCATGTTCAAGAATCACATGTATTTGAAACTTCTTGAGCCCTCAAAAACGGCCTCCTTAATAGCTTGGGTTGCTTCGATACGGTCATCATCAGCCTGACTATACCCACTGCAGGGCGAAGGCCTCTCCCATATTTCTCCGAATTACCCGGTTCTGTGACAGCTGCATTCAATTGACCCCTGCGAGCTTCTTAACCTCATCCGCCCACCTAACTTTCTGCCGCCCGCTGCTACGCTTTCCTTCCCTTGGAATCCAGTTTGTTACCCTAAGCGACCATCGGTTATCCTCTCTTCGCACTACATGTCCTGCCCATGCCCATTTCTTCTTTTTGATTTCCACTAGAATGTCAGTAACCTGAGTTATTTCTCTGACCCACTCTGCACGCTTCCTATCTCTTAATGTTACCCCTACCATTTTTCGTTCCATGGCCCTCTGCGTTGTCCTCAACTTAAGTATAACTCTCTTGGTTAACCTCCACGTTTCAGCCCCATAGGTGAGTACAGGTAAGATGCAACTGTTGTATACTTTCTTCTTGAGCAATACCGGTAAGCTGCTAGCCATAACCTGCGAGTGCTTGCCAAATGCGTTCTATCCCAGTCTTATTCTTCTTGTTATTTCCTTTTCATGGTGCGGATCTGCGGTTACTACTTGTCCTAAGTAGACATATTCGCCTACTACTTCCAGTGCTTCGCTATACCTAACGTAAACTACTGTTCCTTTCCGAGGCTGTTGAACATTACCTTAGTGTTCGGCATGTTGATTCTCAAGCCTACCTCTAAACTAACCAAGTTATAATGATTTTGTACACATTATGATTTTTTCTAATAGTAGCGTAGAGGTATGCGGATGGGTCAGACAAGAAGATATATACAATAACAAACTGTTTGATAGAGTGGCGACGTCAGGAGCAGCCATCGGCGCTGCGTTCAGCACCGCCAGTGGCCATCTGTTTGTTCCGAGAGAAATGCGCCTCATACGAATACATGTGAACAATGCCTTTGGAGCATTTATGTGATTTCACAAGGCGCACCTATGGCACCGTCCTTTTATGAAGGAAAGCCCAGGGCGGACAAGAATAGAGTGCAAGGTACGAAATGTCATTTCAAGGTCGATTCATTTTTAAAACACCGTGATACGCGTCCTTGGGAGTCATGCCTAGTTGCCGGCAAAGCACGAGGGCGCTCCCCATCGAAGCCACAAAACATGTAAAAGCGTTTTCGTCTTTCACCATGGTACTCACTATCTTTCGTTCACAGTTGGCGTGTGCGTTAAAGACTGATAAAGTATATAACGTCTTTTGAAAAAATATTTTTTTTTTTGAAACGGCGCTCTAAGTGCGTGTTGTGAAGCCGCACACAGCCCTAACTGGGATCAATAATTTGTGTTTTTCCGAAAGAGAGAGAAAGTAAACTTTAATTGTTTAACGGAATAGCGTGGGTGGTTTCCTCAGTCCAGGATACCATTGGCTTGGGCTGTCTCCCGGGCACTGGTGAGCAGGCTGCGCTGCTCAGAGAGACCCGTGTGGGCCAACTCTGCCTCCCACACCGCTTCGCTGAGTGCTCGAGCTTTATATTTCTCTAATTGCTCTCTGCAGTTCCATATCATGTGAAGGATGTCCGAGACTTCATCGCATGCAGTGCATGTGTTATGTTTGAATTTTTCGGGCCAGATTTTGTGGTACTTTGCTAGATTTGGGAATGTCCTAGCCTGTGCGTTCCTCCAGGTTACAGCCTCCTGTCTGCTGAGGTCTGTGTGTGGTACTGCGTATATCACGCATTTCTCGCAGAGTCTCACATAAAATATGACTTGCGCTACATCGGTTCAGTAGCACAGTCGCTGAAACTTGGCAGGATAGAATGCCGTACGTGAAAAAGACTGCTCAAACTGCATGACAAACGAAAGAAAAGCTTCGAGCCATTTCAGGTGACCACTCAGGCCGCTTCCGGCATCCGCGTGCGAGTCATCCACGCTTATAAACGCAGCGGTGTTTCGGCCGGTCAGCGGCCTGCAATTTTCTTTTGAATTTGAGTAAAGGAGCTAAATTCTCAGATTCAGCCACGTCCACGTAGTGAGGGGTGAGAGTTGTTTTAAGGCAGAGAAAAACACATCAGGGACGAACACATTTGCGCAGGAGCAGAAAATTCAGAGAGCACTCCAGAACCTCCAGTGGAGAAATGCGAAAGCCTGGGCGTTGCTCCTGCACACGGTACATCGAGCACCCATTGTCGAAAACAACCAGCGTTATGATGAACGCATCAAAGTTCACAGGCGTTCTATAATTTGGTTTACAGGAAAGGAAAGGCGTAGTATCTGCCACTTGCGGAATCCCGCTACTATCATCCTCACGGTAGACAAGGAGAATTATGATGTGCGTTTCACGATCCCGGGCGTGACGCAGTTGGTTAAAGCGCTAGGATGGGAATCCGAGGGATGGAGGCTGGATTCCCGGCGAAGACAGGATTTTTAATTTTCTGATGACGTCATCAGGATGATTGACAAGTGGTGTCCGGCGGGATCCCGCGGAATCTCGCGAAGTGGGACACTACTCGTGGATGCACGCAGAGACGGACACACTGGCGAGTCATGAACCAATAAAGGTTTTCGCTTTAATACCACAAAGGATTAGTGCTGACGACTCTCGAGCTAGTAGACTTCGACATTTTTTCCGTTATCTTTCTTTTCCTTGTTCCGCAGCGAACTACAAGTGATTGCAGTCAACAACACAGAAATTCAGCAGGTATCATTACTCTTTTTAGAGCCCGTAGGTGCCTAAAAAATATCTCCATGTCGAACCGCACGACTCTCTGCCACTGACGCCAAATTCAACCGGCTTGTCCCTCTGAACGCTCGCTGCGCCACCAGGGGCGATTACGTCGCTCTGAAGTGGGATGCGCATGGAGCATATAGTGCTCACCAATATTTATGATATAAGTTCATTTGCCTAATGCGTTTGAATACGGCATATTGCGCTCATAAGTACATAACTTAAAGATTTCAGTCGTTTTTTATGTTCTCAGGAGTTGTATTACGGGTGATCTACATGAAAATCTTTGAAAACTGCGTCCCTACACTGAGGTGGATTTCTGGACACGCTGGAATCCCAGACAATAGAGTAGTGCATCGTCTCTGCAGCGAATTTCAGCACCGGACGTTCGGGATTCCCTAGTCTTATCCGCCCACGTGGGGCGAAACACTTAATTACAAAAAAGAAATAAAGCTTCACTGTGATAACATTTGAGTAACTTTTCGTAAAATTCCCATTCCGGACAAAGCCCTCACCACCACGCAATTACTCATTCTTCTACGCCTACAGCTAAACACAGTCCTTATTCCTGCTGAACCTTTTTTTTTTCTTTTTACTTTCGCATAACCCACTCTCCCGCATAACCTAGCTGTCCTGAGCTCTATTCTAATTTATAACCCGGCCCAGTTGCAATTCAGTCTCCACATTTTTCATACCCTTCTTTCCCAATGTGGCGAGCTTGGCTAGCTTCGCACCAACTGACGGATCAGTTGGCCTTTGTAACCGACTAAAGCTCTTATGCACCAAGAACAAGGTTAAAATGTATTTCAATTTTGGTTTAATACAATCACTTTGTTAAAAGACGTAGTTGATTAAAATTCGTATTGTAATGAAAATTATGTACCTTGATATTTAAAAACCTCAGGCGAATCCTAGAAGACGAGAAGAAATGCTACAAAGCCTAAAGGAAACCAAGGTTTCCCAGCTACTTAGTGGCAACTTTTCAAAAACCAAGGCTTGCACCACAGCCACATATGCGTAATAATATATGGGAGTCATTATTGGTACTTGTTATTCGCCGCGATGGACAGAGCACATGTTCGTGTCCTGTGGTCACGATGGTCCGCACTCTCCCCCTTCCTGTACTTATTGTCTCTTGCGCTCAATCTTCTCTTATTTCCTATGCATAAATACCATATCGGGCATTATGCCCAGTAACATCCTACCCCTCCTTTTGTGACGTCTGTATATTCATGTTTTCTCCATTTAAAGAAAATATTTTACCCTGACAGAAAGATAGGTACATGGTTTTACAATTCGCTCGCATGACCTCTGCCGTACTGTAGGTGAGTGCCACACAATAACGATGAAGAGGGGAAAGACATAACTACAACACGACTTCACAAACATATCATTTAAGGCTCCCGTTTAGTGTTCCTAAAAGCGAGCAACACCTTCAGGTGGCACAAACGGCCTCGAAAACAAAGCAAAACACGTTGGTAAGAGCCGTCGAGTTACAGCGTCGAAGTCAAGTGCGCAGTTTGATAAGCATAGCCTAGTAAATCATATTCCAGGTGTATTTCTCTCCCTCAAAGCGCGGTCTCTCAAATGACAGTCCGGTCGCGCAGCGCGGCGTTACTCGGGCAATGCTGCGTGCGATCTCGTGACTGCTGCAGTTCCTCCACGCGGCGAAAGCTGCGCGGAGAGTATATGCCGGCGCGCTCAACTTGCCAAAAGGGAGAACGCAACAGTTTCGAAAGCGCCTCTGAAAGCCGCATACCACTCCCGAAAGAAGAAGGGAAGTGAGGAGGGAAGGAAGGAAAGGCACACGGACGATACAGAAGGATCGATTTAGAATGCAGGCCACGGGACCCGAAAGCAATGGCGAAGTGGAGAGAAAAACGGGGGGGTGAACGGAATAACGGTCTGGAAAAAGTAATCACCCCTTACCTCTCTTATCCTGAACTGATATGTAGTCAAGCCGATGCCTCTTCCTCCGCGTTGCTTGAATACACCGAGTTGAAGACCAGGCGAGCTTGGATCTTCCTCCCTGGATCTTCTTCACTTCGTCTATGCCGAAGGCGAATAGCAGACGATACCGTTGCACAGGAGTATAGAGGGCGACAACAAGAAGGGCACTTTCGGGTCCTACCGTTCTTTTTTTTTTTCGTCTCAACTCCGGTCGTGCCAACTTCACTCAAAACCTTCTCCTAGTCCACCTCCGAGGCATTAGGGCAGCACGATGACGTTTTCAGCTTCACTAAGCACAGGACGCAGAGTTTCCCTCTAAGGTAGGGGGAAACAGGCGCAGGAGGGACCAACGTCAGTGCTGCGAACTTATTGACTACACAGGATGAGCAAACAAGGAACGTGGCACCTTTCCTACTGATTGGAGAAGCCACGCTCACGGATGACTAACTTGAAGCAGACGACGACTAATGATAGATTTCAAACCAAGGGTAGCAGACGATAAAAAGAGGTAGCGACTTGGCAGAGCCTCCTTATTTCCGTTGTGTTCAATGTTTGCAGCCCAACGCCCTCGCCATCAAAGCTGCGGGGGAGAAAGAGAAGAATAGCAGTGGAAAACTCAGGTTCTGGTTGAAGCCTCCCTAACTCCTCTCGGCCGCTGCCGACTCGTCAGAGACACGCACCAAGGCGCTGGAGCACGCTAGCCGACGCCGCACTCCCCGCTGTCGCATCCCGGCAGTATGCGCTACTGCTGCTGCTGCTGCTGATGCTACTAGGCGCCTGCTGGTGCAGCCCGCTCTGCGTCTGGCACGGGGCCTGCCGCGTCTGGCGCTGCCGCCGCGGCAAGCAACCATGGCGGCGGGAACTGCGCGCACGCTCGTGGGGAATGTTTGTCCCCGTTTATAGGGAGCGGCGTGGGGAAATCGGGAGAAGAGGGAAGAGAGCCGCTGGTGGTGCCGGAGCTCTCGGTTCGGCGTCTTCTCGTTGTGCGAGGAAGAAAAAAAAATGTATAAAACTCGGTCGTATGCAGCATTTATCGTAGCGGTGCTTCTAAAATGCGATTAATCTTGTCACTTGGAAAGGCGGGAGGGAGATGGGGATAATGTGGCTTCGTCGATTGAAGGAAACGTTCGACTGACGTCAATATGTTAGGGATCTAGTGAGATGGTTATCGGGAAAAGAAAAGCCCAGTAACTGTCTCATTCACTATGAATGCCAGAACCTGGCTTGTAAAGTAAAAATGAAGGATAAATAGAAGCAGGAAGCGAGAATATTCAGCGCAATATTCAAAATATCCGAGATTTAAAACCGAATGCTAACGTATTTCATTTCTCGTGCCCATACTAATAGTGGCCCTCGGGAGAACGTTGATTTGTACCAGAATCGATCTTTAGATATTAAAGATTTATGTTCTAGCCCACAGAACTCAACCGTTCTTGTATTCGATTCGGTTTTAGGAAACAACTGGTCGCCCACTATTGAGGTATGACCTGGTTAGAGACATTCTTCTATATGTATACATACTCGTACGTCCTTAAATGGTTAACTTGTGATCTTTCAGGTACATTTTGAACTGTGGAGCACAGGAATTCAGCCAATCGCTTTTTTTATTTTTCAGTGTGCAGCTTTGCGTTCTAATGTTTTGTGCAAACGGTATGGCTTTCGTTTTGGTCGCCATGACGTAGCGCCTATGTATGTCACCAGGAAAAGTTAAGTTCAAACCTTGTGAGAGCCAATGAAAGCATTTCTAAGTATAAACTCCGACGCAAAGTTCTTTCTAGTTTCAGTGCTCATGCAGCTTCACTTACTAATGTGACTTCCTATTCAAGTTCAAAAGAAAAGTCAATAAACCAATAAAGCACCCCTCATTAAGGACGATAGGAAAGCAGCCCCCAAGTTAAAAGCAGAGACGAAGTGGGTACCAGCTGTCACGAAATTACTCGTTACAGAAGCACTAGCGAACAGAACAGCGGCAGTTTGAGGCTGTGGCTGTCACTGTCTCGCACAGGCTGGACTCTTAATATGGTTCCACATAGGTTCCAGTTATAAGTAGAACCTTTAAAGAAGTTTTGCTTATATGCAGAATTTTCTTCAATGTTCCACATATAACCGGAACATATGTAGAACCAGATCAAGAGTGTAAACATGTGACGGCAATCTTTTGCATGCTTTTTCTAGGTGCTGTACACGTTCCCTCCTAAACATCACGAATTCTGTGTGATCGCACATTCTCTACTTAGAGCTTTGCAGACATGAAGCGTGATTGCAAGTTCATGCTCAGGAGGCGTGATAGCGCTCTGAGCGTTAATGGATCCCATCTGTGAGCTCCTCTTGCAGACACGTTCTCGCGCAAATGACATCACACAGCCCACCGACCAATCAGTGGACGGCCACGTCATCTACCACCTACCACCTGCCAGGGGCATGTTCATAATTTTTCACTCACAACGCCTGCAACTGCGACAAGGAGGCATTTTATGGATAATAGCGCAGTTAACGTCGTTGCCTTAAGGAGGGCATATTTACTACTATCCCATCTGTCTGTATCGTTCAAAACGGTACCTGGTTCGCCACTAGGATTTATCTTGTACTGTTAAGGGCTCTCCTGAGGTGCTGCAAACATTCCACTTTCTCGAGCCAGTGTTAAGGGCGGAACTTGAAGCTTATCAAAGCATTTGCTTTTCTTTTAGAGCCGGTTCAAGGACGATGAAAAGTGTGAAACGTGACGAGGCATCAGCTTTATTACGTAGGGCTGTATGTAGTAAGCAAACATTGGACGCGCATGAAACTTAGCAGGAATAGGCAATGCAACTATACAACCGAAATAATGCGCTCGTCAGGCAAACTATGAAAATCCAAAGAATGCCTGTTCTCGGTTTCGCCGGAGCAAAAAAAAAAAAAAAAAACAAGCAAACTATATATTCAGGCCCAGGAACAAGCAGAAAAAAACGAAGGCAAGGAGACACACTGAAGATCCGAGGGCGTCTCAAACGTGTAGCGCACGCGCCTTCTGCGTCTTTCTTCATCCTTGTTAGTGTGCGCTCGTTCTGGGTGTCAAGACGTGCATCACTAATTAGCCAAACAGTACGTGTTCCTGAATAAAATGATATTCTTATATACCATAAGTAAGATTAGTACAAAGCATAAAAAGTGTTGATAAATAAAACGACGTGCTGACTGCTCATCAAACCCGGATACTTTATTGCACTTGTGTGTCGGTTCACTCTCTTATTTTAGCCCTATGCATGAAACAAGTTTTCAACACTATATGCTTGTCTGTGTCGAAGACCGCTAACCATTCTGCAGAGTGAATGGCGACGCGTAGCAACTGAAAGCAGAGACAAATAGACTGATAGAAAAGTCACTAAGGCAATAACTCCAGAGTTGTTCCTGAGCGGTAAAAAGTGGATGCAACCAGAGAGCGAGGCGTAATACGAAAGCCGAGATACGATCGTTCAAAGCGGTGCTGCATCATTAGCGTGACGAGGCAGTGCACTTCGGCTTATTAACTAAGCTGTTCCCACGAAATAAGGAGACATTGTACGTTCACGTGCAAAAACAGAAACTCGCTGTTGTCGGCAGCCGCTTCACATGAATGCCAACAAGGTGATAGCTAGCGCTTGTGGTAGTAACAATGCAAATAAAATCTTGTCCATTCAGAAACTCTGATACGGGCTTTTCCTGCATACGTTTTAGTTATCCTGAGCGTGTTGAAAATATCTGCTCTTCCTCCTTTCACAAGCTATGGTTTCTGCGGAACACACTTTCGAAAGCTCCCGCTGAAGTTACCTTACTCGCCTCTGATTCACTAATCAGGCCTAAGCTCGAGTATGCATGTGAGATCCTTATGCTAAAACAAATATTAAAAATGAGCTTGAAAGAATCCAAAAAAAAAAAAAAAAAAGAAAAGCCGCAATATTTATTTATTAAATTTTCTTCACTCGATTCTTTGTCTTCGCTTATGGATTCTAACAATATCCGAACCCCTTAAGGACCGAAGAAAAACATTTCCGCCGAGAATTCCTTTTCCTGCTCATAAATAACAAGTTGGCACTTGATCCTGGACACTAGGCATCCTTTTTAACTACACGCTTTACACTCCACCCACCATCCCAATGTCCTTATTCCGTGGCCCAGGTACCATAAAATAGAGTGGAATTCACCGGCACAATTTTTGGCAGCACATAGGGATGCTCCATGTTTCATTTTGTTTTTCGCTTTACTTTCTGCTCTTGTAGCTGTAATATCTACTTATGTATTTGTTCTACTTGGATCTTTTACATAATCTGCAGCATGTAATAAATACAATTATACTATTTTTATTTTTATGACATGTACCACTGCTGTATTCCTTTAGAGAGGGCAGTTTGACGCTGTGTACTGTGATCTGACCAAGGCTTTCGAAGTTGTCACTCACTCATTACTTCTTGAAAAGCTTCTGCTTTCTGTCATATAAGTTTAACTTATAACCCTCCTGCGTAGCTACCTCCTTGATCGTTACTGCTTTGTCAGCATCAATGGACAAACCTCCTTTGTTTATCCTGCAATCAGTGGTGTTCCTCAAGGTTCAATATTAGGACCGCTTCTCCTCTCTGTTTTTATTAATGACGTTTCGTCCGTAGTCAAGAACTCCTCTTTCCTTCTTTATGCTGATGTAAATATATTGAAAGTAATACAATCTTTTCAAGATTTCTTGTCCTTGCAATCGGACATATCTGCTTTCTCTGATTAGTGCGCGGAAAATAGGCCTACTCTCAATTCTTCCAAAACTAAAGTTGTCTCATTTAAAATACATAAAATACATATTTACCCTTATTCTGTGATTTCTGTGATGTTGTCTATTGTTGCTGAAATTTATGACCTCGATTTACTTTTCGACCATACCCTCAGCTTCTCCTCTCATACTACAAGCATTGCTCTGCGAGCTATGCAAACACTCGAATTCATCTGCAGGCTTTCACGAGAGTTGCGTACTCCACTACCTTTCTTAATGATTCACTTGTCCGTATGCTTCCCGCTCTTGGAATATGCGTCTGTTGTTTGAAACGGCACTTGCAAATCGAACTGTCACAAAGTCGGCAGAGTATAGCAAAAGTTTTTGCGTATATTTCACAACTTCCAACTCTTGCTCCACACGGAGTAACTCATCGTAGCTATACCTTCTCTTAACTGCCGTCGGGTCAGGGCAGATATCATTTTGTTGTACAGTCTTTTTTAAAAGTGTAGAGCTCAGGGGGTCTACTTCTGAGCCGCTTCGTACGGCTTGTAATGCATGTGCAGTGTTCCGAATCTCTTGATGGTAAGAAGATGTTCGGTCCTACCCTCTACAATGTGAAGGACCTCCACTAACGCAAAATCAGCACCCCTACACGGCTTAAAAGCAGACCCTCCGGGCTCTACACTTTTGGCAAACGCTGTACCTACTCCTCCATAGCCACATTATGTGCTTTGCGATCATAGAGTGCATCCTGATACAAATTGCACGGAAGAGTCGAGGGAATTCAGGCCATTTCAAGTTTTTCCGCTGCTGCATTCTCACTTCCCTTTGGACAGAATTCAGAGGCTGTTTAATTCTCTTTGTCCTCATATTGATGTCTTCGGAAACTCGCTTTCTTTCTTTTTATTGGAAGTTCATAACGTACTATTCTGAACGGTTCTCTTTATTACATATTACTTCCTCTTTCAAGTCATTGGTATTTACTTCACTTGTACTTTTCCTCCGGTTTGATTTTGTCTACGTTTTTAAAATTGTTTTTAATTTGTTTTATTGATTCTTTTATTCATTTATTGATTCACTATTTTTATTTTTCACATTGCAGTGTGTATTCGTATCTGATTCTTTTTGTCGCCTTCAATGACAGTATGCATTGTATCTGACTGTACTTTATTCTTTCCTCTTTTCGACACTTTTTGTTGTGTTCAGTTTTTCAAGACATCTCCCGATTGTTTTGATTCTCTACGTGACTCATTTGAACTATATTCCAATTAATGTGTTACTTAATTGCTACTTTTTTTGCCTTCTATCTCTGTGCGTAAATTGCGTGTACATTATTTTTTCTTGTCTGTGCTGCAATACCAAGACCATATGGTTGTTCCTGCTTACATTAAAATAAAGATTAATTGATCGATTTATTGATTGGTTGATTGATTGATTGATTGACTGATTGATTGATTGATTGATTGATTGATTGATTGATTGATTGATTGATTGATTGATTGATTGATTGATTGATTGATTGATTGATTGATTAACTGATTGATTGATCAAACGGGGAAATATACATCTCCCAGTGTTTTCGATTCCCATCTCGCCCATCCCTAAGCAAAGAGCTCCCAAATTGGTACTTCCTTCCTACCCGGTCATGCCACGTGGCTCATGACGTCACAGAACAAGCCCACCGATTAGCGCTTGGCCATGTCACTTGCCAACTACCCTTAGTTGTCGTATAGGCACACTTATGGTTTTTCAAAGCTTCATGGCTTCATACGGTCGATGTTGATGCCGCCAAACAATTCTTTACCGACATGGGTAAGATTCAAATATCTTCTCATCGCTCAGCCATGTCAAGGCGGTTAAGAAAGCTTTAGGGCAACATCTGCTATTTGCATCTTTACAGGTGTACTGGACTGCAGCATTAGTGCCTACCGCACAGCGCATGTAACGGATACACACTAGATACACACTAGATATACAATCTTGCTCGAAGTCTGACACGAATTTAAAACCTAGGCTGATTATTATTCTTTTTGCACTTGCGATGTCATAAAAAAATTTTGTAAGTCATACACTATTTCGCTGAGAAAGAAAGAAAGAAAGAAAGAAAGAAAGAAAGAAAGAAAGAAAGAAAGAAAGAAAGAAAGAAAGAAAGAAAGAAAGAAAGAAAGAAAGAAAGAAAGAAAGAAAGAAAGAAAGAAAGAAAGAAAGAAAGAAAGAAAGAAAGAAAGAAAGAAAGAAAGGGCACAAGTAAAGCAAGCTTCGGATTAAATTCTCTGAAGTACAGCATCTTGTCACCCACGAATGACCCTCAAGTGAAGCCCGAAAACGAAACTTCCCCATGCTCTTGCTGGGCTCGTTTAGAGTCTGGGCTGTTAGAGTCTAGGCTCGCTGGCGCTTGAGCTCCATCTCTTGGCAGCATTCAGAAATAAAAGTTCAGAACAAAGGAGCAACCATCCTCGTCCCTGCAGCCTACAGCCCTGCAACGAAGACGAACAACGGGCGCGGGCTCTAGCAAACACTGCCGCCAACGGCAGCTGCGTTGTATCGACTCACTTCAGGCGGCGGAAGGCCAAAAACCCTGAGCAGCAAAAGAAAGCTGGCGCCTACGCCCCTCACGAAAAACGGCCCAGAGAGCGCGCTAGAGCTTGATCCCTTGGCTTCGATTGCGCCAGACCGAGCGACCGACCAACCAACCAACCGACCTCTCTGGTGGAGCACGGAACAGGGAAAGGGTAAAAAATGTACGCGCTCCAACGCACGCCGTCATTCGCCTGTTTTACTCCCCTTTTGTCCCAATTTTTCCCTCTCTCGCCTGGCTCCCCTCGTCTGGGACGCAGAGGTAAGAAGCTATAGAGACGTGGCGTCACCGGTGATGGCGGTGCCATAAAATGGATTTATGCACGGAACGGGTCGTCTTGTAGGCTTTGGAGAAACTGACAAGCAACAATCACATGTTATGCGTTCCTACCTTTCCATGACTTTCCGGTTTACCCTTCGGAAATAACGGGTGTCCCTGATGCTGACACTGCATGGCTTGGGCCCTAGTTGGGGCTGATTCCCCAGAAAAACGTTTCCAAGCTTCTACTCCTTTTCTTTCAGTTATTTATTCGGTGAACACGTAAGTCATTTTCAGTCAACGATTATATCTTTAGAGCAACTGAAGAGATTTGAACCAATGCAAAAAAAAAACTAATAATATTAATTAGGCGTATTTATCTAGGAAAAGGATGCAAAGAGCGCTGCGCGGCGCACAACGGTTGATTAAAGCGAGAGTGATGTAAGGTAGTTTCATATTGAATACATGCAAGTTCATGTAAGCAAAACAAAAACGCATGTAGAGGTAGCTAGTTAAAGAAGTTGCGCAGGTCTATCACATAGGTCCATGCAGCTAGACTACGAATAAGTTCACGTCAGTGCTACAAGAGCCTTTTATTACTTGTCATTGAAAAATATGTTGTAGACCATTCAGATAGCTGTACTAACTTAGAAATATGCGCATTATCGGCGACTATCAAAATCAGCAGCTAAGTCTTCTAGATGTTCCGATTTATTAAAGAGATAACTGATAGCTTTATAGTGTTCACAATCAGAGAAACAGCCATCGTATGTCACAAAATTTTCTGATTGGTCGAGAAAGTTACGTGACTTGTTCGCTGAGCTCTGATTGGTCAGCGGGGCAGATTACGTCACGAGGCCGCTTGACCCGGCCTGGTTGTTCGAGAGAGTATGGACATCGTTGGTAGGTTCAACAACCTACTATAAGCGGCGTGCAAAGCGACGGCTTCGACGCTTTAGTCAACCGCGCCCGTTGCCCGAAGTGCAATCCTACGCACTCGTCGCATCGTGCTTGTTATCTTGTGAAAGCGCTTCTAGGCCCACAGCTTGGATTCGGCAGATATCATTCTCGCCATTTTGCCGTCTCTATCGAGCTGTGGCAAAGCTAAATCTAGCCAATGCGTACAATAGCAAAGCCATGGGTGGCGATGAATGACAGCTATTTGACCACAATTTGACCACCATCTGGCCACACACTGACCTTGCAATATTGATGCAAAGGAACCCCCCAAATACTTTGACTTCGGTGTCCCCCTGATGTCGGCAAAAAACTAGGCTTTGTATCCCAGTGACCTAACCAGAACCCCTTTGATTTATCAAGGTTAGGAGACGCCCCCGAAATATAAAAAAAAAAGCGCTCAGTTAAGCGCAAAACCTTGGTCACACTCTTTTTATCAGTACAGAAAAGGGCAATGTCATCAGCAGAAGTCAAAATCTTAATTTCACAATGCGATAGTGAGAAGCCACGAACTGCTTTGTTTTTGATGATACTACGACATAGGGGCTCAAGATATAACGTGAATAACAAAGGCGATAGAGGACAGCCCTGTCGAACTGATGTTTTAAGCGGAATAGGTTTGGTAATGTTTGGTTAACAATCAGTCTTGTAGTGGCCACTTGATAACATAGTTGAATGCCTTTAAGCAAGACATCACCAATGTTTGCACTCTCTAATACAGCAAACAAAAAATCATGACGCACCTTATCAAAAGATTTTGCCAGATCAATCTGCATTAGAGCCGCTCGATTGACCTTCTGTGACACTGTTTCTATCACAGAATATGCATTATGGATATGGTTTTGAATACTGCGGCATTTGATTCCGCACACTTTGTTTACTACAGGGCCAAAAGTATCCTGGCCCGGATAGTCTAAGTAGTGAATCCTATAAAACGTTTATGCCTGCTTTATTGGAAGTTTTCCGTGCAGCTTATGACAAAGGTTTTTTGCCTCCCACGTTCTATATTGGTCACACCATACTAATCCCGAAAACCACAGACGCATGTCGATTGAAAACTGTTGAAGTGTACCGTGTGATATCCTTATACAACGTGGATTATAAGAAATTTGCGAAGGTCCTTTCTTCTCGTCTGCAGCTTGTGGCATTAGATTTATTAGGGCCACACCAAATGCACCACAAAAACGACGAGACCGGTGGCCTTTAAATGCGCTCTTGTTGGTTTTTACAATATTTCTACTATTTGTCGCCAGGTGACGCTGCTGAGAGGAATCACGCGTCGGAGCGTCGTCTGCTCGAGTGTTCCTACGGGATAAGGTTGGGGGGAATCAACCGGTAGCCATATTGCATCGGCTCCGTTGTTCAAGGGAAGCATTAGAGAACCTTCACATACAAGCCTGTCAATGGCCGTGTGACACATTGGTCCCATGGTCAGCAACCAATTAGATATATCCATGGCAGTTAATATCATCAATGGGACACGTAAACAATTAACTGTATCTGTGAGGAATCCTGCCGGGTGTCGTCAGCTTCTTTCGAGAACTCGTAATCGGTCTCTGCATGAAGTGACGTCCTCACGTAGAAAGTAACATGATCATTGTAATCTGTCATGTCATGTGGCCCCATTGTTCACTTGAGTCATTACTTACGTCCCTATAATCAATCCCATGGCCTCCTTACAGAGGATTATTACTAGGTCGTACGGAACGTTAGTGTTCAAAGTGTCTGAGTCGTGTGTCTCGTACGCCGAACGCAGTAGCTCGTTTAACCTTACGCCAGCGTCATTTTCACCACTTCTTACTCATTTTCCTTCGTCGTCCCTTGCGTTTTCAAACTAAGCACATCTTTCACCGCGTTTCTCTATTTTTGGAGCATTCATTTACTCGGGGCGCGTCGTTTCGCGTGTCGCAATGCGTCTGCAAGACGGTTCCTGAGACGCGTTACGGGGCGCGAATTCGTGGTTCTATGGTTCTTTCTTCTTTTTTTTTATGCGGACGGCCACCGAGACCTACCGCAAAGCATTGTCTGACGCTTTTGAAACGATGCGCCAGCACGCCCGAACAAAGGCGCCGCTTCTCTTTTGTTTCGTTTCCTCGGAGCTTCTTACAACACGCTATTCAGGCGAAAAAGACGCTCTCGTGAATTATTTATTTCCTCCTTCATTGCTGTGTGCATTCTCTGTGGTAGGCGTCTTTTATAAGCAAAATTTTGGTGAACCCTCCTTTTCAACCCCAGGTTTTCTTAAATCTCATTTTGCCGGCGTGAATTCGCAGTACAGGGGCTGTGTTTTGTAACGGTTCTTTTTCTGACACATGGTTTTGCCCTTTACGATTGGCGGTGGCGAATGGCGATGCCATGATTGACAGCTAAGCAAGCTGTTTGATTCGCTAGCTACGGTATCGAAGGTGGGGACGGCCAGTAGAAACGAACTAAGCGGCTACTTCAGAAAAATAAATCACTTGAGATATAAAACCTCAATAAAGCAAGAAATGGAACTAGTGTGAACAGATCTCCGCCTTAAATAAGAATTCCTTTGAAATACCTTGGTAAAACTAAGGAACACGCGGCCTTTCAGTGCATCGTTTGACCTTACAAATGTGATTGCGAAAAGTGTAATTATCGCTTTCTCAATACACAACAAAAACAAGAAACCAAGAGTTCCGAGACATGAATTTCTATAGGAGCGCCAGAGCCCACCAGCACAATGACTCAACGGCACAATAGGTACATTGGGTAAGCTGCTTGAACATCTATAACAATTCCAAGCAGAAATATTTTAAAAAATTGTACTACAATATGGAAATTTCTTCATATTAGCTTTCAGGGAAATAGAATTTCAGATACAGTAACAGACTCATTTGCCGAGCCAGGGAACGCGTAGGTAATTAGCTGATCAATGGTTCACTACAGCCGACTCCTGATCGAATGGAAATCAACGCTATGAATTTCTAGGCTGTAAAAGAAAAGAATCGCCGACGAACAAAGACGTATATTATCTGCAACTCTGCCGAAAGTACAAAACCTTATCCTGTTCTACAGAGCTTTTTATTGAAAGCTATATGGCTGACACGTTCTTATAGGATGGCCAGACCAATGTTTGTATGTATGTTACAGTGCTACTAATTACTCCTTCAAACTACTTTGACCTGCATTTTGTGCACAGTAATAACTTGAAGTTATCTACTCATCAATGGTCCCATTACACTGTGTACTTTCAGCATAGCAATTATTACTTCTTTCTTTCTTTTTTCTTTTTTTTTTTTTATTGTCATCGCGGTTCCAACTTCCGATTCCATCACTCAATTATCTCCTGACATTTCAGGTTTATTGACGCAGCCGTGTTCCGCGTCTTTTCTCGCACTTTGTTGTACCTTTTTTTTTTTATTCTCTCTGCTTTGTTTCACATTAGCGCTTCTCTCTCAGCAATATCGATATTCCACGCGCTAACGAAAAGAGGAGGCGCTCGCAGCCGCCTCTGCATGAGTGCTACTGTTTTCGCCATCTACACAAGCCCTGTACTGGGCGTGGGATGTACCCGCACGTCTTCGGGATTCTCCTATTTCACATCCCTCCTTGCAGCGCGGTTGAACCGTGCCAGAGAAGAGTTAGTTACCGCGCGTTCTCTTTCTTCCTACCCTTCTACTTCTGTTACGTGCCAAATCTGCGGGAAAAAGGTGCTCCGGAAAACCCTCTGGAAGCGAAGGAAACAGCGTGCACAAACTCCATCAACGCTCCAGCTTGTTTGTTTTGGGCCACATCAACGCCAGGAACGACGAGAAACAGGAAAGCATCCTCAGGAAGGTTTCCGTCCCATCAAGACCAGTGAGAGGAACACGGCGAGAGATGAGAGTAATGGGACAACCTCAGCTCGGGAGGTAGGAAGGGAAGAAAGGAAATAGAGGCTGGATAAGGCGGAGGGGGGGATGAATCGCAAGTGCATCGCGCCGCGTTCTGTATCGATTCCGCTGTGTTCATGAGCTGATTGATGCACGCTAGCGTGGCCATATCGGGTGGTGGACGGCCGGACGGACAGGCTCGACGTGCTCGTGCAAGTACGCTGCTGCACTCTGGCGGTCGGGAAGAGCTCGATGCTCGCAGCCCCCGACGAGCCCCGGTGTTTGCCGGTGTTTTAAGGGGACGATGTGCTGCCGGCACTCTAACAGCGAGTATTCTCCACGCAGTTCTACAAACTATTCCTGGTGCTTGGGGAATCTGCTCCTCGGGGATAGGGAAGCAGACTCGCCACTCATGCACGACAACAGTAATACCTTCGCAGCCTTACTGGGCGGCACGGACGCAATTACTAGGACAGGTGGACCACTCAACCAGCTGCACTGCGGTACCGTAGAAACCCGACAGCACCGGACTCCTTGGTATACCTAGTTAATCTAGCAGCCCGCTCTCGCCATGTTCAATAAACTTCCTTGCCTCTCACACATGCAAGCACGGGATGCTGCAAAGTGGCATGCATTTGAATGGCTCGTTAAATAATAGTTTAGTGCACACCACGAACAGCACTGTACAGAGCGTCCCCTCTGCCAAAGCCGCATTGTCGCAGCAAACCGATAGAAATATTAGCCACATAGCTGACAAAAAAAAAGTGAAGGAAAAAAAAAGCGAACAATTAAGATGGCAAAGATTTAAAACAGTACCTGAACAAAGTGCACATGCTTTTCCGTCGAAAGCTTCCGCACTACGGGGTTTACGAGCACCATCTTTAGACATTTAAGGCCCCTAGCTCAAAATCTCTGGTTGGTGAGGGGGACGCTCATTCTTATTCGTGAAGGCCTTCGTAGCTTTTTGATGCCATATGTACCCGGCAGCAGGGCTCGAAGACAGACCTTAGCTGGCGTGGGGACGTTTACCAAACCTATTCGAAGTCTGCGTGAAAGCGCATTATTGAGCACGTAGCGCTGGGTTCCTGCACTATTCTGACGTCTTGACACTGCTGCGTTTTTATTGCGAAAGCAATACTGCTAGCACTTCGAGCCTTTGGCGTGTCGTGGCGCCTCCATACATGACCTTTCACGCGACCTTGTGACGTCACGCCAGACCGAGAGACGGGGCCCCAGCTCGCGCCATCGGATGTTGGCGGCGAGTCCATACACGGCGCTGTGTCGCAGCCGAGAGAGGGCGCTCGCTGTTTGTGACGTCACACTAGGAGGATAAATGGGGCTGTGGCTCGGCTCCTCGCAATAGTCGGGGCGCAGCCTTACGGTATGTCGGATGATGCGTATAAGGCGTATAAGGCCCATTTAAATGGGCAAACAAGAACTGAATTAAGCTACTAGAAGCAACCAACAGCAGCATCCGTGCTTTCACATTACTCCAATGTAGATTCTGCCGTGCTCTAATTTTTGATTCCTAATTGCCCAGCCCAATGACCTCATTTCCCTCTAGGCAGTAATATAAACGCCAGGGTAACCGGCGCTTCGGGCCCGCGTCATTGTTGATGTCGCCCCCTCGGAGCAGAGCCAAGCTACCAAACCCGTCAGTCTGGCCCGCCTGCCTTCATGTTTTACTCTGATATCTGTATCAAGCCTTTCCCAACGGGAAATGGTATGTCGTAAAGGTCCCGCTTTGTTCGCCTGCTGTGAAAATAAAGGTTTCTCCAAGTCACCGTGAGCCATTCCATCAGAAAGCAAAACATAAAATTTTCACTTTTCGCAACGCCTTATTGCAGTAATTTGGCACTTGAACTAGCAGGAACGATAGGCGTGCTTGACGTAATGTACTGCTTGCTGCAGTATTGCGAAGTTGCCCGTCGGTATAATAGGCTTGGCCGCAACGACAACCGTCACACTATAGTTCAAAGAAAGAGGCTGGGAGGTCATAGCTTGAAAATATCCTTTGAAGCGATAGCAGCGGCGTAAAAGGCGTCGTCGGCTTTGGGTACAAAAACACACATCACATATGTGCCGAAAACCCTACGTCACGCCGGCGTTCCGTCAGGAAACTCATACAATCTTTGATGTGTGGAACAACAATAACTGAAAACAGAACTTTAATTGCGTAAGTTTAAGGGTAGATTGCGTTGCTTAACGGTGAATATAGCACGATTAAGGGTGGATTATGATTGATTGCGTTGTATTAAGGACAGACTGCATTAGGTATACTGTTGAATTAGGACGGTATATGTTGAATCACGATGGATAAATTGTTGGTTGTTTTGGGCTGCGGCGCATTAGATTAGAAAACTTTGAAGTGAGGCTGTTTACGGTGTATTATGGTAGTTAAAGTTGCAATACGCAGATTAAGGATGTATAAGGAGTGGATTACGTTTATTAGTGTACTATGATTAAGTTATATTGGTGTGTAATGTGGGCAGATTCTGGTAGATTGCAGTTTATTCAGACTGGAGTACGTTGGATGAAAATGGATGAAAATGGATTCCTTTACACAAGGAGTGGATTACACTAAATTAGGTGGCAGTAAGATAAATTATGGTGAATTATAGAGGGTTGAGAGTGATTTGGGTATGGTTACAAGTATGGTTACAAGTGCTTTTCAGTGTTTTTTTCTTCATAGCAGGTAAGTATTCTTGCATGTCCTTTGTAATTGTTAAACGTATTTTGTGACCTTTTGAATCGTTATTTTCGACTCGGACAAGGGGAATGCCTGCGAGCCGTGCAGATGGAGCTCACAAGATAGCGTTGTCCTTGATCATGTACTCATGGTGAGCATCGTGTGGGGTGCGTACTACACGGGGTGTGGGTTGCAGATATCGACAATATATGAGAACAGGTTGACTTGAAAAGCCCTGGGAGAGGGAGGCCTTCATTCTACAGCGGACAGGTTTTTTTAGAATGAGGACGTTATTTGCTGCAATGAGAGCTACAGCTGCAACTTCTCCGAACCGTGTGAACGCCAGATGTCTGGGAGATTCTTTCTCAATTGAGAAATGCATACACCTACAGTTTAAACTGTGAACTTCATCTATTTCTGCAGCACATTACCCGAGGGCATTTATTTTAGAGCGACAACTATTAGGAACCCGCTCCTTGGTTTCGTTTCGGTGTAGTAGTGGTCTCAGTCAGCGTAACTCTAGAGAGGTTACCGAAGAAGCAGGAAGAATGTATGGAAAGTGCTCGGAAGACACAACCACGGGGCGGCGGCTATATGAACCCTCTGAACAGTGGTTACAATGGAAATAGGCAGAGTTTGGTGAAAGCGAAGGAGTGCTGCCTTGTTCCTGTCTGGTGTCTGTTGCAAAGCGTGCAGCTTAATGAGGGGCGTGCAAGAACGTTGGACTGGAAAGGAGCGCTGATCGAAGTACGAGTTATTTGATAGAAACTAAAAAGGGTGATCTATAACTACGTATATATGCACGTCACTCTCATGTTGGTCTTAGTATATTTTGAAGTACGTTTGCAGCAGCTGTCGCTCAATCTCGCGTAACGCAGTGTTTACCGTCCAGCGATTCCGTTTTCTTTTTTTTTTTGCACCTTCTATCTTTCTTCACTATAGTAAAGCGTAGCAAACCAGAACCACATTCTGCTCACCCAATTCCCCTCCCTCTCTCTCCCTCTCTCTCTCTCTCTCTAGAATTATCTCGGGGCACTACTTTCTGTGTAACTATTCCGAACTCCCTTCGAGAGAACAGAATGTTCAGAAAGCCATAATTTATTTAGCAACTAATATGAGCCCCCTGAGGTGCCCCTCGCGTGATGTCTCACCTTGCTCGAGAAATATTCTGTTTCTTTTACTGCCCCCCCCCTCTCTCTCCACCTTCTATACAGACATACAAGGATAGGGCACTTTGTAGAGCTAGCGCAAATCGAGCGACCGGGCGCGCCGCACAGTTAGAACCCAAGTGTCGTTGTTTTCACCGATCGACCGAACAGGCATTGCTGCTAGAAAACTGCGCAGCCAAGCAAATGCCATTGATACGCCAGGACGGGTGGAGTGGGAAGGTTGAGCCCGGCTCTTTCCTAGAAGGCAAGCAAGCTCTTGATATTCGTGGGCCTTCGATTTTTCAGTCCGTACTCATGTACAGTCGTCGCGTTAACTGAACCGTTTCAAAATAGCTTTTCACCGGTTGGCTTCACTTGTTCTTCATTCACGTTATCAAGAGGCCATTGATTAATGGTACCGACGATGAATTGTGTTGCGAATAAGTTAGCAAGAGGCAACTGAAAAGCAGGAAACTTTTAAGCAAAAGTACGTAGCAGAATTTCAGCGCGCACGAGTGGGTACGACCGACTGAGTCACGCTCCGACTTAATGATCCTTTAGTGACTTTCACACAAATAAATAAAAATTAAGCTGGTTGCGTAGTCATCTGCGATTAATGGCGTATCACATGATGACGGTCTTTTTCTGTTTACCATACGAAAGATAATTCCAAGGACTCAAACATGCACGTTGCAATGCTTTATAGAATAAATACGCAGAAACAAAATGTTGGGAGTCATTTATTTCTTAATGTAGTACGCCTGTATCGCACACATAAGAAACAGTCATACATTAAGTAAATGGTGCCCAAAAAACCAAAAACAAACTAGAATAAAAGATAAGGTTATTGTTTGTGAAAGCTGAGATGTGACGCGAACATTGGGTAAGATAGCTATTTTGCTACTTCAATATGCCAACTCCAGTTGATTTAAAGCCAGGCCATAGTGGACTTGTTGAATAAAAATTCGCTTGCTGAACATTACTGGTTTCACATTTATCTATGCGGCGAAGCTACCACAAAGAGGGATAAATGCTGAGGTGTTGGTGTACTTAGCTCATTTTGCTGCATAGATGCGTTTTTCATTAGGCCGAAAATGCGTTAGCATTAGAGATCCCTGTCAAAAAAAGCCGATAATGTAAAGAAATTTCAATTTCCCGAGAAAGCTGCTATGTCATTAGAAGCAATTTCTCGAAAAAAGAAAAGTTGGTGAAGCGGGGAGTAGAACCGCTGCCCTTTCGATCGCGAGCCGCGCGCCTTACGTCAATGCCAGTAAGCTTTTTTCTTTACTTCCTGTTAACAATGAAAAATGCTGTGGGGCAAAACTCTCAAAGTATAACACCACGAAGAGCGCTAGCAAAAATTAAGGCTTCACAGAACTTCAAATACGCTTTAGGTTAGTCATCTCCGTCAAAAGTGGCATCCATTCAGGTTCCTCTCTTTTGGCATTATAGATGGCGTTCGCGTAAATTACCATTTCAATGAAATACTCCCTCGCGGAGCAAGCATCCACGTCCGCGTGTCTCACAGCCATTCTCGTTTTGTGTGTCTCACAGCCATAAGCGCCGTATGGTGTAATTGGCAAGTCCTTTTTAAAGTCCTCTGCAAAATATCCCACAGAAAGACTGCATCCCAGCACTCAAAGAAAATATGGTCTATGGTTTCTGATTTATGGCAAATCAGGCAGTCCACCAACCACGGCAAAAAAGAATCTTTTTTTCTCTCAACCACGGTTTAACAGGTAATTTACCACTGCATAAAAGGAAGAAGAAGCTCTTGTTGACGACAGAATTGACATCTTTTTAAGTCTTTTTAAGACATCCTTACCTTCCCCTCCACAGTTTTATGATCGATACTTGAAATTTCACAGATTGCTAGCGGTTTTCATCTGGGGTTCGGTTTGGGAGAGAACAAGTCGTACAAATTTTTTTCGCTTGGTGAAAGGTAGATGACTTGATCTGGCCCATTTATTTTTACGACAAATAGAGTCCATGTTTATGTTCTTAAGTAACCAAACCGACTCATTTCTGCGTACGGTTTTCCAAGTTAGACTGAGCCAAGACTTACCTGAATTTTCAGTGATCTTTAGCAACATCAAACGCAGAAGCCTGGGTGCTTTTTTTGCTCGAGGTTGTGGTTTCCTTTAACATTTTAAATCTGAGATTCTCACTGAGATACCTAAGGGGTTGTAATTCAAAAGTACCTGTACAAGGCTTTGCTTGATGCAATGATACCAGTGTCCTATTATTTATCATTACACTGTCAACGCCACTGAGCAGCATTCATAGTACGCAACTGCTAGAGGTCGGTTGCGACGGCCTCATACCACAGAATCGGCCACACTGCATTACAGGAACATGTAGTTGAATAACTTATCCAATTACTCACTTTATCTGATAATAAACGCTGGCGCCGTGCACGCTTGTGGGCGAATTAACGTCGTTCACGCTTTTAGTAGCATCTAATGTTCACGAATATCAAGCCACCGTCACGAGGCATAAATTAATATCCAGGGTGGTTCTCCAGGGTCTGGTTTGGTGTGCGGCGTTTAACACCCCATGGGACTCAGCCTATGCGAGAAGTCGTAGTGCAAGGCTCTGAAACTTTAGACCACTTGGGGTTCTTCAACGTGCACGGATATCGCAGAGAACACGGGCGCCTTACTTCTCGAAAAGCAGCAGCCGCGGCCAGGATTCGATCCCGCATCCTTGGGTACGTGTAGCAGTCGCAGGCGCTAAATGCTGAGCCACCTTGGCGAAGCGGTTCTCCAGAGTGCTCAACATCCAGATTGTCCTAGGGGACATTCCACGGAGAACGCAAATTATGGGTACTCGGGAGGTGTAGCTCTATCAGCGGTACTCTATCCTAACAACGCAAGATCACGCTAGCCCATGCAGGCAGAGAATGAGTAATGAATAATGGGTAATTACTCCCTTATTAGAATGAGAGACAATTCATACAAATAACAGGCATGCCTCGAGCAGGTGGTAACTCGCAGATGACGTGGCCGGACACTGAGTGATCGTCGAGTTATGTGACGTCGTGAGACCCCATGAGATAGGATAAGCCAACTAGAGCAGATAATTTGAGATTGGAGGCAGAAATAGCAATTGAGTCCACCTGGAGCACTGTGTCCCGAGTCGAACAAGCTACTCTTAGTTGACGCGGATGCATTCGCATATATTTAGATCGATGCCGATTGGTGTTTCCCGCATTGTGTGAGTGGAATCCAATGTCGAAGCAATGTCGTAGCATGAATTATAATCGGACGGTAAAATAGCGACGGAAACATGGTTTATTTCGGATGAGAGCATTTTAGCACCGACTGTGTGTCAGGCTGACGTCATCATCATAAGACTAACTATCCCTAATGAAGGACGAAGGCTTATCCCATATTCCTCCAATTAACCCGGTCTTGTGCAAGCTGCATCCACTTGACCCCTGCAAGCTTCTTAACCTCATCCGCCCACCTAATTTTACGCCGCCGCTGGCTACGCTTGCTTTATCTTGGAATCTATACTCTTAGAAATTATCTGTTATACTTTCTTCGCATTACAAGCTCAAGAGTGACGGTTAATGTAAGGGAATCAATGGCATTATCTTGCAAAGATTGTTTTGATTTTACGGGTCCGCTCGTTTCCACTGTACCTTTGACGAGTACCAACAATGACCTGAGGTCTGCTGGATGATTAATCACCCCCACCATCATCAGCCTTACTATACGCATACTGCTCGGCAAAGGTCTCTCCCATGTTCCACTAAATAAAAGGCGCTTCTGTTATAGCAGTAGTCACGTTATCACCACAAACTTCCTAATC
Organism: Amblyomma maculatum; assembly: GCF_055883805.1. NCBI lineage: Eukaryota > Metazoa > Arthropoda > Arachnida > Ixodida > Ixodidae > Amblyomma > Amblyomma maculatum. The sequence goes on from NC_139346.1 coordinate 153,924,372, forward strand.
TCATCCTCGTGTCTAGCTTTCTGCCACCACCTGCACCCTTTCTTTGTTGTGTAAATTAATCTGTGACACTCAGATGCCAGCTGTTGTCCTCTCTTCTCATTACTTTTCCTATCCATGCCCCTATCTTCTCCTTGGTTTTGACTAGAATGTCATCAACTCCAGTTTATTCCCAGGAACAATGCGCACGCTTCGTATCTCTTAACGTTACACCTGCAATTTTCTGTTGCGTTATCCCCAACTTAAGTAGAACCCTTTTCGTTAGCCTTCAAGTTTTAGGCCATAGATGAGTGCCGGTAACAGGCAAGTATTATATACTTTCCTCTTGAGATACCGGTAAGCTACTAGTCATGATCTGCGAGTACTTCCCAAATGACCTTCTTCCCAATCATATTCCCCTAGTTATTTCCCTTTCGTGCTCAGCATCTGCAGTTACTACCTGTCCTAAGCAAACATGTTCGGCTAAGCAAAGACTGACAACGATAAACAAATTGTACTTCAGCTCAGCCCAGTTGAAACGGCGGATGTGAGACCATCTTAACTATCGAATCGTCCGAAAAACGCAAGAAAAAAAACCGAAATCTGGAAATCGATTATGTCTCAGACTGAGTAAATAATATTGAAGCTTCTCCGTCGAGTAACCAAATGCTGGCTCCATAGATATTTTTTTTTTCAGAATGCATGCCTTTACTCCAGTCTACTTCAGTGAAACTTATTATTAAAAATAAGCTTCACTAAAGTAGACCCACGTTCGTGTCCAGATAAAATGAGCATATTATTTCTCCCGAGTCTGTTTTGAATCCGGCCTCATTTCGCTAACTCATTTCAAGTTTCCACTGTCTTATCTTGGTGCAGTGTAACAGGCAAGCCACTGGTGAATATCGACAAAAACAAACGCTTTGGTTTTATCTTGTACTACCTGTACTTGACATCCACTGGATTTTTTTGTTTACCGGTCATGACGTTGTTTTGTAGTAAGAGCTTCACGGCGTCTTCCTCCCGGTGGTGGTTAAAATTCAATTCCTATATATTGAGAAAACGCCCGTGTGTAAGGGGTGCTTATTATCTTGCTGTATCTTTGGCATCAAACGCTGATTTATTTGATTGCACAGCACAGCTTCTGGCATTGCAGTGTAAGAGTCTACGGTTATACAAACATAACGTAATATGCACAAGATATGAACATTTCATTATAAGTAACATTAACGATATATGAAGATAAGGCACTCCATTTATGAACAATGTGCGAGGGAAAAAAAACGATGAATTGAACAGGTTGGCTCCAAGCCTAAATTCACACACTTTGTGATTATAATTGACACGTTTAGATCTGCAGTGGGAGTGAAAAATGCATTCTTATCATGGAACTGTAGTTCTACTGTAATATATATTATGCAAAATTTCAGCCTTAATTTTTTTCTTCACACTTCAAGAGGTTTCCAATCTAGTTTAAATTTTACACTTGTCATACTGGCTGGTTTGCTGTGATTTCCGAAAACATAACGGGCAGCCAAGTTCTGGATCATTTCTAATTTTACGTATGTCAGTATTTGTAGGGGGATCATATCCTCACCATCCCCTTTTTCTTCCTCCCGCAACAATAATATGCCCCTTAGCTTTAATTTTGATAACTTCCTGTCTGTTGCACCACTGTATGCAGTATAGGTACATTCCGACACATTCTGCTGTATATATACATACTTGTAGCATTCGGAGCGTGGTCGTATCCACAGTCGATCTCGTCATGACGTAGTCTGACAACGGCTGTTACGCAAAAGTTGAGATAAAAAATGGTATAATACACTCCAGCCTCAAAATATTGTGCTATTTGTTCAACATTGGGATGCCTACGAGGTTTAGCTATTGGAAGGAGGGAGAGGGAGGGGTGGCGCCTGATCGTATGTCGCTGATCCAGAGCTACCAAAGCATGATTGGATTGATAAGCAATGTCACTTGATGCACGATTAAGGAGTTCGGGCGAGATAAAAGGCTGCAGTATGTGCAAATTTCAAGCAGCGTGACTTGTGTTACACGAATACACAAGTATAAATGTGCAAGAAGACATCGGTAGCGACACTTAAGACCGCCTACGCTTGGGAATACGAAAGCCTTACTTTTTTTTTTTTTTTTTGCACCAGCCTAGCTTTTTTCATTAAATATCTTTCCGCGAGATGGCTCGTCTGCATCATTTGTGGTGCATGAAGATCGGAACATATTCGCCGAGCACTAAGCGCGTCTCTCTTCCCAATACAAGGTTCATTCTACCGTTCTTCGTTCAGTCGCGTGTCTCATGTTACCTACATGCGCGGCCGCTGTAATACGCCCGATGACTGCGTTATGAGCCATTTTATTGGATCATCTAGAGAGACTATAACAGTCACCGACGGAATGTAGCCTAATGGGACATCCAAATTCTGGAAGCCAACCCCGTTAAAATGCTAAGGGAAGTCCGTCTAATTTTAGAAACTGCGCAAAATTTGAAGGTAAGGTCCCCACAGTAAGAATGAACAAGACATTACGGTGTACGCGTCGTAGTCGTTTCTCTTCTATTGTATAAGGAGAAAAACACCCCTGAGAAGAACACACCCGAATCCGGTGAATTAAAAACACCGCTTGTGCGATTTAGGTCAGCTGATGGAGGTTGTTCACACTACCTGCATGATAGAGCATGAAGAGCTGCAGGGCGCTGTGAACAACTACCTGCCCGGCTCATCATCGTCGCTACATTCCCTGAAACTCGAGTACATAGCTACATGTTATGACTGGGTTTCGGCGCGCCGGTTTATAAATGTTGATCCCTCCTGTTTTTTTTTTGTTTTTTTTTTGTTAAAACTGATATGAATAACACGCTCTCTGGTTCCTAATGGATGCGACACACAAACGCCAAGAGCCACGATCGGGGGGTCGGCCAGCAACATAGCACGATCACGTCCTTTATACTGTCTGTGCACAGCCAAAATGAAGGCTGCGCTGCAACGCAGACATGCTTTCCGGTTTTATCAGTCAGGGGGACGAGAAAGAGAGGAGCGCCTAGTACGTTGCACGTTCAAGACATCCTCTACCTCGTAGAGAAACGTCCAAATAAAGCTTAGTTAAGAGAACAAAGGAAGCGCAGAAAGCGGATCGTCATGAAACAAAGGCAGCTAATCGACCTAACCTGTCCCTGTTAGGAGAACGAGCTGCAGACTCGATGCCGGATCCAGCGCCGCGCCGGTCTCTATTTGGGGCCCGCGCAACGACGATTCGGAAAACGGCAGCGTATTTTGTGCTGAGATCGGGAAACAAAGGCAAGGGGGTCGGTAATTAGGCTCAAAAGGCTCCGAGACGAGCTTTCAAATGGTTCTAAAACGAGATCTCTCGCACCCTCTATCTCAACGACCCATGGAATTGCAGGCTCCCTTTCTTGGAACTGCCGAGGAAAACTAATGATAGACGAACATTCGAGAACAAAATACCACATGATGAACGTGGTCGGTATATATATATATATATATATATATATATATATATATATATATATATATATATATATATATATGTCTCCATTGGCGTCCGCTGCCGTTGGAGCGGCACTGCATACCTCACCCGCGAAGCGCTGCTCCGATGGCCCGGGGATATATATATATATATATATATATATATATATATATATATATATATATATATATATATATATATATATATAGAGAGAGAGAGAGAGAGAGAGAGAGAGAAAGAGAGATCAAACTACTGCTCCTGCGACTCATCAACCTCATTAATTGATTTGGTGGGTTGAATGATTCAATAATTCGTTTTCCCCATTCTTCTTCAATTGTTTGTTCAATACAAGGTGCGTTTATTGGCTTACGCAGCTGTCATAAAGAATGCTTTAACGGAATTTCGGACCGAAAGCCTTCTGATCTTTATCGCAGCACTGATAAGTCTGACTAGTATGCCACCTTGAACGAGAAGGTTCTTTGCAGAAGCCGTGCGAAACGCCCTGCAAAAACAACCTCTAATTTCACTCGCTTCTTATATAAGCGACCCCATTGCCTTGGTGAAAAGTCAAATCAACTGTTTTGTTTACAAAGTTTCCCATTGTGACAGACATAATCTTTAGCAACCCCCAGCATACTCGCACAGCATTTGAGTACATATGCCAGAGAGTAATTATTTCCTGAAAGGAAATATACTTGATTGCGTGTATTCATTGGTTTCTTTGAGCAAGAAATCAACTGAAAGTAAAACAAAATAAATAAAACCGCTTTCTCCTTTAATCAGCCAATCAGTTTATGTTTATTTTACAGTACGCCTCACAAGCACAGCAAATAGACACGAGCCGAAAAACATTGGTCAGAATGATTATTTGTACTCAAATAATTACGGAGGAGATGTATCAAATTAAAAAAAAAAAAAAAAAACTTCAAGACTGTCCAATTTGTTTCTGGTCACCAGCCACAACTTTTATAGTCGTCTTGCTGCACCAGATCTTTGCAAAGTGGGTGCTTCTCACTCTTCACGCCCCTGACCTTCAAAACCTCCAAGTGTGACGTGTACTTCGAACATCAACCGAGGCGGCCCAGGCATTAAATGCGGACGTACTATTCAGACGGCCAGAGAGTATTGTAGGACTACACGTTCATACGCCTCCTGCCTACACAGAGAGACGCTGCGACGTTACGGACCGGTCAGTATCGACGAGCTCTCCGTAACTACCAACGGCGCACCGTGGGAGTTCCCGTTGGCATCCGCTGCCGCTGGAGCGGCGCTGCATACCTCACCCGCGAAGCGCTGCTTCGATGGCCCGGCGATCAGCCGCGAAGCCAAGCGAGCGCGGTGGCGGCGACGCTCTTTCGTCGAATGGCCACTGCGCCCAGCTGTGCCGCGGAAATTGACCCCTCGCTCTCGCCGCGGACGTGGGAGAATAAGGGAAGACTTAAGACACACGCCCGCTCCCTGAAAGCAGCCGCTGGCCGTGATACCAGCGCGTTCCTAACTGTTCTCTCTAAAAAAAAAAAAAAAAAAAAAAAAAAAGCAAAAGAACTCCCACAGTCCCTGTAACACATTTCGCAATTCTCTCCCCAGTGCTTGTCGCGCGTCGGCTGTTCGCTCTATCATTTGTTTCACACACCGAACTTTTCTGCTCCTCCCTCTTTGCTATCAACCTCCTTGTCTACTTTTCCCTTCAGAATTTCTTTTTTCTCTCATCACTAGCGCGTAAAGCTTCCGCTGGTGCTGCGGGCACATGGTTCGTAATTTCGTCATCTAAATGCGCCGTACAGAACGGTTCCAATTTAGCGGCGTACCAGCCTGATTTCGCGCTGAAACCCGGGAGGGAACCGCGAGCAAAGTGGGATATCTCAGCTTGAAATAGTGTTCTCGGCTAACGTTAGTGAACCTTGCTCTAGTCGCAATTTTAGTAAACCCGCCTGGCCTCTGGCTTTACTCTGGTTAGTCCTGCCAGCAGCCACGCGCGCGCTGCGCGGTATGAGAGGTTTGAGGGTGCTAAACCGGAAGCTATCTGGGAGAGGAGATAATGGACAATACTCCTGGGTCGTGTTTCAGCGCCACTCGCCTCTATAGCTTCAGCCGCCGCAGCCACCCTTTCATTGGGGCGCCTGTACTGACACAGGTCACGGAGTGTAACAGGTCTCATTTGCATAGTGCATAATGCGATCAGCCCAGTGCACTTCCAATAGATCCCTAGCAATGCGTGCGCGTCCGTCTAAACTAATTCAGGCGGTTACAGGTGGGCGCATATGCTCTACAAAAACATGTAACTGGGTCAGATGTTGATTTGGCTTGATTTTGGGGGTTTAACGTCCCAAAGCAACCGGGGCTATGAGAGACGTCATAATAGAGGACTCCGGATATTTCTACCACCTGGGGTCCTTTAACGTGCACTGGCATCGCACAGCACACGGGCGCCTTGGTTTTCGCCTCCATAGAAAATCGGCCGCCGCGGCAGTGATTCGATTCCTTATCCTTGGGCACGGACGTCGAGTGCCACAACAACTCCAGCAACGCGGGACGTGGAACGTTTACATCGTTTACATTTTTCGTGTGTCGTGAATGCGCACTGTTTTCTTATATTTAAGCTCACGACCGAATGCATTACATTGGGTCTGGTGCTGTGCATCTAAATGTCGTTGTCAGATGTTCTGACCGCGAGTTTCCCGATGTGTAGGACTGAGCGGTCCTTTCCTCTCCCTTGCAATAAAGCCAATGAGAAGCACATACAACACGGCAGTGTACTCACGAAAAGATTAGCAAGAAACGACACCACGTGACTGGCTTCTAATGTCAGATATGATAGCCGGCAACGAATCCATAGTTCAAACCACTTTTGACGATCGCTAGCTAAGCACTTACGAAAAAAAAAACATACACAAATCACTGCGTCCACGTGTTCGTCCTCTCTTTTCTTACTTGCTTAATTCGCGCTATGTCAAGAGTGATCTCTCATCAACTCACCCAAGTGTCAGGACTGAAAAGTTTACCAATAACAAATTCACGACGAAGCGACGAAATGCCTTATTTTGTTTTTTAACTTATAACAGCCCTGAGACTCGATAAAGAACCAATAATCATCGCTTAGAACTTCCACGCCCGAATTAGGCTACATACAAAGAGCATGTAATAAATAAACATATTGCAACGAAGTAAAGTCTATTTCATTTCAAATTTCATTTAATCCTAGAAATAGGTTCCTTTCATCTCAATACCACCCAAAAAGCCGAACACAGAAGAAGAGAATAGCACGAAGCAAGGCTAGACTAACAGAAGTTTAATTCAAGGAAAGAGGCAAACAACGACTCGCGCTGATATGCGCGCGCTCTATAAATGCCCAAAACAGTGAAAGGGCAGAAGAACAAGCGAACGATAAATCAGGACCAACTCGCCCAGTCGTAAGCTTGTATATTTTTTTTTTTTATTGCTTCCACGACCAGGCGGTTGTGTGCTGACTGACGGTTTTGTTCTTTTTTATCGCGAATGTGTTTCTTTTTCTACGCTTTGAGAGCAGGTAAAATATTATTCGAATTCGCTTATCTAGCTTCTTGCAATAACGTCTCCGAAGCTGCGGTAATGTATTAAAATAATTATTTAAACTAATATATATAGTGTTTTGTCTTCCATTATTTAGAATCTATATATAAATAGGTGAACTGCTACGTGTCCGCTGTGGTGGTTCAATGGTTAAGGCGCTCGACTGCTGATCCTAAGGATGTGAGTTCGATCCCGGTAGCGGCGGTCAGCTTTTGATGGAGGCGAAACGCGAAGTCCTATTTGTACTGTGAACAAGCCCAGGGGGTCGAAATTTTCGCAAACCTCAGCTACAGCGTCCGTCACAGCCCATGCCACTTTTGGAGATTAAAACCTACAAACCAAACCAAACCAACTGTTACGTCCCTAAATACGATTAAACTTAGATAGCAGCACTATCGGCGGCGCAGGATAAGATATGGTATAAAGGGACTTTACCGTGCGGCGCTGTTTCGAATACTACTACTACTACTACTATTACTAATAATAATAATAATAATAATAATAATAATAATAATAATAATATTAATAATAATAATAATAATAATAATAATAATAATAATAATAATAATAATAATAATAATAATAATAATAATAATAATAATAATAATAATAATAATAATAATAGGTTCACAGGAAATGAAAGGCACGGTATCTGTCACACTTGTTCTGTGGACACCTGACCCTCGTCGTATGGGAAGGGATGAAGGTGGGAGTGAACGTGGAAAAAGAGAAAGGGGCGCCGTAGTGGAGGGCTTCGAAGTAATTTCGATCACCTGGGGATCTTTACCGTGCACTGACATCGCACAGTACATGGACGCCACTTCGTTTCTCCTCCATCGAAACGCAGCCGCCGGTAGTCGGAATCGAACCCGGGTACTACGGCACAGTAATCGGGCGTCTTGCCACTGCACCACCGCGGCGGGGCATGGAATGATTTCCATGTATAAATTATGTAGCACAAACACTTAGGATGTGTTTGTTGTTTTATAGAATTATACTGACATGTCAACATTTATTGACAATAATTGAACTACAGACTCTGATTCGTGGAAAGTGGTATCGCCCTTCCAGATCACGCAAACGATGTTCAATAAAAGCGCAGATTCATAACGGAGCATGCGTGCTCCACCCGCTGGAATGAATATAAAGAGACAGGCTAGCGAAAAGCGCAGGAGTAGATTATTTTCGGTGAATCTGCACCATGCAGATATTTATCCATGATTGTATTTGATGCGCGCAGTATGTACACATCAGAGAACAGTTTGAGATGCACACTAAATGTAGATTTTTTTCCCCAAAACTGATTTTCAAATTACCTCCGTTCAACGCCCCGGTGCGCTCCTTCTGTGTCACAGTACTCCATGCATCAGCCTCCAGGCGCACGTTATGGCAACCAGACTTGACCCCTCCCTCCGCGCTAGGCAACCAAACCACAACAAACCGGGACAGGCGCGAAGTGGGCGCCCTGATTAGAGCTTGTTTTATTCTCCACTTGGTTGAATGCATTAAAATCGCGTGTTGTTGAATACATTAAAATCGCGTGTCGCACGCTATTGCCTAGGCTATAGGCTGCGTCTGCATTTGCTATGCCTCAAGCGGACCCGCAACAACGAACCGAAAGTTTTCATCTTACCTCGGCCTCGGAAACACTGCCCCGGCTTCTGATGATGATTTTCGTTCTGTACTCCAGCGAATGATCGCTTAGGCATCACGGCACAATACTTTGTCAATATCACTAATACCTGAATTTGCCACGTCTCATTTCGAAGATGGCGTTGCTTTGTACATGACATCTTAAGAATTTTCTGGGCTTAACTGCTGGTTACTCAGTGAGTGAAAAGGAGAGCGGGGAGAGCAAAGGGCAAGGAGGGTGACCAGCAGAAGATAGTTATTTGTGGCACTGACGTAAAGGGATAAGAATATACAGAGATGGAGAAATGACGGCTTAACAAAAAATTCAAGGGTGTACTCAAGTACCCTTAAATACGGTAAAGCGAAAGACTTGCGATTCTATTTGGGTGCTTCATCCCAACTTCGGTTTGATTACGTCTTAGAGATATGAGTCTCGTTGATGGAACGTGACTGACATGCGATGCAAGTGCCCGCATATATGCGGCATTCTTGGCTCTCTTGGTGTTTGGTGACTGTGGCTTTTACCGCTCTTTGGTTCGACTGTTCGAGCATAGCGCATCTCCACTTGTGTTTTCGGCGACTCGGATATTGCGACACTAAATCCGCTAGCTGCGTTTCCTTTCGCAAGCATCCTATGTAAGATGCAAGGCCTTACAGCACGAGGCGAACATAAGCATGTAGCAACGGATGGGAGTAAAGCGACTGAACGCTGATCAATATATCTTTTAACATGCACTGTCGGGTGAAAACCGGGGAAGAGTAAACATCAGTGTGCGCCAGATTGAAGTCTAGTCATTTGTCTAGTACCTTGGAGTAGGGACGAATGCTAAGCGAAATCTACCTCTCTAGTACCTCATGTAGAATCGAGGTGGAGGAACCGGGCTTGGGGTACGGGAACCTCAAAAGCGGCTTCATGAAGAGAACCTGTCTCAGACGCTGGAAACCCGGCAAACGCCTTGTGGTTGTGGAATGATCTTGGGGTCGGGGGCCGCACATTCGGCTAAGAGCGAGTTCTCGCCCTCTGCGGAAGCCCGAGAGGGAGCTCGACTCAAATTGTCTGTCAGTCAAAATCCTACGCTGCCCACATTCCCCTCCAAAATCTTATAACCCTATCCTCATTCCTACTTCCCCTTCCCCTACAACCTATCCCTTCCGCTACTTCCCAGGGGAGATACGTGGGGTCTCCCCGGGCCCGCTTCCTTGGCTGTGGGTCACTTTAGTAGTATTCCCCCTTTCATTTAATAACTTCCAATCAAAAACTTTTCTCTGTTTGGACCTGTTCATATATATCGCCAATTCCGTAACTTTCTGTATTCGTGCCTTCTTGTCCCGTTGCCTTCGCGCAGTTCTGGTTTGTTATAACCATGAACCTACTAGCCCAACATCACGTCTTACTTGATTACGTTTCTTCTACTCTGGGCTCTACCACTCCTCCTATCAACAAGGGACAAACGGCAACCACCTATGTCAACCTCATTGCTCTGTCAACATGCCAGTCAAGAGTCTTGGGCTACTGCCTGAAGCGAAAGATTATGCCACCCGAAATCCAGAGGCTCTTGGGCATCCCGGGTCCCTCCTGGGGACATGTTCGCCGAGTCTGCGCTTTGTGCGTGTGTATTCGTGCCTTCTTGTCCCGTTGCATTCGCGCAGTTCTGTTTTGTTATAACTATGAACCGACTAGCCCAACATCACGTCTTACTTTTCTCTACCCGTTATACTTATGTGGTACGGGAGGAGTCTGTTTATGGACTCCAACATACTGTCTAACGTCTCCGGGAATCAAGCTCTGCTTTTGTTTTTGTTTTTTGAGACGGCGGGACGTCTTGTCCTTAGCTCATCTCTATTTTGGTGTATTGCCCACGGCGTGATCGCTACCTCGAGATAAACTATCCCTAGGTGTACTTCTTTTTCCCTAAGTTTAAAAAATTGTCCTTGGGTTCAAGGACTTATTTCTAGATCTTGGGAAATTTGTCCCTAAATGTGACGTGACTTCTGTTGGCACATTTCGTTCGCAGCTTCCGTTCACGGGATCCTGTCGTGACGCTAATGAGGCAAGAAAGGCTTTCTCCTTAAAACAGCATCAAAAGATAAAGTAAGAATCGTGAATGCGGCTGCGTATGCAGAGGTAAATTGAGTGCAGTCTCTGCAACTGTTTCCGGCTATCAATCAATCCAGTTTAGTTACTTCATGCTTTACATTTCCTTTGATTTTCGCATGTACACTCGTAAGTACACATCCCACGGTCCACTGTTAAATGCTTGTGTTCTCTTGCTTGACACAGATAAAAAGTAATTAGCATATGGACACCATCATTGAGTTAATTACCGACCACATAACTCATGGATAACGCAACTTCGAGAGTAGTACGACTCATTTTTATGTTAAGTATTATTTATGAACGACTCCTTAAGTAACAATCACGTCATACGCACGACAGCCATCACCATAGATTATGTGACTCATTAATGGTGCTATGGTAAACAATGTGACTCGGTAGGTACATTAAAGGACACACCGACATCATCACTGTCAGTGGACCGATAACCTCTTTAAGCATACTTGATAATTCGGGATCCCTTTGCGCAATATTGCCCTTTTTACAACTGAAGCCAGAATGTGTGTCACTTAAGGGCATCCTGCTTCAGAGTTTTTCCTCTCTCTTAAACACAGAGTAGACCCAGAATAGCATTTTATTGGCAGAGACCCAACAGAACGATCACAAAGCAAAGGCTGAGAATGACGCCGAATAACGGCCACTCAACTAAAGGCAGTACACTAAGGTGCAACTCAAACTAGAGCCCTATATATATATTGAGCACTGGAGCTGGCTTTAGAGAATTCGAAATATTTATAGGTGTTTTAAACAATAGTCTCCTAAAGACGGTTTAGCACAGCTAACCTCGAAATATAGTCCAGTGGTAGCTCTTGCCCCGGTTTAGCATTGATTTGCTCTGCTGAGCCACTACCTTACGATCCACTGACTGCCGCTGCAGCAGTCATCTTTTCCACCACTGTTTTGTCATCCTGCACTGCGATACTCAGCGGCAGACAATCCGAATGAGTCCTGGTCAGCCCCATGCTAACCCGAGAAAGCAGGCACAACCTGTTAAGACAAGCGTATGGGCTGCGCGATGTCGCGGGTTTGTCCAAGACTCGTGCCTTCTGTTGGGCATGAAATCTGTGCTCCACAGAGCAATCTCGCACTTGAGACACCAGCGTCGCCCCTTCTGACGCTACCTGGAGGCCTGGTGTCAAAGTGAAGCCACGCTTTCAAAATGGCTTCCATCTATTTATGTCTTCAGTAAAACTTTGTCGCTGGATGTGAAAACGACGAAGCCCATGGCATTCAATGCGTAGCGGGAAAGCCTGACTGTTCAGTGCATGCAAAAACGTCTACCGAGGTGGTTTGCCAAGCTGGCTGTGTGTGCAATTGAACTGATGGGCGTCATCGCAAAAATGAGAGTCCATAGGCTCTCGTGTGATGACTGAATTGATTGAGGTTTGCGTCTTGCCTTAAAAGCTTTAAAAAAATCTAAACAGCTATTTAGCTTGGCTAAGCACGGATATTGATGCAGAGGCATTATTTAGCACTCGTGTAGTTAGGTGTCGATTCGTTTAACTTTACTTGGTCATGTCTCACCCCAATTTAGCCAAATCTATAACGAGTGCTGTGGCTTTTATAAGGATGAAGGAGGCTTAGTGGAATCTTATTAGTCAAAATAGGCTTGCTTCTGATTGGTGCATATTCAGCTTTATTTACTCGCCGTGTTCACTTGCAAAACCTTATTTGGCTTTGGCTTATTTACTCGTACCTAATATACTTAATTTGGCTTACTTACTCATGGCTGGTCTCACCCTTAAGTAGGCTTGACTAATCGTTGCTAGTCATGGATAGTCTTAATTATTATTCCTTAGTGTTAAGCGGTCTTGGCTAGTCCTAATTACTCATAACTATTATTGGTATAATAATGAACTATGCAGTGCTATGCTTAGCAGTGACTTCATAGCGAACCACTACCTAGAACGAGGCTTCACACCATCCCGGAAAAATCCAGTAATGCCAATAGTACACTTCTGCGTTAAATGTCGAAGTGGCGTCACGCTCTAAAGCAATGGTAAATGAAACTGATCTGTTGGTGTCAGTCTAGCTACAAAACCCCGAAGGTAAAGAAGTATTATTACGGTGGCACTCGCAAAGGTTGAACTCGGCTTCGTGGTTACACGGCACATCGACTTTTTCGAGGATGCGGGTGGTAACGCTACTGCATTAACGAACCAAATATGGCTTGTTTGCTACTTCATCATAAAACTAGTATAAGCCGAAAGATATTGCAGTGCTGAAGGTTGAATAGACAGATGCTTTATTTCTGGAGAATTGGAAAAATCAGTACTCGTTGCGAGCAACCCAATTGCATGCTCCCAACACCTCATTTAGTTTTCCTAAAGCGTGCTTCGCCACATAAAGGGTAGCAGTGCAACAGAGCATCCTTTCGGGTAAGGTGCAGCCAGTTGTGTGTTATAGCGACTCGGCACATTCCTCGTTGTTACTCGGGACGGTGCCTGCTTCATTAATCTCTCAGCCTGTGCATGCAACTGAATATGCTGTAGCTACACCTGGGGCGTATAACGCATTCCTTGCTCCACCGGCTGTCTCGCACCTTTACTATATGGCGCTGCCCAACGGCGCCTTAAGATTGCGCTACCGTGCCCAGAAAGCCACCTCCCGCTGACAGCCATGGAGAAGCAGAGCTGCTTCCAAGCGCGTTTGAAAGCCTCATTCCTAGATTCGCAGCGCAGAGCAGAGCTTTCGTAACCAACGCTATATATTTTCAACTTTTATCTTCTCAGGGCGCAGGTAGTCAACAATACATGCAGCCTTTGAGTCTCTCTAAACTCTCCCAGTCCAGCAAAATACTTAACCACGCATCCCTTCAAGATTACAAGAGAAAAAAGAAAAAAAACTAAGCAATTGTAAGAAGGTATAGGTATGCCTGACATATCATTCAGGTACGTGGTTATAACACGGGTCGTATACGAACGTATCCCGTGGCTTTCATTACAACTCCAAGGGCACAAAACTAAAAGCACGAAGAAAGCTTACTGGACTAGGAGTAAGAGTAGGCGGAAAAAAGCGGAACCTTTCGGTTGCTGAGTCGGAAACTCAAGCCGGTGTTGCCATAAAACCTGTGTGCGTGCAACTGAAAAGGCAGTGCTTTGAGCGCAGCGCTTCAAGCTTTATAGACGGCGAAAAGTGAGCGAGAGAGAGAGAGAGAAGAGGTGAACGAAGAGGAAGGGTTGTTAGGGAACAGAGTTTGTTTTATAGAGAGAAGCTCGGCGCTTTCCCGCTATGCCGTGAACGGGAAAAGCGCCGGGCGCAATGAGAAGGCGAGCACAGCGCCCTCAAGGAACAGATCATGAACCCAGCCACGAAATTGCTTTATGCCCGAAACACCAAACACGAAAAAAAAAAAGGAATGAAGGAAGAATAAAGCACCGGAGCACAAATAAACGCTTTCTTAAATAGCGGCCGAGATAACATAACAAGCGACGCGGCAGAGACGAAAGTGGTGCCGCATTATAAACGACCCCGGTGCAGCGTCGTTAAAAATGGAGCGTAGAGACTATTAGCTCGCGCGACGGCGCGCACGCTACGACAGCCTCGCTTTGAGGCGGCTGCAGAGTTTTGTGCGGAGGCGACGGTGAACTTTCGTTTCGCTTTTACGGTCCTTATTCCCCTCGCTGTTGTCACTTCTAGAATGTTACAGCGCAGCAACGCCTGAGCGCCCCCTTTGTGTTCAGCACGGAGCTTTGCGTTTACAAACGAAACGTTTTTTTTTTTTTTTTTTTTTTAAAAAACACTGTTTAGAACAAGACCGAAGTGCGTCTTCGACTAACAAGAATTCTGCCTGAGAGATCCGCACTCTCGAAACACCAGCGATCTGCTATGCGTTTTCCCGAGCAGATGCTTCCAGGCGGAAGCCGCGAACAACTATAACAGAATTCGAAACAATGAAGCGTTCACAATACGTGTCCGTTCGCGAGCGACTGCAATGAAAGGTGAACGATGAATTGCCTCTTATACATATTTGTTTCCATGGAGTGGTGGTGTTTGTTTCTATATGCTATTGTGACTCGTGTCACATTTTATATACAAAAGCTTCGGACCTGTATTAACTTTTGTTTGGACAACGCTCTAAGGCAGTAATTTCGGCTGTGCGGAGAATAATAAAGGGTGTAGCGTTACCAGAGAGGGAAAAAAAGAGGCCCTTTCTAGGGCGTAAATTTCGGGCGACACGAAGGTTCAAAATGCTAAGTGTATATAAAGAAAACATGCTCAGAGGAAATATTTTAGAGCCATTGGGGAATACAGCCGCGCGTTTTATAACGTCTGAGAACAGATATTTTTCTCTGTCGCTTATTTGACTTATTTCCTTCGCAAACTAGGGCACGGAGCTGGTGTTTTTTTTTTTTTTTTTCTTTTCCCCATACAGGCACCCGCAGCACTCCACCGTCGTTCAAAGCAATCATTGCAACGCGGTAAGCCTTCTTATACCATTCCAAGGAAAGGCACGTGGCAGGCAGAAACAGAAATTCACCGTATTTTTATTTTCGTCTCTTTGTGTGTGTCTGAATGACGGTCAAACACGAGTTTGAAAATTTCTATCCCCAGCCCCAGCATAATCCAAAAGCAGAAACAAGCACTAAAGTGTCCTAGAAATGAAACGGAAGGAGCTGTAAAAGAGGAATGGGAGAGAGTGGGGAGCGATCGGCGGCTTGCTGCTAGCTGTACGAGGATCGTAAGCGGGTTTACCTAGAGCACGTTCAATCGCATTTCGTAAGATGTTCTTGGGGAGCACGGGTTTCGGCTCAAGCATCAGCGGGAGGAGAATAACAAAGGGGGGGGGGGGGGGGGGGGGCGGGAATGAAAGAAGTGTGCACTCTATTTTAATGCAAAGACCCCTTTTTGTTCCGGCCAACACGGGGAGAAAATTGATTATGGAATTTTCCTCGGAATGGCTAGAGTGAATATTCCGCGTTTGTGCTCATTTTTGTGACGTAGCGCCATCCGCGTTATTACAAACCGGCGTCGAAGTGGGCTGAAAACAACACTTCCAGCTGTCGCATTTGATACTTCAAGCGTTCCAGCGTCTCTGCATCCTTGGGTTAGCTTAGTGGCTCAAAACCTCACCCCGGTATGTTCCAATAAACCCGACGCCGGTGTGAAGGGGGGGAGGGGAGAGAGAAAGAGAGCAAAAAATAGTGAGAGACTATACTAACAAGACATTCCATCGCAGTTTTAACGTCGGGGTGGGGACTGAACCCGACCTCTTGAGCAGTT
Source organism: Amblyomma maculatum (assembly GCF_055883805.1). NCBI lineage: Eukaryota > Metazoa > Arthropoda > Arachnida > Ixodida > Ixodidae > Amblyomma > Amblyomma maculatum. Next base: position 153,940,366 of record NC_139346.1, read on the forward strand.
TTTTTTTTTTTTTTAATTAGACTTCTCGTTATTTTAGTTGCTTGAATGATAATAATTATTATAGCTCTACTCTTTTATTTCGTTATACGTTTGCATTGGCCTCATTGAGGGAGCCAAACTAAGTGAAGAAGCCAAAGAAAATAGATGAAGAGAATAGATTAAAAAAGGTTCCTTTCTTTTTGCAAAAAAAAAAAAAAAAAAAGAGTGTCCGCTGTCATTAGTTCTTCGTGGTTAGTGTAAAATCAAGCCGCGCAAAGGTGTCCACAGACATGAGATCAAGTATGTGCCCTTAATATATGAAAAGGGCCCTCATTGCATTTAGCGCTAACGAAACTTAGTTACAAGCGTGAAAAGCATCCAGTAACTACTCATTCATCTGTTAGAATTTTTCTTAGTTTGCCGTCGTCGTTCTCGCCGGATGATTACTACACGCATTCGTTGGATTTCGTGAAGCTGTCAATCAACAGAACCCAGTAAGGCGGAAAGATGCACCTCTTGCAATCTAAATGTCGTACGTCGAAACTGACTTCACCATAACTAAATTATTTGTCTTGTGATTTCTGCTCCTTAAATATCGACTGTACCCATATGTCTATCCCGTAGAGGCGTTCAATGACTGCACCCGAGCATCGTCACGTTACACAACATACCAACTTCAGAAAATGACTGCACATGCCAGAAACCGCAAAAACAAAAAAAAAAAAAGGAAAGAAGAATCAGAAGAAGCACTATCGGTGATGGCGGTCGGTGCTTTCACCGTACTTTTTCTCTGAATGTGCTTATCGCCCAGCTGTGCACCCTGGCTCGAAGGTCCCACGCAAGGAGGCAGAATGGACACCTAGTTGCAGAGGCTGGTGAACAGCCGGATATGGTTCGTGAACAACGTGGGCGTTTACATAACCATCGCAATAGAAGGTGTTTCTATCCTGGACCTCGCTCGCATGCTGGCCTATAGTCGCCCACCGACCGGGGCAAGGCGAAACGGATCGCCGAATACGTGTGTAGCTACATCAAGTTATGAGGCAATGTGTACGGTCAGCTGTGGTGTACGGCTATCAAGTAGAGAGGAGCCGCGGTGGCACCAGAACGAAGCCTGCTCGATTAGAACAAAGGTATTGGTGACGGCGCCATCGAAAGGTGGCAAATAAGTAAAGGTAGACATGGGAGAGAATCAAAGAACAATATTCTTGCAGCCTGCAAACTGTTTGGCCAGCCCACTACGGTTGCTCAGTTGTTAGGGCGCTTGAAAGAATACCAGATGGTCGAAATTTCCAGAATAAACCACTATGGCGTCCCTTATACATTGAGTCGCTTTGGCACGATAAAATTCATAAACCAAACCATACTATTTGAACAAAAACCTGGTGTTCGAAGCAATACCATTAATTGTTTACGCGTCATATATTGGACCACGTCGACCTGACTAGTCGCATCAAGATCAGGCCCGTACATGTCCACTACGCGCAACTGCAGTAAATGACCCCATAGGCGTCGACAGCATTAAGTCGTGTTCACACTACACCAAGTTTCCGGCGAGCGAAGCGAATTCGGCCAGATTCGGCCGCTTTTGACGCCGACGAGGGCGGAAGGCGCCGCGGCGAGGGTGATTGGTCCGCGACCGATTTTCCGCCTTCACTGCGGAAGCGATGAATGGGCCATTGACGTCACGTCTGGTCAGAATCCGGTATAACGGCGATCATTGCAGCGGGGCGGGCCGACGCTTTTTCTGGCGAGGTGCCGCATGATGCGATAAAGGAGCACCCAATCCTTTACGACAAGCGACGTTTATATTTCAAAGACGTGACATACAAGGAGGACCTGTGGAAAAAAAATATTGGCTAAGAACTGGGACTGAGCGGTACGTATAATTGTTTTTATATGCCGATGCTTGCGAGGACTGCTTTTCGGATGCTGATACTGTACTTTCTGCTATCTTCATCCTATGCATGCGGACCTCGCGCGATTGTGTACGACGCATGTATTACGCACTGCGATAACCAGCACATTGATTACCATTTGGCTTATGGCGCTGCTTGAGAAGTTTTTTTTTTTTTTTTTTTTTCAGTTTCCAGTGCGGTATACTTCTCGTGTGCAGCCTAAAATGGGACGGATAGTTGTTTTCGCGCCACTGCTAAATTTTATTCTCGTGCGATCGTGTACGACACAAGTATTACGTACTGCGAAACGAGAGCACCGAGAATTTCGCTCATGCCGCTGTTTGCACCTATCGCATGCATACGCAGCTGGTGCGAGCATGCGCTACGTGCTCTTATTACTTTGCTTGTGCCGCTGTGGACTCCTGTGTCATACATGTTCGTCTCGTACGAATATGTTGCAGTGTATAGCACAACGGTAGCAGCGCTGGGTGCTCGCTGACAAGCTCTAGGGCGGCTCGTGAGTGCGATGCATTTTTAGAGATTTACTTCCTGTGGCGAAAGGCTAATCGCGAATTTTTCGCCTCTCACAATGGGGGCTTTAGATTTCGTGCATTTAAAAGCTAATATTAGTTCGGTCGGGCTGTGCCGAAGCGCTGTGCCGTACAGATTACATAAATTAAAGCGTCAACGCTGAAGTGACTGAAAGAACACGTGAACAGAAAATGAGAAAACGTAAATTATTGCTTACTGCGCTTGATAACCAGTAGTTTTTTCTGTAGGGGCCTTCTGTCAGAAAAAAAGTTTTAAGAATTTAATAGACACGTTTTCCAAAATAAAAATCAAACTAGGTCCAGTACGAGGAGTGGAACCGGAGCTGCTAACATTCCTACTGTGAAGTGGAAACACTTCGAACAAATAAAAAAATCCTTTTTAATTCAGGGTATTGATTTATTATTGAACGGAAATAAATCTGAAGACCAGCCAGATGCCACCACTCACGTCACCGTTCCAGATCCTGCAGTGCCAGGAACATCTGGCTCGTCATTTGAGTCAGGTGGGCCCTCTCCACTCCACAAGCAGCTACAACTGAAAGGTAACCATCCGAGAATGTAAAGAGTGTAATTTCAGGCATTGAACTTCAGTGCACGCCATCTGCCCTAGTATTTGCATCCAGATGGAAAGCAGAGTAGAGGACTGCGATTCTGATGTGGAACGATATATGTTACAAAATGACATCCAGTCGTTCATCTCTCTTTTAATGCATGCTTACTTGAACCTAATTAGTGGCCGCGGTGATTGCTTCTGAAACGAATTTATTTCGGTCTTCACAAATATTCCATTTTCTAAAAGGCCAAGGCCGAACAAAAGGCGGCGCTCACCAAGTAAGGCACAAAGGTCGAACATAATTTTATACATGGAAAATTGGTGTGAAAAACGTCTTTCAAATTTCAGCTCATCAGAAGCAGCCCCACATGCTGCGTTTGCTGCTGCCTGTCTACAGTACATGCAGGTTTTGCAAAGTGAGAGCCAGTGAGCTCTTGAATAATAGCTAGAGCCACGGGATGCAGTGTATCATACATGCGTGGCACTAGCTTGGCAGCTAGGAATGCTTCCACTGAAAGAACAGTTGGACATAATCTTTGATATACGAAAGTTAGTATACAATAGGGTTGCAACAGGTTTGGCATATAAAGGATCCTACAAATTGACAACATTATCCTGCAGTTTTAAAATTACTGACAAGAAATACCTAAGGCATATACTAATGACATATATCATGCCAATTGTTTTTTCCTTGGCGCACAAACAAGACAGCAAGCAAATTTTCAGGAGAATATCAAATGTGAGTTACAAAGTACAGTGTAAGAGCAAAGCAGAAATAAATGTTACCATTGTCTACACTTGGCTGCTTCTTATCTTCTCCTGCCACGATACTTGGCCGCTTGTGTTGAAGTACTCGTACAACATCTCCCTGGTAGCATGTGCAAGCCTAAAAGGAGAACACATGGATAATTCGAGAGAAAAATCACTCTCCGTCTCTCTTTCTTTCTCTCTCTCTCTTCAGATCATCAAACTGACAGCTTTGACACCTAGTTATAAGCACACTTCGCTGAGTTAAATGTAACCAGTAATTCAGTTTCTCTAAGCTTATTTCCCAACAGGATGATTACATGGTTGGGTAACAAGCGGGACGTGCTTCTGTCGCTATTATCCCCATGTGTCAAAGGCACGTCCATCAATAGGCTGGTAAACTGCGGGTCCGCTTGAATTCAGTGACCTAGCAGAGACAAATTTTGTGCTTTATTAAAAAAAAAAAGTCTAGAAAGGCTATAAAGACGTAAATGACTAAATCAGTATAAGTACGAAGTGAAAAGAAATTTTAATGGGAAGGCTAAACGGGTATATTCATTTGTGCAGCGCACATCTTACTCTCACTGTTGGGTCTGCCACTCACTCGCACGCAGGGACGTGTGGGCCACTCCGTGGGTCTAATCCCTGCTCTTGCTATCACAATTATGCTCACCGGAAAGTGACTTAACGTAGCTATTATGGAGAGAAAACTGGACGATGGTTACGTGGTTCAGTAATGCCGAATTTGGAGCGCAGCTCAACGAGTGTTTTAGTTTTGCAATTCGGCCGAGGAAAGAATTTCATAGACAATTTTTTTCTTTCATGCATGTGCAGTTTGAGCTTACTCTATGCTGTCCCTAATGGCTGTATCGTTCAAATGGCACTCAGTACTTTTCCAGTTCATGACTGTAAGAAAGGAGGCGCTTTCATGACACCTGCTGGCGGTGCTGCCATGTTTCCACGATCTTGCCTCCAAGGCCTGTGGACATAGCGCGTTTTTCTTCTGCGCGAGCACATATAACAATAGATATTTGTGCATACATTACTTTTTTTCAAAGACATTGATACGACTGCACTAATGGCTCCATCTACGGGCTTCCCTTTCCGGTTTCAGTCCCCGTTCATGCACTTTGCTACTTACTAAACCCCTGTTCTTTTAATCTGCGCCCGTATTACATCAAACGCCATTTACAGCAGACTAGGACATCTTCGAAAGCTGCCCAGTTATGTCAATGACCACTCGATATAGATATAAAGCTCCACTTTCACCATGTGATCCCAATTCCCCTGTGCGGCTTATTGGGTTTCATACCTGACCTGTGATTCAAGGTTTCCAGGTTCCATTTCTATGCCGCCTTCCCATTTGACAGCTACCGAGCTGGCAGCTGGACACCCGTGTAAGAGTCTATACCATCTGCATAACTGCAATCTATGACACCCGTAAACTCCAACATGCCGGATGCATGCTCACGATTTTTCGTCCACAACTCTCACTGCCTAGCCTCCTCCTCCGCTTTCTACGTTGCACTTACACCTTGACCTCTTTCTCCGCTGCATCTCACTCTTCGGGCGCCCCAGCAGTGGCTACCTGCGGCACCCTATACTCGGGGTACAGTTAAGCTCTGCATTACCCATACCGGGAGCATCTTCCCGTTTATCCGCTGTAGGCTGCCTATAAAAATTCCATGAACTCCGGACGCTTTTAATAACTTTCCACCTAAACATTCATACTGCTCTATACAAGTATACGAAGCAAACATAGTGTCTAATGTAACTGGTTGACTGTTAAAAGAGAGGGTTTCGCCTACAGCCCATATACTTTTAACAACTCACGCATGGTGATGAATCTAACCTTGTGCTTTTCTGTACTAACGTCGCGCAGAACAGGGGCAAAGGCAATCTTTTGTATGGAATGTTGCGTTGAGTCTACTCCGGTAGCGGACCAACGGGTAGCGAAGACCCGAGTCAGACGCCGGGCTGCAGGCACTTGAACATTCGGAAGTGGCCACCCACGCAGAGACGGGCCGAGAGTTAGAGAGAACTTAACGAGGGTTTATTTACATGGCGAACATCTGAAAAGGTACACATAAGAGAGCACCCGGGCTCTCGTATTTAACAACTTTCTTCTCCCCCAAGTACCTAGTTAGGAAATTTTTTTCTGTTTTGTCAAAGTCTAATCACATTCGAGTTCCTGACATACACAAATTTCGGGAACCGCCCACCAGAAACGTCGTCCCAGCGCACTCTTTTTCACTCTTGCGCCACGACGGCGACTCCACCGGGGGAAGACAAGCATGGGGTCTCAAGGAGACTTGTGGCTGTCCAAGGTCGAAACCGTGCGCCACCCACGCGGACCCTTCGCATGGGAGCACTCCGCGGGGATGGAATGCAGTGACCGCTCTTCCCCATGGGGGGAGGGGGAGGAGACGACCCGCTCTTCCCTCGGCGTTAACACGCCGGCGCCGCGGCGCTCTGTTTCCAAACATAGGCGCGTCCGTTCTTCGGCGAATTCGTTAGCGTCTCTGTGCACAGTCCTCCGGACACAAACTGGGGCAACTGCTGCCGTCGCTGCCGACATGCGACACCGCGTTGCTGCGTCCTGGGTGGTTCTGGCGCCGCAAACTCCGAGGTGGTCGCTTGAAGTCTTCTTAGAAAAACGGACGCCCATTTCGTCATGTGCACTGTCTCGTTACTCGGGAAGTTCGAAACGTAACAGGGATAAACACAGCTATTAGGAGTGGAGCTCAGTTGGCCTTGAACGTGTTTGTACTTCAAATATATTTCTCATTATATTTGGGTTCTTTGATCGTCTGATAGACCACACAATGGGCAAATGCGTGGCGAAATCAGGAAGCGTTTTCTTCACGTAAAAGACGCGTTTATAATAGCTCGCATAGACCAGTGCTTTAAAGTTTCACTTGAGATAGTAGGACGAATACTGGGTCTGCTCTCCGCAACAACTTCAAACCTAGATCTTCGTTGAGAACGGTAGTGGAGTAACATCTCGTTCATTAGACCTCCGTTAATTAGGTAATTTCGATAATTAGAACAAGAAGCGCGATCCCGGCCGACGCCCACGTAAGCATATGGCTTCGGACGCTTGTTACTTCGGATGTGGGTGGGATCGCTCTGGTTCGTTCGGACGGAAAATAGTGTCGAGGTACGAACCAGCGGTTACCGAAAACCACTCCAAACCCTAAATTCCTTAGAACAGTGGATCCCGCGTACTCCGTGCAAATTATGACCGGCGCGACAACGATCGAAAGTTCCCTTTTGCGAAATACAGCTCAGTCGCATAGCTCTGGTTTTACTTCCTTAAAAGGACCATGAAAATCTATTTATGAAAGCTAGAAAACGCGCACGAACAATCGTTGTTCTATCAGCACACATAAAAAATTAAGCAAGATTCACTAACAGCATATATGTATATCGGCGAAGTTAAAACGATGCTCCTCCATTCCCCGCTCAACCCATCCCACATTGTGCTGAAGAACAGAATATTGTTACGTGAAGATCTATAGTCCGAAAGCTGTCCGCACAACTAACGTTGATCAGAGCACCGATTTCACAACCCTCAGCGTCGTCGTCTTCTCGGAGTCTGACTCACTTCTTCATCCTCAGCACGACTAGCTAATACCGCTAAGTAACAATATAAAGGAAAAAGGCCACAACGGCGCCCCAGCGCTCCTTGTCCTACCAGCATCCCTGGATCATGCCCAATTGAAAGGGGGCATCCAGAAATCCCAGCTGACGTCAAATGAAATGGGGCAGCTACGAATTCGCTGTGAAGAGTCGCCCTATTTGGTTGCGAGAGTTTGCCAAGAGCACTTTTTAAAAATTATTCGTAAATTATAGAGCCCTAGAAGAGCTTCTAAATTTGACACCTATAATCAGAGACTACTTGTACGAATTGTTGCAACATAAGATCACTGTAAATTATGTTTCCGACCGACCGACCGACCGACCGACCGACCAAATGACTGACTGAAAAAGTTGACTGACTGAAGTTTACGAATTATTTTCTCCGTGACTAGATGCCACACCTTCTTCAAATTTTATGAACTAATAGGCGCTTGTGCAGTAATCAAGCTCACTAACTTTAATTTTCATGCAACAAGGGTAAGCATAAAAAGTTTTATGCCAAGCACAGTATTTTTGACTGTAAGGGTTCTATTCAAAATTAAACAACAAAAACCCATCCTTAATTTTGCTCAAAATTCTTCCAACAATGCTCAAGACGTAGACACAAAAGGATGAAATGACATGTTATATTATTTTGTTTCTTATCAAGTTACGAGAGCTCAAACTTGTGTCTTTTGCATCACCGGCAAAACCGCCTCAATTAAGATTGTGAAGCAGCTGCAACTCCTCCCTCAGCTCTAATATATTTGCGAAATGCCATCTTTGAAACATAGTCGAGACCCTGGGTAGAAACCAAAATCTTTTTTTTTTTCTTTTTTAGTGCTGCGCATAAAATTTTGACGTCCAAAAGGACATAGCATGAGATCAAAGCATAAGCTTTAACAGAATGCAGCTGTTTTCATGATTGATTTTTCCTATCAGTGAAATGGTATCATAAACGTGCCAGGAAATGCATTAGCAAATACTGTGTAAATGTATATTTTGATCTCCTTTTGATGGTAGTGGATCAACACAGCTTGTGATGATGATTATTTCCGCTTGTTATTCTTGCAATTGAATCTATCATTCTTGCTTTGGATCTGTAATTATACTCCCGAGATCCATTGATAATTTGAGTATGCTATTTTTGTACTTGTGTAAACCAGTCCATTAAGAAGAAATGGACATGGGCAGGACATGTAGTGCGAAGAGAGGATAACCGATGGTCGCTGAGGGTAACAAACTGGATTCCAAGGGAAGGAAAGCGTTGCAGGGGGCGGCAGAAAGTTAGGTGGGCGGATGAGATTAAGAAGCTCGCAGGGGTCAAGTGGATGCAGCTAGCACAGAACCGGGTTAAGTGGAGAAATATGGGAGAGGCCTTCGCCTTGCAGTGGGTATAATCAGGCTGATGATGATGATGATGATGATGATGATGATGATGATGATGATGATGATGATGATGATGATGATGATGATGATGAAACCAGTCCATGTGTGCTCTGTCGCTGACTGCCTGGGCGAACGCGCGTTACCATGGACAGCGATACGTTGCGAAAGCGAGGATTTTTAAAAATGTAATATAAATTATCAGCTCCCTTTGGAAGGCTTGCATGTCGCTCGCACGCCCAGTGGTTATTCTCTAGACATAATGCCCCCATTTGATAGCCGTTTTCTGAACCCTCGTTCTGGAACACTTTAATCGAGTCACTGGGGTTACGCAAGTTTTGAAAATTGGCTTTGGTGAGAGGTATGGGCCAGACAGGTGCGGCCTATTTTTTAAAGCTAGAAATGGCTCAACAAGTTCGTGCTGCTTTTTGAAGCTCTTTTGTTATCGTGGAATACTGTTACAAAACATTCGTGCAATATATCCTTCATCTAGTAATAAAGGCGAATGGGACAAAGCACAATAAAGTTTTACAAATGGTTACGCTCTATTCATTTTTTCTAGGTATCGAGGAAACAAGGTAAATATATAATAAATTTTGTACCGTCTTGACATTCCCCACAGAAGATATCAAAAGTCTAATGGAAGCAGAACACAGCTGTCGCATTTTGCTCAATCCACTAAGACAGACTGCGACAGGGCGCTGCACTAAATTAATCACCCTTCGAAAATTAATGCATGGCGGACTCAAGCAATAAATAAACGCGAAGTTGACCCCATCGGTAAGGACACATTATTTTCGAGTCCAATGGCATGACAAACAATATATAGATCGAGGCAGAACCTGACGTTGTTTCGTTTTTTGACTACTTGAGATCAGGTATATAAGCTGTGTAGCCATGCAAGTTTTGCCTGCAACCTCACCACGCGATGGTCCATGCTTTTTTTGTGTCTAATAGAATGTACAGTCTTCGTAAAATGTATACGGCTCAAGAGGCTGGCTTCTAAGCACCCTAACTAGGCTCCTGGAAGCAACACTGGTATATGAAGAAAATTATAGAACGAGCCTCGTTACGAGGTTTAGAAGGAAAACCCTCGGACTGTATATTTCTGACAAAGACTGTACACTCTCATATTTCGATTTGGCTTCATTCCAAGTCGTGCTTCACGTGCTGCGGACGTGATTTAAACCTTTCAGTACGAATAAACAGTGCTTGTTATATTGTCAGTACACTTACATATTGCCGTCCTTGCTTACCGGAGAAAGTTCCGCGATTAGGCTTTCAACAAAAAAATGAAACTTTTCTCCTGCTTGTATTGTATGACTTGATTCATGGTTCTTTCGTGGGCGTCGTTAAAGGAGACAATAAACCCCATCTGCTCTCGAGAGGTTTCTTCTTGTTTTTTTCGCACCTGTTGGCAATCACCAATCTTCTTGTGTACCTTCGACTCACCGTGCAGTGCGCGAAAACAATGGCTGAGCCATGAAGAAAACAATAAAGTGCTTTTGTGTGTGGTTATACTTTATCTCTAAAGAACACCACAATATCACGTTTTTCACCGTGTTCAGCTTGCTCCAGAAATAATTTCCCTGTAAGAACAAGGGCTACAAAATATGTTTGAACTTCAACCTCTCTACCGTTTTCTCGAGAGTGTATAGAGTATATTTTGTGTCAATTTACCAATCCTAGTATTATTTGTACATGACTTAGATTCACGTCATTCTGTTTGCATATAATTCCTCTGTCCATACGTTCTCGAGTATTTTTATATTATGACGGCAATGCTCTAGCAACGAGTGTTTTCTTGGTTTTGCATTGAGTTCAGTCGTTGTGTTCGCTCAGTAATGTTCTCTCTTCTCAGGTATTCACATTTTTTTCTGTGTTGTGTACTGCGAAGCTGTAGCTGTCATATTTTGATGAGCAGTACATCGCCAGTACAGGTTTCTAAAACCTCTACGCGTAAACCAAGTCGTACTACAGCAAACTTGTCATAAATATTGAACTATATATATTTCAAATACAGTTAAATCCAGCATAAAAGGGGACACATTATCCACCTGGAGACAGTAGCTGTTCATTAAGCGTCAGCGAAATGTGCACACTTTTCTTTCTTTTAAACAGTTTTCCTCTGAACTAATAATGTCCGTAACATATATTGAATGTTAGTGAAGTAAAATAAGAAACCGTTTTTGTACTCAAATTGACTGGCCCCCCCAGTCGGAAAGAACTACAGAACCGTGTCAGAAATACGACAAAATATTCTGTATTTCTGTCATAAACATTAGATTTTTCCGTAGTTCTGTAGTACTTTTCTGTAGTTATATAGTTTTTCCGTAGTATATTTCTGCTGTCTAGTTCTGTAGCACTTTCTGTTGTAACTACAGAAATGTCTGATGTTACTACAGAACGTTCTGCTGTCACAACAGGTTTCTCGTCGAATACCGCACAGAAATTCTGTCGTAACAATAGAAAGTTTTCAGTCAACAAACTCATCCGTGATGCAGATGCAACCTTTCGGAGCGCTGCCGAGCACTAATGACGGGCCTGCCCACAACGTTTCCTTGAAACAGACTTTGTTGACCGAGGTCACGCAGCATGTCAGCTAGTCTATGATTCTTCTGAACACTTTGAATGTGTTTCAAGTCTGCTAAGGAATTCTACTTTTCTTTATTAACATTTTTTTTTCCCTCTTCGTTCTTCGTGGTCTCTTTCTGAGCGTATTTAATACACGTCAAAAGTGCAGAAGTCAAGAACAACAAATTTTCCAGCCTGCAGCTCCATCCCGGCAGATGAAAAAAAATGTAGCACGACTCTCTGCTGAGCTGACGCAGCGGGGTTGAGTTCTTTCGCGTGCATAAACCGGATCCACACACGGAAGCCGCTACGAACGGTGCAGCTTCCATGAATCCGCAAGCAGGCCCACAGTGATATGCACGACCCGCACTCTCATCTGAGCTCGAGTGACGCATAGCAATGAGGATCTGCGTTGACATGATAGTGGCTGCATATCATTTTCCTTCATAGGTGTTACACTATACGAGGGGTATTAGGTACTGTACGTATACATGTAGGCCGATTGTACTTAACAGGTAGATTACGACGGACAGTATCTTTGCCATTGCATAGTGAAGAATTGGAAAAGGCATGGCATTATAGGCACTAGGTGCAAGCTATCATTTTAATTCAAAACACATAATATTTATACTACTGTTCGACTGTTTAATTATTCCTTATTGATAACATCTTCAAGCGCCGCTTGTATATTGTCTTTTTTTCCTGAGTTAGGCATCTGAAATATCTGTATTATCGGGGATTTATTTAAGCACGTGTTACTGCCGCAATGGGCATTTTTATTATGTTGTGTGTGTTAAGTGTAAATGCTCCGTATGCACACCTGCTTGGACCTCCTAAGGGGGCCTGCAATACTGAAAATAAATAAATAAATGTGATAATTATTGTTACTGTTCGAGCTGTGACCAGAGCTTTGGGAAAGGGCGAAGGAGAAACATTACCCGCCACTCTCTCTCAACGTTTGTTCTTTTAGAGAAATATATTTTGATTAATCGATTTATTTATTTATTTATTTATTTATTTATTTATTTATTTATTTATTTATTTATTTATTTATTTATTTATTTATTTATTTATTTATTTATTTATTTATTTATTTATTTATTTATTTATTTATTTATTTATTTATTTATTTATTTATTTATTTACCAATGTTCCCTGTTCAAAGAACACACTAAAAGAACGATAGGAAAGAAATATAACTACAATTTGCCAGAATGGCGCGGTATCGATGCCGCCTTCGAGAGACAGAATGTAGTTCCGAATACACAACAAAAAATTGGCAGGGTATCCTTTTTCTTCGAAAAACTCTACAAGTCTGCAACACCTGATGGATTCGAGAAGTTCGTGCATCATGCCACTCCTCATCCTCAAGGAGGCCCAAAAGGCTTCACGCTTTCAGAAGTCAGTTCGAACGCAAGAACAAAAGCAAAAACTGGAAAACTGCCAAAACCTTTTGTACTAGGCAGCTGCTTTTCTTCCTACGAACTTTCCTGCTGAAATGTCTAGCTACATTTTTCTCATTGTTTTGCTTTTCTGAGCGGCTTTCGACGCAACGCGCCAAAGAAACATGACATAGTTTGTCGGGGCACACTCAAGCATTCCCGCAGCACACCTTACAGCGAAAGCGTTTTAGACTCCATCGACAGATGGCGGCACCAGGCTCGGCGAACGCAAAGACGAATCCCGCGAAAGTAAAATAAACTCTTCAAAAGCTCTCCTTTTTCCCCGAACGTAACGCTTTCCACCGGGAGCACTGCATAGATCGTCAATAACAAAAACTGGGCCACTCCAGGAGCATTGGAGCGATGTGGCCTAAGATAAACCGAAAAAGAAACAATAAAATGACCCGATGAACAGAACTAAAAAAAAAAAAAAAGAAAGGAAGAAACTGCGCCTTGTATGTGCGTCTGTGTGCATCGATCTACGCTTGCCAGAGCGCACCCACTTCGAGCGCTGCACTCCCCGCCCCTGGAAAAAAAGTGGTGGTCACGTGGTGCGGCGCGGAAGCTCGATTGGACGGCGCCGGAAGCAGACGAAAATTTGCTCGACTGGCAGACGACGCAGCAAATCAAGATGGCTGCCGCCACCACTGCTGCCGCCGCAGCTGCTCCACAAACGATAGCTCGCTCCAGTCGGCCGTGTTTCAAGATGAACTCGCGTTCGCGCTTTCGGCTCGCGTCTCTGGCAGCGACGCGCTGCGGCTCCCTACTTTACTGAACTGCTACGCGCGAGCTGAACAAAACGGAAGCTTTCTGTAAGTGCATTCGGTGATTTCGGAACATGCCCTAAGAGCTCGAGCAGCACAAGCGCAGCGCTCCCCGAACGACATCATGGCACGTCGTCGGAACAGCGAGATCCTGTGGTCGCTTATGACCCGGATCAAATCACCGCACAGTTTCCAGGTGCGCAGGTTCTCCGGGACGATGGAGAATGGAGCCGCCGGAGGGAAATCTAAAGCCAAGAAAGGAAACGAAAAGTCGGCTTCTTCGTCGTCGTCTTCGCGCAACGCTGGGCCCAAGTCAGCGTCTCGGGCGCGCTTGTGTCTTATCGTATCGGCGATCGCACCCGGATTGACGTTCGGTGTGTTTGTCGTGGTGGGAAACGCTGCTGCTGTGGTATCCGCAGGTGCCGTCGTACCGTCTCTACTTGTCGCCGCCGTCGCATCATTGCTGGCTGGTGAGTTTTTTTTTCTTTTCTTTATCTTAGTATTTTTTCTTTCAGCTTCCCTTTGTCGTGACCCATCTTTGCTGACGCGCGCGTGCATGCGGCGCGCAAGATGAAGCTTTCTTTCGTGTCTACCGACACCAGCTGTGGAGACGTCACTCGCTCGCCTGACACAAATGGGTTAGCAGACGGCAGAAACAAGGCGACAGCGGGCGACTGTACTCATTCTTTGCACTCGTAACAGAGCCTGTAAATAAGCTCACCGTGACACAATAACGGCTGGCTGCGTGCAAAATGCTAGGCGCGTCGAAGAAAAATTCAGTGCCAAGCCTTCACTTCGCACTTTGGCGTAGAAGCTTGCGTTGGCAATGTTTGGTTGAGTTCGACTTGATCAGGCGTATACATGATGCAACTGAGGACCTACTCCTTGTGCAGAGCCATCAGAACCGTGGCCGAAGACGCCTGAACGGTCTTGGCAACCGTCTTGCTTATGTCACTTGCACTACACAGAATCTGAAGTGATGCCACATGTTAGCTATATGTAAACAAGCGGAACAGAATAAACACAATGGCATGCGCCAATGCACCAAAAGCTAAATATAATCATGTGCTAACCGTTACGACGTGAGGTACAGGTTTGATAACGCCATACCAAGCCTCTAGGCGTGAGTAAAGCATTTCCGGCATCACGAAGCTAAGCTGTCATATTCATTTGTGTGGCTTACTCTGTTAATGGCATGGGCTCAAAACTAATACGTTCATGACACAATTTCTGACACGGTGCCATTTTACTGCCAAAATTTCTCTTTCCTGGCATGACGATGGTCGAGATTACGAGTAAGGTGAAGCCCTACTGAAAAACCAAAAGTTCTACAGGGCAATAACCTCATAAAATCTCACCTAATCGCCTGGACTTTCATACGGTGCACGCCATTATCATAAAATATCGTACATAATTTATGATAATGTACAAGAAACTATGAGACCTTATGCAATTATATGCGACATATATGTGATTTTTTTATGTGAATTGAGTGAGATGGTGTGAGAAAATGTGAGGTTATTGCCTCATAAAACTTTACCAGTAGGGAGTCTCTAAGCAATCGACGATGTTCATTTTGTATGCCGACATGACGGCAGTCCCACCCAAGTAGCACCGAAATGTTATAATAACGTTATTAATTTGTTTGAGTCAAACGTTAATAAATGTTCTTAATTACAATTTTCTAGCGTTGCTGAAACATTAAGCACACACGTAATTATAATATTATTCTAGCAGTGTACATACATTTATATAACAATTCAGTAACTTAAAGCAATGTTAAGATGATAACAACAATGAGGGATCGAACTCCGCAAAAATATATTACGCGCATGCACGCTAGCAACTTCATCAACTTTGAATGAAGAGTGCTACAGGAGCAACTACAGCACAGTACAACATAGCGTACAGCTATATATAAAGCATGTCGCCTGATGCTCTAACCCAGGCTCATGCGTATGTATGTTACCCGTGAGCAGTGCAGTGAAATGTGTCAGTTGTGAACTGTAGACAATTACAGTTTTTAAACGATTCTTAATGTATATGTATAATCTGTAGCTGGCGTGGTGTCAAGAGGTTTAATTGCAAAATTCTGTTAGTTATAGTCTATCATTACTGCTAAAAAATCCGGGAAAAAGCCTTGAAACAGTGGTAAATTAGGTACTTGAAGGGATCATGTTGAATGTATTTTTAACGTTGTAGTAACGTTTTCATAACGTTATAAGTTAGTGCTTCACAGACATACATACAATGTTAATAAGAGTTTTGTCTTGCATTATAGCATGGTTACTGTTTTGACATTGAGCATAAATGTTATGGTACAAGCTTCGCGTCTTATGTATTTCCATGTTACAACTAGCTGGGCTTGTTTTAATGCTAATTTTCAGCTTTATATGGGACATTACATATATGTTTTGAACATACACACATTATTTGCTAAGTTTAAATGTGTCATACAAATGCTTTATTGCTAACATTAGCATTTACTTATATCATAAACGTTGTGCAAGCATTTGGAAGTCAACAAATAACATTTAATGTTACATTTTAATGTTAGATTAACATTATTACATAACAAATAACGTTTCTTGAACATACATAACAAATTATTAACGTTATTACAACGTTTTGCGCTACCTTCTGCAGTCTTCTGTTTTATCTTAAGTGTATCCGAGATTCGGTAGAGTGAGTGCATACGCTGGAAAGCACGTGAAGTGCGCTGGCGCGTTGATAAATTGAGAAGAAAGGCAGCTCTAGTGTCAGCTTCTCGTACACACTTCCTCCGTTCCTTCTTTTCTTTTTGTTCTTGTTTTCTCTCATTGATCGCATTATTACAAACGCCAGCGCTACTTTGGACTTCAGCGTGGTGTACTCACTGCTGACGTTTATGCTCTGTGAGTCACTGCGCGTTACAAATGCGATTTATAGACGCCTTCTTGCGTCTCCAAAGCACACAGTTTGCACGTTGACTCCGCAGCGCTGAAAGGCACTTTATGTGCGTACGAACGAAAGGCGCACGCAGCATATATATACGCGTGGCTAACGCCAGCCAGTGTGACGCCCGAGTCATGAATCAGCGCATAATGACATTCTAAACACGACACTTCGGTGGCACCGTGACAGAAAATGTAGAAGAGCACGAGAACGGAAGCGTCAACAGGGATGAAACGGAAATGACTCGTCGCTCTGACAGCTCTGCACAACGAAACTCTGTCGATCTGTTAGCGCTGACCTTGTAGCACCCTGTCAATGCGTATGTACCGATGCGGACATAAGTGAAGGGAGCCCGCTTTTCCGTTTCAATTGCACTCACACTTTATGTATTGGACATAAGGAAACAATATTTATCCAAGCGAAAGCGCGCACTGAAGGCCACTACAAGCCTGCAGACACTACGGCTGCCAGTTTCAATTATGCAACGCGTGATAAATGTTAGAAAATTGCGTGCTCTGTTTACTTTTGTCCGCACCGGTACGGGCGCTGCTAAAGCTAAAAAGAAGGTCTTGTTTGCGATATAATATATGAAGTTAATTGCTCTCCATTCATGCGTCCTTGGATAACATGTTACATGGAGGATATAATGATCATGCAAATTACCAAATGCACCAATGAATTTCGGCCATTGTTTTTATTTTTTCGGAACAGTTGCCTTGTATACCCTTTACGGCACCTGTGCACAGCGTGTGCCCAAGCTTGCATGTATGCGCGTGTGGGACAGTCGAATCCTACACTCCAAAGCGACCTTCAGCGCACACGTACAGCCATCTGTCAGACATGTGACAGGCTTCTGATACCTACAGCGGCTGTTTTGTCTGGCGACGCATCGTCAGCGTTGTCGAGTTGTCGAAAATAAAAGGCAGTATACGAAACGCATAAATCGCAGTTGTGGACAGAGTAGGGTAAACAAATCGCGAGTTTCGCGCAGGTAAACAATCCGCGACGCCTTCAACGAAAGACTGCACCCTACAGCAACGTAGAGGGGTTAGCTTCATGCGCTCAAAGCTGTGCTCCAACTTCTTCGTCCGTTCGTGCATCGTCTCGTGCACGTATACAGACCACGCTTAAGTGCACGGTCTACAATCAGTCCTTCAGTGCTGCTGTGTACTGCATGTGCCGCGCAACGACTTTGCAGAGGAATTGAACTGTGCTTGATTTAAATCAAACGCGTGTTCTTCTTTTCCACAGCTGAGTTCGCGTTGATCTTACGTCATATGCTTCTCATAAAGGCAGTGGTCGCCTGGGGGCGAAGATATTTTGATATTTCAGGCAACTAGTATTTGAGGATAGCAAATTTCTTCTCAAGCGGCTGCCCATACCCCGGCCGGCTCCCGCTCTCTGAAAATTAAAGTCAAGCATGGCGGAAGGATGCGAAATTCAATCTATTTAAAAACGATATTGATTATTGAAGAAAAATAAACGAGCACGAGACCTTAGAGTACACCAAATAAAATTACCCCTTAAGAATACCTCGCATTTGCAAACAAACTGACCAACACCAATTTCGCCACTAAGTGCTTAATTACGCACTTGAACCTCATGCGAACGGCGACAGCAAAATAAGCTGCCCCTTCCTATTCAGATTTTTTTGTAAACAAAACGCACGTTTCGTTCTCGTAGAAGGTGCTTGCTTGCACGTACCCGTCGCTGTGGCGCAGTGGTTAGTGTCCTCGACTGCAGTGCCCAAGGATGCGGGATCTAACCCCGGCCCCGGTGGCCGGTTTTCGATGGAGACGTGTGCTGTGTGGTGTCGGTGCACGTTAAAGAGCCCCAGGAGGTCGAAATTTCCGGAGCCGTCCACTACGGAATCTTTTACAGCCTGAGTCGCTTTGGGACTTGCAGGTGAACAATCCTCTATGCCTTTCGCGAAAGTGGACCCCAACCATATAAACCAAACCAAAACAAAACAAAATGTGCTTGCTCTCAGCGCTCAAGTCTGGACGCCTTGCTTTTGTGACCAGAGCACCTGGTAAACAGTGAAGGGCAAACCGATTCAGATATCGCCTACAGATGGCACAGGAGAGAAGGGTGCAACGCAATGCTTGTGTGGCGTCTTTTGTCCCGTCTATCGCCCTGTAATCACGGAGGGTCCTTATTATATAGATCAACTCATCTATACCAATCCTGTCGTTGTTCTTTTCACCTTACTTCACCTTGTTTATTGACGTTATATTCATTTACTTTCTTGCGATGCACACCATGGCGTTGCCCCTAACATATGCAGGCGTCTCTTGCGCACTCATTTTCATCTCACTCTTCGTTAGCCACCGTCACCGAAGCGAAGCACCCCTGCCACAACCAGCTACGTGTCACCAACTGTTGCTTCGCCTCGTTGTTAGGCATACGAGACCGCGTAAGAACCCAATTTTCGCCGAATAAGCACACCTTTGGCACCCCTATGCAAATAGCAGCGGCCGCCGGTGAAAATCGATACTGCAGATGGTATCGACCCCCACGTGTTCCTCTGGCCAAGATCGCACCCCGGTTCTCGCCCGTGCCCTTAATTAGCTGCTTTTTTTTTTTTTTTCGCTTGGCTAGCCGGTCGTCTCTCGACCGCTCACCCAAGAAGTAACCGCCATTGTTTCCCGCGGTTTGCTGACCGTAGTGGAGACTCCAGAACATTGTATACGGTATAATGGTTCAATAAGACCGTTCTTAGTTCCCGAGAGTGAGGTATGCCCGGGCCGTCCTCGGAGTAGTGCACGCCTTTTGATCATAACTGCAATGCTGCGATTACTGTGAGTTCATTTATTTCGCCGAAAACTTAACAAACATCAGCATGCCCTCATTTTTATTCCTTTTTTTATTTCTCCTTGCGGAATGACGTTCCGATGATGAATGCTTACAAAAGTAGTAAAATGAAGTTTAGTAAACGAGCTAATTTTGACCATCGTCGTCATGATTGTAATGCTAGTATTAATATTTTAGCCTCTGCCTCCTCTTTCCACCTTCTTCGGAGGGCCAGATATCATGATACCACAAGGCCTACGTCCACCCGGATAGCGTTGCCACGACAGGCGCATTTTCATTGGCCAGCATTCTAAGCATGACACCCCATATAAGCATTCCCCAGGCGTCACATTTTCACTGGGGATGGACGACGTTATGCAAATTCCGATTTAAATGTTTTATGTATTACGCTCTGGTGCGGTAGAATTCATACCAAGAAGGCAACCTCTGGAGACAAGAAAACAATAGCGACAGCAGACCACAATGACGAATGAGAGGCCCTAATTGCCGCTTTTGCAAAGCACGTAGACCGCTTGACAGAGTAATCAATCTTGGCCCGCTTGAAGCCAGAGCAATTGTGGTAAAGTGCAGTAGAGGCCTCGCTGTGAGGCTCTCTACTTAGCCCCGGTTGTGATTAACTTAATCGCTCACAGAGCAAGTCCTATTTATGCGGCACTGCAGGTAAGCACTTTACTAATCAGAAACTAACCAACATGTGGTGCTGGCGAAGACTTGAGAATTCCTTGGACTGCCAGAAGATCAAATCAGTCGATATTGTCGACCATAAACCCTGACTGCTCATTGGAGAGTCAAATTCTAAAGTTAAAGCTCGGCTACTTTGGTCATCTGATGAGAAGAGAGGAGTCGCTGGAGAAAGATTTGATGTTGGGAAAGGTTGAGGGTCACCGGAGAAGGGGTAGGCAGCGAACGCGATTGTTAGATGGCATCCTCGAGGCACTGCAGATGAAGTTATGTGATGTTAGGAAGATGGTGAGAGACCGGAAAGCGTGGCATGACATGGTCCATAGGGTCACGAAGAGTCGGACACGACTGAACGACTGAACTGAACTGAACTGAACCAACATGACGAAAAATGACACGGACATCTCTGCCTTCACCCATACGTTTACTGAGTACGATCTGCTTATATCGTAAGCCCAATGTACGTCATCATCATCATAATCAGCCTGATTATACCCACTGCAGGGCGAAGGCCTCTCCCATATTTCTCCAATTAACCCGGTTCTGTGCTAGCTGCATCCACTTGACCCCTTCGAACTTCTTAACCTCATCCGCCCACCTAACTTTCTGCCGCCCCCTGCTACGCTTTCCTTCCCTTACGTAAGTGCAAAGTATGTAAGAGAGACAAACTGCAGCAACCGTGGAGAAGTCCCAAAGCAAACAAGGGCTTCTCTTTTAGGGGTTACAGTTGCGGCAGCGCAGTTAGTCTGAAAGTACTTGCCAATGTAGCTGTGTCCAACTTTTCTGGCCTAAGAGTGTACATTACTGTACACTGTAAGAGTGTACATGAGGAAGAAAATTCATCATCATCATCATCATCATCATCAGCCTGATTATACCCACTGCAGGGCGAAGGCCTCTCCCATATCTCTCCACTTAACCCGGTTCTGTGCTAGCTGCATCCACTTGACCCCTGCGAACTTCTTAATCTCATCCGCCCACCTAACTTTCTGCCGCCCCCTGCTACGCTTTCCTTCCCTTGGAATCCAGTTTGTTACCCTCAGCGACCATCGGTTATCCTCTCTTCGCACTACATGTCCTGCCCATGTCCATTTCTTCTTCTTAATTTCCACTAGAATGTCGTTAACTTGAGTTATTTCTCTGACCCACTCTGCACGCTTTCTATCTCTTAATGTTACCCCTACCATTTTTCGTTCCATAGCCCTCTGGGTTGTCCTCAACTTAAGTAGAACTCTCTTGGTTAGCCTCCACGTTTCAGCCCCATAGGTGAGTACAGGCAAGATGCAACTGTTGTATACTTTCCTCTTGAGCGATACCGGTAAGCTGCTAGTCATAATCTGCGAGTGCTTGCCAAATGCGCTCCATCCCAATCTTATTCTTCTTGTTATTTCCTTTTCATGGTCCGGATCTGCGGTTACTACCTGTCCTAAGTAGATATATTCGCCTACTACTTCCAGTATTTCGCTACCTAATGTAAACTCCTGTTCCTTCCCGAGGCTGTTGAACATTACCTTAGTCTTCTGCATATTGATTTTCAAGCCTACCTTTCTACTTTTCCTGTCTAGGTCATCAATCATTATTTGCAGTTCATCTCCCGAGTTGCTTAGCAAGGCAATGTCATCAGCAAATCGCAGATTACTGAGGTATTCTCCATCTAGCCTTATCCCTAACTTCTCCCATTCCAAGTCTCTGAATACTTCCTCTAAACAAGCTGTGAATAGTACTGGGGAGATTGTGTCTCCTTGCCTAACACCTTTCTTTATGGGAATTTTGTTACTTTCTTTATGCAGAACTATGGTTGCTGTGCAGCCACTATATATATCTTCCAGCACTTTCACGTACGGCTCGTCTACCCCCTGATTTCGCAATGCCTGCATCACCGCCGAGGTTTCAACTGAGTCAAATGCTTTTTCGTAATCAATGAATGCTATGTATAAGGGCTGGTTATATTCCGCGCATTTTTCTATCACCTGATTGATGGTATGGATATGATCGATAGTAGAGTACCGTTTCCGAAACCCTGCTTGATCCTTTGCTTGATTGCAGTCTAAGGTTGTCCTGATTCTATTAGCGATTACCTTAGTAAATACCTTATACGTAACAGACAGTAAGCTGATTGGTCTGTAATTTTTAAGGTCCTTAGAGTCCCCTTTCTTGTGAATGAGGATAATGTTTGCATTCTTCCATGCTTCCGGTACCGTCGATGACACCAGGCACTGCGTATACAGGGTGGCCAGTTTTTCTAGCACGATATCCCCCCCGTCCTTCAGCAAATCTGTAGTTATCTGATCCTCTCCAGCTGATTTCCCCCTTTTCATAGTTTCTAGTGCTTTCTTGACCTCGTCCTTCGTCACTGGTGGAACGTCTGACTGTCTTTCCCTACCGCCAATCTCATTACGGTCCTGACTACTTTGGCTGCTGTAGAGATCTGTATAGAACTCCTCGGCTACTTTGACTATCTTGTCCATATTAGTGATGACGTTGCCCGCCTTGTCCCTTATCGCATACATCTGGTTTTTGCCTATGCCCAATTTCTTCTTTACCGCTTTAAGGCTTCCCCCGTTCTTTACAGCATGCTCAATTTTCTCCATGTTATACTTCCTTATATCGGCCACTTTGCGCTTATTGATTAGCTTTGATATCTCGGCCAATTCGATCTGGTCTGTTGGATTGGAAGCTTTCATACTCTGCCGTTTCTTAATCAAATCTTTCGTCTCCTTAGACAGCTTACCGGTATCCTCTCTAACTATCCTACCGCCTACTTCTACCGCGCACTCAGTAATGATATCTCTGAAATTATTGTTCCTTGCCTCTAGGGTAATGTCGCCATCCTCAGTTAGAGCTGAATACCTATTCTGTAGCGAGATCCTGAACTCTTCTGCCCTCCCCCTCACCGCTAATTCGTTGATGGGTTTCTTTCTTACTAATCTATTGCGTTCCTTCTTCAGATTTAGGCTAATTCGGCACCTCACCATCCTGTGGTCACTACATCGAACTTTCCCGATTACCTCTACATCCTGCACAGTGGCGGGGGTTGAACACATTATGAAGTCGATTTCATTTTTAGTCTCTCCGTTAGGACTTTTCCATGTCCATTTTCGGTTCTTCCGTTTGCTAAAGAAGGTATTCATGATTCGTAAGTTATTGCGCTCTGCAAACTCAACTAGTAACTCCCCCCTGCTATTCCTAGAACCAATGCCATAGTCACCTACTGCCTTGCCTCCTGCCTGTTTTTTCCCTACCTTGGCATTGAAGTCGCCCATTAGTACAGTATACTGCGTCTTTACTTTTCGCATTGCCGATTCTACATCTTCATAGAAGCTTTCAACTGCCTGGTCATCATAACTACATGTAGGTGCATAGGCCTGTACAACCTTCAGTTTATACCGCTTATTAAGCCTAATTACGATGCCTGCAACCCTCTCATTAATACTATAGAATTCATCTATATTACCCGCTATATACTTATTGACAAGGAAACCTACTCCTAGTTGTCGCCTCTCTGGTAAACCTCGATAACACAGTACATGTCCATCCTTCAGTACAGTATATGCCTCATTCGGCCTCCTAACCTCACTAAGCCCTATGACATCCCATTTCATGCCCTCTAGTTCCTCTAACAGCACTGCTAAACTAGCTTCACTAGCTAGGGTTCTAGCATTAAACGTTGCCAGGGTCAGAAGAAAATTACTGTAGCTTAAAGGTCCGCGCGAAAGAGTGGGGCCCATGGTCCAGGTCTTCAGTAGCCTCTCCCTTCCTTTGGGCCAGGTCATCCGGGTTGAAGCAGTTCAGCACGGTGTCTCATTGATCAATTGTGGAATTGGGGATGGGATGGATTCTCGGAATGTTGTGGGATTTAAACGGGATGTGGTAAAGAGACAGGTAGGCAATGCGACGGGGGCATATATTGCAGTAATACATGGGATGGTATTTGTTTAGGAGACTGAGGTGTGGAAATGTATACCATTAGTTTTGAGTCGAAACTATGACGGCCTCCCCCGCGTTCGACGTTTTGGCAGCGGTGAAAGCTTAAGCCATGGAAGGGCTAATGCTGTAAAATATATACGAGTATCGTTCCAGTACCGGCGTCAAGGCAGACATCGGGTCATCCCCGCCTTCTTGCCTTGCTCTCGCTTCGTCTTCCAGGGCGCGGTGTTTGAGGCTCAGGCTAGCTGCCGAGCTTCCTGGTTGCCGCAGACATCACTGTGCCCTGGAGTCCAGATCAATCGGATTTGCACAGGTGGTCCTTATTTGTGGGTGAGGCGGTTCATCGCTGTGGGAGATATTAAAGAAATAGTTTTAAGCTACTTCAGTGCCGCTTCAAAGTATTAACTGGGTGTTAAGGCTAAATGGGATCACCACCTTACGCAAAGCACTGCAAATACATTTCAATGAAAACATTGCTCATATATACCAAACACTCTCCTGACTGAATCCCTCGCCCACCTCCCACTCCCATGCGTCCCTTTCTTGTTTTCTTTCATGACCCGCACCGGCTTCCTCAAGATGCTCGATATACGCCTCTTTGTCGTCGGAGAGGTTTGTAACCTGCGGGCGTATTTATACGCTCGCAGAACATGGCGAGTCTCCCTTATTACTCCTTTCGCGTTTTCCGGGGCTGTCATTTCGAAAACGTTTCGAGACGTTAAAAAAAAAAAAATGGACGTACCGTTTCTTTATGACGCTGTTCGTAAATTCCCCCCGCCTTATATGACCGGCCCTAAAACTTTTCCAACCTACGTCGGAAGGCGGCCCTTACAATAAACGGCAGCCTTTCTCTATAGGGCGGTCTTTTCAGTCGATGCTCGTCGGAACGCATCGTCAAAGAATAAGAGCAAATGAAGCAGGCAGAAACACTGTAAACTTTAAAGAAGGTTAGGAAAAGGGGATCCCGTCAAATGGACGGTTCGTTCCTTTCGAAGGAGTTCCAAAACAACATGGTCACCAAGAGAAAGTGAAGGGGAAAACGAAAACAACGTATACGTGCTGGGGGTCAAATAATGGGCGCAAGGTATAGGCCGGCAACCCTGGTTCCGAAAGCTGGGCACGTCCGCCTCGTAACGGGCGCCTTCTTGCAGCGGCGAGAAGTATAGTGCTCTGCAAGCAGCGAGAGCGGCAGATGAGGGGCCACACAAGCAGTGCAACCGCGTGTCGACTACAGAAGCGTACATTCCTCGGCTGTATGCTGCAGCAGCTGGAGGCGTGGCACGGGAATTGACGGGCTTTTGTACCCGGGTCACACGGCGCGCCCCGCTTGCCTGCCTCGTTCCTCTTCGACCCTTCGGTCACCCCGCTACCGTTGTACCCTGTTTTCGCTGACGAGTCACGGGAGTGCTTTAGCGTCGGATTTTTTGTTGTCCCGCTATATAATTCGCCTGGAGCGTATGTAGGTGACGTAACTGTTTTCCCGTCATTTTAGGGAGTGGAAGTACCTCGCTGCGCTCCTATTCGTAATTCCTTTCGTTCGTAATGTTAACAGCGTGGTGAGGCTACGAGCGGGTGCTTCACGAATGCTGCCTTCATTGACATCTGCATTTCCGGCTTCGTTCTCGGCTTCGCGCCCCGACTTTGCACTTGACGTCGCTAGTGGGTTTGGTGCGGACTCGAAGTCATCTATAGTATAGTGCCTCCATAATGTGTAATGCTGACAATACATGTTTTCCAGTCCATTCACTAGTGTCAAAGTTCAATGCCAATTGCAATCCCCGCTTCACCGGCTGCTTCCCTACAGGGTTACATTGGATAGCACCTCTGGCGCCTTCAGAAGTCGGTTGGCGTAATGTGCCCAAATGTACGACTTATGCCAGAAGACGTTGTCTGGATTGATATGTATACCTGAGTCTTGAACAATGTTTTTATGTCGGAGGTAGTAAAAATCGTTTTGCGTTCATGTGTTTTGTTATTAAATACTTTACGCTCGGCACGTATTAACAATCTCTCAGGTGCTTGAACGCGAAACGCATGTATGCAATTCAAAAAGTGGAAGGACGAATGCTTGAACATGTGCGTTTTTTTTTTTATGCGTTTTTTGCTGCGTCAGCAGAACCTTCGTGCCTTGACGGAGGCGAGCGTTGGCAGGCCCACGCCATCAGTCACTAATTGTTACCCGGTTGCAAGAGCATTCTCAAATTTTCACCCTGTTAATTCACGGGGAGAGATTGCACAGAAATAGTTTCCACCCTACCAGAAGATCGACTGTAATATTTCTCTCTTGTATTTACGCAAAGGCCACCTTTGGGATATGGGTTACGCTTGTTTTCACCCATTTGTGTCATCCGAAGTCAATATGCAAAAAAAAAAAAATAAAAATATGCAGATTTCAGACCTTCTACAGCATTCATGCTTGCAAAACAAACAAAAATACTCCCTCACCGAAGCTAACTTACAAAAGCAAGTGCCCATCTTAAGAAAACAACAGTGCATTCATTTGCGTGCGCTTCGCAGCGATTGTCGTTAAAGATTTTAGGAAAGAGCTGCAGCCACTAGCGGCGCATTTGCATCGCCGCAGCGTAACGAAACACGAGGTCTAACACGTCCTGTGCACCTTGCGTAATTTTAAGGCCATCGCGTTCTTTTCGTGTAAAACAGAACGATACATTTTCTCTGGCGAGACGGTTGCTTTGCTTCTACTGAAAATGACGGTGCACGGAAGAGAACGGAATCCCTCGCATAGCCAAGCAAGCTGATGTATCCATTTCAGTCTCCTTGCGAAAATAATGCGCGTTAGAGCAGCTTGAGCCGACTAGGTTAGGCTGGAAGTGATCACCCTCACATAGCGCGAGCCAAGGGTTAACATGGATTTGGCAACATTTGGCCCCATCGAGTCCTGTGTCAACACAAATCGATACAACGAATATGCCTATCCTCAGCGGAAAAGACGAAGAAAATAATATTTTTTGTCAACAGACAGCGAGCGCTAAGAGCCCGCGATTCGATGTTTGCGGTGCCTGTTGCTGGCCTTTAATGTTTGCTCGCTTCGCTGCATCCCATCTTGTTCGTCTTTCGCGTTAGCCCAGCCTTTTTACATGCTTCGTTTGTGCTTTGGAAAATGTTTTCACCCTTTTTGTGCGTGTACGACGCGATTTTTTTTCTTGGTTTTTCTTTGTTTTAGGACGTCATGTCGTCTTCGTTTATATCCTAAGTGTACGTAAGGAGCCCCTCTCTCTGGCCCGTAAACACTGACGGCTAGATTTCCCCTGGGCCTCCGAGGTCAGCACACTGAACACCCCGAAGAAGAAGCTTGGTCTCGGCGGATACAGTTACGGCATCTGTCCTTTATAATCTTGGCTAAGACACGACAGCTTGTTTTCGAGTTTCCTCTCGACTTTATATATGCGTATCGTGTTTTCCGCCGTGTTTTGTGTGTGCTTTTTTCTTTTGTAAATTAATATTTACAGTGCACCCCATAGAAAAATAGACCACACGGAGAAGGAACGAACAATGCTCATAGAGCAACAACATGCAATATACGATGTAAAGGGTATTGAAATAACTACAGCATGATACGTTGGCCGGAAATTAAAGAAAACTTGTGCTAGTAAAAACGTGAACAGAAGGGCGTGTATAGTTAATTAACTATAACGCTCTTGTAACAAAATAGGTGTTCAATATTTGTTGTTTATGCAGGTATCTTTTCCAAATATTTGTTATTTATGCACGTATCATTTTTTTTTCTTTCAAATCAGTGAAAATTTCTGGGTTAGACTAGTCAGCGCTGGTGATGGTATTACAACGCGATATGTTAAACTGTATTGATAATTAGGGACAGATGATGCTTTACCAATGTCTGCCTCTGCCAGGTTTGTACTCCATTTCCTTCTATCGTGATAAAGATCTCTTTCGGCCCATTTTCGTCTATTCAGGATATATCTTCCAGTCGTGTTTCTTACCCAAAACCTTGATCTTATCATGAAGGAACCTTTATAACAACGGGGAGACCTTTTGCGAGGCTCATGGGTTTTCTGGAAACCATTACTATTTCACAGAGTCGTAACCCTTTGGTTATACGGGCACATTTTACTATACGACCCTGGATCTTGGTATAGAACGAAACTACAGCGTCCGACCTTTCCTCGGAGAGGAGACGGAGGCCGTCTTATTTTACGGTCGCCCACAACCGCCGCCGTCACCGTCGTGCACAGCAAAAAGGAGAGGGGGGGTCTTTTATCGTCTGCTGGGAAAAGGAAATGCATGACTTTGGCGAGGTAAAGTCAAAAGCAAAGTCACGGGACGGAAAAAAAAAAACAGGAATGGGCGCAGTTTTCGAAACTGTGGATTAAACTCAGTCAAAGGAGGCGACATAAAAGGGAAAAGAAAAAAAAGAATGGAAAAATGGCGCGCATGGTTCAGGAAATCCAAACGTAAAATGCACAGCCGTCTCTTTCGGTTGATTCGAGCCCGCCATAGAATCATGGCGGTGCCTAGGCTTTACATTTTTGGCCCTATATCCACAAGAAAAACAGCTCCCGATATCGGCTCGGTCCATTGCCTTGTTGCATATATTACCGATTGCGAAGACGCAAATGCATAATGAAACACATTTCGCTGCATCTGAAACAATCTACTGCGGTCCTGAGCGTGACTAGATGAAACAAAATTATTCATCGTTCTCATCTTTGTTGATTAAGGGCCTCGAGTGTATACGTGCTTCGAGCTTCTCGTCAAATGCGAAGAAATCTTGGGGAAGGCGAAAGGCCGCAAAAAAATTGCACGTGCACACTGTCTTTTTTTTTTTTTGCACACTTTTTTTTTTTTTAATTTGTCGCGCCTCTTTCGCTTAATATCGTGCTCAGACAGTGGGAATTTATTAAACAGGACTGCATTAGGCGCGCGTAGAGACCGCTGTCCGCGATAGAAGCAGCTGCATGCAGGGCTATATTTGCCTGCGCTAACTGGAAAAGGCCAGCTGTGACGTCAGCGTTCCGGGAGAAGACGCTCGGACGGGCTTGATGACTTAAGCACGGCATTATTCACGCGAGACGCGCGCGTGTCTCGGCAAAGACGCGTCTAGAGGTACGAAAGGTCGAGAGGGGCGGCATTTTCTCGTGTTGTTGTGGCGTAGAGCTCAGACGGTGGCCGAGTTCGTAGATGCTGCACTCCAAAACAGCAGCCTTAATTCCCCTACCTTCACTCCTCTACCTGCGTTACTCGAGTAAGGTAGTGGCGGGAATTAAAAAAAGATAAAAAGATCAAACTGCGAGCACCAATTACTGGCAGAGCTCTTCAAAGTGTGAATGCGGCTTCTTCACTCTTGAGCAGTTTGTCAGTCATTCTCCGTCTTTCTTCCTTTTTTTCTTTATTTTTTTTTTTTGCGCAATGCCAACTGCATCTTGCACGGGATTTCCACTGCGCTGTCACCTTTCTTTAGTACCGTAATTGTCTGGCTTAGCTGTCCAGGTACTGATAACATAAATGAGTGTGCCATCAACTGCTGCTGGAAGAAACGCTGAGTAGTCCTGCTCGCTCTACACATCTTTTCACTGCTGCCTGCGCAATACCCGCCGTAATCTTTTATTCCAGTTCAATAAACTTTGAATCAACGTCCGGATGCCACTACGTCCAGTCCCTACAGGTTAGCAGCTGCGCGTGCTGATATACACTGGCTGACTTCGCTTTGGGACGTTAAACCCCATAAACAAACCAAACTAACCATTTCCCGCTACCAAATCTGTGTCACTTCCTGGGAGCAGTTAGGGCGCCCGTTTCGTCATTTTAGGTAATAAACACTGAGTTTTCCGTGCCAGGTTTGTTCCATATCGCTGCTCAATACTGAATATTAGAACTCTCTCAATCTACACAATTGAAAAAAAAAAAAAAGATATTAGGAAGTCCAAAATATGACTCAGCTGGGAATTAAGATGCTTAGTATGCATTATATGTCTTTCAGAACGACTAAGTTTGCAACCTGCTCGACACTCGACTACGAACGCATTGTAACCTGGCACTTTTATGAAAAGAAAAAACGAAAAAATATCGATCCCGCATGGTTCGAAATATTTTTCCAGCGTACTGTGTGCAAGATATACGGTATACATGTCAATTCACGGATACACGGCACCCTGTCTCCGCGTAATGTCGAATAGAACCGAGAATAACCTTCCTGAAAGTAATCTAACTATGGACGCGTTATAGGCACTTTCTTGCACGCAACTTTGTGCTCAGCATAAACCACCGTCAACGTCCCCTCCTTTCTGACATTCAAATTTGCGGCCCATCCATAAGGCGAAAGCCTTACGTGGCTCACGAGGCATCCAATCTAAGACCGGAAGTTGTCCGTAAAACGTGACCCACAGAAGTGCTTCCAATCACGTGATCGTAGCAACAGAGAGATTAATTGACGGAAACGAGCTCTAAGATGAATAAGGTGATGAAAAATAAATATAATAAACTGTAAAAATGAAATCAAATAAAAAATACGGAAGAAGCAAAAGTAAGTTTAGATATAAGGAAAACTAAGAATGAAAATAAACATTTAATAAATTAAAAAATAATACGAAAGTACAAAAAAGTAAATACAAGTTGTATCGACATCGGAAAAGCAACGATCGAGCTCAAAACAGAACTACGCACGGAACTCGTAAGTTTTCTCCTTTCTGCTCGTAAACAAAAAAGTGCACTTTTGAAACTTTTGCTTTTTTAGTGAAAATATAGTCCATTGAAGTGCGTAAACTTTCGGCGTCGAATGTATGCAGCGTATTTAACTACAATACACATCAGAATGAAGCAAGCGCAGGGTCCCTTACTGATGATGCCCGGGCGCCTATGTGTGTCCTACTATTGTGGGCACGTTGTGCTAGTTGTTCTCGAATCGAAACATGTGTAAAGACGAGCAATTCGCGCACAGTATTTACACATCTCTTGCTGCCCACGATTTTCTGCAGTTTATGTACGTACGTACTTTTAAGTGTTTTTGCGTTCTACTCGTACAGTGCTGATTCTCTTTTTGTTGTTTTTGTTGTTATTTCGGCCTTGAAATGACCTGGAAGTTGTTTCTTTTCTTTATTTTTAGCAAGGTATACAAACTGGAGCCGTGTTAGTTCATTTCAAAACTACTGTAATGCTGAAACGTACCTTTACGGTTGATACCATTTCTCGTCGAACTGTGCGTAGAGAAGACCGCGCACCCTCCGAGCTGCATATACGCGGCTTTTTCTTGTGTTCCAATCATACTTTCAAGAACAAAATAAAAGCTTGGTTTCACTTCATTTGATTCGATTTGACACCTCGCCTCGTGTTGCAGACAGTACACCAGATCACGTCACGTAAATATGTCGTCTCCTTCTGAAGATCTTTTGCGTGAGCAAGAGAACACCTACAGATGTACAGAGACGTTCTGTTGTACTTTGATTTTTGTATCGCTTTCTGCAAACGTGAGTCGCAATTCGTCGCGAGTCGAGTTCTGCACTTGTCATCACCTTCTATCATCAGCCATCAGTAATATTACCTCATGCCTTAGCGCCGTTTGCATTTTGAAGCATCTCTCTTGACTTCGCAACCACAATCCACGTCAAGATGACGTCAGGCTACCGTTATTAAATTTCGTCCAGTTATTCTACTGCGTACTATCGTATATGGTGCATGCCCAGCTGCTTCTTCGTTTATTTTCCTTACGTTACTTTCAGTCAAAACCTCAGGTTACGCCAATGTACATCGCCACAACTTATATGCGAGAGTACGTGCGCAGTCATAAAAGGTGAAACTTAACTTAGTCATGGCTGACGAGTACGCACACCGTGCAACGTAACATTACTAAGCACTTCACTAGCAACGTACTGGAATGTGTAGAGTATGCGCAAACGTTACGCATACTGATGCTTCATTGTCATTAGACTTCACGTGCATTCTACCCTTAAGCAGTGCGATGTCAGTGCACGTTAAAGAACTCCAGGTGGTCAAAATTTCCGGAGTCCTCCACTACGGCGTCTCTCATAGCCTGAGTTGCTTTGGGGCGTTAAACCCCACAAACCAAACCAAACCAAGTATTATGTGTTTCTGCCGAATTTACTATTCATATCATTCAAGTAAAGTGTTTATTGACCTAAGTGATGTCATTACCTGCAGTTAATTGAACATATTGAGTTCCGGAACGGAGCTGTCTGGAGGAACCCGAGTGTGGCTGCCGTGGTTTCAGTTAAACAGCCTACTAATTATTATGATTCACCAGTTTTCTGGCGTCCACTACTTACACATTTCTTAAAGCATTAGTGCATTTCCCGATGCTGCGGCTGTTCCTAACTTTTGGGACTTATTTCATTTCCCTTAGTTGTGATTGTAATGTACAACAATATGTGAGCATAACAGAAAAAATGCTAACCATGGCATAAGAGTGCTCGGTATGATCGTGTCTCTCGGCTTTCTTATTCACTGTCTCGTTACCCAATCCAAGCGGGGATATGTAGCAATTCTTAAACATACTAACGATTATTACAGCAGCACCGCTGCCATAACTGTAAACTTTGCTTCCTGACACTTTGATCCCCGTACCTATGCACTACTGTCTATGGGAACTTCTTAGATCGGATCAGATTTCTTTTCATTCTGCGTCTTACGTTATTTGTGCTTCCTAAGAATATGCTGCACAAAAATTGACGCTTCACCGTACCTTTTCCTTTTGCAGCAATATGCACTCTTGAGTGATGATTAGCTACCTTCATGCATTGTCCACTTTGTATTTTTGTTTTTTTACTTGGTGCTTCTTTACCTAGCGCCGTGTAAAAGTACTGGGGTGAGCGGGAACCGCCATATCTCGTACAATATCTGCTCGTCCTCGTGATGGCCTCTTGTCGCTGTCTCCGGCTCTACCTGAATCTTGTACTCATAAACTAAAGAAACAACAGCAGCAGCCCCCCCGCACACACACAAACCACGATGAAATCGGTGGGAAAAGGACGCCGGGCAGCGACACTTCGTCACCCCGCGACGAGACAAGGCAAGGCGGGCTGCTTCCTTGCATGTAAATTTGTGCCCTTCCTCTGCAAATAGTTCTGCGTCGCGCTAGCAGCCGCCTTCTTTTTACTGTACTCCTCCGCCTTCTTTTTAATCAAGGCTAGAGTCCAGAGAAAAAAAAACTGAAAGAAAAGAGAAAAAAAATACAAATCGACCCCCGCCTTTCTCCGCCCATTAATCTCCCGGTTCATTTCCTTCCTGCGGAAGCACGTTGCGCGATCGAGTGCAGCGAAAGGCGGCCAGGCCGCAACAGCAGCAGCGGCGACACGTCTACAGCCGCGGCAGCGCTGTCGGGGGCGCCATCTATCTCTAATCTTTCCCCCTCGATTTCGTTGTCCCCTGATGCGCGCCGCCACTCTTCCTTCCTTCCGAACTCCTCCCTTCATCGGTCCTGTCCTGATTCGTTTTTTCCTTCTTTCCCCATTCAAAACTCCCTCCCTGCTACCCCCCCTTCTGACACACCCTATTTTCTGCAATTTCTCTCTCAAACGTCTTCCCCACAGCCCTCTTCTCACTTAGACATCCTTTCGCCGGCACCGTTTCTGGATTAAACCTCTTCCCCTTCCCTTTAAGACTTCTCGCTTACTTCCCCTTCTCCCTGCGACCTCTTTCCGCAACTCCTTCTAAACACCTCTTCCCCATGTACTCCCTAAAACCCCAGCTCTCTCCGGATGAGTGCCGGCGCCGTGCTTTGCTCGAATGGCAGCGGCCCCAGTTGATCGCCGACGGTGGCTACCGATGTCGCTGTTGGCGTCTTCGGCGACTGCCGCAACGAAGGATGGATTTGTACGAAAGCACTCTCGCCGAGACAGGAACGCAAACAACACACGCTGCCTCCTATGCAGGACAACCTTTCGCGGCTCACCCGTCTGGAGGGTGGAGGGGGGACTGGAGCAGATAAGAACTAGCGAAAAAGAGAGCCCGTCGCTTGTCGATCGTTGCTCGACTTTGCGTTGTTGTTCTTCGGACAACCAGCCGCCGCCCACTTCGTCTGTCGCTGGACGACGCCCTCTTCCTTTCTTGGCGCCTTCTCTTCCCCGGTGCTACGCTCAGGCCCACACACTCCTCCACCGCGCCATTCTTCTCCGTGCAAAAGCCGGCGATCACTAGAGCAATAGTGCGCGAACAATGCCGGAAGCCGGGAAGAATACGTTCTCCACGGCCGGAAGTCGGCTTTCCTGCCACCACCGACCGAACTACCGATACGCACCCCACGCCCTCCCCACTACACACACGCCTTCCTTTTCTCTTCGTCCGCACTTGTCGCCCTTTCTTTCACTCGCTGTCTGCCTTGTGCTGTCGTAACGCGGTATCGAATACCACCACGGCGATGACAACGACCAGAGAGTCGGGTGTGTTATGTTGGCAATGCTGGAAGGCTATCTGCGTTGCTTTGTCACTGACTGTGTATATACCGGGCTTACACGGAGTGCTTCGATACGCCTATGTCTCGCGCGTTCGCCGTCGTTCGTTGCTTTCTGTCTCCCCCCTCAATATCCACCATCCTCTTATTTTGTCGTGGTTGATGCTGCCGCGGGATGCAGCAGCTTCAATGAGGCAGCTCTCTTTTCTCGACTGCATTTGTGAAGAGCGCCCATCGACACCAGGCCGCATGTTTTGCAGATACCGAGCCTGTCGTCTCTGATAGGGCTTCTTTAGCGTTTCGCCATGCGCGAAGGATGTTTATATGTCACGTTCTTGCCGCGAGATGCTCTGGGTATAAAAGAGAGGCTCCATCTGTTTGTGACTGGCTGGACTATCCTAATACACTTCCTCTAATACAAGGAAGATCCGAATGCAGGGCAGGAGCGTTGGATTGTGCCCGAGTGCCGTGTCCTGAACAAGCGCCTCTTATCACGGCTCGCACTTGTCCTACATATTTCGTTACTGCTAAAACTAAAACTTTGTGGCTTACGTTCTTTGTGATCCTTCCATCTACTAAGCAAGCGAAAAACACGCGAGCCTTGAGAAAGGCGCCGGAAAAAAAAAATGCGGGCTGCGCGAAATGGTCTCATGTATTCAGATACGGACTTCACACGCTAATTGTCCGCGCAGAATTTGTGGGATGATGAAAATGCATCAATCCAGCTTTATATTAGTGTGGACGCTTCGTAGGGCGCCAAGACGACACAGCGCACCATAAACCAGGCAGCGCCGGAGCAGTACGGAAAATCCAGGCGCAGTATGAAAATTAAGCGCACAAGGCGGAATAATCAGCGCCATGACGAATCTAGCTAATTACAAATGTGGGCAAGTTGTCTTGCGTGCGCAGCGGAGGAAAGGCATTTAAAAACAGCGGACGAGTAAAAGAAGAGCCCGCATTGTTTCCTTAGTTTACAGGTGTGTAGTTAAGCGCTGGTTTCGTCATGAACACGCGACCTCCTGTATTTGTATGTGATATAAATGTTTTCCACCACAACCTCAGCACATCAAGATGCAGCAAACGTGAATCGAGCGTTCGAACAGCATAGCGAAGAACCAGTGATAGGTGCATCGAAAGTGTGCAAATGAACCGGGGTGAAGTTGATGGAGCCAAGGTTCGGCAAAGAAGACCTAAGGAATTGTACAATATATATTTAGAAGAGTTGGTTGTCGCCCAAATACGTTTTTCTAATGTGCGTGCGTTAGAAAATTCATGCACCGCTTTTATTTTGCTTCTAGCGAGGGTGGCGGCAAGTAACTGGCAGATGCTGTGATTGGTGCGCACTTTGAAAGTACCAAAGAAGAAAATAGTCAAGTTACTCAATTAGGGTGACGGCAAGGATGTGACGTCACCCGTCTGTCGTCAGCTAAGAGGACCAAGCGGGAATGAGTGCGCGAAAATACGTATGAAACGCGCTAGCTTTAATAGTCCTGTCATTTGTTTTTTTGTTTTGTTTTTTCATTCTGGATGTGCCCGAAGACAGTGTTCGCGTATTAAGTGCCTGTATAATTTCACGAAGATGGTTTCAGACTGGAATAGCATCCATATGTTTTAATTTTTGGTGCTTAAGTTGCTCATAGGCTAATGTATTCATTATTTTGTTTGCATTCACTACATTTTCCAACGTATAAGCAACAGCAATGTAGTAGAAGTGAGCCAAGGCCTGTCGAACTCGTCTAGTGACGACTGGTGTACGCCGGGTCGTTACTATGCCACGTAAAGAAGCCAAAATTGGGTTCGTGGCAATGACTAAGCAAATTATGCAATGGCGTTAGCGGCGTAAATACTGGGACGCATATATAGCACCCGCAACCTTGCCTTTTGATATCTTAATAGGCAGATAAACAAATTTATAATAAGAAACTGACAGACTATCGCTGAACTCAAATGATGGTATCAGTCGGTATTTGTTACTGCCACTGAGGGGGCTGCAGTACACGCATGCAGCCACCAGAAGGACGTATGTTTCAACAGCAACTTTTCTAATTCATTGTCCAAGTCAGGAATTTCTAATTCTGTTGCTGTACATTCTTGCGCGACTAAGAGCAGCTTGGCCCTGCGCATGTTGGTTCCTCTATAATAAGTACAGCATGATAGGCTGTTGAAAGGTGCAGTAACCCTTAATTGTTCAATGCCTTCTTCTTCTTCTTCTTCTTCTTCTTCTTCTTCTTCTTCTTCTTCTTCTTCTTCTTCTTCTTCTTCTTCTTCTTCTTCTTCTTCTTCTTCTTCTTCTTCTTCTTCTTCTTCTTCTTCTTCTTCTTCTTCTTCTTCTTCTTCTTCTTCTTCTTCTTCTTCGTCTTCTTCTTCTTCTTCTTCTTCTTCTTCTTCTTCTTCTTCTTCTTCTTCTTTTCCTTCTTCTTCTTCTTCTTCTCTTTCTTCTTCTTTTTCTTCTTCTTTTCCTTTTTCTTTTTCTTCTTCTTCGTCTTCTTCTTCGTCTTCTTTTTCTTCTTTTTCTTCTTCTTCATCTTCTTCTTCTTCTTCAACAAATGGCTCATAGCAACGAAGTGGGATTGGCCAGGCTGCAGTGTTGACTGCCAAATGTCCTACAGATACTTAATTAGTGTATTAAATTATATATCAACTAAACAAAAAACCTGAGATTGAAAATCACAGAATGGAATGAAAGCGAAAAAAAAAATATTATGACGACTGTATGCTTCAACTTCTTCTTCTGCAGTTCCATTGCAGGCATATTAGTCTCGTTTTGATTGCGCATCTGCGGGCTGCGGCTTTTAGATTCATCGATCTGCTCTTGGATGCTTTTCAGTAACTCTGTAAAGGTAGCTCGAATCTTATTCGGTATCTTGTTCGCGACCGCTTTAAACTTGTCCCACAGGCGCTGATTCTTTTTGTGTCGCTCTTATCTCAAGATGCTCAACAGTTGCGTTTACGTCGAGTCCTGCGCGGAAACTGTCTTTGTCGCCTGAAGCGGTTTGGTCGTTTGAGTCACGGGTGTTTCGGCGTATTGGGGGCTTGGGGTGTTAGTTTGCCTATGTTTTACGACTCGACGACTGTCCGAGCCGGCTATTCGAGCTCACGCGTTGCGGTGGGCGTGACTGAGGCACTTTGTCGTTGTGCCTGAGTTGCATGAATTTCTTGTCCTGGTAGTAGCATTTTAAGGGCTTTGGTCCAGAATTTCTCGAAGTTGTTTTTATATTTTTTTGCAACTTTTTTGGACGCTGCCGTAGGCAGAGAATAGCATATATTGTGCCGATGTGTATTGTTGTCAAGGGAACGGCGCGGCTCAAGTTCAGACACAGACAATCCAGTTCACAAAGGACGGGCACACAACCCCTGCCTTTATTTCTATCTCCCCTATATATCGGCATGCGGTGGTAAGTTTTCAGCATGCGCCGCATTATTGCGGTTGCGCGTGACCGGGTGAGCACAACTCAAGGTGACACCACTGGTCTTGCCTTATCTGCCCATGTCAGTTCCCGCTTGACTCCGTCAGGGTTCTGCTTATTTTCGTTAGTCTCCTTTGGTGCGCGGCTCGGACAGGCCGAATCGATTTAAACGAATCGTATACAAAATGCACCTAGTAAATACGCTGCGACCATCGCCTTATAGACCCTGTTCTTATTACATCCCCATTAATAATTCTTTGTAGGGAAACAAAGAATGAGGTCATTACGCGAAAAAGGCAAACGTGGGTCACTGGGCGAGGAGGCTGAGATTCGTTGCGTTATTGTGTTAAATACCAATTGAGTATTGGAATGCATCATGAAACCGCGCAAAAAGACAAGGGACACAGAAGAATGCGACGGGACAAAGCGCGGAACTTCAACTGATTTATTACCACGGTGCGTCACATTATATACAATCGTCGCAATCACAATATAACCTAACAATGATCATCACGTCACACTGGTGAGCAAGCATGTACGGCACATCATGCTATCTAGATACGCAAACTCTTTTTCTGATAGGTTAACCGAGGTTTTGCTGACACATGAGCCGAATTCCTTCTTCAAATTCAAATTCAAGTTTTATTCTGTAAACAAAAGTTTACATGGAGGACAGGAAAAAAAGCTGTCAGAACAGCTTGAGGAGCCCTGACCCCCAACCACACGGGCAGCAGAGGGGCGTGCGGCTAAGGGAAAACAGTATAATGACGAAAGCATACAGGATTCATGGAACATCGTTTAAAAAAGGAACATTATAAAGCAAAGAAAGTGAAGTCGCTATGTTACATCATTGTACAAGTATTGAGCGCAGTTCTCTTGGCGATATACGATAGATGCCAGTGTCAGGTTCTTGAATTATTCGATTTAGAAATGTGGGCAACTGCAATGTCAACATCTGATGACCATAATTTGTTCTACATTTGGCTACATACCACCTTTCAGGATGGCGTACATTATAAACAGGGAATTTTTCTGTTAGCCGTGCGAGGCTTGTAATGGCATCATTATTTTTTAATACACAAAGTTTATACATGCGGCATAGCTTGTAATCATACATTGATGAAACAGGAATTATGCTGTGGTTCTTAAATAAACCTGCAGTGTGAAAACGATATGGAATTTTACACACTAGGCGTTAAGCTCTTTTTTGTAAGACAGCTAGTTTGCTAATGTTTTCCGTTGTTGTTGTTGACCAAAACAAAAACGCGTGATAATAGAGAAGAGAATTAAACCGCGCAATAGGCCTCGTACACTTCTCTACTAAGTTTTGACGCGAACTTTTTCAAGATAATCGTTAATTGAACCTGCCCCGTGGCTACCCACACACGCTGGAAATCAAATTATAGTTGAATTTGAGGATATAGAAGGCGCATTAGCACTTACCAGTCGATGGACGCCTCAAGCTCCTGTCATTGAGAGAGAAGCGCATTGTTTCCACTGCTCGTGGTGCTCGTAGAGGCCGCTAAAAAGAGAAAGACGCAAATATTTGCATGAATTGATGGTGCGTGTATTATTAACAGCAAGTCGTGTTAGTGTTCAGCACGCGATAGGAACAGAATACGTAACCGTTATTGCGTTCTAAAACGGCGCATCTTAAGCGTCCCCCAAGTTCTTATTAATGCAATCTATGCCCGTCTCGCGCTGAGCGATGACGTCGAAGGGATTAGGGAAGTATGCGAAATATGCCGTCAGCTGCGCTGGTTTATTTTTAGTTAGATTACGATATGCTGAGTCGCTCTCGCGGCAAAATGTTAAAGAGAACAGTTCGAGAGGCTTTCACGTAGTCGCCCGACATTCAGCGTCACCACTGCGAACGAGAAGTATGTTAAAGTACGCACCACGAGGACGAGTTCTGACGTTCGTTTCGTTTATCCCATCATCACACGATACATCATTGTGCGACGCCGTCATAATTAATTATTGGTTCAGAGGAAGGGAAAGGCGCAGTATCTGTCACACTTGTTGCTGTGCACACCTGAACCGCGCCGTAAGGGAAGGGAGGAAGATGGGAGTGAAAGTGGAAAGAGAGAAAGGGGAGCCGTAGTGGAGGGCTACGGAGTAATTTCTATCTTTAACGTGCGCTGACATCGCACAGCACACGGACGCCTCTTCGTTTCGCCTCCATCGAAACGCAGCCGCCGAGGTCGGGTTCGAACCCGGCAGCTCCGGCACAGTAGTATTGCGTACGAAAGCCACCAGATCTGGGCGAGTGCATAGGTGTCTGTCTGCGTGCAGCAAATTTACGCTGTAAAACAAGATGAAAAAAAAAAACGAAAATAAAAGTTTGACCGAGTTGCTATAAAATGTATAGTAACAGCCGCGTCGAGGTAACCTTTTCGTTTGCATCGTTTACCTGATTTCTCTTCTTTGTTCTTTCTCGACTGCTCCTACAAACGACGACGAGCAATTTGGCGTACCAGGGCCCCGGGCAAATACGCAATAGCGGCGGCGGCTAGGGTGCCGATGGAGGCTTAGCACGAGCTCCCTCCTCTTCGCCTCCGCCCCTGTGTTCGCGGCGTAGCATGCATAGGCTTCATCCAAGCCAGCTTAGAAGGCAAAGCAGATTGGTTCGGTCCCCTTTCTGTTTTGTTTTTTTATCGACCAAGCCGCCAGGAAATTGCTCTTCCGAGTTCCGAAAAACAAACAAACAAAAACAAAAGATGAGCCAAAGCGCAGTAAAGCCTCCGCGCGCTTGCGAGTCTATAGGCTGCATCGTTGTTTCGGGCGTGTGGGTTAATTGGATTCATTGTGTCCGCCCGCACGCTAGTCCGCGCGACGCTCGAGCAAAACAGCGATTTTGTCGGCGGCAGCGGAGGTTCCAGCCCGATGTTTACAGAGAACGCTTTTCGCGCCTCGCTATTCGCTAGACGCCGGTGCCATAAAGTGCTCTGTACCGCGCCGGAAAGAGCGCCGTTAAGTCAACGCCCGCCCGCGCTCGAACTAACCGTGCCACCCGTATGGTCTCGTTTGTATCTTTTTTTTTTGTTTGTTTTTGATTTCCCGTTGCTTCTCAGCTTTCGTGGTTCTCGCTAATGTTTGTTTCGCTCTATGGCATGCTCCAAATGTCATCTTCATCGTTTTATGCATGCGCGAGTGTTTCCCACTTCGTTCGAGCGCTTCCGTGTGCTTTCTTTGTTCTTTTCTTCTTGCAGATTTTTTCGCAAAACCTGTTTTGAGCTACTTTTCTTTTTAATATTTTTCTTATAGTACTGAATAGCCCGCAAATTGATGCGGCTGTTTCCATCTCTTCTGTTCTATATTAATCGCCTAATTCTCTTGTATTTCGCGTGGGTGTTTTCCGCCCTTTGCAAATATCAACTAATGTATCGAAGCTATAGTAGGCGACGCCTGCCTAGCTTAAAGTTTTGCTTTCATAGGTGCTGGCCTGCATGCTCAGGGTGGCCGAACGTGTCAGAATGGTACCGCTGAGAACTGGAAAAAGGCTTGGACGAGCTGAGTAAGCGCGTGTAAGTCGGAATAGTGTTGCACGAGATAGATATGTGTCCGGTAGGCCACGCGCGCATTCTGCTGACTGCGGTCTGGTTTAATCAGTGCGATGCATATGTACGGTGCAAATCCTAAATGATAACATATGCTTCTTTTTTTTTTTTTTTTAGCGCATTTATTTGACCGTTAAACTGTATGTTCCAGCCCCTGCATCGTCGCTCGTAGGTAGAGCAAATGGTTTTTGTTTTGCAATATACAGCGTTAAGCAATTTCTAAGCGCGCAAAACCTACAAGAAAGCCGAGAATTATATTTGCTTCTCCGACTCTTCTTTGTTTTTGTTTTTTCTTTTGGAGGGGGGGGGGGGGGGGGGTTTGCTAGTGTCGGCGAGTTTAATTTTTTTACTGCGTCTTCTTAGCACTCATTTTATGTTTTGCTTCAAATAATTTCGTGCTTCATCGCCCTCAGTATTGATTTATAACTGCGTCTACGCGAGTTCACCGAACGGGGCTTTCGGAGGGAGAAACCGGCAGCTGCGCTTGTATCCTAGAGGTTGCAGGCCACGTAATCCTAGTTGCCCCAAGTAAACGGTCGCGAAAAGCTGGCGTTGGGTGCTTTCTTCCGACTTGAGGCCGCTGTCAGAGGATCGACCTCATCCGGAGGGCCTCATCCGGGGGGCCTCATCTGGATTATGGAGGCTGGGACATCTTTTCCTATAGTTATGGCATTTCTTCGCCTTTCACACAGCGCTAGGTGGTCTCAACTCGCGACTGTGATGCGGTGTGTACTATGTATAGTCACAGCTCTTTCTTGTACCTACTGTCACCCATCATAACGCTCTTTACCCGTCTCACTCTCTCGTGTCATTGACTGAGTGGCGGCCAGGGCATCATGGCTCGGAACAACTTCTCTGGGTACAAATGGAAATATAAAGAAAAGAATCCCCGACTATCTCGAGATCGAATATCAGTGCAGTGGCCGAATATCGATGGAGGCGTAATGCAAAATCGCCGTTGTGCTGCGAAATGTCAGTACTCGTTTAAGTACCCCGGGTGGTCGAAATTATTGTGGAGATCTCCACTGTAGTGTCTCTCATATCCCATGTGCGGCTTTCGAACGTTAAAACCCTCCCGCCAAAACGAAGAGGTGTCCGTCTGCTGTGCGATGTCAGCGCACGTTAGAGATCCCCAGGTGGTCGAAATTACTCCGTAGCCCTTCACTACGACTCCTCTTTCTCTCTTTCCACTTTCACTCCCACCTTCCTCCCTTCTCTTACGGCGCGGTTGAGGTGTCCACAGAAAACAAGTGAGACAGTTACCGCGCCTTTCCCTTCCTATAAATCAATCAATCAATCAATCAATCAATCATAAAAAAACGTCACGCCATGCTAGGCACGTAAGCAAAAAGGGAGGGATATTTTTTTCTTTTTTGTTTGCCTTGTTCTTTTGTTATTACATTTTTTTTATTGGGAATCCCCCCCCCCCCCCCCCCTTCATTCATCCAGTAGGCATCCCGCTCCCCCCACCCTTGCTCAGTACAGTGAATTACTTTCCGCCCTCCTAGAAAAAATTCCTGGCAACGTACCTGCACCGTACTATGCTATGTCATACCGTGCCGTATGGAATCGTAGAATCATAACAAGTGTTTTTTCCTCTGCGCACATTTATATACAACAAAGATAGCCACCCGGCTATGAAAGTTTCACTTAACTGTGTTTCTCTGGACATTTGTTTTCATCGTATTTGCGGCAAATACTTGTACTGTTGGTACTGGCATATACCAGCACGCGTGAAAGGCAATTTGCTATCTCTTGAAATTATATCGCTGAGTTGTGCATGATGTAATAGTTCATTCATAAGTTGCATTGTGTTGCGATGAAATGAGCCGGATTTAGTATCGCTTGTGGACATACACCCGCCACAAGAAGAAAGTTATAATTAGTGCAGACTTCCTCTGTAGCTGCACAGACGGCTCGGTTTGGATATATTCCACAACATTGAGCAGAAAACAGACACTCAACTGCAGGCGTTGCCTTAGAGGAGAGACGGTTGGGGTTTTGTTCATCTGTGCTATAATATACCGAAAAGACAGTTAAAGAAACTTTATCGAATACAAAACAGTGGAAAAAAAAGACGAGAAAATAAAAGGATCTACGAAAAATCAAGAGAATTCGATTTGCTCGTTCGTAGCTGTTAATTGCCTTTTCGTTTGCGTTCTTGCGCGTACAATTTTCAGCGCTAAGTTGCAAGCTGCTCATTTCGGCGGTCTCTCAAAAACAGCTGCGACTACCTGTCCCATTTTGTAAACCGCGAGGTGTTCATTTTTATTTTCTTCCGTGCAAAATTAGTGGCTCGCTTGACAGCTGCGGCATAAAGAGGGCACCAGAATTCTGCTGGTTCTACGTCGGACAGATTGGAGCGCTCGTGTATCACCCCCACTACCACCCTTGCTGAAGTTCGACCGACGGTGTCAGGCCGTTCA
This sequence comes from Amblyomma maculatum, assembly GCF_055883805.1. Classification (NCBI taxonomy): domain Eukaryota; kingdom Metazoa; phylum Arthropoda; class Arachnida; order Ixodida; family Ixodidae; genus Amblyomma; species Amblyomma maculatum. The sequence continues at coordinate 153,984,011 of NC_139346.1, forward strand.
TCTCTTTAATGGGCGTCTGCTGCTTGCATTCCTGCAGGCGAAAGTTTTATGCGGACAAGGCCATAATGGCTCGTGTATTCGTCGTGTAATCGTGTACTCGTCGTATAATGGCTCGTGTAATCGTCTATAATTTTGGCCTGTTTTTAAAAAATGTTGCAAATGCAAATGCTCCCGGATTTTGTTATTATTTAAAACTTTATTGCCGCCGATACAGGAGGTTCCCCTACTCCCCCACCCAGGTACGCAGACCCGAATAGGGGGCTGGGACTCCACGACTATAAAAGCGCGCAAGGATACATTGATTCTTCGTGGCCTCAGCAGCCAGGCGGACGACTTCTTTTTGGGTCTCAAGGGTTTCGCTTTGGAGAAGGGATTCCCAAGCTTCCGTGTCATGAATGTTGGCCACTGCCAAATGCTCCCTGATAAAAGAATACGCCCAGTAAGAGGCTTATTTTCAGTGGACATCTAAACTACGCCATGAGGAAGGAGGCTGCTCCACTCTCAAGTTTTCGAATAGTTTTTGAATAATTGTCACGAAGCGCGAGTAAAGCATGCCGTAGATCCTTTTTCAACTATTTTTTTTTTTCAAACGGAGCCCACTCTGGCGTCTCAAGCATTCTGCGCCAATCGGTTGTATGGGAAATGGGGTTTAGCAACATTAGCTGTCCGTTCATGGGGTGATGCTCACAATGCTCTAACATGTGGCCGTCAAGATAAAGCGACGAGACAGTGATCAGCCAGATGTAGCGAAACCTGGCTTTGTTCTCAATATCGGAGGCCGTGCACGCTCAATCTTTCGACCATTTCACCAACTAATTTACTGTCGTCTTATGTCGCAAAATGAAATTTTTCTATGATTACCACGTCGCACATGTAGAAATAATACACTAACCAAGTGTAGCGCGTCCCTTAGATCAGAACAATGTTGCTTTCTTCGACGACTACAGCTTTAACCACGTAATTTATAGTGTCGCTGCAAGTGGTTCGCTGTTTCACATGAATGTTCATTCTGTACGAATATTTGCAAAAGAGGCAAGTAATCACACAAACACTCGATTCGAATCTGGTTTGATTTATTTGATGTTTATTCGTTCTTAGCACGGTCTTTACTGTGCCGCAATAATTCCTTCAGGTGAAAAAGCTAGCAAAGTCGTGTTCTATTTGGTTTCGAAAAAAGTATACTACTCGCACAACTGTACTCCGGATTACTTTCTTCCACCTTGACTACTTTACCGTGCACCGACACCGCACAGCGTAAGGGCATTCTCGATCTCCGTCTCCGTCCAGATGCGGCCGTAACGGCCAGAATTTGATCCGACTACCCCGTGCTGAGCATTCGAAAGCTGTAACCACTGAACCGCCGCAGGAGGAGGAGGAGGAGGAGGAGGAGGAGGAGGAGGAGGAGGAGGAGGAGGAGGAGGAGGAGGAGGAATAATTTTATTTTGTGTCTCTTCGCCGCCACGAGGGTCTGCTGGACGGGCCAGAGTTAGCCGTTGAGTTTGGAGCTACGCATAGCGGCAGACTAGCAGGGGCAAATTTCAAGCACATATTAAGGGTGTCCCTGTTATACGTAACCAAAGGCGTGCTTGAATATTTATAGGAAGGGAAAGGCGCGGTAACTGTCTCACTAGTTTTCTGTGGACACCCGTGAGGGAAGGGAGGAAGGTGGGAGTGAAAGTGAAAAGAGAGAAAGAGGAGCCGTAGAGTGCGTATGTAACCAAAGTTTCCAAAATAAGGTAAGCTCTAGCCTCGGTCAAAGCAATTAAGAGCTGTTCAATATCGCCTATGCTGATCTACAGTATTTTTGATTCACCAGTGTTAATTAATGAGCAAATAACTAAATAGCTATTTCTCAAATTATTGTCTTGAGACAAAAAGTGTCAATACAAAAGTTGTATAGCTGCTCGAAAAACGCCTGGCTACATTGTTTTCATTATGATAATTACGTAAAGTGATTTTATTACCAACCGAAAACTATACATGGCGCAATAAAAGGGAAAAGGAAAACGGCGTCACTTTAAAGCTCAAGAAGCGTCCAGATAATAATAATAATAATAATAATAATAATAATAATAATAATTATTATTATTATTATTATTATTATTATTATTATTATTATTATTATTATTATTATTATTATTATTATTATTATTATTATTATTATTATTATTATTATTATTATTATTGGTTCACTGGAAGGGAAAGGTGCAGTATCTGTCACACTTGCTTCTGTGGACACCTGAACCACGCCGTAAGAGAAAGAAGGAGGGTGAGAGTGAAAGTGGAAAGAGAAAAAGAGCAGCAAAATTCATGCACCAACTAGCCTGCAAGAAAGTTCTGGCAAAAAGAGGACCATAGTGGAGGGCTGCGGAGTAATTTCGACCACCTGGGGATATTTACGTTCGCTGACATTGCACAGCACACGGACGCCTCTTCGTTTCGCCTCCACCGAAACGCAGCCGCCGCGGTCGGAATCAAACCCGGGTACTACGGCTCCAGATAACGAAATTCGCTTTTCTCTGCAGTGCTCTCTTCGACGAAAAAGAAAAAAGAAGCTATGTGTACACACTTGGCGAATAGTTTAAAATAACAGCCGGTCACGTGACAGCATTTTTGTGAAGGCACATAAATAGAGATGCTAAGTCGCAGCGTGATGGAAACAACGCAGCTGGCCTTTTTACGAGGCGGTCTACAACTTCTTTTGCATTGAAACATATTTTAAAACCATTAATTAGTCTTTACTAATTAGTTAACTTTGCTGAACAAAAAAGTTAGTGCAGATTAGCCCAGGCGACTACGAACAGCTTTTAATCGGTTTCATTAGGCTTTAAACCGTATTTTTTAAAACATTGGTTATATTTAGCTCGGGCTCCCTGTATAGTGCATCCGCTTGCGCATGCACGCCGTCGCTGTAGTTGTAGAGTACCATGATGGCTTCGAGTAAACCGATGCGGCGGCCCGCAAGAATACCCGAGCAAGTTCCGTAAACGTTCAGATCCGGGGAGGTGCAGAGGCAACAAACATAATAGCGGCTGTTTGAAGAAAAAACAAGCGCTTCGCTTTGAACACGCCATATGCTCTTATCGCCGGTGCCGCACAGCTGTTTTGAAAAAGTATACGCATTGCAAAATAAAAAAAAAAAAAGTAGGGAGGACTCATTCTCAAACCTCGCGTCTGCAGTTTCACTCTTTTGAGTTTCTTCTGTGTTTATGACGATTTTTTATTTACATATTTTTGCGCTTCGCTTCCGCTTCTGCCGTATCACGCCACACTCCCACTTTCTTTCCAACTCTTTGTTTCCTTTCCACTGCGAGCTTGTTTTCCCTTTTTTTTTTTTCTCTCTCTCTCTCTCTGCGCATCCGCTCTTTTCACGCGTGCTGCTCTTGCAGAACTTGCAGATGGTCTGTCTTTTAACTCGCCATGCTATAGGTTAATGGAATACAGCTCGCTCTCTGGGCAATTTGCGATGCAGTGACTGTCCGATAGTATCTCCTCATTACAGCGAATCTGGCGTCCAAAAAGGATAAACACGGTAATTCCACGTGCCACTCAGAGCAACGTGTGGGTGAATAAGCGGCACTGATAACGATCACCTGAGTGTCCCGGCGAGTCGAAAAATCAGTCTGAGGACGAAAAGCAAAGTAGAACCAGGAAAGAAAAACACGCGCTACTGCATTATTTGTCTTTAGCTGAACTCTGTGTGGAACTGCAGATGGCGAAATGCGCTGCTTTCTGACAAGCAGCTGCTGCCACAGCAGCGTATTCATTGATCGTTTCCTCCAGCGTATAGTGCGAAACTGCAGAGCGCGATCTAATTTTATCCACAGATATGTAGCGTTGTAGCGTTTCTGGCTTAATGTTTTATTACTATATTTCAGCTGTTCAATAACTTTATTGCCTCCTGCGCTGTAGCTTTTATATGTTCTGTGTATATACACACTATTACTTGTTAACAGCGCGTAATTACAGATATTTATCCCCGAGGCATATAGCAACCACAGGCCTCACAGACAATACGAGCACAAATAGGCTCCATAGGCAATTATAGTATAGTGCTTGCTGTGTCTGTGACACCCACCATAGGCATCACATAGACTCTGCCAAACACAGGCACGAAGACGCAATAGGCAAAACTGATGCCAGAGACCCCACAGCCACCGTGGATAAAGACGCCCAGCAGAGAATTCTCAGCTTAATTCAGGGACAGATTTGCAGCCGTCAATTGTGTTTCAATCATAAATGTTGGTCCGCTGGTGGTGGACTACAAAAAAAGATAATAGAGATAGAAGATTTAAACATACTCGAGGCAGATGTGCATAGTTGAAGAATGTCGCAGTCTTCAATAAGCAGTGCTAAGAGGTGAAAAAATCTTCTACGTCAAAGCTAGTCTTACTGAAACTCGTGTGTCCATTGGAAAAAGGTTACAGAACTAAAGACTGCTGGAAGGGCATCTACGCGAAACATAAAGGAAGCAGCAAGAGGATCCAACAACATCTTGATTAAAACGTCTGTAATTGATCCAGGCTTACTATAGCGAGCTTTTACCGAGAAAACTAAGCGCCCTAACACGCGGGCCCCGCCGTGGTGGCGCAGTGGTTAAGATGTCTCATTACTCTGCCGGAGTGCCCGGATTCGAACCCGACCGCCGGCAGCTGCATTATTATGGAGGCTAATTCGAAAGGCATCCGTGTGCTGTTGCGATGTCAGTGCACGTTAAGATCCCCAAGTGGTCGAAATTACTCCGTACCTCTCCACTATGGCCCCTCTTTCTCTCTTTCCACCTTCGCTCCCTCCTTCCTCCCTTCCCTTACGGCGTAGTTCAGGTGTCCGTAGAATAAGTGCGACAGATACTGCGCCGCCTTTTTTTTTTCCTGTAAACCATTATACACTACTACCCTAATACATGGAATGAAGTTAGAAACTGACACCAGTTCTCTTTATTGCGATGCCAACAGTTACACGATCAATTTATTCTCTCAATATAATGTTCAAGTCTCATGAAACACCTTACACGAAGGAATAAAAGCGAGCAACGCTGTAACCGATAAGTGCAGCCAAATAGGATGCTGTTTCCCTCTGCGCTGCAATGAGCATGATCCGTTGCAGGCCTATAAATCACTCTACAATGCTTTATGATTGCCTGCGCCGCCATTTACAGTCCAGTTTTGGATTGGTCTAGTGAGCTTCCTAGTAATGGCCGGCTACAACCATTACTGAAAGACGCCTTTCATTTTGTAGATCACTGCTTAAGATATATTAATGCGATAACGAGTCGGGCGTTTTAGTGGTAAGACGCCCGACTACTGTGCTGGAGTTCCCGGGTTCGAACCCGACCGCGGCGGCTGCGTTTCGATGGAGGCGAAACGAAGAGGCGTCGTGTGCTGTGCGATGTCAGCGCACGTTAAAGATCCCCAGGTGGTCGAAATTCCTCCGTAGCCCTCCACTACGGCTCCTCTTTCTCTCTTTCCACTTTCATTCCCACCCTCCTCCCTTCCCTTACGGCGCGGTTCGGGTGTCCACAGAGCAAGTGTGACAGTTACTGCGCCTTTCCCTTCCTGTGAACCAATTTAACTTATAACGATTCTCAGAAACAGCACGAGCATGGCTCTGGCAGATAGCTGGCAGACTGATTGATCCGGTCCCACGAGCAGACGGAAATACCCAGAAAAACATAGGAAGCTCAGCAAGAAGCAGGAAACAGCATGGAGGCAGTTGTAGGCAGGCACCTTGCAGAACCTAGCCGCGCTGAGTAAGTAGGTTCCTGGAGGGCTTAAACGACGGCAAATGTAGGGCCTGGGGAGAGCGGGCGACCCTATATCCCATAGGATACGGGCTTGCGCCCACTCCAACACTTTAGTTGACAGTAGGGAGACATGGGAGGTTTTGTTACGTAGTCAGGACTTGGAAGAGCAGAGGACCATCATCAGGCAAGCACTGCAAGCCACAGAGTACCAAGGGACATCGGCCGTCTGACAAAGGCGGGAAGGCGTCTACACTCCTGATACTTAATCTGGATTCAATAATTTTTTTTTTCGTGTTCGGTTATTCTGCGCTTTTCTTTTCCTCAAAACTAATTATCTTTGCCCTTCTAGGCTCCTAAAAAAGACAAGCATCTCCACGCGGCTGGCGCTCCCGCTCTTCCTTTCTCTCTTGTCGGACCTCTCCTCTCTTCTCATGCCGGCTCTGACCTTTCGCACCCTGTAGTGATTTCTGCGCCCCAAAAGCTCACTGCCTCATTAAACGGCTGTGCGTATATTCAAGTTCGAATGTACCCAATATCAAAGCTGGGAAGAAAATCCAGTTAGTTGTTGTTGTGGCTGTAGGAAGAAGGAAACGCAAATGCACGGGCCTGCTACTGGCTCTGTAGCTGAGCCACCTCCGCTGCCTCGTGCAGGCAGAAGAGAAAATAGAAAAGGAAGAGGGAAAGAAAGACGCGCGCCGCAACAACGGCCGTCGTCCACCATCAAAGCGGTGGCAGGTGCAATGACGGCCTACAACAGATAAAAATTCGGTGGCTGGCTAGCCCCCGCCGCAAGCGGCGTTGACCTACCGTCCCAGCCCCGTAGGGCCAGGAACTGCCTCCCTTCACCACCTCCTCCCCAAATCCAGGTGGGCGAGCACAGGCCCATGTTGCAAAAGACAGAGTATCGTAGGCTGCTCAGGCTCAGTGTATCAGCAATGACACTGGCGATCGAGAAGCAGGCCATGCGGATTTGAGACTTTAATACCTTGGCATTCTCAACAAGCACTGTAAATGTCTACTCAGTATTTGTTTTCTAATAATTAATTCCCATTAGAAATGACAACGGCGTCTACATTTATTTCGAGGCCAAGAACGTCTGAGAGGCCGTGTCGGCTGACTCAGGTAAGCAGACGTATTCTACTCTACTCGAACCTGCCACTTAACCTTCCTTACCATGGTGTGGCGGCGGAGCGACAGGTGTTTGTGTAGAACAAATATCGTTCATGAGTATTTCATGCGTTCGATAACCGCCGGTTTTTTTTCTGCGCTAATAACATTAACCGGAATCGACCTGGGGACCAGAATCTGTGTGTCCTACATTGCAGGTTTTCTTATGTCCAGGGTCCGCATTCCGAATGTACGTCGTTTTCAAGAATGTCGTTATCTCTCTGACCTCGAGTCAGCTGATTGATAGAAACACCGTAGCAGGATGTCACTACCACTTCCAGCGTTTCCGCCAACCAGATAACTCGAAGTCAGTGATAACTTCAAAAAACGACGCAAACTCGGAATGTGGACTCAATGTTCGTCTTGTTCATCGTGCTTGGTGTTTTTGCAACTTCGGAGTACCTTTAACGCCCGCCAACTATCATCCTCTTTTTCTCTGCATGCGATCGTTCGAAAAAAAGAAGTTATCGCTTGAAAAAAAAAAAAAGAAGAAGAAATAATTACACGGGTTTAACGCCGCTGAACCGAATGTGGAGCGAAAGCTTTGGCTGCGGGCGATCGAGCGTTGCGTCGAACACAATCAGCGTTCCGTCGAACGCATCAAACTTCACTAGCATTTTAGGTGGTGGTGGTGGTGGTAAAGGCGTTTACTGCATCTAAATATGCAGGACACAAGCTCCGCCTTTAAGGGTGTGACGCGATAGCGTAAGGTACCAGTCGACATATGAAGCCCCGCTTTAACCGAGCCGTATGAACGTGCCATTGTGGCCCATAAGGGCAACGGGTATGCCAGGGTCCTGGCAGGCCGATTCTGACATAACCGTCCCATGTGAGACGAGAAACCCAAGGTGGCAGCTGCTGCCATGGTGCCACGGTGCGACGTCGACGGCTTGAAAATCTACAGTAGTGTAGCTTTCACTAAAAAAAAAAGAAAAAAAAATATCGCGATGCTGGTTCAGAGTGTAATGATTGCTACTGTAAAGATGAAACTGTTGACCGGCGAAGCAACTGAAAGGGAGGTAGTAAAGTATTACTGAGTACACTTGTTTCCTGAATTTTGTTTTCTTCCTTTTCTGCCCCATTTTCCCTCGAAAGCCATTATAAAGCGATAAGCTATTCCGCGCGGTGTAGAAGATGCGTCCACTTTGTTTTCACGTATGTGCATGAACGGGCGCTGTACCTTCAGAGAGCAAAAGTTGCGAACAAGCATCCTGAGCCCAAGGCGGGCGCGGCCTCAGCGCATGCGGCTTGTTTCAAAATTATTCATTCATTCAGCACATTTATTTCTCACCGTGAAATCTCATCACGTTTTTTTTTTTTCCGTTTCCAGAATTGTGCTCTTGAAAGTTCACATCCAGGGCAACCCAGTTTCGTAAAGTTGCACTATGCCGCACCCGAGACAAGCATCCGCCTAGCAACACACACCGGCTGCGGCCGATTTTCGTCGAACAGATATACAGCGCGGCGCGCCGGCGAGAACAAGGACACATATGGCACACGCCGGCGCAGGATTGGCGCTGGCTGACTTGCTGCTTCCTTACCTAGGTTACACAAGCTCGCCCTTAGATTACGTGTAAGGTCTGCTGGAAAGGTTACGGGACGAAGCTGCTGCTGCTCCTGTGGAAAAAAATATTTAGGCGCAGTCAAGCAAGCTGGAGAACTGGCAAGTATGACGGATCGTGCACGCTTCACACGCTCATATGAATTGCGGGCGAGTAGGTCGTGTCGAGGTAGCTCCACAAATGACTTTCTGGCTTTCACGCGTCTCCCATAGACATTAGCTGCCACTGTACATCTTGGCTGTATTAGAACCTGAGTCAACAAAATACAAAAAAAAAAACCCAAACTGGCTGCCTTTTGGGGGCCTTTGGAATGTATGTACACATAAGGTATTCTGTATAACGCTTGAAGAATGTACGGCCTCAGAGAGCCGCGCTTGCAAGAAAAACTGTTGGATGGCCACCGGCGAACTCAATAAACTTTATCTGCACCTACTCTGCCTTGACAGGGAAAATTCAGCATGCAAGAAATTAGGCTGTACACGGTACACCCTGCGAAAAATGCATTCTTTCTTCTCCTAAAGGGGGAACGCGTCCAGCTCCTGACCACAAATAAGTACCACGGTTTGATTCTTCGCTAGGATCCAGTTCCCTCTGTTGTAGAGGCTACAGCGGACAACAGACATCCGAAAGGGATGAAATTGTGTACGAGCGTCATGCACTTAGCAAAGATTTTCTCAACCGGGAACTATCAAGAAATCATCTACAGAGAACAGCGGACATGTGTAAAGAACACAATTTGTCAATCAACACCAACTCTTGCGGTTTTGTATTCTGCATGTCTCTTGGTTCTCTTCACATCGCACCTTCCCTCCATTTTAGCTCAGTAATTAGGGCGCTGATCCCAAGGGCGCAGATCGAATCCCGGCCCTGATGGCCCCTTTTCGGTCGAGGCGAAAAGCAAGCCGCCCGTGTGTTGTTGTTATTGTTGTGGCTGTAGGAAGAAGGAAAAGAAAATGCACGGGCCTGCTACTGGGTCTGCAGCTGAGCCAGCTCCGCTGCCTCGTGCAGACAGAAGAGAAAATAGAGAAGAAAGAAAAGGAAGAGGGAGAGAAAGACGCGGGCCGCAACAATGGCCGTCGTCCACCACTGAAGCGGTGGCGGGTGCAATGACGGCCTACAACAGATAAAAATTCTGTAACAGGCTAGCCCCCGCCGCAAGCGGCGGTGACCTACCTGTCCCAGCCCCATCAGTGGAGTCGCTGTGCAATGTCAGTGCACTTTAAAAAAAACGCCACCTGGTGAAAACCTCCGGAGCTCTATACTACGGCGTCCCTCACAGACTTAGTCGCTGCGGAACGTTAAACCCTACAAAACCAAACCTAATCATGTCTCACCTCGTTCTAATTGATGCAACTTGACAACCTTTGGCTAGCAGTGCTCTGCGAGTTGCACGTTTTGTTCTCCCTTTGTCTTCTTTGCTAAAGTTAAGCTCGTTTATCAGCATGTACTATCGCAAAAGGGAACCGAGTAGTCATTTAGCCTTAATTACAGTCACACAGATACATGTAGGCATCTATGCAAAATATTGTTTTCCATGCAATCCGGAGTTTTTCCGACATCCTCGTATTATGACAAACCATTTACTGTAGGCTTTTCTGTCGCTTCTGACGCTTGCTACGAAAATTGAAAAGCGTATAGGATAATTCAACCGGGGTCTACTCGATTTTAAAACTTCCCGTTTTTGTGCCCTCAGTTCAGTCGATTTTGGCTTGAAATACTGCGTTTGCGACGTCGCAGACATTATACTCACGTTAGCGCGCGCTTCCCACGTGAACAAATTTTGAGGTCTCCATTAATTAGCCCATATCATTGCCATTTCACGAACTGCGTCATTATTTAGTCTCCATTCGAAGCGCGTGCGGGTATTTTTTCAATAATCTGTGTGACGTCATCGATTCGTCAACCACAACGACGTTTCAGGCTATTAAATAAGTTTCGGTTTCGATTTGCTGTTTTTTCTTTTAAATTATTAATGTTGCAAAATAGAAACAAAACAAACGAGTTGTGTCGGAGATGGGGTACTACGAACAATTGCTCAAAATGATCGAAAAACCACCGGAAGTGCCCTTCATACATCAGACAACAAGTCATAAGAACACCAATATAAGGGACAAGATGAAATAGAAAAATAGCAATTTCTCCGCCCTGACTCGGCGTTTACCAGGCAGTTTCTTCATCCGCTACTTCAAGAAGCTTGCGCAGGTGCAGGTGCATGCTTTGATAACCATGGACAATGAAAAGAGATACGAACATGTTATTTTGTTGTCGTATTTATTCTGCTTTTACAGAAAGAACGCGAAAGCTTGCAATCCCATCGATTTTGTGCGCGCCTACTGTAGCCAGGCTCGGCAAAAGCGCTAGCAAAAACAATGCACAAACGACATCACATCGTCCACTTCTACCTGCTTGCCGCAGTGATGCAGCTGTAAGAGCAAAAAACAAACGCAAATAAAAAGCGCTAAACCGCAAAATGACACACTTACTACGAAAGCGCACCAACGCACGCATATATAAGGAGGCATCAACTCGGCACCTGAACCCCGATTCAAAGGTATTGCGTTATGCCGGTGCGGTTAGTGCCTTGACTTGCCGTCTCTGTAGAAATGTCTTCGGAGCCCCGTTATAAAGTACATTTTCTCTTTCTCTGCATTTGCTTTGCATATTTTAGTAGTGTATGTTAATTTTTTTATTATTATCCTCCATGCCACAGTCATCTTAGAGAGGAGGGGTTTAGGAAAGCTTCGAGAACTTTAAAAGAAATAAAATGAAAAATTCGCACATCGTGTCCTTCGCTATATACATGTTCTATATACAGTAGCAAGCATGCAGCTGTGAACGTAAGGCAAATGAACACTGGTAATTGTCAATCAATGCATTTGTTATGAGCGCGAGGATACAAGCTTAGCTAAATTGGTACGAAATCGCAGATTGTCTTTAATACTGGCTGTAGATCAGAGAAGGTGGTTCCAATCTGAATATGTACAGGGAGATAAGGTCTGCACAGAGGAATAGATTTAATATCACGCTATGGTGACTTTGTGAGCATGCTCAGTCCGTGGTGAGATGAAAGATGGAGCAGATAAGATTCATCTTGTAGATTGAGTGAGTTGTACAAGATTGAAACAAGCATGACCATGAGAATTTTCAACTGGAGGCTTAATGTGGAAGATTTAGCGTGTTTTTCAGGCAAGTTACACATGTGGCACGATTGTAGTTAATAAGGATGAAACAGGTTGAGTTGTTTTGCACGAGCGCATTAGTGGAGTTAGTGGAGCGCATTGGTGCGTATTCGAGTTTGCTGCTGATAAGCGTTTTGTACAGCATTAAATTTAAACATAGCGGCAGTGGCGAAGCTGTGCTGCGGGTCGCCTAACACGCTGTTAACGTTGTCAATCACGGTATTGATGTTGATCGGCCAAGTGAGAGAGGAAGTTTCTTATGTGGACGTCGAATTAACGATAAGACGTGGCTTTCTAGATCAAGTATAGTGTTGTGTTTTTGATATGTACCAGTAGCAGATTGTGTGCGGAAAACGCGCAAACCTTTATATATAGGAGAATTAAGCTGCACTAGCCATAATTTACACCAGATGTTAGATCATTCTGTAGAGCAGATATCGTTAAATTTACGAAAAATAACGCTGTCATCAGTGGATAGGCTGACGTTAAACGATACACAGTCAGGAAAACTACATTCGAGTAGAAATAAATACACATAAAAAAGCAGAGAAGTACGCCTGTTGCGCTTAGCTAGTGATGAAAAACACATTCAGCGAAGTTGTTTGCCTCCTAAGCATTTATTCTTCTTTACTAAGCGATTTGTGCACAACTTTGGTCTTGCATTCAGCCGTGCTTACGGAAGCAACATTTTTTCTTTTTTTAGACACTTTATTATTTGTGTCGTCTACACAGGAACATATGCATTTTTTTTTAAGTCGATAGTGTGTGTGTTAGTATGTGTTGATAAGCAACGCGCATGCACTTAACGGACATCAAACCACGTCTGCTGCTCCGTGTGCAAGACTACTTAGAGATTGAAAACGGAAGCTGTCGGCTCATTACGGATCAATTAAACTAGGATTGCGCTATCAGTTGATGCGGATTCGCTGCCTCTTAATTCATTTCTAATGAGGAAGTGAACTACTTTATGAAATATCGTTTCTCGCGAAGGCGGGGTCTAGGTTCGTTGCTAAATATAGATTCGTCGGGCTAGGTTCGTTGCTGAAAACAGCCCGCAATTTTTTCGGGTTTTCAGGAAACGTCACGTCTTGGTATAAAATATAAGAGCTTGCTTACGTTCACCCACGACATGCGCACGAGAATGAATTGTTAAAACAGCTGCAGCAGGCTGACATAACGTATCAAGACAGGAAATTCGACAGTTAGTGGTGGATTATGATTGCAAGAATGGTAATGTGCTAATAAACATGAAGTATATCGGAATGATCATATCCGGAGCATACAGTTATATTCTTTATTATATGTATGCGTGTGTGTGTGCGTGAAGAGGGAAGCGGGTAGAGGGGGGAGGGGGCTTTCAAAGACAGAAGACGGGAAATAAAATAAATTGTTGCCACATATCGTTTCCTTAGAGCGACAAAAATACATTTTATCCCGATGCTCGACGCATGCTGCATAAAACTCAGCGAGCGCAGATGTGTTATTTCGCGTCATCGAGTATTTCGCAATAACGAGTTTCTACACTCATAACGACAGCAGATCTACACTTTTCGAGCGACGTTCCCTTCACTTTATGCCGACGGGCTGCAGCGCTTTCATCGTCAGAGCCAGCTCGTCGCACGCCGCAACAAGTGGCCTGAGGGAGTGCTGCGCTGGCTCCACGTCCACGGCCAATCTCGTGAGCTCGTCGCCAGCTGCGTTGTGCCGACCCGTGCACGTATGCATGCATGCATCCACGCGTCGCAGGCAGACGCCATCGACTGAAGAGAACTGCCGCAGCCGGCGCCAGCTGTAAGGTTTCCCACGTCACTGCAGCCGTCATCCGAACTGCTCGGCACGCTTTCGCCACGATATGACGTGTATGCTCTACAAACGGCTGCCACCGCTGCTCTAAAATTTCCTGGTATTTTTTTATTCTATTCTCTGCATTGCCCTCTTTTAACTGTACTCACTGAAAATGTGCCGACTTTGAAAGCCGATGAACGTGCCACCTTGACGAACTTCAGTTTCGGACTGCCACCGGTTCGTTACAGAGTTGACAGCTCGGTGCACCTCTGAGCTTGTGTTGGACTTGAACTTCGTAATCCTGCAAGTTATCGCAGAGTGATAACAAACTTGAGTTCTAGGGGAAAGGAAAAAGATGTAGCTCGAGCCAAAAAACAAACGCTCAGATCGAGCGTGTGTATCTAGGCGCGCTTGTTTGTTTTGTTTGTTTGTTTGTTTTGTTTGTTTGTTTGTTTGTTTGTTTGTTTGTTTGTTTGTTTGTTTGTTTGTTTGTTTGTTTGTTTGTTTGTTTGTTTGTGCGTGCGTGCGTGCGTGCGTGCGTGCGTGCGTGCGTGCGTGCGTGCGTGTGTGCGTGTGTGCGTGTGTGCGTGTGTGTGTGTGTGTGTGTGTGTGTGTGTGTGTGTGTGTGTGTGTGTGTGTGTGTGTGTGTGTGTGTGTGTGTGTGTGTGTGTGTGTGTGTGTGTGTGTGTGTGTGTGTGTGTGTGTGTGTGTGTGTGTGTGTGTGTGTGTGTGTGTGTGTGTGTGTGTGTGTGTGTGTGTGTGTGTGTGTGTGTGTGTGTGTGTGTGTGTGTGTGTGTACAGTTAAGGGAGATGCGACGGCCAGCAAGCATATAAATAGTCTTTTGCCATCGTTCATCGCGTCGATTAAAATTTTGTTCAGTGCGACAGCCAGCAAGCATATAAATAAAATGGTCTTTTGTCATCGTTCATCGCGTCGATTAAAATTTTGTTCCGTAGACTTCGAACAAAGCGTTTCTCTGTATGTCCCGCAGTTTTGCAACAGCTTCTTCATAGCAGTTGGCATTTCTCATCACATCAAATGCCTGCATGCGGATACTCTTGACTTTGCTTTCTTTATATTTATTCGCTTTAATGAAATTCTGTCTTGACAGGAGAAGGTGCTCCAATCGCTACTTTTGTCGTCCGTTGTGAGCTGGTTTGGTTTATGGGGCGTTTAACCTCCCAAAGCAACTCATTCTAGGAGAGACGCCTTAGCGGAGAGCGTCGCGTAATTTCGTGTATACTGCGGCGCAAACTGACAAATGCAGCAGCGATGCAGCGCTGATAAAGCCAGGCCGGACAAAGGCTATATTTCGCAGAGCTACGATAATTGAGCTCTGCTGACTGCACTCATCCAATGCTAAGGCACAGGTTACGTGCTAGAGGCTGCATTCGGGCTCCTGAGGGTGACGGCGCTTGGGCAATGCTATGCCATAGCCCAGAATCAGCTGAATCAAAACTTTTTTTTATGTGCGTTTAATCGAAAAACTCGGGATGAAATATATACCGTTAAACACTAAAGGTGATCCAGAAGAGCACCACCCGCCACGGTCCAAATCAATTGGGCTCCGGAATGTCAGCGGATCCTAACTATATATCGCGAAATGTACCACAAACATTTGTTATTCTCTCGTCTACATCGGTGCTAGGCGTTAGTAAACTGAAAGCACAAGTGTCCCGCTTTTTGAAAGCGTGGGCCCACTTCCGCACTGTCCTGTTCCCGCATAGTTCCCAACAAGGGTCCCGAGGTCCCGGTGCAGTCTTATGACTATGGGACCCTCGTCTGTATTTTTATGCATTTTGTAAATATGTTCAATCTAATAAACTTTCACTTTCACTTTCAAGCGTGGCATATCCCCTCGACGAGTCCAGAGCAAGAAGCAAGGGTATAAACAAAAGTCAAGGCTCCCGGCTGCATACCCGTTATTTTTATTCTCAATGCTAGTATAGCTATGTGCTTGCAGTCTTAGCTCGACGTGGAACACATCACTATTCGTCGTACACGGCGAGTTCAAGAAGACGCCTTGTCCAGGCAGAAAACCGGCGTCGCCGCGCCGTACAACTGACAGGACAAACGTTGGTTCGCGCAGCGCACGTTGGCGAGCACGACAGGCTAGTCAACCACCTGGCTGGCCACCGCAGTAGGCGCGCCGTAAGCGCTGTGGTTTGTCGTGACATCACTGGAGTTCGTCGCTGGCATGTCCAACCTCGGCTCCCGTCCAGAAGATGGCGCCGGAGCCTTCGTGGGGGCCGACAAGGGCGCCGCTTTCCTGCTGCGGGGGGCGGAGGCGGCACTTTTGTGCTGGTTGGTCCCGTTGGCTCGGGACGCGATGTAGTTGCGCACCTGCTCGGCGTTCCTCTTGAGGTGGACGTAGTTGCTGAACGAATAGGTCAGGACACACGAGCATGCTAGGATGGAGACCCCCAGCACGGCGATGACCACGTACATCCCGTCGCGGTTGATAAGTGCCACTGGTGCGTTAATCTCTACCTCCAGCCTTTGCTCCATGGCGTTTCTCTCACGGCGGTAAAATGGCGCGACTCTGAGGAACGGCTGTGGCTCGGGCCGAGCGGTGGTACCGGCTTCCTCTTCTTCTGTCGTCTTTGTTGTCTTTGCGTAGAGAGGGGCTGTAAAAACATGAAGCGTTGGTATATATTGAAGGGGACGTGAGGCGTTGCTTGGTTTGAAGGCTTTGTCCGAATCCTGAGCTAATGGTAATGTAAACGTTCACTGATAATTTATTTTCAAGTGCCTGAAGACGCATGCTGCATTCTTCACCTGGTTTCTTTGCCGTAATGGGACTTTACAAAAAAAAAAAAAAAAACGAGAAATAAACCATCTCGGCGTGTGCCACTGAATTATAGCGGGCTTAAACCTTTTAGTTAAGAATAAAAGTAAAGGGGTGGCTAAAAAATTGCGTAGCAGAAAGAAAAAAACGAAACACTGCATCCAGTGGGCCGATACCAAGTTTGACGGAGTGGAAATTAAATAGGTTATCTGAGGGAAAAAAAAAAGAAAATTGAAAAATAGCATGCACCTCCCAATTCTTGGCCAATTCCCTATGTGGGTATGTACCTTATGTTATTTGGTAAACAACAACATCTTTCAAATGGCTGCAGATATTAAGTTGGTTAATAATGCATAGGAAATTCTGAGGAGCTTGGGGCTTCGGGATCTCTGCCCTTGGTAGATTGACCTCAAAACGTTTGTTGTTTGTCTCTTCAGATACCTGGAGGAGAGGTTTGGTCAGGATGTTTTAAAGAATGCCATAGACAATGAATGAGTGATTGCAGTAAAAAAGGGTGGCATTGAGCGTGTACGAAGGAGAATGAAAGGAGATAAAAAACACTTTAACACGAGAAGTCACAAGAGTGTGACAGTGTGGACTCGACACGTAATCCTCGAAGAACGCGCCGATAAAGAGAAGCACCCAAACGATAAGTAAGCCGTTATCTTTTGAGGGGCATTTGCAAATGCGTCTTCCCTTGAAGTACGCGCCACCTACAAGAAAGCGGCTCAGTTTCCCCACACAATTCGCAAACATTTGTAAGTGCGAACGTACATTTGATTAAATGAAAATTTCCCAGAAGGGTCATTCACTTCTCACACTGTCGAGATCGAGAGAGCATTGTTGTGAATGGGGCTCCAGCCGAAGTTTGGAGCAGATTATCCAGCAGCTGAAGACCGAGACGGGTCTAGCGGGCGCCGGCGTGCGACCGCTGCCAAATGCGTTGAAGCGGCTGCGACGGCGGAGGAGTGACGCTTTGTTTCCGGCTGCAGCGACCAACCCTTCCCGCCTTCCCTCCTTCGGGATAGAAACGAACTGCCTTTCAGGCCTTGTTCACACTGGCTCACATTAACATTACTTATCCAGCACTGAAACACATGTTCGAATCCTATGAGTGCAATTTATATTCTGCAATTGTTTTACAATTTACAACATAAAATAAATTACTGACATCTTTCCTGGGTGTGTTCCCTTTAGGTTGCATTATGTGATGTTTCTTTTATTCTGAGTAGCCGCAAAACCAGCTGTGAACTGAACCAGGAGGTTACAGTATGACAACGGTTGCACTATGATATTACTTCACCGCAATCATTTCCTGCCTTCAGTGAGCGTACGTTACCTTTAGGTTACGTTCAGAGACACCTCTCAGCAACAATTCCATTTCAACTCTCTGAGAGACAAGTAGTAAGGAGAAAGATTTTGCGTGACCCTACCGTTGAGGGAACGGAATTAAGCGTCGCAGAGAGACGCCACTTCGTCGCTTCGTGCTTAATACGTTCCAATGACCGTGCTGACCTCGCTCCACTACTTGACTGCCTTGCTTTCAACACGTATGCTTGACACCCTCGAGCCGTGAGCACTGTTTCCTTTTGGTGCAGTAGTGACGTTTGCGTATCTATAACGCACTGACAGGTCAAGAACGCGGCGCATTTCATGGTCGAATAACTATTATGAGCTGCTTAGTAACTAAAAATGTGCACCAAATGCAGTCTCTTACTATTTTCTCTTTAAAGTGAATTGCCGCTTTCAGTGATCGAAGTACCAAAGTTTTTAAGTGAACATCGATATCTAGTTTGTTGTCCTCATGTTGTCCTCATGTTGTCCTAGTGCTTGACGCGAAGTAGTCAAAAACAGTAGCCTATAACGGACAGTTTGTCTCACGATCACGAATATACATGCATGCATAGCTGACTGTAGTCTATACATTTCAGCTTTAAGCCGGCATAACAGCCAGAATAGCGCGAACGGCGTTTCTCTCGAACCAGTGCACCAGACATCCCAGAAAAAAAAAAAAAAAAAAAAGCGCTAGGCGACGTAGAAAACCTGCGACATACGTGTTGCAGCATAGGCTGAGCCACCGTGTACTACCCAGTCGGCTTGTTTTGCCTGCCACGCGGCGGCGCCACTATGCCTTCAAAACTCCAGCGCAAGTATCCATGGGTTACTCCAAGGAGGGGCTGGCATCTTTTCACGATATCAAAAGTCATTACAGATTGTGAACGGGACAAATTTCCACCACCTGACAAAACGTTGGATAAGGCACAGGAGACCGCTTGGAGGAGACTCCAGACGAGATCCTTTCTTAGCCCTTACCTGTTAGCAAAAATGTACCCGGAGGACTTTAGCCCCGCGTGCAGGTTCTGTGGCGAAACAGCCACGTATGATCACATACTATGGCAATGTAAAGAGGAACCTCCACCGGAAGATCTAGTACAAATTCCTTCTCTTGAGCGATATGGGAGGCCGTTCTGGTCAGCTCGGACCCGGGCATTCAAGCCTTGGCCACCGAGTGGGCCACTAAGGTCGCTGCCAGCCATGGACTGGAGGCCATCTAGAGCGGACCATCTGCATCTGCAATTTGACGAAATAAATGTTTTCCAAGCCAAATCCAGCGGAAGGCTCCTTATTTATTTACAGATTAAGTGTAGGTGTGCACGATACCCTATAGTTTCAGCTTCGGCTCTATCCCTTACAGCATGGTGCAAGTTTGCACAAAAAGTGTGATAAATACTACGCCTTTCCCGTAAACCAATTACTAATGCCAAATAATTAGTAGGGTAGGCAAAAAATAATGGCTAGTAGTAATGGTTATAATAATAACAATTATGATGATAATTATAGTGGCAGACAAAAAGATCAGAAGGGTTCAACGCTGCTGAACCGAATGTGGAGCGAAAGCATTAGCTGCGGGTGACCGAGCGTTCCTCTTCTTGTTCTTCTTCTTGTTCTTCTTCTTGTTCTTCCTCTTGTTCTTCTTGTTCTTCTTCTTGTCCTTATTCTTGTTCTTCTTTGTCTTATTCTTCGTCTTCCACGGTGCCGCGGTGCCACGCCGACAGTTTCAAAACCTAGCGCAGTGTAGCTTTCGCTACAAAATAATAAAATAAAAAATAAAATAAAAACTGAAATTAAAGATTTAAAATAACAAATGACAAATGAAATCAATAAAATGAAAGATTATAAATAAATAAATCAAATATAACCCAATCAGATCAAAAAGTAAACAATAGAAAGTAAAAAAGTAAAAATTACAGAAACGTAGCGGCATCGCTAATGCTTTCGCATTCTCCCAATGCAGTTTCTGCAGTGGCTTCTAAGCTTTTGCGATAAGTGGCATACACGTAAGCACACATACAACTGGCATACCATCAAATACGTGCTATCTTGCAGCCCACTTGTGCGATCAGGAATGACTTCGGATGATCGATTACTTTAGTCCTACATCAGGTCTAAACTACAGGTCTAAACTAATGCTTTCTGAACTCAAATACTAGGTCGATTCAAACTGCCTTTTTTTTTTTAATTTTCAATCTGTGCCGGTCTTCGCTGACGCACTTAGTGTGGCCAGCAGTTCCGCAGCATTCAGCCACATCGATGTGGTGTGAGATGCGTAGGATTTCATTCACGAGCGAGTGCCGGGCCCTTAGCTAACGTAGCATTGCTGAAGCCGCACATCATGACGTTTACCCTCAGGTTTGCTGTCATGGAGCGATGGTACATACAAGCTGACCGCACCGTCCGCATGGAGCACCTTTACTTTTGTCGCCACGGCAATCGAGCCGTGACAAAGACGGCGTAGTCCACGGCGACATCTATTCTGTTTGGTGCTCCAGTGTCCGCTATCACCCGAAACCGAGTGGCAGCGGCCGGCAGCACCGGAGTCTTCGAGGTGGCTCTACTGCCAAGTACGATATCTATGCTCGTCCCTTCGCCGCTTCTTTGCTGGTCGGTAACCTTCGTTCGGAACGCGATGTATCTGCGCATCTCCTCAGCATTCGGCTTGAACGTGCTGGGGCCGGCGAATGAGTAGCCGAGGAGGAGGAGGAGGAGGAGGAGGAGGAGGAGGAGGAGGAGGAGGAGGAGGAGGAGGAGGAGGAGGAGGAGGAGGAGGAGGAGGAGGAAACATTTATCAACGATGATTTGATTTGGGAAGGGAGGTGCGTTTTGTTGTGGAGCTGATTGGCAGACCATATTCCGAGACGCCATTGGCAGCCGCCGCTGGCCGAGCTCTCTGGACCAGGGCACGCTGGTCTTCCAGGTCCGAGCTGGACAGGGCCGCCTCTCAGCCCTCCCTAGTTGGCTGTTTTATAGCTTTTATTTTTTCTATTTTGCTGGCAGGCCCGCACCATGTGATATAGGTCAGCATACGCTTGCACATTATACCAGCGCTCCCTGCTGTGAATGTATGTTGCCTCCCAGGTCGATTTTGCTGATACGTACGATTCCAATAACGGCTGCTGCACCGGAGGGAAGCATCAGCAGCTCTATCGGTACCTGTCAGTGCAACCACCTGCCGTGTTGCTTGTCTGTCTCTATTTATCATCGCTTGTGCCTTCTTGCGGGATTTATTTGGATGTGCATGGGTGGGCTGGTGCCATTGTTCGTGATCATCTGAGTATCGCTCAGACCCAATATCTCCACATTGTGCAGAATTCCAAAGCTAATAAGTAACAAATAACTAATAATAACTATTAATAATAATTAATAACGATAATTATTAATAATTGATGGAGTAGCGTGTGTCGCAACCGAAACCTGCCTTGTTAATTTGCGAGCCAAACGTTATTCGAAAGCATTCTGATTGGACAATTTAAGGATACCAACTTAACGCCCACTGTTACCGTGCTTATGCACAGTCTTCAAAGAGCAGCTGGAGTCTCATTCGGTACTGAACGAATGCGTTAGCTTTTTAGCCCACAACAATAATTCAGCGCATGTTCTATCTTACAGTGAATAAATTGCTGTGGCTTGGCTCGGCTAAGTCCGGTTATGCAGGCGAAAGCTTTGGTATGCTCGGTTATGCTGTGTTGCTTAGCCAGGTTAGACTCGAGTAGATAACCTAGTTTACAGTGCGGAAGCTCCGATAAGCAGAAACGGTTTTCTGTAGTTTAACTCCTCCGTGACAGTTTACGAACATCAAGGAAACGCAGGCGAAAACCTGGTTCAAGTGCGCGACTCCTCAACGGCTGTCTGGTAGCCTCAATGACGCCACAGCGGGGTCTAGACTCCACGAAGGTGTCGAGGACGTTTTGAATGAGGCGGTCCCAGGAAATGAGCCAGACGGGCAGCGGTGACCACTCTTGTCTGCGACGTTCCGTCCCTAAAAGCGACAGCATGCACTCAGTCTTATTCATCGCTAGGCCGCATGGGGTGATCTGGTGGTCTTTTGTTCTTGCGAAGGGCATGTACAACATATCATCAACCTCGTCGCATCACGTATTACTTTTACCGGTGTTAGTGCGGACTTGTAGAGGAATGCGATTTACCCGAATTCTCTAAACCATTCAACACCTTGGTGTCCTTTCACAAGCTTCCAAATAGCTCTCTTGTCTATCTGGGGTAATGAAGAGCGGGTCATCTTCTATGAATTTAGCTTAGAGTGTCGCATGTGCAGGGAGCTTGTCAATAAAAGTTATTACGAAGCATATATAAGCAAGTCTTAAAAGCAGACAGTTCACGCACTGCTTTGTTTCAATCTAACCTAGTAATTTAGCTCACTCTGACTTCATTCAGTTCGTTGAGATGAGGATTCGTTACCTGTCTCGATATATATGGCACTCTGCCTTCAACCACCAGTCGCTATATGCTCAAAGTTAAACAAGGTGGATGCGAAACCACATAGAATCGTAGGAACGGAAGCACATAGCCATCACAAAAGTTTCAAGTGATTCTGCATTTAGCCGTGCCTTGGTACCAAAATGGATAAATTAGCACAAGCACTCTGTAGCACTGCTGTTAGTGTAGTCCTCATGTTCAATAGGCACCGACTAAAAAAAAAAAAAATATGTACTTCCGCGACGCCTAAGAAGAGAACTGCGTAGCGTGTCAAGATGAAGACAGAAGGTAAAATAGAAAACGAGAGCATTGCAGTAGCATTTGCGTTATCTTCGTCCCCATTCGATGCATGAATAAGTACACAATTATATTAAATAACTAATTGTCTCATTGACGGTTCCACTGAAGCTCCAGTTTCTCATTCGTATGGTTTGAATACGGTAAAGACTCATGTATTTCTCAATAAGCTTAAAATCGGGCAAATACTCTTGCTCGCGCTACCCTACTACGATGGCTAACCTAACCGTACGTTTAGTTATATGGTCGAAGTTATTCTGTAGCTTTCGACTGCAACTGCATCCGCCTTAACCCGAGTTACATGACCATTAGCCGCTCTCACCACATGCACATGTTTTGCATTTAAGCCTTTAGCTAACGTTACCTCGGAGGGAACCACTTGTATGTGTGCGACCGCACGCCAGGGGCTCACATGCTTGTTTCATAATTCCATAGGAATATGACCTTAAAGTCACTTAGCTGACAGAGACATCATCATTCGTTATTGGCGTAAAGAATGAAACATCGCGCTCTCAGACGAATTAATTTCCATTGTTACTTTCCTCAGCTCGTTTATTGTCACGTCAGCTCGCCAGCCAGCCTGACTGATCACCATCGTGCTGGTCTATAAAACCATGCGCACGCTCACGCCAAAGTCAATATTTTGCATCAGTTTTTCGCTCTCTGCAGCACTTCATCACAGGGGCTTCAAGGATGTTGTTGTTCTCGAATTCCAAGCTACAGTGTCGAATACGTCGAGTCCACCTGTCGCGGTAAAAACAGCTTCTCTTCGTCTCTCCAGTGTGCTTTCTTTTCTCCTCTGACTAAATCCATCTGGCCCGGGCCGACAGCATTAGCCCTGCTTCCCGGATTGGACGCTGTCCTGCCGGTCGGAAACGTCTGGGATGTATCCAGAACACGATGTCGTTGTGCACGCCCTCGGCGTTCCGCTTTAGCTTACCGTGGTTGGTGAATGAGTAGCCGAGGACACACGCGCATCGCCGGATGCAGGGCCCGAGCATGGCGACTATCACGTAGAGATCCTTGCGATAATCTAGCACCTCGCTACGTTTGGTCAGCGCTGGCGGCTTGAGTTCCCCGCTGCTTCGGTTGGCGGGGCTGGCGTCCCTAGGCGCATAATGACGAACCAACACCGCAAATAGCGGCAGCGGCGACGTTGATGCGGCCATTACTGCTTGTTCTTCTTCTCCTTCTTGGTACCTCGAAACATGGCACATATCACCATGGGGGATTGGTCAAGGTGTAGGGGCATAGACAAGAACATTCGTGTGGGTGATTATGGCAAAAATGTTAGCGTCAAGCGTGCCTTTTGCAAATTTTACAATGAAAAACGTCAAAAAATATTTAAAGTGAAATAAAGAACTTAATTTTTCAAACTGATCTCGAAGAATTTTAAGGGTGTTAGCAATCAATTTACCACTTGCAATTATTTATTCATGAAGAATCCCACAAATTTTAGCGCTCGCACCGAACAATCTCCGATGAGTAGTTACTGCCTTATTATAGCAACACTGGTAGAGACAAGGGGAGCCCTAACCTGAAGAGTGGGACCTCCAGATAGATCAAGTGCGAACTTCCAACCAGAGAAACTTCTCTATAGATTCAACTTCCCCGCATGAGTCACATAGGTCCACCCATATCTGCATGGATATAACTCAAACTGAGAATCCTGCACCGCACCATCGTCATTGATACGTCATACAGCCTAGTTTTACACAACTTACATAGCATTTTATGCTAAGCGCTGATAATCGTTGGTGTTTAGTAAGGCCTGGCTGTTATATACTGGAACCTGCTGAAACCAGGCAATCGCCAGGGGACGGGATCTGTCAAAGACGCATTCTTCTTCTCCTTCGTTATGTATGGAAGACGCATTAAGAGCAAGAGCTCCTGCTGTCCGTGCTTCTTCTACTTCTTCCATTTATAGAACGAAAGCCTTTCTTGGCTATGAGTAGTGTCCGCAGAAACGTGTCAAAGGAGACAGATTCATAGTCAATCCAACACGTAGTCACATAACAAGCCAACAGTGGCTAAATTGGCTAAAGCATCTCAACATTGGCTTATCAACAGCCAAAAGCCATAAGCGAATCCAGAAAGGTCGTAAATCAACTCAGAAATCCACAAGTCTAATCCAGTAACCGCATAACAAGTCAAGGATGATTCCAATTGTTATACAAAAAAATATATAATTTAAAATAAAAATATAAATATAAAACATAAGTTTAAAATTAAAATATAAAAAATAATGACAATAACATAAACAATGACAAAGGCTTCCGCCTTACTACATCTAAGCAGTCTTACGTGCCTCGTATGATTTTATTCTTGCCTTCTTTTTGTAATTTGATGCAGACAGGCTGTGGCGGTCCGGGAAGCGTGGGTGCCATATAGCTGACGTTGTGCACAGGCTTAGTTCAGGCCATGGCAAAGCATTCATGACTCATGCACTGGTAGCAAGAATATTATCAAAAAGGGCAGCATCAGGTTAAAAAATCAAATGTGCAGTATATTTGGATGTCAAAAACCGAGTAGAGCAAAACAAAGTTGATTTCACACGCTGCTATGACCAAATATCAGTTAGGCTTGCTTTCGAAAATTTGTTTCTCAACCTTTGTTTGGCGAATTTCTGATATCAGCTCTTCTGCGCCCTTCATAGTAGTAGTTAACAACTTGTCATCCCCGAGCCTTCTTTTGCTCTGTTTGGGGACTGACAATGGTCGCCTGATTTTCGTTATCGCCTCCTTTAAATCTCTTGAGCCCATTAGTTCGCCTCCTTAATCCCGATGCACATAAGGAACGTTGGCCTTCTATTGAATGTTACGGCGTAGTTAACGTCGGTATTGCGTGCCTGGCCAAATGTTTTGCTATGGCGGCGGCCGTGTCTCGATGGAAGCGAAACGCAAAGTGCCCGTCTACTGTGCAATGCCAGTGTACGTTAAAGAACCGCAAGCACTGCGACGTCGCTAATAATCCGAGTCGCTTTGCTAAGGTAAACGCTACAAGCGTGCTTAATATTCCGCATGAGATTTACTTTTTTTTTTCTCGTCCTTTGAACACTCCAGTTGAATGAGAGCCGTAGGCTGTCCATCGTATAGCGTTGGTGACGTGTCCAGTCCCTCTAGATGTTGTGATTTAGTCTGTCACTCCCAACATATATGAACGGACGTCGGACTAGCACTGATTCTAGGACAGGCATTTCTATCGGCTGGATGGATTTTGGCAAGGTTGAGAAATGTGGAAAGTTATATTCGTTTGAAATTGACTCCAAGAGTAGGACTCCTGTGACATGAAGAGGCAGTGCGATGGTAGATAAATCCTGTGGTAGAGCCACTGGGTTTCAGGGCGTTCTGAATAACGATGGTGTACGAAGATTAGCCTTAGGGTAGGCAGCTCTGCTCGGTTGGTAAGATCGCGAGCTAAAGCGTTAACCATCTCGTTCCTTTCGAGGCCCTTGCGGCCTGGTGTCCGCGTAATTTGACGATGTTTGGTGAGGCTGGAACTAAGAATAGTAACGGATCTAACAGGCGACTGGCCTGTCGTGTAATCACAGCAGGTTTGTTAAGAGTTGATAATGAGAGGCGATGCTACATTAAGTACTGTGCACTCAGTTCCCAATGCCAGCAACGAACCCGCAAGCAGTTCGTACTTGATCTCCAGTGTATGATTTGACCATAAAAACACTACAGAGTTCATGCCATTTAGTTAGTCCAATATTTGGGTAATTTTGTCAGCAACCCAGATGAACAATCAGCAATGAAACAACATAACCTTTTCAATTTAACACAACAGCGTTGAGCAACATGTGAGGCTGAGAAGCCGGTGTCATCGTTGCCGCCGCCGCCGCCATTGCCACAGCAGCGGATGCGTCGTGTTGCTAGCGTGCGGGGATAATCCTAGTTAGTCTTGCGCAGCTTCACGCGATCGGCGCGCGCTCGCGGCGACAGCTCGTCGGCGGGCGAGGCTGAAGTCGGGTAGTTGCACCGCTGGACCGAGCTTTGTGCAGACTGACAAGCTGTTAACACGGAGCAGGAGTAAAGCTGTCACGCGCTCCAGAAATTCTACAAACTTAAGTACGGTCATTATCTCAATCGATCGAGGCAGGTGGTAGCGAACGACAACCACAAAAAGGCCGTGACGAAGTCGATTGACGATACCACGTTTCGCTCTTACGGCGGAGTCTCAATTTTTCTTGCGAAATTTATGGTACAGCCATGCTTATAGCTGTTTGGCATTACGTCTATTGTATTGGGGAAAAAATGAAGCGCAAACAAGCAAGGGCGAGCAATTCATTTTAGTTTTTATTTCTCGGTGATGCGAAGATAGGCGCAACGTTTTTTCAAATTTTCTCCTCCAAAATGTCCACACGCTGCAGTAGCGACGTGACAGTCAGAGATGCGCTATGCCACTTGATACAAAAATTAAGCCACTGCCATTCACTTGACTCGCTGTACCCACCAGCGTTCCATTTTATAGTAGCAGCCACAATAGCTTATGGAGCCCTGAGAACTGCTGCTCCCTTTGCAGCTCCCTGTCCAGGTCCTAATGTAATCCGGAACTCGTTTGAGATGCTGTAGATTTTCCGGCGTCCCCTGAGTTCCGGGGCACCTCAGTGAAGTTCATGGTACGATTGGCAATCGAGGCAACAGAACTGTAGCTTGTGTTCCCAGCTAGCATGATCTCATTCCTAGCGCCTTGTGATGTCGGCACTGCGGAGGCCTGCTTCACATTGGCCGATGCCGCGCCTTTCCTGCCGCCGCTCTTGCTCTGGTCGGCCACCTTCTCGCGGGAGATGATGTACCTGCGGGCCTCCTCGGCGTTCCGCTTCAACTGCTGGTAGTTGTTAAACGAGTAGGCGAGGACGCAGGCGCATGCCAGGATGGACGCGCCCAGCACTGCGAGGATCACAAACAAGCCGTCACGGCTAACCAGCACCGTCGGGTAGTGTAACTGCGCCTGCACTTCCCGCTGCATGGTCCTTGTCGTGGCGACGCTGGAGATTTTTGAGGCGCCGAACTTCGAAACGGAGAAAGCGTGGAGCGCGGTGCCGGCGGCACTAGTTTCTTCTTCTGCTACATCGAACACCTGCTTCTTCTTCTTCACACACCTGGCAAACTTAATTCGTACACAAGTACATATCTCCACAAATATACGTCATTGCCTGACTCAGCGCCACACAGCTCTCCATTCCCCTGTCTACCCTTTCCCTCTAGCGGCACCGCTGCCAGTCTGCCTCAACTCCTGGGACCTTCCCCTTCAATTTCGACACCTTAGTGTAGTCTAGACTCGGCTGTGGTTTCCATTAAGTTCGCAGATATCCATGCTGTAAGGGTGTTTGGACACAGATGTAAACCGACACCGAATTATCCGTTGTGACCTCACTTGAATATTCGCACACATGTTTCTACATATTCTGGCGTCTTTACTTTCCGCGGTCTACCCATAGTAGCCTGGAATAACCTGAATGAGTTGCTAGACCGGTCTCTCTGTTATATATAAAAGCATGGGGACGTGCAGTAGGTGGTTTATATGCTGTTGGGTACTTTTCGACTCAGAGTACCTTACGCAACCGTAATCTTTACCAGGAAACACAAGCGGGGAGAAGGAACGTTCTTCGCATTGTTTGCAGGCGCCGTTATCGCACAGTATGCGATTTGGCCTTCACACATGGGCTTCGATTGACGTAGAACCCTTTCGAAGGCATGGCGTTTTTTGCTTACGACAACGACACGAAAAGTTCCATGGGCGGCAAAGGTCTACAGCCGAAATTATATCTTTTATATGACGTTAAGCCTTGATGTTAAGTCCTAATAACACGTTCCTAATATAATACGCTAAAAACCCGGCGGCTCTAACCCCATTTTGACTTTTTTGCTATTCTCACGTCCACGCTGTTTGCCCGTCCCCGTGGCTATATCAACGTCCGCGCTATTTTACTGCAAATTCCGGAGCAATCCAGTACAGCACTTTTTTCTTTGACTCCCAGCTTCCTCCTTTCTTTACTGCGCGATCAGGTGTTGACCGAGGAGGCACAGATACATGCGCATTTCCTTTCCCCTAAACCAATTTAACAATTTATCGCCACGGCCCCGGATGTTAAACCCCCGTTGCGGTTTCAATGACGACATGTCGTCGGTACGAGTCCCTCACACATGATAAAGCTCGACACGACAAGCAATTTTGTGTGCATGGACCCAACAAACCCCGGTTAACACCGGTCCGAACCACGTGTGACCAGCGATTAGACGGCAATTGTGATCCAAATGCACCCCCCCCCCCCCCCCCCCCCCAATGCCTGACTTCTTTCACTTAGGACAACGACAAGCAAACTTTCCTCGTTGTTGTTGCGACTGTCGGAAGAAGAAATACACGGGCCTGCTACTGTTTTTCTAACTGAGCCACCTCCGCTGCCTCTTGCGGACGTAGGAGAAAATAGAGAAGAAAAATATTGATTCATTGAAAACATCTTTATTTACAGTCTTGTAGACCATGTGGGTTGGCCACCTAGTCTGGTAGTCCACTGGATATTGCTGCCGCGCTGGCCCTCCCCACCAGCCAATACTGACGGTCAGGATCATCGCTGAGCGGATTAAGCCTCCAACTGCTCCTCTGGTGGGTTTGGAATGGAGTTTACTATGGGCTTGAATTGACATGCCCACACCATGTGGTAGAGGTTAGCTACCTCTCCACAGTGTGGGCACTGCGAAGAGTATAGTGCAGGGTACCACGGGTGTAACCTAGCAGGCGTTGTGTATGTGTTTGTAGTCTTCTAAGTGTGTTTTCTTCTAACTTGTTAAGAGATTATGTGGTGTTGGGTACACTTGCCTGACTGTTCTATATGGCTCGAGATTGTCAGCATACACTGCTGTAGCTATTAGATAAAAGGACCCTCCACGGTCATCATGGGCTTCGTTTCCTCCTGGTCGTCCGCAACGTAAGCGGTGGCGGTTGCAACGACGGCCTACCTTGAACTTTAGAGGTACCCAGCTTCGCTGTAAAAATAAAGCCACAACTGAGTATGCGAACCTTAGTGGGGTGTAGGCCCCGCCGGGGTGGTGCAGTGGTAAGACGCCCGACTACTGTGCCGGAGTACCCGGGTTCGATCCCGACAGCGGCGGCTGCGCTTCGATGGAGGCGAAATTCTAGTTCACTGTAGCGAAACGAAGCGGCATCCGTGTGCTGTGCGATGTCAGCGCACGTTAAAGATCCCCAAGTGGTCGAAATTACTCCGTAGTCCTCCACTATGGCTCCTCTTTCTCTCTTTCCACTTTCACTCCCACCTTCTTTCCCTTACGGCGCGGTTCAGGTGTCCACAACAACGTGTGACAGATACTGCACCTTTCCCTTCCTGTGAACCAATAATAATAATAATAATAATAATATTATTATTATTATTATTATTATTATTATTATTATTATTATTATTATTATTATTATTATTATTATTATTATTATTATTATTATTATTATTAGTGCGGTGTAGTAGTATGACTTTCCCTTATGGCGCAGGTCAGGTGTCCACAGAGTGAGTGTGTGAGATAGCGCGCCTTTCCTGCAATGCAATTACTAGTAGGCTATGAAAAAATAAGTAATTATATTAGTGGTGATGATAAATAATAATACTGAAATAGTAATAAATAATGTTTCTGATTAGCAATGCTAATGGCAAATAAAAATAAAAAATAAAATCAAAACTACAAATAACATAATATAAACTACAGAACAAACACATTGAAAAATAAGGAGTAAAAATTACATAGGCTTCGCGGCAGCTCTAATGCTTTCGCACTCTCCAAATTCAGTTTCTTCTGTTAACATGTTTTAACGCGGTAGCGTTAAGGAGCTCGTGTAGCAGAAAAGCCGGTGTCGTCGGCGTCCAGTGAGCGATAAATCCCGGCATGCACTTCATAAATAAAAAGCAAGTTCCAAGATGGGCTGGGTGGGAATCGAACCAGGGTCTCCAGAGTGTGAGACGGAGACGCTACCACTCAGCCACGAGTTTTGTTTTATCTTTGTTTCCGAGGTATACATGAACAACAAATTGTCACACTTAATAAAACACTTCAGCTGCCCTTGAGCTGACGCGTGTGAGGTTAAAATTTCTTCAATTTTACCAGGTCATCCAGAACTTCACTCAGCCACGAGTTCGATGCTTGAAAGCGGTACAAAAGCGCTTCTAGTGAATGCGGTGTTGCCTTAGAAACATGCCGTAGAACGTTATACTGCAGTGTATATCGGTAATTATGAGCATGTTACTTACAGAAGTCGCAGTTACACGAGTAGCGAAGTACGTTTCCGCTACATTTCTTCTGCGCTCTGCGCACATGCAGAGCCATCTTGCGGCAAACACAGAAGAACCCCTCCTCGCAATGTGCGGCGCTGTCCCGACACGTGGCGCGCCACTCGCCCCTGACGTTTCGCCGTGCACCCTCACAGGTTGTAGAATCAAGCGTCTTTCCTTTCTTTAGTTGACTATCTTCGCTCACCCGCTTCTCCCCTTCGGGCCGCGCGGGTACCGGTGCGAGGATGCCCCAATACCCTTGCGTTTAGTAAGTTTTCTCGACGAGGTGCAATAACGCTATCGCGTTCCACTCTTGAAGGCGAAGCTTAAGCGTCCTCCAAATTTTTTTCTGCAACCTTCTAGTGCAATTGCACACCGTAACCCGACGCACGTTAAATTGCATGACCATTAATTAGCCCGTCCTACGGAATGCACCTGGTCCATACTAAAGCATTTGCCGAACATTACCTGGCGAGTGGGACCGCTTGTACGAGTGCGACCACACGCTAGGTGCTAACGTGCTTACTTCATA
Source organism: Amblyomma maculatum (assembly GCF_055883805.1). Lineage (NCBI taxonomy): Eukaryota > Metazoa > Arthropoda > Arachnida > Ixodida > Ixodidae > Amblyomma > Amblyomma maculatum. Next base: position 154,015,115 of record NC_139346.1, read on the forward strand.
ATGTAAAGGGAGAATGATATCGAAGGCACAAAACCAAAGCCGTTAGTTACTGGCATAAAGAACGCGCGCTAGTCAAACCGATTTACTTCCATTGTTACTAGTGTCAGCTCGTTTATTGTCGCATCAGCTCGCCAGACAGCCTGACTGATCACCATCGGCATGCTCCATAAATCCTTCGCACGCACATGCCAAGGACACTGTTATGAAGCAGATTTTCGCTCTAAGCTGCACTCCATCACATGAGCCTCACACAACTGTTGCTCTTCCCTCTAGTGTCGAGTCATATTAATCGTTCCTTCCAACCCACGCAAAAACTGGTTTTCTCGTATCGAGGAAAGCGCTGGCTTCATTCAAGCGGCGTCGGCGAAGTCGTGCACCGTAACGTTCACAGTAGCAGACTAGTAAGTAGTGCGCCGCCATCCTCCTCGTTTCATTAGAAGACTGACTCAAAAAGAAGCCAGCCCACCTTTCGCAGCAAAAACATGGCGTCTCTTCGTCTCTCTAGTGTGCATTCTTCTCTGGGTAATTGCATCTGGCCTGGGTTGACAGCATCAGGCCTTCGTCCCGGATTGAGCGCTGTCCTGCCGGTCAGCAACTTCTTAAGATATCTTCGAAAAACGATGTCGTTGCGCACGCCCTTGGCGTTTCGTTTTAGCTTGCCGTGATTGGTGAAGGAGTAGCCGAGGACACACGCGCATTGCGGGACGCTGGGTTTGAGCTTGGCGACTATCACGTAGAGATCCTTGCGGTAGGCGAGCACCTCATTACGTTTGGCCAGCGCCGGCAGCTCGAGTTCCCCGATGCTTCGGTCGGCGGGGACGACGAGCCTGGGCGCGTAGGGACGAAATAGCGCCACAAACAACGGCAGCGGCGACGTTGAGGCGGCCATTACCGCTTGTCCTTCTTCTTCTTCTTCTCCCTCGTTGTAATGGCACATACTCCTTCTCCTTCTTCTTCTTCTTTTGAAACACGGCACATACACACATGGGGTGAATGACCAAGATGCAGTGGCGTATACATAGAAATTTCCACAGGTGCTTACAACAAAACTAATAGCGCCAATCGAGAATTTCGTAAAATGTATTGATGAAAAACGACAGAAGAGCGTTTAAAGTAAAATAAACTGAATATTTTGGTCGAAAAAGATCTTGAAAAAATTTCGTTAGCAATTCAACTTAGCAGTTGCAATTATATAATCATTCAAAATTCCGCATATTGGTTTGGTTTGGTTGGTGGGGTTTAACGTCCCAAAGCGACTCAGGCTATGAGAGACGCCGTAGTGGAGGGCTCCGGAAATTTCGACCACCCGGGGTTCTTTAACGTGCACTGACATCGCACAGCACACGGGCGCCTTGCTTTTCGCCTCCATCGAAAAGCTGTCGCCGAGGCCGGGATTCGATCCCGCTTCCTTGGGAACAGTAGTCGAGCGCCATAACCACTGCGCCACCCCGGCGGGGTAATTCCGCATATTAAACCCGATCCAAATCCTTTGGCGCTCGCGCCAAACGATAGTAATACTATTAGAGGCAAGGGGAGGCATAACCTGGAAAGAGGGACCTCCAGGTAAGTCTTTCTTTGAAGTGCGAACTTCTGGCAGGAGAAGAAGAAATGCTCCATATCTTCCATTCTTTGTGCCTTCTTTTTTCTCTTAGATGCAGGTATTAGGAAATGCTCCACATCTTCTATTCTTTGTGCCTTCTTTTTTCTCTTAGATGCAGGTATTTCTGTGACGATTAGCAGAGGGTTAGTTCAGGCAGGGATAAAGCACACATCTCTCGTCCACCGGTAGCTAGCATTATTTTAAAAAAAGGCAGACTGAGGTTGAAAATGAAATATGCAGCTATATTTGAATGTCCAGAAGTGATTAAAGCATAACAGATTTAGTTGATTTCACACGCGGTTATATAGACCAAGGTGAGCTAGGTTAAGCTTTCTAAAATTTTGCGCTAACTGGCGTGTTCTGAGAATTCTAGATATCAGCTCCTCTGCGCCCTTCCTAGCGGCAGTTGACAACTTGCCATCCTGGAATCTTCCTTATCTCTTTTTAGGAATTGCACAATGGTCGTCTGATATTAGTTATCTATTTTAAATCCATTGAGCCCACTAGATCGTCTCCTTCAATCCCGAGGCAAATAAGAAACTTTGACCTTATGTTGGCCATTTGACGTTGCATCAGAGACGTTGGTCTTATGTTCATGACCAAAATTCTTAATGAAGGCAGCCATGTTTCGATGAAAGCGAATCGCAAGGCCCCCTTCGTGTGCTTTGCGACGTCAGTGCATCTTAAAGAACCGTAAATGGTCAAAACTTTCAGAAGCCCTCCATTGCAACGTCCTTTATAGGCTGAATCTCTTTGGGGCATGCAACTCTGTAACGATGGAGGCGAAACGGGGTGGCGTCCGTGTGCTGTGCGATGTCAGTGCACGTTAAAGAACCCCAGATGGTCGAAATTTTCGGAGTCCTCCACTACGGCGTCTCTCATAGCCTGAGTAGCTTTGGGACGTTAAACCCCACAAACCAAGCCAAACCAAACCAAACCAAACCACAAACACACACACGACTGTCTACATCACGCTGATTCCATTCACTTATCACCAATTACTAGTCACTAATCAATCAGTCAAGCAATCACACTATCAAACACCCCGACCAATCAACCGATACTACTTATATCATATAGACTCTTTACCACGACGTCTATCATTTTTCTGCATCTCTTTTGACTCGACCTTGAAGCGCAGTTTGATGATGATGCACTAAATCGCGGAGGGCCCATCTACTTTGGCGAACACGTACAGGTGCGGACATAAGTAAACGGAGCACGCTTTTCCGTTCAAATTATAATCACGCCTTTTTCACCGGAGATAAGAAAACAATATTGGTTCAGGTGAAAGTGCACTGGCATCTACCACCGATTCGCATATATCATTACTTCCAGTTTCATTTCTGAAAGGAGTGAAATATTTTAGAAGAAAATAGCGTGCTCCGTTACTTTTGTCTGCACCGGTATATACCAGATCTGAAGTTCCGGTAGCTGCTGCATCCCATGTCTGCGCCGCTCAAATATTTGTTCCGGAAGAAGTTTAATTCCTTCTTGAAGGCTCTCTCTCAAACAGGGGTACGGAGACAACTTTTAGGAGCCACGAGCCCAGTATGCTACGCCTAAAACTGCATTCTTCATAATCTAAGCAGTTGGGTTTGACTGCCATCGTGTTCAAGGTGGCGCCGACGAAAGCCTTATACCAAAGAACGTGCAGTTGCTTGTAGTGGGATTTTATTTGCTATGATAAAACGTGAACGCGAAATCTTACCATTTGTCGAATGACCTGTGCTGCTTGTTGCCGCTCGGTGCGTGACAAGATCTCGAGCCGAACCAAATAGCCCCAGCATTGTATACCTTATTCCCTCTGTCTCGTAAAAAGCTTCGTACCACCACTGTTCTCTGCCATCATCAATTTTCCCAGGTTTTTCAAATGGTTATTTGGCTAAAATATCAACTAGTTGCATATTGACCAATCGAAACCGAGAGGCTTACCCAAAGCGCGTAATGTCAGTTTTTGGGTTGGGAGATAAAACGCCGTCATATCGCTTTCCTGCAAGACAACAGTTTGCGAACTAGTGATGAGGTAAACCTGTTGTCTCCTCCCCCCGCCCCTCTCCGAACCTGGGAGGACTGGGAGACCTCACTGCGGTCAGCGGACCTTGTCAGACAGAAACTCATCGTCAGTCGGACCGCATACGTCATGTACCAACATCACATGAACGTTTAGATCGCGAGTGGGGTCGTGCGGAGACCCAGGAAGCCTATGTGCCTCAAATTCCTCGTAAAATAATGTTTTTCCTCCTCCTCCTCCTCCTCCTCCTCCTCCTGCTAGATACGAGAATTAAGCGTTCATAGCCGGTGGTGTCACACCATATGCACAGCCTTTGTGAAAAGTTTAGAGATCGGGTATGCTTTTATTCAGTGTAGTGATATTGCTTCAGCTATCATTCAAGTCTCGGTATAGAGGGTAGGGAAAAATGTATTCTTGCCTTCGGGAGGTACTCGGAACACTTGGGATGCATTACGAGTCACAAGATATAGCCCGAGGCAAACCTCCTGGGCTCCAAACTTTTGACAATAACTATGGGTGTAATAATCGAAGACTGAAATCCAAAGTACGCACTCTAATCATTTTGTAAACGTTTAAAAAACAAGAGGCGAAGTGTTACTAATATTGTGTACTAGCCGGACACTATTGTCACAGTATATTCTTCACACGTCTTCTTAAAGAACCAGCACTGATCAACAGCTGCAGTAAGCAGACTCTGTGATCCCGCTCACCGAAGCGCTCGAACTAGTATTGACGGAGCCAGTGGAAAGCATCTTCTCAACGCTGGCACCAGCAAGGACAGTCGCAGCTATGCTGCCGGTGCCGACAGGCACATCACTGTTCTGGTTCTGAGCACTGGACGCCTGGCGCGCCACCGCATCTAGCTTGTCCTTGGCGGCCTCTGTGAACGGTACGCCGCCTGCTCTTGACATTCGAAAATCCTGCATGGCTGCCGGGGGCCGAGGTCGCTGGCACAGCAGTATTACCAGCTGTGCGCTGCACGGAATAAACGTGCTCGCTTTTCTTTCGTTCCGCTGTCTTAGCCAAAGACGCGATGTAGTTGCGCACTTCTTCGGCGTTCTGCCTGAGGTGGTTGTAGTTGTTGAACGAGTAAGAGAGGACAGTCACACATGCCAGCACGGATGCGCTCAGTACGACGACAATGACGTAGAGGCTCTCGCGACTAACAAGCACCACCGGTGCGTTGACCTCCGCGTCCAGTTCCGACGGCTGCATGCCGTCCTCGCAACGCGGGTGAGTAACGGCGATATGACGACGGCACACCGAATGCCAGATACGAGCCCCTTCTGTCGCCACTTCTTCTTCTTGCTTCAAGGAACGTGTCGCTATTTGCGCCACCTTGCTTCTTTTTGCTTTCAGCTGCCTTTGTGTTGTTGATGTCAGGTGCAGTGTAGCTTACACTGAAAGCTGCGGCTATGACAGTTATGATTTCTTTATAATATTGGTCAAAGTATTGTCTAGATCACCACACTGTTCAAAAAAACAAGTTATCGGTCATGTCCTCAACGACTGCCTCCGCTCTATCTGAGCCCAAATCAAAGTGTCCTTCAAGACTTCGCATTTTTCCCGGAGTCCAATAAATAAGCGACCGTGGTATACACACCGCCATATAACTCCCCCTTTTTCGCAACACATCTACTACAAGGTTAATTCGTGAAAGATGTTCAAGGGTTGCAGATTATTTAGGCTGCCCGCTTCTCTTCCACTATATCCCTGTGGTTTAAGTAGGGAGTAATGCGGGAAGTTCCCGTAGCACATGTCATTAACTTCATTGAATCCCTCAGAACGCTACATGAAGCGGTAAAAAAACAAGTTGACCTGACTGTTGCGTTCTGGTCCCGCACGGGGGCCCACGGGCAAAATAGGAAAAGGAAGACGACGTAGCTCCCCTCTGTCGTCTCCTTCCGAGCTCGGCGCGCGTCGCAGACCGGACGGCCGATCAACATGACAACCAGCCCTCGCATCACCAGCCGCAGCGGGAGCGGCGGCAGCGCTGGGCCGACGATCGGGGGCTCTTGCAGGCGTACACACTTCCGCGAGTCTCAGCAAGCGACACAGGTGACACATATGCGGCCACGCTATGCCGATCGCTATTCAGGTGCTGGCAAGTGCCATGATTCAAGTTTCTTGGCTGCCCTTTTAGTGAGCGCGCGTACGGTTTAAACGATGCACTTGTCCGGTGTTGGCGCATTGCATTGTCGATGTTTACTTATGTGACCCTGTTTCACTATTCACATATTCACATATTTTTTTTTTAACATCACGACCAATCAAGATATAACGAAGGGACACAACCATTTACGATTCTCGAAGCTTTCTGGAGCTTTCTGTCCCCGTATCGAACGATGATAAAGGCGGTGATCTTTCACCCTCCCCAGGGGCGAACAAATGTGAATTAAGGCTTTATAGCCATACATCCTAAGAATACAACGCGATTCCTCTCTTTGTCCTCTGCTTTGCCCTTATTTCGCACTTCTTTGGAACGTATTGCTTCACCTCTAACCACTAAAGAAACTTCGTACGAAATATCTTACGTGAACGGAAATTGTCCACCTCCGAGCAGCTTCTGAGCGCACTCAGCGTAATGCCTTTGGGTGGCGCTGAAACGCGCACCCGAACGCACCTTGACTGGTTGCAGGGCACACCGCGAGACATGTACGACAGCCTGCTGAGCGACGTGAACAAGCGTGAGACGTCCAAGAGCAAGCCGTCCATCGCGTTTACCGCGCCGCACGACAACATGGACTCGCCGTTCGGATCGCTCGACGAATTCAGGGATTTCATGTACAGCTACTACACCGAGGGCCAGTCCATGATCGCGCACATGCGCGACCGCGTGCCTCGAGACCTGCCCGAGGTGGCGCAGCTGCTCGAGGCCTCATTTAAAAGGTATGCGCACACTCGAGCCGACTCCACAGGTCACGCCTTCTACCTATATGTTCCGCAGGAGCAGGACAAGGTGAACATATATGTTTTACGCTTGTTTTACAAGTGTATTAAGTGGCATGTAAGAAGGGCGCAGACCAGAAAGTTTGCAGACTGTTCGGGCGATACACGGCCCAGCATACCTTTTATTTGCGGACATGGCAGCCATTTTGCCCTTGGATACGGCATCTTTCACGTTGCCATAACACTTCTTGTTCTGAGCGCAACCCTAATTTGTTCATACCTAAAGCACGATGCAAATATCCCCTATAGTGCTTATCCCCCCCCCCCCCTTTTTTTCCCCACTGTGCCGAAACGGATAGGAGATAAACAATTAAAAGGTAACCGCACTGCTATTGAGGTCATAGGAAATTATTTAAAAGTACGGTGCTGCTTTTGTTCCGCATTTTGACTGATATTACCGACACCAGTATCTTGCGAACCGTCCAATTATCTACCTTTGTTGAGTTAGGAAAGAGAAGCTTGGGTTCAATGACCGCGATCGCACAACAGCCGGCACCCACATCGGGCGGGCCACCCACTCACGCGCAGGTACGTGATGCTGAAGCTGGAGCTGGACTGCTACTTCTCGACGGTGGTGAACTACAGCTCCGAGCGCATCTCTAAGGATGACCTACGCTACTGGCCCAACCACATCCTGAAGAACATGGACGAGAACATGAGCTGGATCATGGAGCTCATCCGTCGCAAGCCCAGCCTCTCCGAGTTCTACAACGACACAATGGAGCAGCTGAAGCTGCTCCTCTACCAGATGCGCTCGGCCACACAGATGTACGACTGGCAGTCCTTCTGAGCCTCGCCCCCGGACGTCCTCGCCACCTCTCCTTCCATCACTGCACCATGGTTCGAGCGCCGAGAATTAAATACAGCTCGGATTTGGGATTTCTGGAAAATTCAACTTGTAGACAATTATAGGCCTTTCAACGAGGTCGATGTCTCACGATCAGAACACAATGCTCTGACCAAAATTTCGACAAGAAGACTTTCCTTCGTGCCCTTGACTAGACACTTGGTCGGCGTACTGGCGCTTCCCTCCACACTGTCCGCGTTGGGCGTTGCACTCGACTCTCCTCGTTTTCATTGTCGTTGCTATCACAGCACACACATTGAAAGAAAGAACAAGGCCTTTCAAACTACGCTGTTTGCCAAAGAAGACGACGAATGTTTACATATATTGGCAAAACATAGGTCATTCCAATGTTGCGTGATTGATAAAGTATGCGCAGAAGAATATCGTCCGCTTACAAAACTTTGAATATAAGGTAATTAAGTTTGGTCACAACGCGCGAAGAAAAATTTCGAGACTACTCCGCGGTGACAGTAACCTCGTTGTATGCCAGTTTGTTATGAAAGCGGGCAGGAAGCGCAGACACTTATGTGGCCTATTTTTTGTTTTAAGCAGGCGAAAAATATGGATTTTCATGTTTGAAATTTTCCAGTTCGAGGGCACCTTCGACATCTTCAAGTTAAGCGAGCGCCGCAACTTAAGCGTGTAGTACGTGACGATTAATAATAATTTTCAATTTTAATTAATTGTGACGAAATGTTGGAGCACAATTGCAGGAAAGAGAAAGAAATGAGGGAAGGACGAAGGGGGCAAGCGCTCTTAGTCATTTTTACAATATTTCCGCTATCTGTCGCCAGGTGACGCTGCTCAGAGAACCCTACCGTTGAGAGAACGGAATGTCGCCTTGCCCCACGTGATTTATGCAAAGAAAATAACATGTTTTTTAAACACTTGCGCTACAGCGCGACTGGTTACCCATCGCAGGTGGTTTTTAAAAAACATGTTCGTTTCCCTTGAATTAACCAGGTGATGGTGAGCCTTGATCCTGCTTGCTTTTCTTCGTTTTTTTTTTCTCTTCCTCTCTGTTCTTGTGCATGTTTTCCCAAACATAGCCCACCAAACAGTATTGGTTGCCCAAGTAACTAACGCATGCACTCATGAAGTATTCAATAACGGTGTAGTTCGGATGGACTGCTTTAGCACTCCCAATTTACGAACCGTGAAATGATTTCAGCACACCGCAAAAAAAATGCTTGTTTGGTTTTGTTAACTTCCCTTCCACCAGTAACCAGAGAGGCGTTTACGAGTTGCAATATATGTCACCGTCGGTACTACTGTAATTTAAAACGGCATGTGCGTCGTAACGCAGCTATAACCAGGGATATAGCGCTGAAATCAGGTCACTGGAGGCACTGCATACGTGGTAGATTTATTGTTCTTTTGTCATTTCTGGACCATTTCTACTGAGGACATCTTCGTACACATCGGTTGGCAGCCAAGTCTCATCCTGCTATTTGAATATCTTTACGGGAAACCCTCCAAAGGAGTGGATGAATCGCCTCTGTGCTCTGTCCGAGGAAGAATTTAATGCTACTTATCAGGCCCTACGAAGTAGATAGTCAGGGCAATCTGAGTGCATGATGAACGTGTCGCCGGCGGTGTGGCTCTCAGTGACACCGCCTCCGCTAGTGCCCGGCGGTGTGCCTACAGCTGGCTGCCAATTTCCAACAGTGCCAGCTCCCGGACACTCATTGCGGACGAGTGTACTTCGCCCACGCTTGTCCTGGCACCACTGCCGCGCCTCCGCTGGCTGTCCACTTCCTTCCGAGACGCTATGTAACTTCGCATGCGCTCGTCGTTCCGCAGTTTCCCTCGATAGTTGGTCGGCGAGTAGATCAGCACACACGCGCAGCCCACGGTGGAAATGGCCAGGCCGGCAACAATCACGTAAAGGCCCGCGTGGTCGTTGAGCGCCACTCGAAGGTTCACCAGCGTCTGCAGCTAGGTGTCCACGCTGTCTTCTGGAGCGATGCAAGCGAGCCTGGTTGAGTTGGGGCGGTACACATAATCCGGGAAAGACCGGCAGATGGAGACGTGACCACCGCCATCGCTGACGCTGCTTCTTTTCGTTCTTCTTCTTTGGCTTCTTTTCGTTCTTCTTCTTTGGCTTCTTGAAAATGAGCGAGATATCTTCCTCGTGCCCTTCCTGACCACTGTGAAAATGTACTGTTCTGAAAACACAACGCCAGCGAAATAAATCAATTCGAGAAAAGTTGCACGACGGTGGGGACTTCCATGACTTGCTGCTCGGTATCGCAAACACCTAGCTCACTACATAGGCAAATGATCGGAACGCACTAAATATTGCGCTGTATGTCGGTCGACAGGGCGACGAGAAAAGGACTGAGGCAGCATTGATTGCTATTGATGTCACCTCAATTGCTTCCAAATTAGTTAAAAAACGTTAGCTCGTGTTGCGAACTTGCTACCCCTCAAAGCTATTTCGGTTCTCTTTTAGACCATGTAGCCATTTCGTTATTCCTTCATTCCACCCTGAACACTTGGGAGAGTGGTGTCAACAACTCTAAAAAGCCGTGGGACATTATTACCTGCAGGGTTCCTTTCACAGTAGCAGCTGTGTCTGGAAGGTTTGGCTTGATTGTCCGCAGTGGCCGTGACTGTACTTCAAGGCGATGATATTATACTGCACCGCACACCTCACGTGCTAAGATCTTTCCGTTTCGCATTAGCGATCGTCTCTGCCTTTAAAGTGAATGCCACAACACCTACTTCCTCCTATTTATATATCTCCTTAAACAAAGGTTCAAAACATCGTGCCTGAACAATAAGAATGAAAGTGATTCATCACTGTTTAGGCAACAGAAGCTTAGGTCTTGCGTGGTTAGACGCAGGGCAGCGAGATCGATCTTCAAGCCCCATAGAGTGGCGCGCAAGTAACCAATCATGTCCTTTGACGACGTCTCTTGCTGTGGCGTCGCAAACGCCACTTGTGCCACCTAAAGAATGACGTGCAGGTCTGGGCAGAAATGAATGGGCTCATTGTCATACTTTTAACGTGTGTTGACTATGAACATAGGTGATATATTTGTGATATACGACGTATCGCTGCTACGATTGTACGTGGGCACAAAATTTGTTGCTTTCTGCTCGGATAGATGTAAATGAACTGGAAACAAAGCACTGTGATCAGTTTACATCTGTTCGCACTGACACGCACTTCACCACGCATGGCTGCAGTACAACGTTTTCACAGTATGAATAACTGTATTGTCGAAACACATTTTGCATACGAAGGCTAGCTCGTTTTAAAACGAATTCGCACAGCTGCTTTGCCGGAATAGAGCCACCTGACAAGTGCGTAGGCAGCTTCATTCTTTCGTCACTGGCTTCAGTCACTGTAGTCTTCGCCTTAATATATATACGGAATAAAACATGTGCTTGCGACAAGGTATTGAAGGCACACGTCGATTCCGCCGAAAACCAGGAGGAAGGTTTACTGCTTAATAAAGCGAAAGGTCGTTTCCGATATGAATCCGGCCAGCCATGGCGAAGCCGTCTCCCATGCCGTCGTGCATAAAGGCCGCGATGTGACTATACAGCTGGTTCCTCCTGCTTGTTCGTCATAGTGATGCGATCTTCGATGTGACCCACGAAGACGTCGTCTCGGCATGACGACCACCAGTTCACCTGTCTCTGATTGCCAGTTTCCATGGTTGCCGGCGCTATAGAGGTCACTCATTGTGGAAGCGCGAACGTCGACCACGCCTGTACTGGCACAGACACCGCTCCCCTGATGATCGTCCAGGGCGTCCCAAGATGTCATGTCGCTACGCGCATGTTTGCATTCCACTTCAGCTTGTGCTGGTTGTTGGTCGAGTAGGTCAGAACGCGCGCGCACCCCAGGATGTAAAAGCCCGGCCGGCGGCGGTCACGTAAAAGCCCATGCTGCTGAGAGAAGCACTGGAAAGTTCACAAGAATCTGAAATTCGGTGTTCATTCTTGTTCCCCTCGCCTTACGCCGAACGTTAGCGTGTTTCTGAAGGATGATGACACGCCCGTTTAAACCTATGGTGGGAGCCAAAATTTCCGCCATTTTTCTCCGTGTTTCTCTTTCTTTTGTTTGTTCGTTTCGTTTTTCGGCGATCAAAACAAGTTAATATTTAACGGAGATGTCTTTGGGCCGAGTGAAATGCTTACGCCTTCGATATAACAAAGTAAACTGCTTAAAGCACATTGTACCCTACCTGCGTCAAGCGAATTTAAAAGGAGACTAGAGGTCACTTGAACTTCGCCTTAGGAGTGAAGAGCGATAGCGCCCTTTTCTTTTACTCTTTCTTTTTTTATCGTACGTCACTGCAGTAATCACGCACATGCTACAATATCGCACAAACCACAACGCATTATAGGCCGTTGTCTCGCACATTTGGACCAACGAGCCTGTAAACCGGCTCGGTGTGACAATTCGGCCTGTCTGTATTGTTTTGTGAAACAAAAGCAATAAGGGAAAAAAACCTTTTGTGTCCTATGTGCAGCGTGCTCGTTCGTCAAGCAGAAGGCCCGTACTCTCAATACCCATCACCGGAAACTGCGTCACTTCCTTTTATTGAAATATTTATTCCACCGGACGCCGCTAGAATTTCTGCGGAATGAGCTCCCTAACGCTACACTTTTAAACAAGCGACGTTTTAATAGCAAGCGTGAGGACTAAATCCGCCGAGCTACAAAACGCGCCACTGCGTACCGGCGGGTATACGCACCGGAGCCAGCAGTGCAAGCGAGGCTGTCGCTATACAAGTGTATATTGTTGTGGCTGTAGGAAGAAGAAAAAAAAATTCACGGGCTTGCTACTGGCTCTGTAGCTGAGCCACCTCCGCTGCCTCGTGCGGACAGAATAAAGAAAGTAAACAAGGAAGAAAAAGAAGAGGGAGAGAAAGACGCGTGCCGCAACAACCGTCGTCCACCATTTAAGTGGTGGCGGGTGCAATGACGGCCCACAACAAATAAAAATCGGTGGATGGCTAGCCACCGCCACAAGCGGCGTTGACCTACCGTCCCAGCCCCGTAGGGCCAGGAACAGCCGCCCTTCACCCCCTCCCGTCAAGTGTATAATGATTTGAGGCATCAAATACATTTAGTGCTCCTTGTTGTCGCACCACGGAGGAAACACGGCGCCGAACTGGAGGAGAAAATAGAGGCGAACCGAATCCGAACCTAAACGTTACACAAACTCTCATGGTTCATACTCTGGCGCCTATATGCTGTGCTTGCGCTGGAACAGCAGAAGCGCACCCCTAACCACCCAGGAAGAGGAATCAAAAAAATTACGAAACACTTTGGCGACTAAAGTGGTGAAAGGCGAAAGCCTGAGTGCCGCATTCTGCTACGAAACGGCTATGAACGTCTCGAAAAGTATAACCATTAGATCACTACTATTGGTTAGTGATAGTTAACCATGACTTGCACTTTCTGAGTAGTAGTAATATCTGGTCTATGTTAGTTAAACATCCCTTAACTAGTAAGTATGGTGATAATTACGGTGACCTCCAAATGCATGGATTCCTATGGGCATCTGCTTAACCATTAGTATTGGTTAGTGATAGTTAACCGTGACTCGCTCTTTCTAAGCGCTAGTTAATGTCTGGTTGGTGTTAGGTAAGCACCCCTTAACTAGTAAGTGATGGTTAGTGATAGGTGATAGTTACGATGACCTCCAAATGCATGGTTTGCTATGGGCATCTGCTTAACTACATTAATATTAGTCGTAAATTGTGAAGTTGTGTTGAAAATGCCTTACATCATGCTTCGATATCATTCGATTGCTATTGATTAAGTATCTATTCAATAGTGATTGGCATATTCCCATATAAGGCATGCGCCCGAAACGCGGACACATTTGCTAACGACAGTATGAGGCATTAAAGGCTTTCGCCTTAAAAAAATCTATATTTTATTCAGTCAGTGGGGGGGGGGGGGGCTCAGCCCAGTGTCCCGTTGGCCAAGCCCGCAGTAACAGTGCGGCGAACCAGCCACTGCTGGCGCTCCGGGCAGGGGTCCTGCAGGGCGGCTAACCACCCAAACTGGGATACTGTTCGAAAACTTCAGCGTTCTCGTCTTTTGGGGCAGCGCGCTGGGGGCTATGATCCACATTTCTTTTCACCACAATCCTTCTCATCAATAATTTTATCCTTCCATCCTTCCCTTTAAAAATGTATTCATCCATTCTCCCGTCATTCCTTTTTCTGCAAAACCTGCACCGGAGAAATGCGAAAGCGTAAGCATTGTTGCTGCTGCTGTTGCGACGCCAGAGGCGTCATTTTTTGTCCCCTTCATTTATTCAGCTACAGATGAAGGTTCCGCCTTCTAGGGAACGGATGCGCGAGCCGTAGTCTCGCCCGACCAGTGAAATACTCGCAGTCTGTATAGAAACACCGGTTTATTGCGGGTCAAAAAAAAAGCGCTTTGTAACGATACAACATCGGACGCTACTGTGAAATAAAACATGCAGTTGAGCCTCGCGACAGCGCTAGGCTATGATTATCAACAAAGGGGTCAGTGCTTCTATGCGACAGACAAGACACACTGGGGTGCGAATAGAGCGAAGCGACACGGCGAAAGGCATCCGAGTGGCATAAGAGTCATTGCTTCTCTACATGGCAGCACCTCACACAAAACGCCTAACCCATCTCAGAAGGCACCGCTTCCGTATTTATCCTGATGAGGCTCCGCTCCACCATATGAGTACATTAGTACCCCTCGTGCCACTCGTCGACAGCGCGACCGCGCCCAGCTGAGCTCCCGCCAAAAACCCAATGTTCTTGCATTTCGCCCCCGTTGTCAAGACACTGCCGCGTCGAGCACATGTCACCCGCCGCGATAAACTTTGTACATGCGTTGTTGCGCTGCCTTCCATAGTTTATTCTAACGTGTCACCAAAAATATCAGATTGAGGCTCCGTTTCAACAACTCTACAGACCCTAACAATAGTCGACAGCACTCAAGACCTCTCACTATAGCAACCCCTAACTCTTCAGGATAGTTCATATATACACTGATTCAATACAGCCTATACGCGCCATCCATACCGGTCGCTTTACTGATTAACTACAGGATGATCTACACAAAATTCTTACCAAACTACGTCCCAACACTGTCACAATGAGGTAGATTCTTGGTTACGCTGAAATTCCAGGCAATGAGGTACTGCATCGCCTTGCGCGCGAACTTCAGCACCGGGCGCCTGGGACTCCCTGTCCTTATCCACCCACGTGGGACGCTACTCTTCACTACAAGAAAGAAATAAATCTTCACTATGACAAAATTAGGGAAACTCTTCGTAAACTTCCTCTTCCGGATAAATCCCTCACTACTACGCAAATACGCATACTTAGACGCATACAACTAAATACACTCCTTACTCCTGCCCGATCGTTTTTATCCCGCATCAGACATTCTCCTGCATGCCCGTATTGTGCTGAACCTTATGCTAACTTAGAACACTGCATGTTTCCTCCCTGTTGCTATTCAGTCACCTTACTTTCCACACCCTTCGCCTCCAACGTGGTGGGATTGGTAAACACCACCGTGTTGGCTTGGTTAGCCTGTGACCAGCTGAAAGACAGTTGGCCTTGGTCACCCTGGCCTAGGACATTCTCGACGCTTAATACTGCGTTTCATTAGTTTTTCCTCCTTCTCCTCCTCACTAGTGTCCACCGGCATAAAGCTCAGTGCTGCTTTGGCACAGTATTAACAGCCAATCACTAGATTCATTCAAACTATGTTATCCTAGTGGACCAACGTATTTCGTATTTGGCGTTATATAATTGGTTTATGGGAAAATAAAGGCACAGTAGCTGTCACAATTTTTTCCGTTTCCGTGGATGCCTACCTGAACCGCGCTCTAAGAGAACGGAAGGAGTTGGGTGCGAACGCGGAAAGAGAGAAAGAGGTAGTGAAGGCCTACCAAGTAATTTTGACTACCTGGGGATCCTTCATATGCACTGATATCGCACAGCCCATAGACGCCTCTTCGTTTCGTCTCCATCGAAACTCAGCCGCGACGGTCGGGTCCGACCACGAATACTTAGTACAGTAGTCGGACATCTTAACCACTGCGCCATCGTGGCAGAGTGGTTAAGATGATTGGGACAGGTAGGCCACCGCCGCTTGCGGCGGGGACTAGCCTGCCACCGAATTTTTATCTGTTGTAGGCCGTCATTTCACCCGCCACCGCTTTGGTGGTGGACGACGGCTGTTGCGGCGCGCGTCTTTCTCCCCCTCTTCTTTTCCTTTCTTCTCTATTTTCTCTCTTCTGTCCGCACGAAGCAGCGGAGGTGGCTCAGCTACAGAGCCAGTAGCAGGCCCGTGCATTTACTTTTCCTTCTACCTACAGCCACAACAACATTGCGGCAGGGCTCGCGTTTGGAATTGCAGCACATTAGACGGCAATTGACTCTGGCTGTCCTTGGGACATGTCTACCCATGCGCTGGAGCAGTGGACAGGCGCTCGACTGCTGTATCCTAAGGTGGTGTATCGAATTCCGGCCGCGGCGAGCACGTTTCTATGGAGGCGCGAAAAAGCTTGCAAGGTTTCAGTGTTCTGTGTGATGTCAGTACGCGTTAAAGAACCCCCAAGTGGTCGAAATTTCCGGAGCCCTCCACTACGGCGTTCCACATCCTTAGTCGCTTTATTAAGTTAGTCTCTATAAACAAAACCAATAAATAATAATATAATAATTGGTCCACAGGAAAGGAAAGGCGCAGTATCTGTCACACTTGTAGTTGTGGACGCCTGAACCGCGCTGTAAGGGAAGGGAGGAAGGGGGAGTGAAAGTGGATAGAGAGAAAGAGGAGCTGTAGTGGAGGGCTACGGAGTAATTTGGACCACCTGGGGATCTTTAACGTGCGCTGACATCGCACAGCACACGGATGCCTCTTCGTTTAGCCTCCGTCGAAACGCAGCCAACATATCTGAATTCATTCACATTCTGCACCGTCGCACTTAACATCCGGACAGCGTCGTACGTGCAGTAAGTTTACACATTTAGTAGTTTCGAAAAGCTTGTACCCCAGTACATTGAGAAACATCTTAAGTGCAGGCGACATGTACGGCTTTGTCATACAAAATAAATTGTACATTGGTTTGTGGGAAACGAAAGTCGCTGAAGTGTCAAAGTTCTCGGGGGACCGTAAGAAAAAGAAGGAAGGTTGGGGTGAAAAAGAAAGGTGGAAAGAGATGATTTAGTGAAGGGCTGCAAATACTTTCGACCGCCTGCGCGTAGCCTGCGTGGCAGGCTTCATGCGCGATGGCTTTTCTGACCAATACCAGATGCGCGGACACGTTTTGCGTCCACGCTCTGCCTTTTCTTGTACATCCAATGGTGGTTTGCGCGCTGTCTAGGCATCACACAAAAGGTCAGAAGGCTCGCACCGTAACGCCGTGAACTCGGGATTTATTTCATTAGCCTTACAATATACCCTTCGACGACTCACCCAAGCCCGTCGGAGACAGCAAATGACACTTGTAATCACTGACGCCATAAGGTAAAAGGCCGAACTGGCAGCGAGGGACGCCGCCGACGGGACCCCCTTCCGCGTATCGCACGTCTTTACCCATTGTTAGGGGGCCGCTAATTGAAACCAGGGAAAAGGCTGGAGTACTGGCCGGCCAAGCACAAATGCAAGCGGCTGCGTTTATCGGAGACGGTCAGCGAACTTTATGCGCTCTGCCACAGCTGGGGAAATTTGTGTTGTGTTTATTGCCGGGTTGCAGCCTTTTCCGACTAGTTCCGGCGAGCGAGTGTCTCCGTACTCCAGAGCGTTCGGAGAAGTATAAGAGGTTCTTTTTTCTGTGCATGTGCAAAGCGACTAGTTAGTCGGAGTCAGGTCTCGGGTCTAAAATAGAGCGAAAATCACCATCCGGTCGCTATTCGGATGCTCTGCTCCGAACATATCGCGCACCCGTTTGTATACTACTGACTGTTTTGCTATTTCGTATTGGTTCTATTTCTAATTTTAAATTATGATTTGGCCCTATCTCTAACAAAGTAAGTTAAATTAATGTTACTTACCAAGCGTATTGGTCACGTTCTACAATGAAACGGAGCTACAATCCCGCAGCGCCGGCTACACCTTTCAATAAATGGCACACCTTTTTACGCTTCGTCACAATATATTGCGCAGCATGGAGACGCCTTCACGTTTCGCCTCCATCGAAACGCTGCCGCCGCGGTAGGGTTCAAACTTGGTCACTCCTGTTCTGTACCTGCAATGTCTCTGTCAAGGCCAGGAGTAGCATGCTAGGCTTACCACCAGGCAGACATCTCCTGTTGCCATTAAAATATATATCTCTCTCTGTCAAGGCTAGGCCAACATTATAAAGGTTTCTGCGCTACTATTGTGTGTTGTGTTGTTCCGACTGCAGGAAGGGAAAAAAAAGGAAAATGCACGGGACTGCCAACTGGCTCTAGCCAAGCCACCACCGCTGACTTGTGCGGACAGAGAATTGAAAGAGATAAAGGAACAAGAATGAAAAAGGCGTGCGTCGCAACAGCCGTCGTACGCCACCGAAGCGGCGACGAGTGCAATGACGGCATGCACAACCGATACAAAACCACTGATGGAAAAGGAGCCTTCGCGGCAAAGGGCGAAGGCCCCTAGGTTTCTAGCCCTGGAGGGTCAAGAGTAGACACCCAGTATTCCGAATTCAGTGACGTGTATAGAGCAATGTGCCTCCTCAGTCCATTCCTTTGAATGGACTGCGTCTATTGTAAATTTTAGGTGAATACACAGTAACGCTAATTTCATACACAATATCGACACATGTTAATAGCTGAACTTCTCGTCAAATTTTATCTTCAGCTTCTAGTGCGAGAAAGATTCAAGTGTTGTCAAGGCAGCTCAAAGAGTAGCATCTTGCTTTATAATTGACATATCACAGGTTTTTTTTTTTTTTTTTTTAGTTGACACCTGCTGCGTAATGCAGTTCTGTTGTAAATATTGTGCTGGTAAAATCACACAAGAAAGAAAGACTAAGTAAATGGACGGGCGCCCTCTCTCGGGTAACTGTATTTACTGCGCTTTACACAGAACTCAAATCATCTTGATCGCCATTTTCCCTTTTCTTTAGTAGCCAATCACTATACACACATCGTGTTTGGCTTCCCACGCTTGTACGAAGTGAAGCTCTCTCGTCGGACAGGCAAATAACGGGGCGGCATGTTCTTGAAAAGTCGCAGGGCAGCGCTCCGCAAATGGAGGAGGTGCACCAGCTGCGTAGTCCACGAAAGTCAGCGAAAGGTCATTTGCGCTCTAACGTGAGGTTTCACGCTGGAGCCGTTCGTCACCGGGCGCCCCATGGAGCGTGTTTTCGGCCCTGTGGCCCACGGAGACGCCACTTCCGCACAGCGCCACCCTGTCCACATTTGGCTCACCGCGATGTTCCGAGAGTGACGTCATTGCGGCATTAGGGGTAGCCGAGCAAGCGTTGTCCTGGCGTTGTTGGCGTGCTGGTCGGTCACCTTGTTTCGAGACGCTATGTAACTTCGCATATGCTCGTAGCTCTGTTTGGCCCCGCGGTGGTTGGTGGGCGAATAGGTCAGGACCTAAGCGCAGTCCTAGATGGAAACGGCCAGCCCGGCAACGATCACGTAAAGACCCGCACGTTAGTCGGGCATCGCTGGAAGGTTCACCAGCGTGTGCAGCTCGCCGACCGTGCGTCCTCCCGTTGTGACGTCGCCGGGCCAGGGCGTGCCGCCTGGTGATGTAGACGCAGCGTGGAAGGGCTGCGGTGGAAGGCCCAGCCGCCGCCATCACGGACGCTTCTTCTTGTTCTTCTTCGTTAGCTTCTTCTTTTAGTCGAACCTCCACGTAGAAAAGTGACGTTCACGTTGCGTTTGACTTGACGGTGCTCGACCAGAATTGAAATTTATTGGCATCAGCCTCAATACCAAAGGGGTTTATTAAAAGCCACCTGTACCTTTCTTTGCGCACAATCCCTCGTTAGGACGTGCGGCGCCTTATCACTTAAAATTGTTAAATGCGCTCAATGGATCGCCGGAACAGCGAACAAGGGCGAAAGATTGCCGAGCGTCGACTGACAAGGAGGAAAACAAAGAAAACATCACTTAGTCACCGCCTTCTCTTACTCACTAAGGTGTGCGTTTTTAAGTGAAATAAATGGGTCGCTGTTACCACATCCTGCAAATTTGATGCCAACTTCGCTGTTGTTCCCTGAGCGGGAAATTTAGTTGAACATGGCAGGTGGGGGTACGCTCGGCTCCTCCATTTTTTGCAGGCTGTGTTTTATGCGAAGCTTGTTTGCATTATGTATATGAATGGCATAGCGTTATGGCCCTGTTCCATAGAACACCCGGCGTCGGCATTATGAGAAGAAAAACACAGGTATGGTTTTGGCAGGTGGTAGTTGGCAGGTGACATGGCCCTATATTGACATATCGTCGGACGCTGTGACGTCACGGGATCACATGCTAAGGCGAGAATAGACAGACACTATCAAATCGGGCTTCGCCTTTGAGATGCGAGGGTGAATTCGGAATCATTCCGGGACCTTTCGATCCCGAGTTAGGCTTGCTGCCCGTAGGCAATGCAGACGCATGCATACAGCTTGGTTGAAAAGGGACTTTGAACATGTTGGGTGGTCTCTCACATACTATGGCAGCGTACGAATGCATGGTAATAAACATGTCTGAGATAACCGAGGCACAAACAGAGGACTAAAGATTAAGCGAGTGAATGGGCGCGAACAGAAATGATTTACATTTCCAAATGTCTTGTTCTAATCTTATGTCACTATGTATGATGCCCATTGGAATGCAACTTTTGCCACTCCTGAAATGTTCTCCCTGAGCATTTCACGATGGAGCAATGACAGCTCTAATGCGAAAGGTTAGAAGCTCCATGAATGCGAAAACAGTTCACTGCGTGTATGAAGACCCAAACACCTTTCAGATTGCAAGCGCCACCTGCCGTTGTTGGCACACAAATGATTCAAGTGCCACGGTTGCTACGTGCCAAAATGACGAGGAAAATCTCTCCTTTCCTTTAGTATAAGATAGGGGAGAGATGAAAGGATCGCATATACCGAAATAATGAAATGTAACGAAAAACTTTGATATAGCAAAAGCCCTTATTCTAATCATCATCATGTATAAAAGGAATCCAAAGGCTTATGCGTTCGCAATTTCTCCGCACTGATCAAGTTGATCGCCTGAACTCTTTAATGTGAGCTGTATAGGACAGTAAGGACAGGACGAAATGAGGTAAATAAAAATGTGTCTGCGACAATTCTTGCTCAATAACGCTGCCGTCTCTTTAAAGTAGCTGTTCGTGCTTTTTGTGAATAAACATTCCACCAACAATTTTTGCCTGTGCAGAGCGCGCTCGCGCGGCTCCTCGCTGCCATTGACTTCACTGGTCACGTACCATGGTTCAGTCGTCACACATGACCGATCGCGAACGTTGTCTCCGTCACGTCATAGAATTATGGCACCTATGACGTTGGTTACGCGTCCACAGTAGGCCGCTAACAGCTTCGATGTCGAAAAGTGTGTCTTAAACTTTCAGAGAACGAATTGCACGCGATGTTTCTTACCGATAGCTTTAAACATAATCCGTAAATGGCAGTTTTACGCGCTTGCAAACACGCATTTAAGATCTGTTATGGGGCAAAAGAAAACAGAGAAACGATCGCGTACCAGTTGCTAGCCTTCCCGCCTTAGAAACAGCGAGAATAACTTTTATTCCGCAGCTTTCCTTCCCTCCCCTCCGTGGTATTCTTTATTTTTTGACAGATGCTTTTTCATTGTTCTCTCGCGCAATAGCTTGCACGACTCAGAAAAGCGCCAGCTGCACTTATACAAGTCTTGCACTCCCACGTGTCGCCTCGGTGCGCTGAACCTCGAGTGACAGCAGGCGCTAGAGTTCAAACACCTGCTCTACTTTGAGGCATGAAACCGCAGACAGCTGACCTACTTACGAGTGAGTAGCGTGGAAGGCGACACCTACGTGCCGTGTGAGGTCAGGGACAATACGTGATGTATATATCAGGCAGAGTATAAATCATCTGCTGTACCGTAGCGCCGTTTACAAACAAGCTGCTCAACGTAGTTATGTGCGATGACTTTTCCTACTGAAAAATCTTTTTTTTTTTTGCATTATTTCTGCTTGTCAAGCGACAGTACATTCGTCATCCCTCGTACCTGTTGTTACGTTCGTGGAAACACCATCATGTGCTCTGTTACGATCGCCGAAAGTCGGCAGCTTGTATCGAAGAATTTGTTTTCGTTTGCTTGTCTTTTCACTTTCTCTGTGCTAATATACAAGAATGCGTGCAATTAAGGCAAGGTATACATATCGAAGCGCAGAATATAACGTGCATTGCCTAGAAAGATAGGTAGACGATCGAAAACTAGAGGCGAATTTGTGAACTACTGGAGGGGCTGTTGGAAAGAAAAGATGGTGTGAAGACAGGCCACCTCAAATCCGCAGTTGTCGAAAACTGATTGGTTGTATTTTCGTCCTGCAATTTCCCCAATGGGTTCAACCATCTCGCCTCGATTGCTGCTTTGCTTTGCAACCCTATGTTCCGGCCAGCTAAGGAGGAAGAAGCCAATTAGGCCTGACACAGCTTGACAGGTGCACATTGTCTCATAACGAGAAGCATTCCAGCATCCTGCACGTCAGAAATCGCAATGTGGGAGCACATTTTCTGCTTTAAAATCTATTAGTTCCGCCATTGCACAGGCTTGCAGTATTGTCGATGACTCTGGCGAAAGCTGCGACGATTCTAACTGTACGTCTGTTAGGTTGCAAATTGTAACGTGTAATAAAGGAGCTTTTCAAAACTGTTTTAATCGAATGTTATAATTGTATAAGCGAGTTGAAGCTATGATACATTTAACAGGTTATAGGAAAAGAAACGGTGCAGCATGTACCTCACTATCCGTGGGCTCCTGAATTACGCCATGATGGGAGGTACGAAGAAGAAAGCAAAAACAAAAAAGAAGACAAAGGGTCGTCGTGGTAGACGAACATTTTGGTTCATGGCCCCTTTTTCCCAAGCATTTCACCCCAGAAGAGCCGAGCACCAAGCCGAGGGAAATCTTGTACCCATTGGAAACCGGTGGGTACCCGGCGGCACTGGGGGTCGAACCCCGTACCTCCCGAATGCGAGGCGGATGCTCTACCACGGCTGCGGATTTATTATAGCGCAGTTCTACTCTTCTTACTGCAACTCCCAAGGTCGCTCACTTAGACGTTTGACCTTGAGCCGCCGGAGCGGGCTAGTGTTCTTGTACATGCTTCCTGTGGGAGCACCTACAGGAACACTAGAGCGGGCCTAAAGCGAATGCTCCTGCCTACACCAAGCCCGGCTTCTTCGTCTTCCTCGTTCGTAACACTACCCGGGGCCACCGAGCAATCATAATAATCGTGGTTACCGAGGCTATCAGCTGTGATACCACTTCACAAAGTGGGGAGAGGAGTTAATAACTGCTTCTTCGGCACCGGCGCTTGGTTGCTCAGTCTCGCCATAGTGGAGGTGCATGCCGGCCCGAGTGCGTCAACGCTTCGGCGCAAGCGTCAGGCTGAGTCTCATCATTCAGCTGATATAGCTTGCCAAGAAGTAGCAGCGAAGAGAAAGATTGATCAGTTCGAGGCAGAAAACGACGGAGAGTGAGAAGCTGACATGGAGAAGAAACGCCAGTGTGATCGTGTAGCCATGCTTAACGAAGCTTACGCTCGGGTAACTAGATTTAACCGAGATAAATATTGGTAATTTTTTCTACCATCTTGGCCCATTATTACCAGCTCACATCGCACAGCACAGGGGTCCATTTTTTGTTTCACCTTCATCCGCATGCGACCGCCAAAGCCGAACTGCTGAGCCTCGATCCTCGGACTCGTACATTTCAGTTGTGCAGCTGTAACTGTACAGATGAACAGCTGTCATGTAACTAGACACTTTTTCAGCCATTAAAACGCTTAGCGACTGATATGATGTGCTAAGCAGAAATCTAAAAAAATTGCAGTTTCACAAGCGTAAACCAATGGCCGCAGCCGCAGTCGCTGCTGCCGCTTCGATCTTGGCTCGCTTCTGCGCTTGGTAAGCTTCTCGGCAATGGGCTAGTCTGGCTTTACGTTTCTCGGTGGTCTCGGCAGCCTTTCTGCCACGACTGGAATCTGTCTTTAGCGAGATGGTGTACGCGTATGGCCAATTTACATAGGTTAAATGCAGGATTGGCGCAGATGGAACTTTATGAAGACGACAGTGTTCGCTGCACAGCGCGAGAGTGTTTTGCAGTCGGAACTTAATGGAGACGACGATGTTTACTGCACAGCGCGAGAATGTGTTGCCGTTTTACACGAGGCGTGAACGGCTGTGTGATAGGTGCTCTGAGCAGCTTCACCCAGCGTTAAATAGCAGAAATATTGTTACGAATAGAGCGCTAATAAAGCCCGCTACTCTCGTTGCTTCCATGGCGCATTGGGTTAACACTTCTGAGCCGAAATTCTGTTTAACTAGATTACAGAAAACCTGTGAGTAAAAAAGTTGCGAGACCCTACCGTTGAGAGATCGCAATTCGTAGCGCCGTAGCAAGTGCTCTCGAGCTTGGGCACGACGATGAAGATGGTATTTGCTGCAAAGCGCGACATGAAATAACATGCGGCGCGCGAATACGTGGCGCCATCTGTGGAATGCATGGGGTACTAGCTGTAGGAATAACGCAGAATAACGCGAAACTCGCAAATGAAAGCTGTAGAGCAAATGCACTAAAGATATCGTCATCTTTACGCTCGGTATTGCGGGTAATACGCCGGGTGTCGCATAATTAATTCACTTCCAGTTACCGTGATACCATGGTTGGTGCACGTGAGAGCCACCTTCAACAACTGAGAGGTGACAAAATGAAGAGAGAGGTACAGAGGTTGCTGCTTTCCCCTTGCAGGGGAGAGGTGAGAGACAAAATACTAGGATATAAGGAAAGAATGGGACTTTTATAGAAACGTGGATATAACGAATGGCTCGGATATAACGAAAGTCCTTAAAGTAGATCTCATACTTCATAAGCGAGGTTGAGATTGTATATGTTCTCGCATTTGCTCTTCGGTAGTCAAACTGATGGCTCTAATTATTTTTTTTCTCTACCTTGACCAGGTCTGTGCCTGATCGAGCTGGTGACATGGCAGCGCCCCTGTCCGGACTCTCTATACGCCTGCCTCTACCGGTGGGCGGGTGAAGCGGCTGCTTTCGCTGCTGGTTGGCTCTCCCTCCTGCACCAGGGGGCAGCAGTGGCCTGTGTGGCCCGGCTACAGAGCAGCGCCATCGACGCGCTCAGCGGAGGAGCACTGGCCAGGGCCTGGCAGGTAACACCGGGCGTTGTTGTGATGCAATTTAGAACGGTGATCTTTGTACAGTTTTGGTATTGCATTGTAGCGGCAACTAATTTGACAAACCGCCAAACACAAGCTTCTGGTACTACGTTGATAGTTACGGCAAGAAAATATTTTCCAAAGAATAAGCTTGAAGAAACGATATTCGGATACAACTCATCAGCAGCAACCGCCACACTATCCCTCTCAGAAAACAAACTAGTCCTCTATTGAGGCTTTTCTCCTTACCTAGCTAGATTAAAAGCTAACCATCAGATTAAATAATTAGCTCAATAATTTTGGTGTCTCTGGATTGTTTGATATAATGAACAATATAAAAAACTGGTTCTGTTTATTATTCACATGCCGCTCATCACTGCCCATAATTACAAAGTACTGTTTCTTTTTAACTTGTATTATTCGATAGGTGAAGTCAAGTCAAAGCACGTTTTGAGCTAGGAGGCGCACCGGAAAATTACGGGCTGTGGACTGATTAACGGACTCGAAAGGGTCATTTGATCCACATATGTACTGTCGAGCAAGTGTCATTACGACTTTTCAAAGAAGAGCCTGGAATGAATAGCACAAGAAACAAAATTGCTTGTCACCTACTGCTATTGTTTTTCATCGCGACAAATCTGCCCCTGGTAAAACTGTACATAACACTTGCATACTGCCACCACTGATTCGAGGGTGCGGAACTCTGAGGTAACGAAAGAAGTCGAAATCAGACTAAGATCAGCGCTGTGGATCGTGTTAAAGAAAATGAACAGAATAAGGTTTGCCAACGCAAACGGAGCAATATAAACCAGCGAACACAGTGAAATCTATAAAACTTGAGGGCAATCTATGGTAACGAAGCGGACTTGGGTATCGGTATTGGAAAACAGATAGTCAGTACTTATAGACATGGTAACACAGCAAACTCTAAGGAAAGGGGAGCGTATTGAGAGGTCGCAGAGGGCCAGGGGCAGAAGCTTACAAAATTTTCTGTCGCTAGACTTGTCCAACTGTCACAGGCATTGGCCCTGCAGTGTAGTTAACCTAACTAGTGACGGTGGCTGTGGTGCTCATAATGTTCTGCAGCACCCGGAACTCGTAAATATTCTCGTTATGCCTTCTTTTGCTTCCCTGATCACGTACGCTGCCCTGTTGGCGCAGGCCCTCGGCTCGTACGACCCGGTGGCCCTGGCTCTCGGCCTTGTGGCGGCCTCGGTGGCTGCGGCGCCCCGTCTTCTGTCCTCCCGCGAGCCCACGTGGTTGGGCATGGCGCTGATAGGCTTGTCTCTGCTGGCGGCACTGTTCTTCGTTGCCATGGGATCCGTGGGAGCCACAGCGGCGCCGGGAAACTCGTGGAGCTTCGCCATGCTCGTGCTCAGCGACAGCGCGCCCACAGGAGTGAGTTTACGTGTATGCTTATACTGCTTCTCGCGCGGTCAGCACTGCGGGCGAGACTGGTGTACCTAGACCGCACAGTTTCGGTGGCTTCCGTTAGACGTCACCGTCGAAGGCATTTGCACGAGATGTACTTGGAAAATGTGACATTAGATTTTGAGATTTTACTAAAACATGAAGTGACCGACAGTTGAGATGGACATAGATCGAACCTTCGACACAATACCAGTCCCCCTCTTGTAATAGTAGCTGTCATTGCCTCATCTTGAAGTAGCGTATAGGAGAGCTGTCTTTACGCAACATGAACTGCGGTACTCCCTCCTTTCAATTGGACTTTTTAAACGGCAACAGGGGACGGAAAGGCCTAAATTTCGTTTTTACCGAGTGACATGAAGGCAGTTCCGCTGGAATAACTTCCCTCACCGGATCTGCTTCTGCGCAGCTCCTCTCCGGCGCGGCCCTATGCACGTACGCCTTCATCGGGCCGCACACAGCGCTGCGGCGTGCCCCAGACAGCCCGCAGCCGTGGCGGGACCTTCCCCTGGCGCTGGGTCTAAGCACGGCGCTCACCTTCTTGCTCACTTTTGCCATGGCCGTCGTTGTCACCATCCAGGCGAGACACGACACCGCCCGACCGCTGGCCGCCATGCTGGCCTCCTGCTCAGCCGAGTGGGCCGGAACTGCCATGAGTGCTGCCTCCCTCCTGGCGCTCATCGGACTGGCCCTCTACGGCCTGCTCCCTTTGGGAGGCGCCGTACGCTCGCTAGCCGCCGACGGTCTTCTCTTCCGCGGTCTCGCCAAGACATCGACCGCAGGCAGGCCCGTGGGCTCCATCCTGGCAGCGGGAGCACTCGCTTCTTTCGCCGCCCTTGTGGCGCCCGTCCCGAAGCTCCTGGGACTGATGGCCGTCGGGCCTCTGGCTCTGAATGCGGCCGTCTGCGTTGCTTTGTTGCTGGCCCGCTATCATCCGGCAAGCCGCACTGCCTACGACCTGATCCGCGACGAGTCGCCGCCGGGTAAAGACGACTCGACCACAGGATCGGCAGGCGGAGGAGGAGGCAGCGGTGGTGGGTGCAGCTCCGGACCGGCGTCGTCGACGACTTCTCCCTCTTCCTCGGCTTCGTCTTCGTCCGAGGATGAGGAGGACATCGACGCCCTGGTTCGCGAGTACCGCGAGCGACTGCGCGTTGCGGCGCTCACCGACGGTCTGCTGGCTGGAAGCGGCGGCGCATCCTTGCGAGAGCCCACGTCGGCGACGGCGCGCCGCTCGGACATGGCCGTCTCCGGCGTAGTGGTGGCACTGGTCATCCTCTCTGTGGCCATGGAGGTTGGCTCGAGGCTCGAGGGCCGCGCGGCCTCCGTTTGCGCGGTCATATCGACGTTGAGCGCGGTGGCGGTGGCTGCTCTGCTGGTGCTTCTGTCGCGGCAGCCTCAGGCCCAGCTGGGCCCCAGCCTCCTGCACGGGGGCGGGGCCGCCTTCCGCGTTCCCATGGTCCCCTGGCTGCCGTGCATTGGGGCATTCCTCAACATTTGCCTCCTGGTCGACCTACTCGTCTCGGCATGGCTTGTATTCGTCTGCTGGCTGGCCATAGGTACATGGAATGCTCTCGCGCGTAAAGCTGACAAGCAAAACTAATACCCCATAGAGCAAAAATTTAAAAATAAGTGATTTAGTGTGCAGGCGCATCGCTTTCACTTTGATCACAAAGACATTATCTATGTTATCGATGAGCAGTAACGAGTAGGCAAACCTATTCATTCGTAATGCTAGCTTCCGCAGCGAGGTCTGCGCGTGGGTTGCGAAACATCATAATCTTCAGCGACCGGACTATAACCACTGCAAGGAGAAGGCCTCTACCATATCCTTCCAATTAAGCGGGTTCTGTGCCAAGTGCATCCATCTGATCCCCACAAACTCGCAGGTGCGTCTCTACGGACGCACCTGCGAGGCCATAATCAACAATAAACTGTGCACGAGTGTAGGTCGTATTTCTAAAAGACGAAGTGGGGCAGCGGTGGCGTAGCGGTAGAACATCCGCCTCGCATGCAAGAGGACCGGGGTTCAAATCCCGGTGCCGCGCAATTCTCCACCGGATGAAAAAAAAAAAAAAAATCCGCGTGTCGATGGAATTGCATATACAGGTTTGGGGTGCGACCTGATGCCGGTGAACACCTCCGGCAACGCACTCCCTCACCAGAACAGGAGTTGGCCACCCTGGTGCAGTAATTGGCCACAACCTCCTATGATAAGCTCCATAAAACCCCGGCCCTCAGTCACCAGCGGCTGCGGAACAACTGACCACGGCGGCGGTCAGACCTGTGACGCAGCAGGGGGTGCTAAGAAAGCCTGGCTCCGCTGGACAGGCCGCCATTGGAAACTAACCCTGGCAACGTTTAATGCTAGAACTCTAGCTAGTGAAGCTAGTTTAGCAGTGCTGTTAGAGGAACTAGAGGGCATGAAATGGGATGTCATAGGGCTTAGTGAGGTTAGGAGGCCGAATGAGGCATATACTGTACTGAAGGATGGGCATGTACTGTGTTATCGAGGTTTACCAGAAAGGCGACAACTAGGAGTAGGTTTCCTTGTCAATAAGCATATAGCGGGTAATATAGATGAATTCTATAGTATTAATGAGAGGGTTGCAGGCATCGTAATTAGACTTAATAAACGGTATAAACTGAAGGTTGTACAGGCCTATGCACCTACATGTAGTTATGATGACCAAGCAGTTGAAAGCTTCTATGAAGATGTAGAATCGGCAATGCGAAAAGTAAAGACGCAGTATACTGTACTAATGGGCGACTTCAATGCCAAGGTAGGGAAAAAACAGGCAGGAGACAAGGCAGTAGGTGACTATGGCATTAGTTCTAGGAATAGCAGAGGGGAGTTACTAGTTGAGTTTGCAGAGCGCAATAACTTACGAATCATGAATACCTTCTTCAGCAAAAGGAAGAACCGAAAATGGACATGGAAAAGTCCTAATGGAGAGACTAAAAATGAAATCGACTTCATAATGTGTTCAACCCCCGCCATTGTGCAGGATGTAGAGGTAATCGGGAAAGTTCAATGTAGTGACCACAGGATGGTGAGGTCCCGAATTAACCTAAATCTGAAGAAGGAACGCAATAGATTAGTAAGAAAGAAACCCATCAACGAATTAGCGGTGAGGGGGAGGGCAGAAGAATTCAGGATCTCGCTACAGAATAGGTATTCAGCTCTAACTGAGGATGGCGACATTACCCTAGAGGCAAGGAACAATAATTTCAGAGATATCATTACTGAGTGCGCGGTAGAAGTAGGCGGTAGGATAGTTAGAGAGGATACCGGTAAGCTGTCTAAGGAGACGAAAGATTTGATTAAGAAACGGCAGAGTATGAAAGCTTCCAATCCAACAGACCAGATCGAATTGGCCGAGATATCAAAGATAATCAATAAGCGCAAGGTGGCCGATATAAGGAAGTATAACATGGAGAAAATTGAGCATGCTGTAAAGAACGGGGGAAGCCTTAAAGCGGTAAAGAAGAAATTGGGCATAGGCAAAAACCAGATGTATGCGATAAGGGACAAGGCGGGCAACGTCATCACTAATATGGACAAGATAGTCAAAGTAGCCGAGGAGTTCTATACAGATCTCTACAGTAGCCAAAGTAGTCAGGACCGTAATGAGATTGGCGGTAGGGAAAAACAGTCAGACGTTCCACCAGTGACGAAGGACGAGGTCAAGAAAGCACTAGAAACTATGAAAAGGGGGAAATCAGCTGGAGAGGATCAGATAACTACAGATTTGCTGAAGGACGGGGGGGATATCGTGCTAGAAAAACTGGCCACCCTGTATACGCAGTGCCTGGTGTCATCGACGGTACCGGAAGCATGGAAGAATGCAAACATTATCCTCATTCACAAGAAAGGGGACTCTAAGGACCTTAAAAATTACAGACCAATCAGCTTACTGTCTGTTACGTATAAGGTATTTACTAAGGTAATCGCTAATAGAATCAGGACAACCTTAGACTGCAATCAAGCAAAGGATCAAGCAGGGTTTCGGAAACGGTACTCTACTATCGATCATATCCATACCATCAATCAGGTGATAGAAAAATGCTCGGAATATAACCAGCCCTTATACATAGCATTCATTGATTACGAAAAAGCATTTGACTCAGTTGAAACCTCGGCGGTGATGCAGGCATTGCGAAATCAGGGGGTAGACGAGCCGTACGTGAAAGTGCTGGAAGATATATATAGTGGCTGCACAGCAACCATAGTTCTACATAAAGAAAGCAACAAAATTCCCATAAAGAAAGGTGTTAGGCAAGGAGACACAATCTCCCCAGTACTATTCACAGCTTGTTTAGAGGAAGTATTCAGAGACTTGGAATGGGAGCAGTTAGGGATAAGGGTAGATGGAGAATACCTCAGTAATCTGCGATTTGCTGATGACATTGCCTTGCTAAGCAACTCGGGAGATGAACTGCAAATAATGATTGATGACCTAGACAGGAAAAGTAGAAAGGTAGGCTTGAAAATCAATATGCAGAAGACTAAGGTAATGTTCAACAGCCTCGGGAAGGAACAGGAGTTTACATTAGGTAGCGAAATACTGGAAGTAGTAGGCGAATATATCTACTTAGGACAGGTAGTAACCGCAGATCCGGATCATGAAAAGGAAATAACAAGAAGAATAAGATTGGGATGGAGCGCATTTGGCAAGCACTCGCAGATTATGACTAGCAGCTTACCGGTATCGCTCAAGAGGAAAGTATACAACAGTTGCATCTTGCCTGTACTCACCTATGGGGCTGAAACGTGGAGGCTAACCAAGAGAGTTCTACTTAAGTTGAGGACAACCCAGAGGGCTATGGAACGAAAAATGGTAGGGGTAACATTAAGAGATAGAAAGCGTGCAGAGTGGGTCAGAGAAATAACTCAAGTTAACGACATTCTAGTGGAAATTAAGAAGAAGAAATGGACATGGGCAGGACATGTAGTGCGAAGAGAGGATAACCGATGGTCGCTGAGGGTAACAAACTGGATTCCAAGGGAAGGAAAGCGTAGCAGGGGGCGGCAGAAAGTTAGGTGGGCGGATGAGATTAAGAAGTTCGCAGGGGTCAAGTGGATGCAGCTAGCACAGAACCGGGTTAAGTGGAGAGATATGGGAGAGGCCTTCGCCCTGCAGTGGGTATAATCAGGCTGATGATGATGATGATGATGATGATGTGCCAAGTGCATCCATCTGATCCCCACAAACTTCTTAAACTCATCCACCCACCTAGCTTTCTGCCACCACTGCTACGCCTGCCTTCCTTTGAAATCCACTCTGTGACCCTTATGGGCCGTCGGTTACTTGCCTTCGCATTACAAGACGTGTTCATACGCATGTCGAGAAACGAAATGAGCACGAAGTGTGAACTGCTGCTTCAGAACACTGAGTATTTCGTCACAAAAATTTCGCTCACTTTTCCCGTCTCGTGACGTAGCGTCAATTCCGAAATATTTTACGCAGGATCACTCCCACTAAGGATCGGCTAGGATATCTTTCTCTAACATTCCGCTGTTGATTCCTCTGCTCTCTATACACCCTCCAACCCCTCTCCACCGCAGGCGTGGCCCTGTACCTGCTGTACGGCATCCACAGCTCGACGGCCGCTTCGGAAATACCGCTGCCTTCGGCGCCCGCGGTGGGATCTCCGCGGCAACCGTCGCCCAAGATCTCGCTGCAGCCCCTGGCGCTGCAGCCGCACAGCATCGTGTCACACATCGTGCCGTCGCATCGGAACCACCCGGGCAGCCAGCGGAGGCTGGCCGAGCTGGACACTGTCTTCATCCAACACTGATAAGGACCAGCTACCATCAACACGAATGGTCAGTACGCAGAACAACCAGAAAACTCCTGGGGCGTGCATTACATATCTGTGGTCACCGTAAGGATTCTGAGCTACATTTCTTGTTTGGCGAAACAATTTGTATTCTTTTGTGATACAGGCTCGTGACCAATTGTCATCTACATTCGATGCGTTTTACAAAGATACGATTCCATGAAAGTGCGGTTCGGATAGCTGCAGACATGAGTAGTTTGGACTATATTTTACAATTTAACAACACTGCCATCAATTATGCCTATACGGTCTTCTCTTTCTTGGTGTAAGCGCGAAATTTTCACACCGAAGATAGTAAACCATGGACCTGTCTGGTCCAAAGAACCGTCCAAACTTTATATTAAAGGAGTAATTACTCATTAACATTCACCTAAGCGTAGCCATACTGCTACAAAAGAAAGCTGTAGAACTTTCTCAGAAACTTCGTAGTTAAAGAAAAATTCGTCCTGGTCTGGGAATGGATGTCAATTACTCCTTTGTTACAAATCTACTCCACCTTGGGGGATTCCCCTAAACACTTGACCGTCCAAACTTTGAACTTTATTTCAGTACAGTGCTCTGAGCAAACAATTATACAGCTCGACAGGGAAAGTATTAGTGTTTTGGATTTCCCCAGCATAGCACTGACGGTACACGTCCGCGTGGACGACCTTGGAGACAGTCATTTTCTGATGGGACGTAACTGGGCCATACTTTCTCCATTTTATCGAACAGACTGACGCATTATTTTCCGCCCTGAATTAAACTACAGAGCTAGTCTATAGAATTACGTGCTAGTCAATGTTCACGCTCTTCGACTTTTTGCGAACAGGGCAAAAATACCGACGCGCATTCAAGATCCCTGTGAGAGACAGCACAGGGCTAAGGAATGTTTCTAAACTCGCGTATGGCTGCACAATTTCCCCATTCTATCTTTATTTTACACACAAAGCCAACCCAGCAGCCGTTGGCATGTGACTATACACATCAAACTTAAGCACTATAGTTCTTGGTACAGCACTTATTACTCGACTGCCGTCATACTAGACTAAGTTGTTTTATTTGACAGAAGAAATTGTTTGTGAACAGATGATCCGCTGCCCCACTAAACACGTACACCTTTTCTGTCTGTTTCTCTCTTCGCGCAGAGCACGAAACAAGCCGGCCTACAGCGTTACGGGATGGGAGCTAGAGCGTCCAGCCTGCTTGTGAAATCGTCCTCTGAAAAATCGTCTCCGCGACCGTTGCTTGGACATCCCCAGATGCCGCTCCAGAAAGGGAAGAAAGAGAAGCGAGTGACGTTCACGACTGCCTCTGACCAGCAATAACCACGAAAAGCGTGGGGGATGAAGAGGGAAAGGAGGTCAGCCTCTTGTTCCCATTCTTCCCAGTCGCGACAGCGCCGTCCGTCCGCCGTGGCCGTCCTCGATGCACAGCTGCCGCCGTTTTCTCAGTGCGCGTTCTCGGTGTGACAACCCGCTCTAGTGTCCCTGACACGCTGACAGGTCGTTAAAGTTACGAGACAAACAGTGCCGTTGAAAAATAGGGGCGCAGGTGCGGGACACGTCTTTTCGGGGACAGAAGTGCAGTGACCCTTTTTCCGCAGATGCGGGACAATGTTTGTGGCGAAAGACTTGTCTGGTGAAAAATTTCATCCAACGAAAGCGCAGTCGGAAACTGGCGAATAACTAACTACCACTAGCGCCCACCTGAGCATAGTCGTACAGCTACAGGGGACAGCTTTCAAAGGCAGTCTGAGAAATATTCGTCCTGGCCCGACGCTCGAACCGTGGGCCACAGCAGCACCCGCGTCCTCCACCAGGGCGCAGCCGCATGTCCAAGCGCTGGTGAATGTTGATTATAATTACTAGCTTGCTCGAGCTATAATCTGCTCTAGGGATTTCCTATGAAACGAATTAAAAGAAACATGATCTCGTAATGACTGATATATCAAAAACATTAATGAAGACTTCGCAGAGTCGGGAACTTAAAACTGGTTGTTAGCCCTGTCTTGTGAGTCACAATCCGGCTTTTTCACAAAATGTGGTGCCCTCTGGGAGTGGTTGAAAACGGTGTGTGTTCTTGACTGCTATCGCCATCTATCGCATGCGCATGTCACGTATATTAACTACACATGGCCTCCGAGATCAGTCACTGCTCCGGCGATTGCGGAGGCCAAAAAACTGCGCATGCGCAGCTGGGGTTGGTGGTTTGTTTTCAACCAGGGGAGAGGCGCGCATGTGCACAGCGGCTTTCTGAAAAAGGCGGATTTCTTCCAGGTATCATCTGCGCTGATCTTATTCCAGTTGGCCTACAGATGGCGCTTGCTGCCTGTGACGATCTATACCCTACCCTCAAATCGAGTACATCACCTCTTTATCGCGCAGGGCTACACAAGACACCGCCAATACCCACTTCGTTCGACTTAACGAAATTCTGACATCATTTGCAGAGAGTAGAGACCTTTAACACAACTTAATTATAAGATTTTGACCATTGACACCTGCATCTGGACACATCAATAAGAGTGCGAAGGATGAGCTAGAACTGCCGATTTGGCCTGTGTATGATTTTTTTGTGTTTAGTTTTTAGCATAACATAACAACCATTTACTTCATGTCGGTAGCAAATCGTGAAACCATAAAATAGGCAAAGTGCAGTCGTGCAAAGAAAAAGCTGTTTTCCAGGGCGAACACTGCGAACTTATGCACTGGAGATGTTTTCGCGATGTTAACCACAGTTTCACGAGATTTTGCCACTAGAACTCTAGGCCGTGGATGCGCCTTTGGACACCGCAGTGATGTGAACGGTAGAAAGTTTGAAAACAATTACATAGTGCGAAAACTGACGAATACTTTAGTCGGTCATTTTAATCACCTAAGCGAAACAAGACGTTCTTAAGCTGCTTAGAATTATTGGGCAGTCGAATAAGGCGAATTCACGCGCACAGTGTTTACGTTGGCACGTCGCAAGAGGGAATAAATGTAGCAAAGGTATGTTTCGCCATAGCTGAAAAGATTGCGTTGCGCGCCGAACGCATTCACAACAGTAAGCGCGGAGAAAACTCTCAGAGGAATTTCCCACTTTCTCCGTCGTTCAAAGCGGCATAGCGGTTCACTCGCCAAATTGCTTCCGGTGGTAAAGCCGCAGCAGCCGCTAAAGTCGGCACCTGAATCAACAACACCTCCCTCAAAACAGGCCGAGAAAATTACATTCGCCCCTTCTCGGCATTATCACGTTGCGATCGCGAACCAAATTTCGAACTAGTCTCTGCAGCAGAGACCCAAATCTTTCTGTGTAAAAAAAGTGACAATTGCTTGGAAAGTTACGAAATCGATTCCTGTGACAAAGCACCCGATGTTCGCGCTCGGTTACTGGGTAACGGCGATGAAATTCCTTCGAACACTTGCTGCAAAGGAAGAGAATGCGAATTATAAAGGGAACGGGGAATGTGTGGTGATTTTCTTCGTGTCAAGGCTCCCGGGTATACTATATGGGGCACACGCTGTCGCCTTTGATTAAAACCGCGTTCTTAGACTCTTACAAAGCCAAAGAAACGCAAGAAGCAGACAAGAAACTGGAATAATTTTTTTGCTTTCGTCCACTTTTCAAACGATAGCCATTCGGCCTAGTCTGTTTTTGTCCTGAATACCTTCACTATCTCGATTTGCAATTACGCGAAACATAAATCCGTATGTTGAACGAAACTTTCGAAAATTCAAAAAACAGGAAAGGGAGCAAAGTAGGACGCCACACGCCTTTTTCGCTGCGGTCTCTTTCGCGCCCCCGCATAAAAGGTAGGGACGTCGCCCGCGGGGAGAACCGACATTTTGCGCAAGAGATTCGCGCACGTCGTGCACCCTACAAAAAGGAAGGAACAAAAATGAGATCTGCTATACGATTGGTCCCTCCAGCTGACCGCTCGCTTGCTATATGGCCCGATTCCTCTGCTGCTGGGCTGATCCCATAGGAACGATCTGGCAGAAAAAACACCGGCGTGGTCTGAACGAACCCGTGAGCGTCCGATATGGGGAAGGGGACACGGCTGTACGGTAACGGCAGCCCGCCCGCGGGTCGATTTCGCGTTGAAGCGATTCCAAGCACGCCGAGTTCCATTCCTCGTGGCGCCCGGAGGACTATACTTCGTGAAACGTATCCTCATCTCCTCCTCCTCCTCCTCCTCCTCCTCCTCCTCCTCCTCCTCCTTTGTCCTCTCTTTTTTATCCTCCTCCTCCTTTGTCTTCTCTTTGTTTAATTTTTGTATCGACTTCACTGAACGTGACATATCGTCTTGGAGCCGGTAGAGGATTCGCCTGACGC
Source organism: Amblyomma maculatum (assembly GCF_055883805.1). Classification (NCBI taxonomy): domain Eukaryota; kingdom Metazoa; phylum Arthropoda; class Arachnida; order Ixodida; family Ixodidae; genus Amblyomma; species Amblyomma maculatum. The sequence continues at coordinate 154,051,442 of NC_139346.1, forward strand.
ATGAATTTCCAATTTCTTTCAGTAGTTTTTTTTTTTTTTTTTTTTCAGTAGTTTTTTCCCAAGGCCGGACAGAAAAAGGTCACGCTCTTCTTCGAAACCTATTTTCTTTTTTTTTTTAAGGGTGGAAGCGGCAGGGCAGGAACAATTCATTCTACCGCTGCCGTTACATCCGCCACCCATTGTCTTAAGGCTTCCAATCTTTTCTTTCTTTGCTCATTTCCTCGGGCGATATTGCTGCTTTTCTGAACTTCCTCCGCTTTCCTCCTCCCCTTCATTCAGCCTCTTCCACCGCCTCGCACCATTCGCTAACCCTTATAAACCTGCGTTTGATCTATGGCATGCGTACATTCAACTCCGCCGAGGAGGCGGGTAACTTCAATTTCAATCTACATAAGGAACGTCTTGTCTGAAAGGACCTTGTCTTCTTCTCTAATGCAGCTGTGTATCCGAATGTCAACGCTCTATACGACGTCAACGTTCCTCCATATCTCTCTCTCTTTCCCTTCACTGTGCGCGCTATGGTTCGCGAGTTCTCCTCCATCGCCGGCGGCCTGTATAATCAGACAGTTTCCGAAGGCTCATGATTATGGGACACGAGCTCTCCGTTATTCGGTTCGCGTTCAAGCCGTTGTTTATGGCAAGAGTTACTGCGTTTTCTCTCTCTCTCTCTCTCTCGCTCTCGTTTGACTGTTTTACTGATGCTTTTCGGTTCTAGCTCGGAGTCCGCCCATATTCTGAACTCAAAACGCAGCCCTCTCGTCGAGTAAATTTCAGCCGGAGTGTCTATCACTGAACGGTTGTGTACGCAGTGCAATGCGGAGAGGGGGGGGGGGGGGGGGGGTATAATTTGTTTTCCTTTAAATTCAGATCGAACGCAAGCCTTTCGCGCGCATAGAGCAAGACAGGTGAAAGAAGAGGCAGGGACTTTGGCTAGCCATAACCACCTACCCAAGCGGCAGAGAGATATAGTGAATGGAGATAAACAAGCGCTGACAACTCATTGTATGTCCATATATCGAGATCATAGTCTTGGGTCCCGTCGTACGCTACATGGCAACTCCAATGGGTCAAACTGGTCGTCGGCAGAGCCGGTTCTGCGTAATATTCGCACACCAGCTTCAAAAGCCGGATGGAATAAAGTGAAGAACCAGACAGACAGGCGTTCCTGCGTCCCTGGGAGTTGCATTGTTTATGCCAAAGCCTTCGGGTAGTGACGTCATGGAGGTATGGCCGCAAAGCCTCGCAAATCCGTCCGTCCCGAATAACAAGAGATAGCAGCGGCATGATCCGCCCTTCGCTTCTTCCGATCTCCGAAGTAACAAATTCAGAGGTAATTCGAACAGGCGGAATTATACCCATGGCCTTTTTGTAACGACTACCACTGTTGCCGTCGTCTTACCAGGAGAGTTCTGTCGTACTCATCTTCTCTCCTTTAAAAGCTTCAGCTTCAGACATGCTTCATGGATCACTATATTCGTGTAGCAGAGGGATGTTGGCCAGAGGGATGCCCCTTTTTTCCACAACGCAGCTGTGTCTTGCAAGTTGTCTTTATTGGTGCCACTCTGATATCGGTGTAAAAAGCACCGACACTTACGAACAGCTGCCAAATAGCGACGTCCACATGGCATGCAGCTCCCCCACATTACAAACCGCGCTGTACGAATGACTTCTGAGAATGGCGGGAAACCGCGATGTCAAGGAAGATCCTTACTGCAAGCTCTACTTGACATCTGCGTCAACGTCAATCTCTGCAAAAGTGACAAAACGCGAAGAAATGACAAGAAACTCTAAACGTACAGCATTGCTTCTTTGTAAAAAACCGCTGAGGTAGCTCAAGCGTCTCACCTAATGAGTTATGGTAGATATCCGATGTTATGTTAACCTCACTTAGCTAGGCGAAATGCCGAAAAGATTCCGCAGAACGACAACAGCATGGTATCTTTCTCCTCTTCGCCAGAAAGTATTTTCAAACCTTCCCTCTCACAGGCTACCCCCTTTATCCAACAACGTCCACCCCTCTTTACTCACCATTGTTGGCTGTTTCAATTGTACATTGCTAGCGATTTCAAATAAGATAAGATGGAAAAAAAAGTTTAAAAACACGCGCTTATATGATATTTATTGAACCTTGTTTAGAGAGTTACTTAACAACACCAGACCTTAATTGACTTCGGATGACAATCTGCACGAGCTTGAGGCTGCACGGACACAGAATTTGTTCGGTTTAGCGTGTAGACGGGGATAGGAAAAGGGTTAGAGGTGTAGGAGTTAACAGGGTGGGAGAGGCGTGTGTCTGGCAGTTTCTCCCTCGAGTTCCTAGGGACTCAAAAGTCTCCCCACGCACTCTTTAAGTTCAAAGTCCAAAACAGCAGCATCACATAACACAAACATGGAATCCTCATTCAGATTCGTTGCAGGCGCGTACTACGTCCGACCGCTATAGTGTCAAAACTGGCATCAGTACAACAGTTTTCGCGGCAGGCGATGTTCGCTGCATGTCTGAAAACCTTGCAAGCATCGCGCAGTAGGAGTACGCTTACAGGACGTATCGGTTACGACGGAGAAGCATAGACAACGTATATCTGCGCAGAGAGCACGATTGCATATACTTCCAAGAAAGCCCCCTTGCATGTTTCTGCACATACAGAACTTTGTGTCGTCGACATGTTGATTCTAAACATGAAAGCCTGCAAAAATAAGATGCTTTTTTTTAAGAAGCTTAGTGAAAAGTTTAACATCAAAAGGCAGGCGCCTGTGGTATGGCTGTCGCAACCACAGCAGTTATTGTCTGATCTCATTACTTAATACATAACCATTCGCTCCGCCCTCCTTACATACATCCTCAGAACACTAGCGTAATATAAAATTTAGCCACCATAAAGATGTGATTACGGTACTCAAGCTAGACCTTGTCACAGTACGTTCTCTGTCATTTCTAGGCCTATAAGGTCACTACCAACGTGAAGCACTAGTTTTCAGACAAGCGACGGGAGTGCCATGCCATTGATGAAGACACGCTCAGTTTGTATCAGGGTACAAAACAAAAACCAGCTGCCATCGTCAAAATACTGGAAGAAAGCAAATCACTTTGTTCATATACCACAGCCACGACACTAGCTGATTCCTGAAACCGTTCGGGGACGGTCCGCGAAGGTCACCGTTGCTACTCGGGATGTCACTTCATTGCTCAGTCATCAAGACTTCAATCATTAACAGTGACCAAACTCGCAAAGCCCCTACAGAGCCCAGCAAAGACGCCTTGGGGCTGACGGTGTGACAACTGCGCAATCTAGCACCACGCAGTCTATAAGGCCTTTGCAATTCGCCCGTATCCGACGGAGTGTTGTGGCAAAATATTGCGCTGCAGGTCCAACTGCGGCGTTGGAGAGATGTGGTCATTCACTAGGAGGACGGGTTAAACTTATACTCACTGGCGTGCGTGAACTTTCTCTTGTCATCAAACGGCCGGCCCGGCGCTTTCAGTGTAGGTTTTCCAGTGAGTGCGCGTTTGATCGACATCCCTCTTTCGAAAGTGACCTCGAAGACTGTACAAGGACGTATGTACCCTCCGCTCCCTTATTCGTCTTCCAACCCCGCTTTGCGCCTACTCTTCGTTCCCTGCAACAACTAAAAACATATCTGTATTTCATATACACTTCACGCCCGAGAAAGCATCGTGGTGTCAGTAAAGAATGCAGCTACCTAAGATGAGCTGTATACGTCTGCACATAACATGTATATTGCTGATAACTACTTTCACGCACTGCTAACTCATGTGCTTTCTTCTGCCACAGCACGTGGTCCATGTGGTTGTGCTCTTCGTTTAGGCCTTACACTTGAAGCGCTTTAAGGATTTAATCACTCGCTCGCATATATAACTCCTGCCTTCAGTGTGAACAGCACGTCTAATGCGCGTCCGTCACTTACCTCCACGGAGAATGTATGTTCCAAAAGCGGATGCTTTCATACGAGCTTGGGACGCCTATATATATATATATATATTTGTGTGTGCGTAATCACATCCGCTATCTCCCTGAAGCTGCTGTCGCAGCAAGCGCTGATCGCTGTGGATCGACAGCTTAGATTCATATCGCTATAGAAAGTGAAGTCTGTGTCCTATCGCTTAAACTAGTATACGACACGCGCAAGAACACCGTGAGAACTGGCACATGTAACACTTGCTCCTAATAAAAAAGAAAAAAAGAAAAAAACCTCGCGTCAATACTGCCCCCGTTACCCAGTATTCAAAGCCATGCCGCTTTCAGAGGTTGTTACAGCGCCCCGTAGAACACGGATACTGCTTGTTGAGTAACCAGCCACCCCTGATAGGCTCTGCTGAACTGTGAACATGGTGTTTTAGACCCGTTATAGAATCTCTTAGACAATTTATCCGAGTTATGGTACAAGTTGATGTTGTTGCGCCGCTGATACTCAAATTACAGTGCACTGTTTATTAGCTCAGACGTTTTTTTATTGAAAGTAAACGTAACCGAGAAAAAGCTTGGGTGTACTACACACTTTTTGTTTGTTCCTTTTTTTTTCCTTGCGATCACTTCGTGAAGAGTGGTGACCAGACGCCGAGACCTTCATTGAAACACACATTCTTCTTTTCGCACTTTCTAAATACCACGCCTGCGATAGCTTTAGCCCGTACGTAAGAGCGGGAAAATAACGGCGCTGACAGTCATCGCTAATCAAGTTCAAAACAAAAACGGTTCCGCTCCAAGAAATAGGGCGTTTACCTTTCTACAGATGACACCTTTGAAGGAGCTTGTTTGGATGTGTCAGTTAAAAGGACAGCGCTCAAAAAGCCAGGTTGTGCAGATGCACCTTCTTTTTATTCATTCATTTCGAACACTTTATACGAACGCTCTTGTATAGACGGACACGAACATGGACGTTTGTTGTAACGAGAGAGGTCAGTCGTGATTGGACAGTAGAGAGACTACCTTTGTCGGCACCTTCACAGTTATGCGAGGTGGTGTTCTTTCGTTCATGTCTTGTCGTACCTTCGACATTGATTTATGGTTTGCTCCCCTCCATGCCGTTGTCCGTTACACTTTCAACTAAGTATGCGTGCCGCGTGTCGCTGAGGTCCTGCACGTTGCACAACGAGCAGATAAGTTTCAAATTCGGTTTTTCTTATTGGAAGATGCAGGCACACCGTGTGAGAGGCAAGCTCCTACAGACTGTGCTTGAAGAGTGCGTTTTTGAAAATTTCAATGCTTGAACTTCTCTGCGTACTTTCGGACTCTCTCACATTCTAAAGAACGGCAACTATCTTTTTACTCGACAATCAGCGCTTAACCGGCTACGCAATAAGCTTTTTTTGTTTTAATAACGCAACAGAAATGACAGGTTTGCTCTCTAATGGTATTGCGTGGCAGGTAAGGCTCGCTTGGTCAGGGTGACATCCTTTAAACGAGCATCGTAGGACATTGTAGGAGCACAGTGATGGACGAGTATTAAATCTGGCTGGAATAAGTATTCGATAAATGTTCGCCGAGTGAAGGCGTTTCGAGAGAATCCGAATGAGCCAAAGAAAAAGCTCCAGGAAAGCAGGCAAGGTTTGCTCCGGTCTCTGAGACAGTTGCATTTTGCATCATTCCAGCATCACGTCCAACGATCTGCACACCTCTTGTTTTCGATAAGTATATGATACACTCCCTTATCTCGCACAATGCCAGGCATATTATTGTTGTGAAATCAGAGTGCATGCATGGTGTGTTGCTTGTTATGAAAAAAAAAAAAAAACAAGAGCTGCGCTAATCGCTCGAGATTCTGTTTGTGGTGTCTCGTCTTTCTGATCTGTGATAGTGCCAAAAGATTATTATATTGTACAAAGAAGAAAAGAATGGCCGAGCGCCGGCCACGATGACAACGATCTTTGTGAGGTGTGTATGCTTTTGTGCCGTCGTTTTTAACTACGTAGATCAGCAGCAGCGAGCACGTGTTTTTCGTCTTCAGTGAGGTCTTGCCGACTACATCGATTCCAAGATGAATCAAAGTATTTTTAACTCCATTGTATGCATTAACTGCAGTTGTGCTCACTTGATGAATTGATTTGTCTTGCACAGACACGGAGTGTATGTAGACAGCATGATGAGATCTTGTGAAATAAACTGTTTTCAAAGACGAATATGTGACGCTAGATTGACAGCGCTGCCGGCTTGCAGCCTTTGGAGATATATGAAGCCGAAAGAGTTTGCTTTTGAACCATGCTATTTGGCCTGTCACTATCGCCATCCTACCTTATCTCTTGGAGATTTGAAGTTAAGAACTATCGTCCCCATTGCTAAGAAAGTTATTGCTTCAACAGAAGCTAAAAGCAACCCGCTATGCATGTTTAAAAGCAAACCCTCCTGGCATCTTTATTATTGGCAAAGGCTACACATCGAGAGTTTGACGTCAAGTGCTGCGTGCAGTTGAGAGCAGCAACTTTAACATTTCCAAAGAGGGCCCCGCAATTATTCACGAATACAAATCGAATGCCAAAAACCATACGCGTACCAAGGACCTACTACTGGGGCTGAATCTACCTGCGAACCCAAAGAAACGTGTAAGCTAAACCAGAGCGGTATTGAAGGGCTCTGATTGAACAGAGCAGACAAGTTGAGATAACGTTGCTTCGGCGTGACAATACCGATATCAAGAGCTACACGTTGTAAACAAAAGCTGTACTGCCATCGTGAGTGATGCAGTGTGCGGTTGAAAACAATTGATGTGCGAGGCGTTTTGAAAGCAACTGACACGCGAGGCGTGAGAAATTTACCTGCGGATACTATAAATGTGGAGCGAAGCAAAGATCTGAAATTACGGCAAACATCATGCCCTTTTGTTATATAGAGTATTCCATTTTATTAAAAATAATCGCTCAAGAGTGTCGCTCATTTGTGCTTCCAAGGTTCCTCGGTCTAGCTTTCAACTTTCGATTACTTCCGAAAGGGGGCATCATGTCGGCCCGCCTGCAACGCATATTATTATATTTTATACTCCTAATATAGGCATCTTTTGTTTTATACATGCAGAAATCTCCAGTAACAAGTGATCAATTGCGTCTATGCTAGGGCATATTGCAATAGTATAGAAAGGCCAAATTCCACTGACCCCACCATCTTGCCACAGGCGTCACTGCTACTATAGATGTGCCCATAATGTGTATTCAATAATGTGTATATCAAAGTCAACTGCAGTTTCCGCGTTTAAATCCTTACGATGGATTGGAGTAAGTACCAGCGGTATTACGGGCTCATTTCTGGCTCACTGTTGGAGAAGAACATGTTACTGCTTCCACCAACCACACAATGGTGAAAGCAGCTCTGAACCGCTTAATTCACATTTTGACGCTGAGAAAAACACTCAACTAGAATGCCGAGGCAGGGCAAGCACTTACATGACGGGATACGTTCTCGTGCAGAAACACTGGTTCACTACCAACATGTATTTCCGTTACTTACTATACGTATACACAGCTGGATAAGTGCAAAACACAGAACGTTCTACCGCGCGGGCTGCCATCGGACATGCATGGTTGGCGCTCAGGGAAGCAACAAGTTGGTATCGTCCATCAATGACGGTGTTACCATGCCCGCGGAGTAGCGCTACATTTCGTAAACATTCGTTTCATTTGTCTCTCACGTCATTGTGACAAAAGCATAACAGGTGACGAAGCAAGCGACCAATCGCAAGCACGGCCGGTTTGGTCGCGGTGCCACCGCCAACAGCCCTTAACAAGGCCGCGTCCAGCTCGGCACAGTCACAAGGACTATGTTCTGCTAAATGGCCGCATAAAACCAGTCACACTTTCTTTTTCGAGGGGCTGTTAGTTCCGATAAAGCATCAAGAGACTAAAACTCGCTGTTGCACTCCGTCATTCGTCGGTACCGGTACGCCAGGTTGTTGCGTTACAGCCATGTTCCTGCCACGACAGACATGTTCCTGTCAACCTTCAAAGATCTACCTGGAGGTACATTTCACCAGGTTAGGCCTCCCCTTGCCTCTATCACGTAACTATCGTTCGGTGCAAGCACCAAAACATTTGCATTGGGTTCAATTTGTGGGATTCATGATTTCATAATTGCAACTTATAGGTTGAATTATTGTTGTTATGCCCTTAGATAATGGCACAACCCTACTGATAAAATTGTATGAGGCAATAACCTCACATTTTCTCACACAATCTCACTCAATTTGCATAAGAAATCACATACAAATCGCATATAAATGCATAAGGTCTCATAGCTCCTTGTATATTATCATAAATTATGCGAAATATTTTATGATAATGATGTCCACGGTATGAGAGTCTATGCGATTTGGTGAGATTTTGTGAGGTTATTGCCCAGTAGAACTTTTGGTTTTTCATTAGGGAATGCTCTCTTTTTAATTTATTCGTGATCTTTTTTCCCAAAGTGCAGGTTGAATTGTTGTTGTGCCCTTAGATAATGGCACAATGATTACTCTTTTTAATTTATTCGTTATCTTTTTTCCCAAAGCCTTATGTTTGTTTTTTTACTTTAAATTATCTCTCGTTTTTCATCGCTACATTTTTCAAATTCCTTCTTGGTGCTAATAATTTCCCGCGGAAATTTGTGAGTATGTGCGATGTTTCGAGAGGCCAAGAAGAAGAAGAACAAGAAGAAGCGCTCATGATGGCGGTGGCTGGGGCTTCCACCGCAGTCCTAGCTCGCTGCAGTGACATCACCAGGCGGCACGCCCTAGCCCGGCGGCTTCGCGACGAAAGGCAGCTCGGACGCCGAGATGCAGACGCTGGTGAAACTTCGAGCGATGCCCAACGGCTGCGCGGGTCTTTACGTGATCGTTGCCGGGCTGGTCGTATCTATCCTGGGATGTGCTTGCGTCCTGACCTATTCGTCCACCAACCACAGCGGGGCCAAGCGGAACGACGAGCACATGCGAAGTTACATAGCGTCCCGGAACAATGTGACCGACCAGCAAGGCAACGGCGCCAGGACAACGACTGCTCGGCTAGCCCTAGCGCCGTAATGGCGTCACTCTCGGAACATCAAGGCGAACCTAAGGTTGACAGGCTGGTGCTGTACGGAAGTGACATCTCCCTGGGCCACAGGGCTGAAGACGCGCTCCATGGGACGCCCGGTGACGAACGTTAGAGTGGGAATGGCCTTTCGCTGACTTTCGTGGACTGCGCAGCTAGTGCACCTCCTCCCTTTGCGGAGCGCTGCCCTTCGACTTTTCAAGAGCATCGCGCCCCGTCATTGGCCTGTCCCGACAGAACAGTTCGCTTCCAACGAAGCCAACTCATGACGAAACGAGGACATGGTCAAGATTGGTTAGCCTCCTGTGTAAAAATAAAATAATAAAATAAAGTGGTAAAAATAGTCGCCCGAGAGACGACGCCCGTCGTCCTACTGAGTCGTTCTTTGCTATGCAATTTTACCGCCGTAGTATTAGCCATAGAACTGTATATTGAGGTAATTCGAGAAAAGCAAATCCTGATATACCCCTTATTAAGCCAGCTGCTCTTTTGGGACTGTCATTGACAACAGTTAAATCTCTAACATTAGATGCTGGAGACAAAATTTGACGTGCCAGAAGTTGCACTAACTTGTGTTTAAAATAAGAACGAAGTTAGTATTACTACCTGTCCATCGCAAATTTACAACAGCCGTAATCCATCCTTCATGAGGAGATATTATTGCTTCATATGCGTCATTGAGGTCGGGACAGCACGGCAGGAAGATCTAGAATGTTGGCATAGCCATGACAGATCCGTACATCCAGGTTATATTAAGACTTCTCTCGATGCATTCGGTTACAAACATTTTGAAAATACTAACGGTGTAATGCACTGCACGACGCTGTTCGGACATTATAGCACACCTAATTTATGGGTTCGTGTTTTATCATTTCTAAAGGTGTCTAGGACGCTTCACCTCGTCACATTCGCCTACGGCTGCTGAATAATTTACAATCAAATTTCGCATCTCACCTATTTCGGTTTCAATAGCAGAGCGATAGTTGTGACGTCATAGTCAAGTCTGGGTCACGCGAGGAATGAAAATGCAGCAATACAATCCTTGCTGTGTCATTTGAATTCACTACAAGGATGGATGGATGGACTAAACTTTAATGTCCAACAGATAAGGAAGCCAGCCTGCTTCAAGAACAGGAAACATTACAAGTGAAGAATTAGCGATTATATTGCTCTTTTCTCATGCCGCGCATCAGGACATGATTGTGACGTCACTGCCATCTCTCGGATATCGAAACCGAAACTGGTGAGGAAAGAAAATTTAATTATAAAATATTTAGCGGTCGCAAGCGAAAACTGCGTGCGGATCGCTATACAGTTATGACTTACGCATCACTAACAAGAAAACGCCACCAAAATTTAAGTGTAACAAGAGGAGAATATGAGTGAGCGCAGATATATAGTAAGAGTGGCCCGAGTCACTGCCGTCCTGCAAGGCCAAATGAGAAAGAAGTTGGTCCACTAGGAAAACAACGCTTGAATGAGTTTTTGTAATCGGCTGTTACTCTGTCAAAGCAGCACTGAGATCTATGATAAGGACACTGTAGTGAAATGCTCTTTATAAATTTCGGCCGCAGTGGAGGTTCCTGAACACGCGTCGGGATCTAGACACGCATATTTTTTTTTTCTTTCTTTTTTTTTCCTTCTCAAAACGCAGCCCCTGCGGCCAATGGCCAAAGCCTTGATCCCAGCCTGAGCAGTGAACATAGTTGTTGGGTTACGAAAGTGACCCAACGATATATCTGGTTGGGTGTCGAAAACAAACACAATAATTAGGAAGAATGAATTTCAAAAGAAAAGGCAGCGGTTTGGCCCTACATATCCTACCTAAACCTAGTTACAACGAGCAAAAGCACCTGAGAGTACCCGGGTTCCAACCCGACCGGTTCCAATCCGCTTCGCTCTGGTGGTTTTCTTTTTTGTAGGCTAGCTACATTATGCCAGGCTTTCCCCTCTTCGCCGTGGCCGCACTATGATGTCACACCACAACCCTCGATTCTCCAGCAACTCGGCTCATCGCAGTCGTCGCGCGGCCACACCGCTCCTGCCATTTGTTAGCAGCACAGGAAAAGATCAAAGCCAAAGCGCCTCGAGTAAAGCGATCGTGGGTTGTCAGGCGTTGTGGGTGTACAACAGATATGAAGTGGTGCATGCATTACGGAAGATGCATGGTGGCTGTGCCGGGGCTAACACATGCCAATGCCGCACTGTTTATCTACCGGCACAAGTGAGTTCCTGGGAAGACGGCGGAGAGACGCAGGACTGATGGTTTTAGGAGCCCACAGGAAGACACTGCGATGGAGGGTCGTGAGGCTGTAGTGAAGTTAGGTTATCAGGCCAGGCTCCTCTGGTTGCCCAACAGGCATTTGGCGCACCTACGCTGTGCACATCATACATGCGGGCATCTCGACGCGATGGATTCGACTGCTAAGCTACGGCGCCGTTCCGAGGTGTCACCATCAATGGCATCAGCAGGTGCAGAGCCCAGCAAACAACGAGTGCGAAGATTAAAGACCAGGTGCAGAAGACGGTGGTGGTCGAAAACATTTATATAGGATACAAATACAGGAGGTTACGCATGAGCTGCCCCTGAAGGGGCCAACCCTCACAAACACTAGGTGAAGGTCCCTAGTTCGGGACCCCAGTGGCGTCTGCTGCCGCTCGGGCTCGCCCGACTAGGGCCCGTTGGGCCTGCAGGTCGGAGCAGCCGAGCAGGGTCGCCTCCCGGTCCTCCCGGGTTGGGTTGAGGTGAGGGGGGATAGCCGGATTTGAGGGGCAGGCCCACACCATGTGGTAGATGACCGAAGACACCACCCCACAGTGCGGGCAGCTGCCAGAGAAAGCAGGGTCGAAGTGTTTTAGAGCTGCCGGGCACAGCAGTGCGGAGTAAGAGCCGCTCCTCCGCCTTTGAAAGGCCTTTACATGGGCGGGGGTAAAGGCTGTGGCTAGATTGGTAGTAATTTACGATATCTTTGAATGTATAAGCCGGATTAGGAACAGCGTTCTGGTCGGAGGGGGAGAGGGAGGAAACTTTCCGGAGAAAGAGCGGGCGGGCGGCGGCGTCGGCAGCCTCGTTTCCAGCCAGCCCCTGATGAGCAGGAGCCCAAATAATATATCGGGTAGCGGGGTCCCCAATGAAGGAGCTATGTTGAAGTATTCGATAGGCTGGATAAGGAGCCCAGCCCTGTTCGACGTTCCGACAGGCCCCTCGCGAGTCGGAAATATATTTCGAGTCAGTGGGAAGCAGCCAATGCTATGGCGACCTCCTCCGCATGAGTTATGTTGCGGGCCCTGAAGCTAAGACCGTTGACTGTTTTCGCCTCATGGACGACTGCGGCCGTGTACCATCCCCCATAGTGCGGGCCCGAGGCGTCCACATAAAAAACGCCGGGTTCGGAACCATAATGGCGTGCCAAGGCTTCCGCCCGCACCAGGCGTCTGCCATCATGGTCTTCGCGTGCCATTTTGGCGGGAAGAAGGCATACGCGGAGGGCGCATCTCCACGGCGCTGGAATGCGTGCCCGTTCTTCCGTAAGTGTGGTGTGTTGGATGTGGAACCGAGCAAGAAGGCGGCGGCCCGACTGCGTCTGCGACAAACGCGTATATTGATTTGTGAGGTGCGCTTCCCTCAGTTTCCTGAAGGTTTGGTTTGGTTTGTGGGGTTTAACGTCCCAAAGCGACTCAGGCTATGAGACGCCGTAGTGGAGGACTCTGGAAATTTCGACCACCTGGGGTTCTTTAACGTGCACTGACATCGCACAGCACACGGGCGCTTTGCTTTTCGCCTCCATCGAAAAGCGGCCGCCGAGGCCGGGATTCGATCCCGCGTCCTTGGGAACAGTAGTCGAGCGCCGTAACCACTGCTCCACCCCGGCGGGGTAGATTTCCTGAAGGTGGTCACCATTCCCAGCGCCATGAGGCGCTGGTTTGAGGTGTTCACCGGGATATCGGAGACGCGGGAGTGGAAGAGAGGAGCGACGCGAAACCCACTTTTTCTTTCTACCGAGCGGTGAAGACAGCAATCGGCAGTGAGCACTGGTTTGGCGGCCATTCGTATGGCAGCGGCCTGCTAGCGGAGGCCCACCGAGTACTCCACACGCTTGTATGACGCGCAAAATTTACAAGCTGTTTGGGCACTACTTGCGACATCTGTGGAGTAGCGGAGACGATAGCTCACGTGGTTCTGCAGTGCGCCGGAATAACTCCCATCTCGGAGGCATCAACATTCCCAGATGCCCTGGGTTTCGGCGAGACAAAGCGGAGTGTGGTAGAGAACACTATGCGACGCCTGGAATACTGGCGCGAAAGAAGGCGGTGCGACAAGGGAACATTTGGGCAGACCGCGCCATAAAGGACCCGAGAGTACACCAGAATGACCGAAGCGGTCACGTTGAACTGTGTGCAGTGAAAAGACAATTTCTGCATTTCTTTACTTTTTTTTTTTTTGTTATGGCTCCGCCACGCCGCAAAGCGACCCGTTAAAAAGGGGGCAGCCGTCATCACAATCACCATCAGCTTCGCTCATGTCAATAGATTCAAACAATGCTTAAACTCCCACAATTTTCAGTCCATGACATATGTAGTTAAAAAAAAGCTTGCAAGATGCAGATTCGTGGAAAATTTTGCCTCACTGGTCATTCAGATCGCATTTTTTAGAGGATGTGTCACACCTGTCTCCTTATCTTTAATGCTTTTTAATTTTAATCCTTTCCCTTCTCGCATAAAAGTTTTTGTTCCGCGATCCTTCATTCCAGAAGTTTTTGGCAATGGCTGTACATACATGTATTCATAATGACGTAGAACATTATCAGCAGTTGTTGAAATGCAAGGCTCCACAAATGCTGAAACATGACTTGAGCAGTGCGAGTCCAAGAAAAGACATCATAATCTTTTCAACAAGATTTTTGTTTCACTAGAGATAAAATAATTAGGTCAAAATGTGTCTTGTAAATAACTGGCACATTCGTCAAATTCCTAGTTTAGCATGCAATGCAAGATTCTCAAGTGGTTAACACGGTCACAAACTCTATAGCAACACAAATATTTGGACTATAAACTACACTGAGTGTACACTACACAGTCTGTGATCAGACAATAATCGATGTGTTCGATTTTCAGTCCCAAGCAGTTTCGCACTACTTGCTGACAGGAGTCTGGCATTAAATTTTCCTCGGGCAGCCAAGAAACTCTGCCCACTAGTACAGCGCCTGGGAAAACCTACATTTAGTTAGACTCCGTGTGCATTCCGAGTACTTTTCATGTTCCTGCAGACGATATTGTGCATTAAGCAATGACACAAGCTCCGTAGCTTGTTTCTAAGCAGCTGTAAGACGTTTGAATCTTGTATTTTTACTTTCTTGTCTTCAATTTTACTACACATGGAAACTTCGAGAGCGCCGAGCATGGATTGTTTGCTTGTACTGTAGAGAAATTCTTCACCTGAAGTTTTTCAACAAAAGCATGCAGGCCTAAAACTGTCGCAAGTGAACTACTGTGTGTTGGAGCAACTAACGCTTGTTGTAAATGCTTTCGCAAACGCCTTCATCTGCTTTCGAGTGCACTGAACTGCACCCTTTGTTTGAAGAACTTCACGAGCAGCAATGGCAAGCAAGTCCCGCCAAATTGAGTTCTGGGCCCGTATTCTGAGTTTGCGCCGTTATCGAAGTGTCGCTATCTCAAGTGATCTCGAATCATTTGATTGGTCGAAACGCCGGAACTGGTTGTTGCCACTACAGAACCGGATGAGGTGGCAACATCACGTCCTGGCGTTTCCACCAATCAGATGGCTCGCGGTCAGGAAGATAGCGACACTTTCAATAACGACGCACCCTGTAAAACGCTTCGTATTCATACATGTCGCACTCTGTGAAAAGCAGATTGATTCGTGCCTCTGTTATCGCATGCCAAAAAGAAGACACGTGCGGCATCACTGCGAAAGAACTGTGTCGTAGTGGCTGATGGTTGGTATCATCTGCTAAAAGCAAACAATAGGAAGCTTACAAGGTCATGCGACAGTAACACTACTTCCTGTCAAAACGGAAGCCAAGTAGACAGCAAGTAGTCCGGGATTGGAAAATCGAATGTACCTCACAAGAGTGGAAACTTGGACTAGTCGGTAGCGCTGATCCATGACATCAGAGTATAGCGCAAAAGGACGAAAGACACAGAAAGGGTACACAACACAGGCGCTCTATAACACAACATGTCATGGATCGAATGTACCCACTATTCGATATCAAGGTGGCAGCAAGTGCCAGCAAAATGTCACAAAACAAGCCCGCAACAAGATGGCAGCGTCACATGTCAAATCTCGCTATTTCCATGGCCATGCCTTAAATCAGAGGTGTGTTTGCTCAGTGCTGGCAAGCACAGTTCACAAAAAGCTGTCACTGTCATGCTAATGTTGCTTGAGTATTTTCTTATTGCTTAAAACAAGGTCGGTTAACCACCACCTAACTGTACCAACAGAGAGGTAGAGAATACCTTTGAAATGTATTCACCCTCCACATTGGCCACAGGTGTTTGTGCTTTTCACAGTACTGCAAGCAAGCAGCTTATGAGATGGAAACAAGTGCAAACACAATGAAAACCAAAAGGTAGTACTACAACTATGAAACAGGCCATGCTTGCTATAGATTTCAGCACAGAGTCAAGTTGCAAAGGCATTGGCACGCACACACTTTTACAATGATTCTTTAATGTCAGGATGGTGCATCGGGTGCTGGAAACCTGCTTGCACAGCCAGGGCAGGTGTGCAGTGTGTCGTGGATGAAAAGGTCACAGTCCAGACAGAACTGTTCCTTGCACTTGACACAACGATAGACCTAAAGGCCAAAGCAAAAAGTCCAAAAAAAGTGTTTTCAGTCCATGAAATCATTTCGTCACTATTCCTAGCATCTCAAAAAAGTAATTTTTTTATGCGATACTTGCAACTAGACAGAGTACCATAAATGCTGCTTCATGACCTTAAATTACAGGATTTGGAAGGAAGGATTGTGTATGGTAAAGGCAGAAAATTACTATTACCTTACCTGGGATGCACAGCATTAACGTTTCGAACAGCAATCTTTCAAAACAAGCTACATACATTTATTCATCTACCCACATTGCGCCTAGAGGGCATTACAGCAGGGAAGTATATTACAGAATGTGACGTGCAAAAACAAGGCACAGTCATCAGGACAATTATTAAGAGCGGTAAGACTTCAACATAGAAGTGAAACAATAAAGTGCGGATAAGGTGAACAAGTAACCGGACCCAACACTGACAACTTGCCAGCAACATACTAAGCTTAAAAAAAAAAGCAGAAATACAAATGTGATATGTCAAATGAAGCATAATAGTCAAAGCAATCAGCCAGAACGGCAAGTCGTCAAGGTATGAAGGGAGCAGCCAACTGAAAAGACAGTAAGTAGACACAGCAGACTGAAACCAAACTAGCCAGCAGCATACTAAAAGCAGAAAAGCAGGAATCAATCTTTATACTGAGGCAAGCAGGTGCTGCAACAGTAGAACTGGAAAAATGTCGTCAGCCACCGAGACTACAAATTCTGATAGTTTGTTCCATTGCTTTATTGTTCGTGGGGAAAAAAGACGATTGGTACACAGTTGTGCGGCAGGCTATTTCACGAATTTTGCAACTGTGGTCTTTCCTGGTGGAGATAAATGTAGGCGGTTTTAAATAAACGTCGCGATCAAATGAGACCTTTCCCCGCCATATTTGCATCAACAGTGTAAGCCTAGATACAGAACGACATGGTTCGAGAAGGTGCTATGAAAGGGCTTTCTTCAGTGCGGTAACGCTAGTATACGTTGCCAAAAGGAAAATATTAACTGATGAAATAGTTTGTGATACATAATCTGCACCATGAATCAAAACTACCATTACTACCAGCCTAACAACAGCAGCAATGCGATGAGCTCTGCTGTTTACCTTCACCCCCATCCCAAACATAGCCACCACATAAATAGTCAGGATAGGAGCAGCAGAAGAGACGCACCCTTACATTAGCTTCTTACAACTGGTACCTGGGACCTATACAGGCCCTGCTCAATGCAGTCACCTTTAATTAAAGTCTGTCACTCATATTTACAGCAGCATACAAAGTGAAAGAATGGGTACACTTGAGTACACTGCCCAAATAAAAACTTCCACAATTACTTGCGCTTAAATTGGCCTGCTTTTTTTTTTCTTCAAAATTCCATTCTCTGAACTTAGATGTTAACCAATGCTACAAACATCACATACAAGGCAATGTGAAAGCCTAGCTAAGATGACATCACAGCAAACAGACCTGCCTTCTGGGCTCCCTCAAGCATTCACAAGCTGCATGCGTCGCTGCTGCCATTACCGTGGAGGATGTCACGCACCGCAACTTTTTAAGAGCTCCAAGCACAAGGTTCTCAAATAAAGCCAGCACGAGGATAAGAACAGGGCCCCACTGTATAGTGTTCTAGAATTGAGAAGTGTGCCGTCTTCAGTGCGCGGCAATGGGAGTGAGGTGGTCGCCAGAGCGATGAAAAGTGTAGGTGGCGCTGTCAGTCGCAGGAGCGCATCAGAAGCCCGCGCGCCGCAGCGGAAACGCTCAGGCCGCCCGCTTCTGCGGCTCGTGTCCTGCGGCTCGTGTCCTGCGTTGATTTCATTGCATTGCATTGCTTCTCTAGCGTACTATGACATGTTGTTGATGATTAGTCAAGCAGGAAAACATGTGTCTGCAGATAGCGCAGTCACAGTTCCAGTTTGGCTCCATTTCTGAGGCAGAAAAAAGGCCTCTGATGTATGTGTCTCGCCGCTTATACAAAAGTTCCCCGACAACGGCTGCTTTTATAGGGAACTAGTTCATTTATTCATGCACAGGATCGGTTTAATATGTGCGGGAGCTAAACCGACACAATTTATTGTTGCGCGCCTTCGGGGTCCGACGAAATAGCGGTGACGGAGGTCTGCTCAGCGCTCATGCGCTCCTCTTGCACACAGCGCCCTCTCTCCTGTCATCGCTGAAACGACCTGCTCGCCGGCAGCAGACTGCACACTTCTCAATTCTAGAACATTATACCCACTGTGCCAACCCCACACTGAACGTGCACTTTAGAGCCATTAGCATTAAAACTAAAACTTCTCTAAGTCACTCAGTCACGTTAGAAGTCACGGTTTCCCAGCATGGGTGACCATTCTCAGTAGCTCCAAACCAAGCCATTGCCTTATGTGCAACGGCACCAAAAATTCAGTGACAACAAGTGATTTTTCAAAGCAACCGCAAAGCACTGGTAGGTGATGCAATGTTGCTTGACTAACATGAAATTAAAACTTATTTTTCTTTTCCAGCTCCTGATGTTACAGGGTTGAACTATATATGCATTGCAACAACCAATACGAAGTAATTATGACAACACTGTATGCCTTCCATATACAGTGCTTTCTATAAGGAAGCAATAAAATTCCATCACCAATGATGAGCTGGCCATTGGTAAATTGGTAGCACAACAGCAACGAAATGATGCTGAATGAGCACAGATATTTAGTTTATGAGTAAGTCCCAAACGAACTCGGGCAAACTGCCTCATCATGTCATGTAAAAATCGTTGCTGATACACACTTGCCTTATTCAAATACTAACAAAGAAATAGTATAAGTTTGAAAACTGTACAGGAGATATGATGTGATGCAACAAATCTCGACATGAACATGAACAATAGGGAGGCTGGCTCTCAAGACTTCCAGGTTTCACCATAGAGTGAAAAGAAAAAAAAAAAAAACAGGGCACAGAGATCTTGATAGGAGTCTGAAGCTGCACTCCTGCTTCATGGTGAAACCTACTTCTCCATGCATTAAGAGCCGGTTTAAACACTTCTCGTGTTCCCTCCAAGTATGACACATACTTTACATTTATTTCACTTTAGCACTGAACCGCCCTCCTCATTGCATCCGCGAATTTTATTTTGTTCGCTTTTTCATTCTGCTATTGCATGAGCTTCTAGTGAGTCATGACTCTTTGGAAGGTGAAATTGGGTGCAGCATGGGTGAAGTCAAGAGATGCATTGTAGGTAAGAGATGCATATGGTGAGTGTGGAGTGAAGAGGGTGGGTGGCTAGGTGAGTTAGTGAAGGCCTCCCAGAGGGCTGATTTCAGTGAATGATGGTGGGTGGAGGACTCTTCTTCCTCTCTAACTCGCACAGAGTAAAAATTACATTACATAGCCTTCACGCACACCACAATTTAAACAGAACTATCAATCGATTCCTGCACATAACATAAATAAGTGCACGTTGATATAGTCCTACATTAAAACTTTGCTGCTCACGGGAAAAGTAGTAGTTTTTGGGTGGTACATGTAATATTCTTTTTTGTAGTCGCCAGAACATTCTTGATAATAAAGTGTACAGTATTAAATCTTAAATAAGAAATCCTCTTTTAACGGTACATGTTTCACTAAACATATTTACCTATGAGACAGTGAAAAAAAAATTTTGTAAAAATTTTGAAACTAAAAAGAAATATATCACCGTTTTTTCCCACAAGTGATACAACCACGAAAAGTTAAAATATATGTTTTCTGTAGCAATGACCTGTGCATGATATCAGTAAATATCAACATGCTATGTGCAGAATATTTTGAATTATGCTAAAAAATGTGACCCCTACTGAAAATAGTGCCAGCAGTCACAGCAATGCAGGTTGACACCCGGTGGTCGCGCATTGCAAGACATGACTCTCTGCGCGGCCACCGGCAAAAGATGGCTCTTCAAAAGCGTTGACACCCTATAGATAAGAACTGCACCTTTAGAACATTCAGGGCATCTTTAAAATAGCGTGCAGCAGCCATGAAACAATTCAAAGAAGAAAGCGAAATTTTCAAATTGAAAGCGAAACAGAACACCAATTTGAAGCTGTTTCACTGTCCGTGCTAGAATGTGACAAACCAAAATGGTCTTTTGCCTCACTGATCATATAATTGCAGAAAAACTAGTCCTTAGAAAAGAGAGACTTGCAAGAAACACCAGTTTCTACAGGGCAGTGACCACATCGTCGCCATGTTGTAAACAATGCAAACGTGGCACCCATGCGGGACACGTTTGCGTGGGGGGCACGTTTAAATCTCAGTGTTATGAAACAGAAAACGAAACTGAGAAATTAGTTCCTCTGCTACTCACTCAATGTCTCTAGCTGTCGAAAAGTGCTATGAAGCAGGAAAAAACATTGTAAACGGACTTTCGATGTGAATAGGCATGGACAGGAAAGTGTTAAGGATGCCACTATAAAGATTTACAGCCAGCACTTATTACAGGAGCTTAACATTTCAGAAAAGTGCATTGACAGATGTGGTGATGCACAATATGCTGACTTATATACTGGTGCTAGCAGTTTACAGTCTTCTTTCAGCGAAAAGCCATGGTCTGTGTGAACATGTGTGAAGCTGAAATCTCCACCCTTTGGAAGCACCCAATGGCAGGTAAACATCCAGACCTGCCAACCACAAAAAAAAAAAAAAAAAAAAAGCATTTCCAAACTACAAGTTTCCGCCCACCTCCGTCTTTTAGAAGCTCTGATCACAGCACTCATTCTGCATCTACTCTTCAGAAGGCCTCTATCCCCCACTCGTCAGACTCCTCATCCCACCAAAAGCCCACGCAGCATCGAAACAAAAACTAAATTACTAGAGCTAGGCTTACCAGCACAGCACACAAACCAGCAAAAGCTGTTTTAAGCTTTGGTTTAGCCATGTGCAACTCTGCAAACGACCTTCATACTACGTAGTCCTCCGCTCTCATCATAACACCTTCTCCTTCAATGATAGCCCCCTTCGGGGTTTTTCCTGTAGCAGTCACCTAAACGTAACCACCCGAGCCATTAGGCCACTCCTCACCTACCAAACTCCCAAGTAATTAATGCCTCACAGCTGATGCTGTAGCTTCCATGATAGAATGCATGGAATTATGACTAAACGAACGCCATGACAGCTTTCGCTGTAAAAGCGATGCCGGAATCAAGCCTCCGCCCACTCACTTTCACCCCCTTGTCCCTTCACCTATGAAATGCTTCCACCCTCCAGAAGGCTCAGTGGAAGGGGAAAGAGTCACACTAAAGAAATATTGCTGACACAGGTATGTTGCATCACATCCTATGACTGCCCGTCAATTTTTTAGGCTCATCATTGAGTATCTATTATTCTAATGTTATCTTGAACTAACTGCTCATTTAAGTTAGCATCTGACACGAGTAAACTGCAATACAATAACAGTAACGGTAAGCTTTCATAAGAAAGGAGCTCCAGCACTTACATGTTTGTCAGTTATAGAAACTTGACAGGCAAAGCAGGTCCTGAAACAAAAATGGTAGTCACCTTAGCCAGCCAGCATTACAAAAATCATGGCGGACATTAAAGCTCCGCCTTTAAGGGTATGACGCGATAGCATAGGCTACCAGCCCATATATAAAGGCCTGCTTTAACCAAGCTATATGAACATGCCCATGTGGCCTAAAGGTAATGTGAATACAAGGGTCCTCGCAGGCTGATTCCGATATCATCCTCCCAAATGGAAGGAGAGGCCCGGGTTGACAGCTCCTGCCAAACGTAATGTCAGGAAGTCCTACATCTAGTTAGTGCTCGACCATGTCAGCTGCCAGCTACCGCCTCCCAGCGCCATGCTTTTGATTTTTTGCTCACAACGCCGATGCCAGATTTTCTAGTGATGAAAGGAGCCTTTAATGCTGTCGCAATAAATCTTGGGCCTATGATACTTTTTTTAAAAACAGCAACTTATCCCGGCATTCGTTAGTAGTGTTTTACAAAATCAAGGATACAGGCATCAAGAAGCAAACAATGGCAAAACTTACACAGGAGTGTCTGCAGGTAATGTATCTGGTGGCACCTCGTCAAAGGGTTCCAGAGCAAAAAGATGATGGTAAGATCGTGCAAGGTGAGGAGCTGACACCAACGTCAACCCTATGCACAAAAAGGAAAAAAGAAGAAAAAAAAAAGGTTGTGAGAATGTAAGATCGTGCAAGGTGAGGGGCTGATGCCAACATCAACCCTATGCACTAAAAGGAAAAAAGAAAAAAAAAGGTTGTGGAAATGTATCCAGAACCATAATAAATTACTCCAAGTAAGCATCTCAGAATGCCAATATGCTATGTTGACTGAAATGCAACACTACTCCGATGGCTGTGTAACCTTCCACATAATATTCCAAACTGAATGGTGTCACTCTAAGTCAGTACCGCATTATCATTAATACCATCACTCATTTACAAAAGCCTAAGTAGTCAAACATAACTGCTTAGTGTACGAACCAGCAGTGTTGCCACTGTGAAACCTCTGCCAGCCCTAAACTAGGCCATCAACAAGAAAGCCACAAACATGAACCATGGATGAATACCAAACTATACAAGCATTGTTGCCATAATGCATTCCCACACAACCAAAACAATGCCAACTGGTGCTCCCATACACGAGTTGTCATTATTGCAACCCATTCCATAGCAAAAAGGACTTGGTTTCATAATGACATTTGCACTAATAACAACAGTATTCGTGCTCATACACGTGGGAAAGCGTACCCCTTAACAATACCCCTCTCAGCCCAATGCTCGTGTCTGCAACCAACAGCACATAGAAGGAAAATTCGGTACACCTAATCATGTTGCCCCAGTTTCAGACTTCATGCTAAGTGCCAAACATATGACGAGCAAAGACTTCCACAAAAGTTGGGCAATAAAAAGCAATAAGACAACTCTAGCAAGTAAAGCTGCTCTTCACTGCCCACACAGAAAGACAAATCAAAGCAATCAATTTGCCCTTCCCTCGGATTGAGCAAAAACAGTTGGAATTTGTATACAGTCTATCAGAGCTAAGAGAAACAATTTGAAGTGTTAGAGAACTTGCTACAAATTCTACAAATATAGCAAGTGCAAGTAAGCAGACCTGCCAAATACAGTGTGTTGAAGATAAAGAGGTGCAAGAGATGCTAAAAATTGGCAAAAATATTAAAGGTTGGTTTGTTAAGACACAGCTTGCATTTCTATTATAACTGTCCCAACCCAAAGAAGAACTTCCAAACATGCATTTTAAAATGGAATACAGAGCCACCAATAAGGATGTTGATGCTTTTGCCTCTTGGAAGGAATGCCCATAGCACATCCAAAGTTGGCTGCAATTTATAGCTAGCAGCAACTTAACAACACTTTCTGACAAAGAAAGATGGAATGAATTGTAAGCCTACTGTCCACTCTACTTCAATGTCAGTTCTTCGTAGCAAAGTTCTTGAATACTAGAACTCAAATTTTTCAAAATGGCCACTGATAATGCACTACTCTTCACTAATCCAGTTCAATTATAGCCTCTGAACCCTTTCTCATTCATACCAATATTTGCTCCTGCCCACTGAAACATTAACTGCAAATAACAGGCTGCAACAAAGCTTATATTAAGTATATGTTAAACCCATGTCTTCTAAAGTAGAATGCCAAGAATAAAATTATAGAACCATACATGGCGTTGCAGGGCTAGAAGTATTTGGCACTTAACAATAAAAAATTAGCAGGGGTTTAGCTCCTCTTAAACCAATTAAGAAGTGCAAAAGCGATGTTTGACTTGGTTTAGCATAGTTTCTTTCGACGGTTCAGCATTGAAGGACTGGCCCAGAGTTTCGCAAAACGTTAAATGCCCTTAGTTGGTTTGGTTTTTGAGGAAAGAAAAAGTACATTCTCTGCCTCTCTTCTTGGTGGGCACCGACACCTACAGTTAACAGCATACGTTTGGTTTAGGTTTAGTTTAGTGGGGAATTTAATGTCTCAAAGCAAATGAGGCTATGAAAGATGCAGCAGTGGAGGGCTCCAAAGTATTTTGACCACCTGGGGATCTTTAACGTACACTGACATCGCACAGCACACGGACAACTCTCCGTTTCGCCCAGTTAACAGCATACAACTTGAGGTATGTACATACGTCATTGGTTCGAACCCCTGTCACAAACTAGCCTTCAACTTGACTAGCAGATGGATTCTAAATGGGAAGTGAAAAGGTATGACACCACCATGAACACTGCACACATAATAGCGGCCTCATAACTTTGATACATCACGATACATTTCTGTTGCCACTTGGCGGCCATGCTTTCAGTACACGGCCATGCATGAGCCAAGTAAGGCTTCCACCTTAAAATGCAAAACTTGGCTAATATTGGCAGACAACAATGATCCAGTAACCTTATGAGCAGTGTTGAAACTCACCACAGACCTTGCACTCCACGGGCAGAGTGCAGTATTTGCCATTACACTGCGGACAGAAGTAGCCGCCTTTGCTCAGTCCATCTGAAGGGTTTTGGCTGTCCAGATGGCTGCAGGTCAATATAAAATATTTGAAACTGTCAGCTTAAGCTCTAGTTAACAAAACAATGCCACTGTGAAGAGCTGAGACAACTTCCTTCAACAATTCGCTGCAATCTGGGATTGTAAAATTGCAAGGATGCAAATCACAAACAGTAGCTCTTAGAAAGTAAATCCCCTTTCTATAAACTACCATATTTTCACACGTATAGCTCACCCTCTGCACTTCGAACCCACGGAAGTGAAAAAACAAAATCCTCGCATATTGTCACGCTTACATGCACGACTGAGCCGTTACAAATTTATTGCAAAAAGACTACCGCGATGCTCTCACTGTTGTAATCTGAGCCTTTGCCACAGCTTTTAAAGATGTAGAGTAAAACCTCGTTTTTTCGCTCCCCTTAATTCAGACAATTTGGGCTGTCGCCGGATTCCCGGAAAATTCCTATGTAAGTCAGTGGCGTCGCAACTCATTTATTCGTACACCTTAAAGGCCCACTGTCCAAAGGTGTCATACCACAGCGGCATCAATGCGTGCTTCCCTCGCTACTGTTCGCGCGAAGTCCTTACTCGTCCAGCATGCCGAAACTAAGCGCCCATCACATGATCCTCGCTGTTTGTGCAGCGAAGCCACCTCTCAAGAGCATGCTGTGTGATCAATATGGCGTTGTATAGCATTGCAGAAAAAAAAAAAAAAAGACTACAGAGGTGAATTTGGCTACGCCTTTTGTTGGCCCAAACAGACTGTAGATATGGACTTGGCTATGCCCTTTTTGGCCTTCATAGGCTTGACACTATCCAATGACGATTTGGATGGCAGACTGCACCGGGAGACTGCGCATTGTCATGAAGCCAATCCACATTATTTTTCTTTCAATATTTTGATGTCAGTTACATGCAATAAATACCGTACGCACACACATTTCCTATGAGTAATACTCAAGAACTGTAACTACATAGGTATGTACAGTACGGTCCACTGATAAACGGAACGTGAGACTGCGTGGTGGCTGTGATTTACAAATCACTTCCGAAAGAGCCGGCAGTAAACACAATCACACAAGATGCATGCACAGTAAGCGCAAATGGCTGCTCTTCCCGAGCACGCACATAGCACCACTTATTCTCGCCAGCTGATGCCGGCAGCACTTTGCCAAGCGTTTACCATGCGATCGCGTGTTCCCCTTATCCCCTTAACAGTGGGCCATATTGTACCTGTATATCACAAGCTAAAATTATAACCAATAGCATCCAAAGACACTATGTACTCAGTTCCAACACAAGGTATGCTTACCAAAAACAAAGAGATGGCTTGCCCTCAGTTTCTGTTCTGTGGTAAGGAAACCCTGCACAGGAAAAGTGTGAACTACAGCACATGAAGAAGTAATGTCTGACAGCGAGTGGACAAGTTTTCAAAAACTGTCACCTTACCCATCCTGATTAACGAAGATTCTGCATTGCCCTGAAAAAACAAGAAGAAAGTAAAGAAAAACTTGTTATTATAAACTAAGTGAATGACAAAATCCCTTTAAAAGCTGACTGAAAAAAAAACACTTTAGGCGACATAAGTCATTACAATTCCGACGCTATAGCCAAAAGCGAAAAAAAAAAAAAGTACATCTATAGAGCGAACGTTTAGCGGCAATATTGCACATCATATCAGTGTACTAGTGTATGAATGCTACATAGGAAAAACAGCAAGACAGTTCTACTAACAAATACATGACGCTGTTAGTGACACAATGAGCCTGTTTCTTTCTCTCCCTCCTTTAACCTACCTGTGCTGTGTATCATGTACAAGGCAGCACACTTTGTTAAGTCTTACAAGCATTAGCATAAGCAAAGTGAATTACCGTGACAGGTGGAGGAATAGCATGTTGGAAGAGAATGTCCTTGAAATGATTCTCGTCTAAGATAACATTGTAGGTGCCTGGAACAGGAACAAATGCCGAACCACATGAACACAACAAAAGTGCACTACATGAGAGAATTTTCAAGTCACTCAGCACTCATTCTGTCTGCAGCGACAATTGGCTACTGCACACGAAGTCACCAGCACTCAACGTAAGCTTTCAAACGACCTATATAGTTGGTCTAAGATATATAAAATTTATCAGCGATGATGCATGCTTCATGAATTTCAGTGGCCATTATGTGAAGAGGTTCACAAATACAGTTTGCACTCATCTGTCACTAAAATATCCCATACATTGTCAGATGTTTAATATCACCAGAAATGGTCGCCACGGCTCGGTGCAGCTAGTATCACATGCCACGTGCTCTCGTGCCTTTGCCAACACCTCCGCTGCCTGCACAGCTGAACTATAGATGGGCCTAGAACAACTTTTGAAGGTACTGTCCCTATAGCTTTACAGTAAGAAGCTGGGTGTCTATCCCTTTAGAAGAAACCACTCAAACAGGAGTTGTCACGCGAACAAGAGCACACAAAAGTGTTTTGCTTTCACACTTCCTGCATAGGTTAGACAGACAAGCATGCACCAGATGCACAGAGAACAACAAGCTAGTCTTAAATACCTGTCCCAAATGTGTGCCAAATTATAGGCCTTAGATTATTTAATCCCAGTTTCATTTATTTCAAAGCAACAAAGGAAATCAATACTTTACAATGCTCTCTCACAATGAAGCTTTCTTTCATCAAATTTGCACAACAGGACTCCACATTAGTTTCTATATGTGCAAGGAGGAATAGACGAAATGTGATTGCTCTGCAATGTCGTTAGTGCTCAGCATCAAGACTGCACACACCCGCAACTAATTTATTATGGCACTGCAGCCAAAGTTAAACAGGAAAGGGAAGGAGACACACTTTTGTCTCCGTGCCGCGTCACTGCACCAAATAATCTGCCCAGTAAATGAACGGTGTTCCGAAGACCAAAGCTTCAGTCGCCGAATAAATGCCTTGACTGCCATTTTCTCCCCTGCTGCTTAATCACAAGTAACGCTATAAAATGCAAATGGTGGCTCACAGGGCTAATCTCTTCTTGAGCAAGAAAGAGGGGTAGAATCTTTTGTTAAACACATTGGTTTCATCATCATCGTTCTCAGGACTATATACTCCAAGGACTATATACGCCTGTCCTTGTCATTACTCTCTCGTTGTTGTTCTCCGTCGCAGCGCTCGTAATTTGCAATCATGTACCAACTAGCTCAACTTTCCGTAATACTCCAAGCTTGACTGTAGTGCCATAGAAAGCTGTCTGCAAGTGTACCTGGATAACAGCCTAGCCTTTGACATCCACAATGTTCACCAGATTATATTTATAGTCGAAACAAGGCAGAAATCTCTTTTAGAATCCCTCATTGGAACAAAGGTTTTACAATAATGCATGTTACGGTATGTGGCATCCAACATCCCAAGTCACAAAATTGGCTATGAGAAACTCCACATTAAAGGCTCCAGATTTATTTGGACTGCTTGGTGTTTGCTAACATGCACTTAATATGCCCTCACTTCATAACTGTTTTTGCATTTCACAGCCGTGAAAATGTGTTCAGTTTGGCCAGGCTTCGCGGATTCCACGTCCTTCGGCTCAGTAGCCAAACACCATAACCAATAAGCACTCTACTGGGCACAGAAAAAGCTTAGCCCCAAAATAATAAGTACCTGCAATAAGAAATCCTGCCAACTGTCACTTTCAAAGCAATGACTAAGAAAAAGGAAGAGCAATTCACTTCCTCATGGCTACATACCTCCAGTGGTTTTGGTAAGCCTACAGCAGACATAGACTTCTGCTGCAAGACCAACAATACTGCAGCGAATGTTACACTTTCGCATGGTCTGCAGAAGAAAGGAAAAGGCAAGTTATGCATCAGTAAAGCAAACAGCAGCAAGTGCCAATCAGCCTCAGGAAAGCAGCGCTAAAAAAGTGTTCCTTACAGTGTTGTCCATGAGCTATCGTCTTTCATTCTTTTATTGTTCGTATTAGAATAGAAAGTTCCAATCTGTCTTGCCACAGCAAGTGCAAGAATGAAGCATGCCGTTCAGGAGCACATGAGGAAACTTATGCTAGTGTTATGCCTGGCACCACTAACCTGCTCCTACCGCATGCCAAAGTTACTCGAAGCATATAAAGAGAAGAAGAGCATGTTTTTGTGCTACAAGATTGAACTGAGAGCAAAACATTCCTTTCAGCTTCGTCAAATAAAGAATGCAAACCAGACACCACTCTGGTTCAACATGCCTAGTAGAAGAACAATGTTTGCGAAAAGGGAGTGCCAGGCTCACCTGCTGACCACAAAAAACAAGCAAAACTGCTTTATGCTGATGTTGTGCCGTTGGCCAACAGGCCCAAGCTACCCCCCCCTTTCTCCTGTTCAAGAGAAAAATGATATGTTGAAGGTTATCGTGCAGGTGAGCGAAAAGGACTTTTTTAACACTGAAACTGTCCACAAGTAGTTTCGTGAAGTGAGGTGCAGGTATTCCGGTGAATTGCTGAAGCCCCACAGCATGCTCATTCTGGACTCTTTCAGAGGCCACATCATCGGCCGAGTGAAAAAAGCAGTAGCAGATGCTGGGTGTGACTTGGTCATTACTGCGGACGGATTGACATTTATCCTTCAGCTACCAGATGTGGCACTGAAAAAGCCCTTAAAAGACCGCATCAGCACAGTCTATAATGAATGGCACTAGCAGGAAACCCCTACGACTTCAACTCGGCGGCTGAAGCGTGCTTCTCTGAGCCAAG
Source organism: Amblyomma maculatum (assembly GCF_055883805.1). NCBI lineage: Eukaryota > Metazoa > Arthropoda > Arachnida > Ixodida > Ixodidae > Amblyomma > Amblyomma maculatum. The sequence continues at coordinate 154,080,487 of NC_139346.1, forward strand.
TGGCACGGTGGGTAAACGATGCTTGGTATGGACTGCCAAACGACATAGTCTTTGGGGTGTTTTCAACGTGCGGCATCTCATCATCGCCAGCAGCAGCAGTGACTCAGGTAACCATGACTGCATCTTTCTCGTGAGCAACGATGAATTGTAAAAAGAGTTTTGTGCACGAATAAGCATCTTTGAATGACTATTGGCAAGTTATAGCCACATCGCGATTTAGTTCCGACATATATTCGGGGTGAAACTTTATTTTGCTAAGAAAGTATCGCAACTTGAGGGGTTGACTTATAATCGTCAATATACGGTAATTTGTTTTGGCCACCAAGGGCTAGGAGGTGGGGGGGGTCGACGTCTTCAAGGTTATATGTGGCAATCGCAAAGCTTGTCCAAATAAAAGCCGCATACTCCCAGAGAGAGAGAGAGAGAAAGCACTTTATTTGCACCCGTCCATACTCCCAGAAAAAAATTGTTTGCCTGGGTACCATTCCCATATTGTGCTACGTTAATACAAAAACCCAGTTAATTTGAGTGTTTCTCACAGGACACATGACTTCTTCGAGTTAATAAGGTTTACTACGATGGGACAATCAGAATCTAACTGTTCCTTTTCTAAATCAACACTGTGTGTTTATTAAGTAGCCATATTACCAGAAGGCATCCACCCTTAGACCCATGCCATCCCCAATAACTGATATAGCGAAGATTTTTGTTGGTAGAGTGACTTTAATATATAGGGGCTCTGCTGTATTCAGGCAAAACTCAGGCCTATTTCTTAGCAATAGAACACTTGTGTTAGCCTTAATTCATCCCTTCAAATTGTGTGATGCCCTACCTTTAGGCATTTCGTGCTTCAATAAAAGCACTGTGACAGCATGCTATATGGAAGAACGCAGGCAGTATTCCTGTGTACAATCACACTAGCAGCTAATTGCTGCAACCATGATGGCTATACTCGGGGACACGTTTTCTTGGCAATGGGCGCAAAGGTAGGGAGGCGGGGCGTCTTTAAACATGTCGCTCCACCATGTAGTCCGACCACACGGCTTTCGGCCTGCATAGACGTTGCAGATCATTTCTTTCGTTTGCTTCGACAGCCAGCGTCTCTTGAACTTGACTCGAATCTTGTTTGGTGAAAACGCTTCCAACTGTTGCGGAGTGGACGAACCAGAACCGGAACGACCCGAACAGGCGACAGTCACCATCTTGTTTGCAAAGTCGGGACGTCTCGAAAAACCGCGACAGACATCACACGAGGAAACCCGGTGGAACCAAGACAAATGTTTTAGGCATAACAGCTTCATTTCGGAAAATCGGTTCTGTTAAAAGAAATATACCGTAAATAACTAGCGCTATGATTTCAATTTGTTTTTGCAGAAACTGCTCATGCAACTAGGGACTATATTCAGCTGCGTAGGAAGATGATGCGTTTTGGCTCTGTAGCTTTGGCTCATTGCCAAGAAAAAGTGTCCCCAAGTATAGTTTTCATTTATTCGTTGAATTCCCAACCATGTACAAAATTCTAATGCAATGTGCAAGCACACAAGAAGACCACTTTCTAACCGAGCAACCCACCTCGATGGTTGTTTGGATATTTCCAGGATCACAAGTGGTCAGGCTGCCCATGATAATCAACACTTCCCGACTGGTGTGCACAGGTAAATGCCTATCAGAGAACGGGTGAACCAGTAATAAAGAAAACCATAATTTATCAAGAAATGTGTCACTTGTTTTCTCTGAAAACGTTCGTAAAACGTTTTTTGCTAAAGTACAGAAGGGTTACATCCCCGTTAATTTGAACAAATGCTTTTAACTGATTTATCAAAGAAAATACACGTCAGCAAATAAACAAAGCATAAAATAAAAATAGTGTTTGGCTAGGTTTATGAGTATAACATCCAAAAGCGACATAGGCTATAAGCACTGAGCCACTGCAGCAAGGATCACCTCACAATTACCAGATAGTTCAACTGCACTATTAACATATGTAAGATATTAAACAGCTTGAAACACTAAAAGATGTGAATTTTTTTTTTTTTTCTGTAGTACACTGTTTTTTTCAATTCAACACTGCATACGGAATGAAGGAACACTGCAAAGTTCCACCTATCTATATTTCTGAGATACTCAGACCAGTAATCAGTGAGACATACAATGTTCAACAGCCTACTAATATGCCCAAACTCCTAATGGGTTGAACTGCTTTCATCCAGGTACGATGACAAAGAATCTGCAGCTTTTTTCCTGATACAACACTATAAATTATAAATATAAACTTCACCCACAAAATACATCAGTGATAAGAATGTCACAAGGTCGCAAAAAAATTCGTATTACCCAAAAATTTGTATCATCAAAATGAACAAAAATCAGTACGCAGACGCATTAGACAGGCATTCACGTGATGTGTTTATGGAGGCGTGTAGTACAGCACAACAGGAGAGTGTGACATCAGCGACGTGTGGGCTGCGCGGTGCCGCAAACTACTTCATGTGCATGAAACGCAACTAGTAATCACGAAGGCAACAATGTGCAGGCCGTACACGTCCACTGCCATCAACTGCTCGCGATGCGTAGCGGCTCTGGCAATTACGACGTCAGCGATTTGCGGCCCATGCACCGCAACAAACAGCTCACGATGCGTACAGTGTGGCTGGTAGTCGTGGAGTCAACGATGTACACGCAGTGCATAATGCTCAAAACTGTCATGGTCTGCGTCCTCGTATCATCCATAGTGGCGCGGGAGAATGTTTGAAACTTTCTGCACAATAAACACGACGATGCACTTCAGCCAGAAAATTTTACAAATTCATAACACCCCGAAATTTATATCAACCAGATTTGTATCACTCAGATTCTACAGAGGATAAAAAGTCACACACCCACAATGTCTTTCATTATTGAATAGTTTTTAGACCAGCTTTGGACGATGGCCCCAAATTTTATGCAAATGCAAACCTAAAATCTGAACAATGCAACGAGCGACAGTGGCTCAGTAGTCCTTAAATTATTATGCAAAGCCACCACATGGCACGTCATAGCAAATTATTGTCTTGTTTTGTTAATAATTGCACTTTTTAATTGATTATGTATCACCTGCGACGAACCCATCAATAATTTGCATTAGTGAAAATTAGCGAATAAACTTCAGTATGAACTTTTCCCCTTAACAGCTCAGCCTGAACGCTTATCAGACAGATCAATACTTACCGCAAGACCTCAGCAGCAAGCTCAAGAGAGTTCTGCAAAGATGGTTCACCGGACGGAACCTGTGTCTTGCAAGACTTCAGGGCTTCCACCACCTTTCCAGTATTTCCTGTCATTAATTGGGAAAATAAGATGAACATAGTAAACAAGACAAGCAAGCTATATGCTCATATGTCCAAAAAATAATTATCAGTTCATCTAGCATTCGCACACCCAATCTACAGTCTATTAATGCAATACTTTTTAAATATTTTCAAAGAAAAACAAAAAAAAAATGTTGGGCTAAGAAACAGAAGCATGCACTACAGGTGCTGGCTCACAACTGTGTACTTTTCCTCCTTTGTCCAATGTGTCCATTTGCGCTGCTCTTCCTTCAAAATGAATGCCACTCAACTAGCACACACTGCTACAATAATGTGTCTTAAATGATCTTTGTTATCGTTTAAACTATGCAATCTGCACACACGTGTTACATGGTATGTAACACGTGTAACAATGAACCGCCCAATGGTATGCAGTGAAAACCAGCATGCTTGTGCAAGCCAACTAGCCCAGCGAGGAGCTGCTAGCTTACCAGTCAAGGGCCTTGGCACTCTGCCAAGTTTGCCCCCCCCCCCCCCCCCCCCCCCCCTCCTCTCCACAAGAGCTTACAAAAAATACATATGCACTGGGATGGTATCCCTAGGCAGCCTCTTGGCACGCTGCCAAGAAATGCACTGTGATGGCGAAGGAAGAGACGCACTAATGAAGTTTTTTTTTTATTCTCAGTGGCAAAAGTGGGGGGTGGGTTCATTCTACCAGTGGGGTTCATTACGCTAGTAAATCCCCCATCACACATTTAAGTGAGCTGCTTCCAACAAGTCAATTCAGCCAAAATTCAAGGCACATCCCTCAAGAATGGGGCAGCAGAATGCAGAGGCACAGTGAGCAATCACTGTATAAGTGGCAATCATTGCGACTACCATTTTTGCTGGACAAAATAAAAAGAACCTGTCACGCCCTTTTGTAACTGTAGTTCTTGACTCAAACGGCTCTTTGCATATGCCTGTCTGACCACCCTGCATTATACATATAGTGCTGACATTTTTTTACATCAATCAACAAGCCTACTGCACATACTTACACTATCAGTAAATATGTAAGATCATGCAGCAGAACAAGTGCATTTGTAACTAACCTGCCAATTCACAAAGTTTCTGTGCCCGTTTGTTGCAAGTTGAGATGACACCTACATTGCTAATGGGATTCTGGTCAAAGAACTCTTCCACAAAGAGCTCCAGCATCTGGGAGAGAAGAAAAATATTACACACCTCAGGAATTTTCGAAGTATGTGCTCACAAGCAGACTTCATTTGGTCATTCGTAATGCATATCATAAAACTACTTCAGTAATGAGGTCAAACATTAAGTAAACACTGCTGCCAAATATGTATTATATGTCAATGTTTACAAGTTGAAGACCTGCACATGAAAGCCTCAAACTCTGCCGGTACGGTATGACAGTTATATGTGAAGTGGGAAGAAGCTCTCGAAGAAAACCTCAACCACAGCCTGTTTCCTGCAAAGCAACAAATAAACCACATACTTAGAATGATGGTGAAGCACTAACACATTTAGTTATCATCTTCACAACTAAAGCAGTTAACATTTGCTTTGTCTCCCATGGGCTGCCATGTGACAAGTTTAACAGCCCATTCAACACTTTCACCCTAACAAATTCAAATAGCACATCAATTAAAAATAGTGGGTTACATAGCAGGTGCTCTCAAACTTCACTCCAAGGTACCCTTTAAGTTCCTTGGTTTGTTTTTCACACCTTTATAAAGGCATGCCACAATCCCACCTATTTTTCGCCGACTTCCTTTTTATTACAGTAGTCTCTTTCACAACAAAGCAAGGCATAGATTTAATTTGGTCCTTTCTTGAGAGACTGTGGATCTACATGTTTATTTTTGATGCTTGTTAGGCAGCAAAAAAACAAAAGCCAAGACAAGTTAGCTCCTAAGCACTTTGAAAGCCACTGCAGCTCCCTATAGCTAAAACGATTGATAACCTAAGCTGTATAACTACGTGTTTGACATTTCAATTTAACTAAGCTGAAAAACAGAAAACAAGAAGTATCATGAATTAAATTTTCGAAATTCGGTTTTAGCCGAACAGGGTCAGTATTCTTGCATGCAGAGACCTTGAAAAAAGAAAATGCCATGTTAAATGTCATGCACGGGGCTTCGTCCATCAGGAGAACAGGTAGAACTAGCAACAAGCCCTGTATATGTGCATGTGAAATTGTCAGTGAGCCTGTTTGTGTGTGCAAATGAACCATTTGTTGCTGTCACTATGTGTTCCTGAACACTTGGAACTAGTAATGGGGTCAGCATTCTTGAACCACACAGGTGTCACCTAGAAGCAGAGGAGATGCTCAGAGTGTGAGAAGGTGTGCCACCTTCAAAAGGGACATTTGATCTCCCCTCTCTCCAATGGGGTCAGCCTGTTTGTGAAGTGAAGGGGGTTTGCATAACAGACACAGCTTCCAAGAACTTGACAGGCGCCCAGGACTGGCAACAAGGGTGGTGACGACGAAAGAAACAGTGGATGAGGGAGGTTTATAGAGGAGGAAAAGGCTTTAAAGAAATGCTGCGGAAACAGAGAGATAGCAAGAAAGAACAGATAGAGGTGTCCTGTCGACAGGCCACAGGTTGACCAGGAAGTCATTATGCTTCAACTGAACGTGGATGTAATTAAATAACTGTATTCGGCAATTTTCTCAGTGGTTCAGCTGAATCAGAAAATAGAAGAGAAGAACTTGCTGGTTAGCTTTACAGAATAAGTAGCGCAGCTGTGCATTTTCAGGCATTTCTCTGCTACATGAACAGCTTAACGGCAACATGGCAACCAAATATTTACTTCAATCGTTTTTCTTTAATGTACGAAGATATGAGCGATAATTAATGGTAAACCTACTGCTAGTGATGATAAAATGGCCAAGATATACTCTACGTACTTATATAAATACACTTTTAGCTGCTCAGGAATGTTGCATTGTTTCATCAAAGAAAAAATAATTCATCCATACAAAATATTATTAATAGAAAAAACAAAAGACCTGCCTTATGAAAAAGAAAAAAAAAAAGCACCGAAGAAGTCTGCCGCATTTTCAAAAAATAAAAACCGAAAAGCCCAACACTTAGGCTTCATACTGCCTAGCATGAACAAAACAGACATCAGACTATACACGAGGAGAGCATGGTGTTAACAGGTACCTTCAGTGTACAAATGAGACGCGTTGGTTTCAGATCTGGCTCAGCCATGGCTTCAGAGAAATCAACAACAATATACAGGTGCCTCATCTGCAAATAGAAAAAAAAAAAAAAATAATAATCAGTCCTGTATGCTCAGCATGCACTGGCAGGCAAGTCAGCAGGACATCTTTTACGAAACAGTGCCAAAACTAAATGGCAGACATTTGCGAGAACATTCCAGCAAGCTTAAAACCAGACTTTTGGATTAAGCACACAATAAAAATTTATTTATTCTAGTGACTTCTGGGACAAAGCTGCGTGCAATTAGACTCCACTCCCTGCTACCTCGGTCTTTGTTGAGTGGGCTGGCCATATGTGGCATTCAATAAAGATAAGTAACAGCATCAGCAACAGCAGCAATATGGAATATGGACAACCTGTAGGTTCCTCCAACAAACATTCACTTGATGCAAAAGAGATTTTGTATTGTGGCTATATTGTGGCAAGCAAAAAAAAGACAGCACCACTCAGACTGGTTACTTCTTTAACTACAGAGCAATAGACTAGACAAGAAAGAGAAGACACAACAAAGTTTCTTTTTTCAAAATGAACGTAAACTAGACAAACTTTTTGCCTTGTTGCAACTAACCTCTTGTACACTTCATTGTTAATTATAAAAGAAAATTTATCACATAGTTAGGCATCTCTAGGATTCCCAACAATCTTGCATAAGCATGAAATATGAGAGAGTATGCACCAGACAGTGCGAAGAGAGAATTTTAGACCAATGCATGCAGCTCAAAGGTGCGTCATGAAAAGTTTTAACGGTCTGCAGCTGACAGCCTTTCAACCTCTATACAGAATTTTGCGTGCTCTACACTCAAACTGTACCAAACACTATGTGATCATCACAGTTTTGCAACCAACCCACTTTATGCACATAAATTTGTTTACTTACCATCAATAGTACTAGCCTTCAAAGAACGCTGTAAGGAGGAGTGTGGAGTTCATGTGCAACAATGCTACCCAACAAAACCTTGTGTAAGTAGAATATTAAAGGAGTATAAATGCACAATTTTTGGTTGTATGCTTTATTCTTTGTAATGACGCACAAGACATTACTATACATGGATCATCATGTGATATCTGCCTATGGCCACTAGATAATATATAACCTATCTTTTTTTTTCTCATCCGTTTGGTATCAGTTTCAACAGCCAGCAATGGCTGTTACATCATAGTCAAGTCGTGGTTATAAGAAGGATGAAATAACTGGAATAATCAGTTATTCATCATTGTGATTCACTACAGTGCTCAAACCAGCCTGCCTCAAGAGGAGTGATAATTGCTGTTTTTTTATTAACGCACGTGACTTGGACATACCTTCAGCATCACAGCCATCGCTCAACTACTGAAACCAAAACAAGTGAGAAAAAAATTTCGATCATTAATTATTTGACGGTCGTAGGCAAGTAACAAGTGGTGATCCATGTTCAATAATGTCTTATGTATCATTAACAAGAAGAAAAATGCTATGAAAATTGAGTCTCTGTAATCCTTCAAACGTAATTTGAAAATGGCCCAAGCAATAACTCCTGTCAGTTGAGCTGACAGATCATCGTTAAAGTGAACTATGAAAATGACAATTACCATCCCAAGTCGAACATTCTTCTTGGCCAGCATCTGTTTGCGCTTGGCCCTGTGGACAAAGTCCAGCACACTTGGCTGCAGGAGCCCCGACTCATCTTCCTGGATGGCTTCCCTGCAGTGCACACACAAAATATTGCATATTGTCAACTCAAGCTTTGAACATGGTAAAGCAAAAACAAATGCACATCACCACCCCACTGCTGTGAAGCACCTTACCTAAACAGTTCTAAGTGCACTTATGCATTATACACACGACAAACTTGAAACGTCGTAAAATGCTGGGTACAGCCCGAGATGAAAGCATGTGCTTGTGCCCAAACAAGTCGCATGTATTTTGGCACATGACCCCAGAAGCCCAACTGTTAAGTGCTTCAAGTGTATCTAACGTGAGAGACAGAGGAATAATAATGTGAAGTGAAGCTAGTAGTAACTGGGAATGGTCGAACTGACGCAATATATCCACAATAGTGATTTTCAAAGGGCTTCACAGGCGCTGATCTGTTCACGTTTACATTATGACAGACATAAAGAGGCAAATGGCAATTGTTTCTGTGGTGCAAATGTTTTGACGTTATTTTTTCTGGAGGGCATGCACAGCCTATCTTTAGCTTAACAAAGTACACAACTCTCATGTCCCTATATCATCGCAAATAACAGGCAATCCGTTTAAACGCGTTCTTTTCACGATCACTTTTGCCGCACGCAAAAGGGAAGAACACCGGGTGCTATTTCAAGCTGCATTATGCAGCGTTTTGTTCAGTGTCCCTCTTCCCACTGCAATGTGTGTGAGAGAAACTTTCCAGCTCAAAAATGATTAGAGCTGTCAGTTTATCACAGGTATAAACTAGTGCTAAAGCCGAGACAAACAGGAAGAAAACAGCATGCTTAATGTTTGTCCTCTCGTTCTCATAAAACAATAACAGGCAGAAAATTGAGAGCTGAGTTGCAAGAGTGATTATCGAATATCGCGCACAAGAAACGTAACTACAGCCAGTACAAAAGACAGTCGATACCAAATTTGGCCAGCACTGCGGCTATTCTTGATGAATTCAGGATGTGCGTTCTGTCTTAAATTCACTTGAGTAGGAATTTTTATTTTCCTTTTTAGAGAAAAAGAAAACGATTGCAGAAAACGAAAGAACCATGAAGCGTGCGCTGCAACAAGAATAATCACCAGCGCTCTTAGTGAAAGAAAAAGAAGCCCCACAGTGATATTTTTAGACTAAGGATGGGAACGCTTTTGTTGCATGCTGCAGAAATAAAACAGCACAGGAATTATCAACTCACCAAGTTCTTTCATATTCAGTCTCCCACCGGTATCCTTTCCCGTCTTCTTCGTCCGCCATGTTTAGATTAAATGAATCAAAATCAGTCTGTGCACTCCGTTTTACGTCGTCGGAGGGCGGCACATGTCAGCCCACGGATTCCTGCCGCGAAATTCGAAATTGCACTGCGCTACAAAGTATAATTGCTCTGTCAGTTTTTCGCATTATAGTACTACTGCGCATCTCAATGACAGCGACTACAGCAACAATAAAAGGACTATTTGTAACTTATTTGTAACTTATTTTGTTGGAGCTGTGATCCAACGCCCCAGCCAAACTTTTCTCTGCTGCTTGAGCAGAAACAAACTATTTCAAACAAGTATTCTTTGATACAATGTTTGTTGCAGATCCGGAATACAGGACACACATGAATGGTATCTTCGAGTTCCTGTTTTTGTTACGTGCCATTGAATTCATTTCAGCTGAACCACGTTACCGCTGTAGCCATTTACAGCGGTCCACCGGACCGTGATGATGGGCCATGTGCGCGTGCATTCAGGTGTGGTCGTGGCCCGCAATGCCCCGAGTAGCTAGGAAGACCGGACCTCTTATCATTTCGTATTCACCAACTTCCGTCGCGAAGGTCTCGCTTCGCGGAGCTCGGGCCACGCCGAATGGCGACGAGTTTTCCTCGCAGTTGACAACATGGTGCGTAGTCCTCGTTTGCGATCGGCGCATGTCCGTAGCCTTGGTTTGAAGCTACGGGCCGCTTAACTTTCTCTAAAGAGCCGGAAATTCATATATTGTCATTGACGGACGTGGCCAGAAATCAAAGAAAAAGGCTTCGTTAGATCGTGCTCGGACAAATGTCGTAGCGATGTTGCAAGGTTGTTAAAAAAAGAAGTCGGTTCCCGCGTTACCTTGCCGATTACGCTAGAACCGTTGTGGGCCAAAACTCTAACATCAACTATCCAGAAAAGCCATTCGCAACATACAAAGCCGACTGCTGTAAACCTACCTGCGAAGTATATTAACGCCTTAACATAATCATATAGCAGCAATCCGAACACCGTAATCAACGTGCGTTCAATAATTGGTTATGTTTGGATCGAGGAAAATGAACTGGTTCATCAAAGATCCGTGAAATTAACAGCTGGGTGCCCGCGATGCCCTGACCCAAACAAATATCAGCGAAAGATAAAAAATGAAATGGCTCCGCACTACAAGAACATCAGGGAAAACCGCACAATCTTATCTCAGCCACGCCCATCACTCAACCCGCAACAAGCCCACATTCTTCGCAAAGTTCAAATTAAACCTGTCCTCACCCACTAGGCTCAGCAATTTCGGATGGAGTTGCTCATCTTACTGTCCCAAGCGGTCCGAAGGGCAAGGCTTATAAAGGGCACATGTACTCGTGCAACACTGTCATTTCCTCCTTTTATTTCCCTTACTTCCCCCTCGTTCCTGGAGTGCTAGACTCCGCTCTGGCTTAGGTAATGGACAATGGGCCTTAGCGAAACAAGCGCATTTTTCTCTACGCCGGCCCTTAAAGAGAGAGGGAGGGAAATAAACTTTATTTCACCCGACAGAGAGACCTTAGAGAGACTGCTTAGGTGCAGGTAGAGGATCCTTGGGTCTCGGCAGCAGGCTGCGGCCATGATCAGTCAGACCACTCGTAGTTGATTATTCTTGTTTTCGCTTTGCAAAAGTGCCGTCCAGACAAGTTCGGTGATGCCTTCTCCTCTGCCCGAGTTATTTTCGCATTCCCATATATTATGATCTAATGATTATCTATGTCCTCAACGTCTGTATTTGTCTGGTGTTAATTAACTCTGGCAAGATGTGACTGGAGAGAATCAGGTTTAGGTACGTGTTTGTTCGGGGTTTTGTCCCCGCTATCTCGTCCACTTAATCTAGGACACTGTTAGGTCTTAATCTAGGACACTAGCCTTCAATACGGCTTGTTTTTTTTTTTTTTTTTTTATCCTCTCACATCTTCCCTCATGGTGTAGATATTGTTCACATCAAGGAGTGCGCGACAGTTACAGCTCGCCTTTTTCTCAGAAGCCCAACCAAGTTCAGCCTAGGACACTTTCTTCCTCTCCCTTTGCTGACACAGCTGTTCTTGGGAGCGAACGACGCGGAAACTCTACGGGCGAATCGATTGGCTGCCCCTATTAGAGCCAAGTGCAGACAATGGGAACTAATAGAAATGATAGCCAAAGAAAAGACTGAAATAATAAGCACGCGTCGCGGTTGCCACGTCCTGTATTTAACAGCTAGGGGCACAATTCGAACAGGAAGTTAAACTAGCTTGAAGCGGTGATTGCCAAATGTTTTCGTGAAATACTGGCAGCAAGCCCAGGCACGTGACATGTCCGGGGATGACTGAATGATTTAATGGCCGGAAGACCTAAAGTGAACGCTTCGCCCTGCACTACTGCCCACTTCTTATTCACATCCTTTGTTCTTTGTGGTTCATGTCCACTGAAAAGACATCGTTGATACCGATTGAAGGGTATTAGCTAGTGGAACCGATGAGGTGTCGGTGATGAGACGAGACGAATAGGACAGGGTGAAGATTGTCTTGCCGCCGCGATGGGTGATAAGACTGCCCAGGTATGCAAACCCGGAAAGCGTCATGCCTTCCAGTCCCAAGGGGGCCCTTTGGCATGTAAGCGTGGCAAGGTGGGTAAAGGCATGCAGTGAGTGGCGGATGGGAGGATGTCATGGTAGATCCCACCACCAGTGTATGATTGGTTTTCTTCTATTTTCGAAATAATTATCTCCACGATTACCTACAGCATTGCCCACGTTTATCAGCACCAAACAAAATTCCCTATGCTTTCCTCGGTGTCAGTGGCTGTTGGCTCCCTTTGCAATTCATTAATGCAGATGGCCATCTACTTCACATTCTTTGAAGGCGCATAATATTGCATCTTGCTGAGCATTATGGGATGCGACGTTAATCTCGAGGAAAAGAGCACCGGTAGGCATGTATCAGCGTTTCTTGTGCTCTACCGGCGACACCAGATTAATTACACCTTCGATAGCAAAGAGGCCTTTACGAAATCCCGTCATTGTGTCTGGGTATAGGCTGCATTTAAAAAAAAAAAAAAAAACATTCCAGACGCGTTAATATCATTCTCTTCATTGTCTTGCGAGTGCAACATGCAAGACCTACAGGTTGGATAGGATATGATGTCAGGTGGCGATTTTCCTAGTTTGTTCCTTTTCCATTGGTACGGAACACACACTGGTAAGAACCCAGGCACGGTTCAACAAGGTTAAAAAGGGCTCCTGCTTGCTGTCACAGGCAGCGAAGCATCATGTTATACCTAATGTCATCGGGCCCTGGAGGAAAAGGATATGCTTAAAATAACAACGTGCTGTTTGCTGTTTCGAATTTGTGTCGAGTGAATAAAACGTAATTGAGACGATCTTCCAGGATGGGAAGAGCACACCGAAGATGCTGAAACCTTCCGCAATTTCTAGACTTTTGCTGCCCTGAAAAGTGCCAGTGCACGGAAAGGGTGCTGATGGAAGGAAGGGATGGAAGTGCTCGGATGAAGTGCAAGATTTATGACAGCAGTTCCCGGGGATCCAGCCTCTTGCAAAACGGCTGTCATCGCTATCTACATAGTTTCTTCAAGAAGCCCTGAACTTTCTTTTGCGCACGTTGAGAGGCTCGAGATACCTACTTCATCTTTCCGCACATCACCGAATCGCACGTTACTGCGGATAGAGCACATTTAATGGTGTTGTGCAATTTCGAAACGAGATGCTACGCGTTGTCTCTTTCATTGCCGTAAACATGCGCCGCTGCCCATGGTGATAATAGCGCACATTGTAGTGAGGTACTTATATCTCGTTTCTAAAACAGGACGAAGAGCATTCCAAAGCAGCATTTGCAAACGATCAAACCATCGCAGCTGCACATATGTAGGAGTGTGGTCGCTGCCACGTTTCGATATCACCACACAATTTTGCGGACGACGAAGTACGCCTGTATACGAATGCAATCGTATACGAATGAATACGAATCAGGTCCAGGCAGCTGATTGCAAGCAATTCCACTTAAAAAAGTCGGTGTGCCGTCATTGAGGGAGAGCCCTGCATTATCCAAGTATGCAACAATATCACGTCCTCGAACGTTGCTAGATCATCCATTGTGTAGGGACAACCCATCAGCAAGAAGAAATAAGCATCGTCGTTGGCGGTGGTCGCGACTCTTGCAATGCACCCTGGCCAATCCCCTGCCATGGGTATATGTGCCATATCGACGGAGGACGTCATCGTGATCACGACTCCTGCTTTCCCTACCTTTAGGACCAGATCTGGCAGCACGTCTCAGCAGCATGCTCATGATTACCGGCATCGTGAAGGGATGCATCATACACCCCCCGCGGCAGTAGTTGCTGAACCTTCTAGCGATGCTGGGTCGGCCTTTACGTGATCGTCTCTGGACTGGGCGTTTCCCTCTTCCATCACTTCCCAGCAGCACGCCCGTGGTTACCGGCATTGCGAAGGAAAACAGCGTAGACACTCAGCTGCAGACGCTGCTGAACCTTCCAGCGATGCTAGATGGGCCTTAATTTACGCGATCGTCTCCGGGCATGGCATTTCCATCGTCCACCAGGTCCCAGCAGCACGCCCGTGATTACCGACATAGCAAGGGAAGGTAGCATGGATACCACCCAGTCGGAAAAAACTACACAAAATTTTCTGATGTTACGACAGAATTTCTGTGCGGTTTTTGACGGGAAACCTGTTGTGACAACAGAGCATTCTGTAGTAACATCAAATATTTCTGTAGTTACAACGGAGAAGTGCAACAGAACTACAGACAACAGAAATATACTACAGAAAAACTACAGAACTAAAGAAAAGTACCACAGAACTACAGAAAAATCTGATGGTTACGTCAGAACTACAGGAAATTTTGTCGTATTTTTTACACAGTTCTGTAGTGTTTTTCGACTGGGCATGATGAATACCCAGCTACAGATGCTGCTGAATCTTCCAGCGATGCTGTAAGGGCATTACCGTGATCGTCTCCGAACTGGGCGTAATTTCCATCCTCCATCACGTCCCAGCTATACGTCCGTTGTTACCTGCATCTCGAAGGAAGGCAGCGTTGGCACCCAGCTGCAGACAATGTTAAACCTTCCAGCGATGCTGGGCGGGCCTTCACGACATCGTTTTCGGGCTGGGCATTTACGTCTACATTGTGTAGGCGATTTTGATTACTTGATGGTTACTGAATAAATTCAGGCTGGCTTTTTCGCGCTTGTTGCACGTCGCGTGGTGGCCGCTCGCTAATAATTGTGTTCTGATGTTGACACCGCCGGAGGCTGGGAGCGAGCCAGATATGGACTTGTGGAACCGAACAAGAACGACATCACCGTTATCCGCACCATCGACCAAGATCTTCGCTATACGGCGAAGATCTTTTACTATTCTACTACGGGTTCTACTCCAGTAGCTGCTACGACCATCTGCTGCCTTCTCGCCAGTAATGTGAGGAGCCACAGGCTAACTATTGACTGTATATGGGCTTGTCACCTGATACTGGACACGCTGTAATCATGTGGAAATATATCCGTGTTGGCTGTCATTTGTTTCAGAAGTGTATTCACTCGTGACACTCATTTCAGTTCAGTTCCTTACCATTTCTCTCGAGTAGCGTACCTATGTTTCAAAGCGCAGCTTTTAAGCGCCCGTTTCTGGGTTGAGCGTGGCCGCCTCGAACCCGAATTCGAGGATAATCATAACATGCTCAAGACAAGCCTGTGAATATTAAGTGTCCGGCGAGGTCTCACCGTTAGCCTACCACCTCCTACGACAGGCTTTGATGATACGCATCGTTTGTACTCCAGGCTACCAGGGTCTGCGAGGCAAAGAAGTCGCTAACGCGGCTGCCTGAACGCTTACTTACCGAACTCTTCACAGATCCCTCCGACTCCGAGTCTAGATAACCGCTTCAGTGGTCTCCCTGAATTCTAATGAACTATTGCGAACGTCAGCTTTACTCCGTTGGACAAATAACGTGAGTAAGGGGGACGAACTAACCCTGAGGCGACCTCGTTGTACCTTGCAACAACAAAACATGTTGATCCCAATATGCATGGTCGATGCCCACACTGGGGAGGCTTCCGATGTGTACCACAGTGGGCGTGTCAAGAGAATGAAAGGCATGGAAGGCGGCCCTGCTCAGCTGCTCACCGCTAAAGTCCCACCGTGCTCTAGCCTAACGGCTAAGCGCATCGTCTTTGTTCAGCAGGGTCCCAGGCACAAGGGCCCCTTTAGGGTCTTAATTGATTAAATGTTTTTCACCCCCACCACCTTCGCGCTTGTAGTCTCGTAGTAGAGGCTGACGCGGCCCACCACCAGGGGAATACCGTACATCAAAGTACTCACATCCTCTATAGGGACCACGTATGCCAAGCAAAGGGAGGCGGAAGCCATCCCAAAATATTTTCGGACCACCGAAAAATTTGCCGAGCGCCTCATTCGTTCGGACCCTGATGGTGAGGAGGCTTCATATCTTGGTGTAGCCCTCATGTGCCCCATCGACGGGGTGCCCCATTGTATTTTGGTGATTTATGGTTATCAATAGTAATGTACTTATGCAAAGGCAACATGACTGTGCGATATCAGTGCACGTGAAAGAACCCCCGGAGGTCGAAATTTCCGGAGTCCTCCACTACGGCGTCTCTCATAGCCTGAGTTGCTTTGGGACTTTAAACTCCGCAAACCAAACCAAACCAAACTGTCTGATAGTGGTGCACTTGATCAAACATGCTTGAGCTTGTGGCACGCAGTTTCATCGCGCAAGGACACTTGCGGTTAATGCGTTTCCCCAGTTGGCGCAACGTGCTCTCCAAATTCGGTCTTCTGCATTTTCTTTCAGTTTGTTTCATGAACGCGTTTTTTTTTTCTGGTTCATGAAACAAAAATATAGATGCACCGAAAAAATTGAGCTTTTATTCCTTATTTTTTTGACTATAATTCGATCTACGGGTAAAAAAAAGCACACGCAGCACAGCTTTGGCGTTTAACATTCCTTATTAGTTGTTGGCTAGATTGTTATGAAATTGCTCTGGGGCACTATTCTATAAGCTGCGTACGTGCGTTGGACGTTTCGGCGGCCGCTTTTCGATGGGGGCGAAAAGCTAAGAGCCCGTGTGCTGTGCGATGTCAGTGCACGTTAAAGAACTACAGGTAGTCGAAATTTACGGAGCTGTTCATTGCGGCGTCTCTCATACTCTTATAGGCTGAGTCGCTTTATAGGACGTTAAACCCCAAAACCAAACCAAACCACTTATTTACTTATTTGTTTGTTTTCAACGCACGCTGAAGAGCAAACGAGATGACCATACTTCAGAGCTTTTATGCTGTTCTTTGTAGATTCAAGAACCCATTTATTGGTAAATAATAAAAACTGCATTTATAGTAAGGCTTCTGAACAATTTGGCTATAAACCTAGCCCTACGATTATAGTGTACTAGGTACGACTATGTTTTGCTTTAGCTTGCCTTCTGGCTCCAACCCTGGCTCGATGAATTGAGGCGTTCCGCATTGTGTGCTGAATCGAGAGGCACGCATCGGAAGGTTGGAAAGCTGCCTAAAGTTTTCTAAATGCAAAATGTTTTCGTCCGTTAGAAGTGCTATTCGTGATGTTCAATTTCGTGCCTGACAAGCACCTTATGCTATCTCCTGCAAGAAGCCGATGAACAGGAAGCATGAACAGGAATCATCTGCGATGGTGGCGGTTGCGTTTCTAGCTACCACTCCAAGAGCTTTCCTGTCTCCCAGGATGGTTGGTGCTTGCTCCTGGCTCTACGGGGTTGGGACTGGTAGGTCACTGCCGCTTGTGGCGGGGCTAGCCTGCCACCATATTTTTATCGGCTGTAGGCCGTCATTGCACCCGCTACCGTTTCGGTGGTGGACGACGGCTGTTGCCGACGCGCGTCTTTCTCCCCTTTTTCTTTTTCTTTCTTCTCTATTTTCGCTTCTGTTCGCACTAGGCAGCGGAGGTGGCTCAGCTACAGAGCAAATAGCAGGCCCGTGCATTTTCTTTTTCTTCTTCCTTTGGTCGCAACAACAACTGTCTCCCAGGGGCCTGTCCAAGACTACCGGCACCACGCGCAGATGCATAATTCCGTCTCCTCAAAGATATTAGTAGCTTATGTTAATGTTGCTTTTTTGAAAAAAGTTACAAACTCAGAATTTGAACATATATTTTATTCGCTAAGTGGTCAGGTACATAATGCTAATCCATTGCGCCACTGAGGCAACAAGTACGTACGGCGTGCTTTAAACGCGCTCTTATTCATTTTTACAATATTTCCGCTATCTGTCGCCAGGTGACGCTGCTCAGAGGACTCTACCGTTGAGAGAACGGAATCACGCCGCGCAGATGCAGCTTGGACACCGAGCTGCGAACACTGTTAGGAATCGCGGTGATCGTCTACCGTGCGATTCCTTGCATCGCAGTGCTGGATGTTTCCATCCTTGGCTACGAATGTAGGCCGGCTTACTCGCAAACCGACTACAGCAAGCTAAAGGGGAACGCCCAATACGAGGTCTCATATGTCGCAGTGTTGGGTGTTTCCATGCTGGGCTACGAGTGGATCCCTGCCTACTCGCTCACCAACTAAGCTAAAACGGAACGCCGAATACGTGGTCCGATTGTTTGCTGGGACTGTTTCCATCGTCGGATGTGGATGCTGACCTGCTCGCACACCAACCACGGCAAGCTAATGCGGAACTCCGTATGCGAGGTCCATTATTTGCTGGGACTGTTTCATCCTCGGCTATTCGGGGGAATGCTGACCTGCTCGCACACCAACCGCGGCCAGCTGAAGCGGAACGATGACGAATACGCCACCAACCACGGCAAGCTAAAGTGGAACGCCGAATGCGAGGTCCATTATTTGCTGGGACTCTTTCCATCCTCGGCTACGGGTGGATGCTGACATACTCGCGTGCCAACCACGGCAAGCTGAAGCGGGACGACAACGATGACTACACCACCAACCACGGCAAGCTAAAGCTGAACGCCGAATGCGAGGTCCGTTATTTGCTGGCACTGTTTCCATCCTCAGTTACGGGTGCATGCTGCCCTACTCGCACACCAACTACGGCAAGATAAAACGGAACGACGCCGAATATGCCACTAACCACGGCAAGCTGAAGCGAAACGCCGAATGCGAGGTCCGTTATTTGCTGGGACTGTTTCCATCCTCGGCTACGGGTGGATGGTGACATACTCGCGTGCTGACTATGGCAATCTAAAACGTGACGCCGAATACCCCACCAATCACGGCAAGCTAAAGCGGAACGCCGAATGCGAGCCACCAACCGCGGCAAGGTAAAGCGGACTGGTTGTTCGTGTTCAAGGACATGCCAAGTACTGAATTATTTTCATGCTAATAATAAATTCGATGTCTGATTAGCCCTGTCTACTATATCGTTACTCCTGCTATTAAGTTTGGATGTTGAGACGGGAGGTTGTGACAAAAAAAAATTCGCAGCGCACTGTGGAATCTACATTGCAGAAATGTTCTGCACACGGTGCATCACGTTTGCTCTCATTACATTATCAACCAAATATACAGTCATTATAATTGCTACTTGCATCATTGTCATTATCACTAATTGCAGTGTCTTTTCATCGCTATCATCTTCACGGTAGACTAGATAAATGATGTTGGTGGCGTTGCGCTACGGCGGGACAGACTCCGTCACAGTAGGGAATAGACTTGGCTAGGACCTTTCTGGTAAACCTGGTAAAAATAGGAAGCCTCAGTACCTATCCAATCCAATCCAAGACAAGGAGGATTGTGATGGAGCGAAGTTCCACTTCTCGCATGCAGAGCTGAAGGTCAAAAAAAAAAAAATCTAGAGGGCACTTTGGAGCCCAAAATGAGATTAGGCGAAAGCCATTATAGCGCGCTGGATCGTAGCCCTTCACTACTGCACTTCTATCTTCCTCTCTTCTATCACTCTCACCTTCTTCCCTTCCTTTGCGGTGTGCTACATGTGTCAGCGGAGAATTGTGACAGATACGGCGCCTTTTCTATCTTGTAAATCAATTTCAAACGCCGCTGATGCCTCCTAGACACCTGGTTCTGCCTCTATTTGCTGTGTGGTGCGGTGTTCGAGGGAGCGGCAAATAAAAGGCGCCGCACGGACGCCTGTTTCGGATGCCCGGCGAGATCAGCTTCGTATATGCATGAATCGCCTGGGGACGTCATGACCTCTCGTGACGGTACATCGCGCGCCCCTTGTCGAACACAACCAGCATTTCACCGAACGCATCAAAGTTCACCGGCAATCTATAATTCGAAAGGAAAGGCGCAGTATATGTCACTCGCGGAATCCCGCTGTTATCCTCACGGTAGATCAGGGAAATTATTAAGGTCGGTTCACGACCCGGAGCGTGGCGCTGTTGATAAAGCGCTGGGGGATCCAAGGGATGAAGTTTCGATTCCCGGCGGAGACAATGTTTATTGATTATTTTTAACCCTCGCTCTCGAAAGCGTGACACCTCTGCTGACAACTTTTTGTCGACAACGATGAGGCATTAAAGGCTTTTGCCTTACAACGTCACTGCTGAATCTTGACCGGAGGAATGCGTTGCCATGTTGTATCCCACGATTGACAGATATTACGCCTTTCCTTTCCTCTAAACAAATTATAGAACACCAGTGAACTTTGATGCGTTCAACAGAACGCTGGTTGTATGCGACAAGGGGGCGCGCGATGTACCGTGTAACGCTCAGGCTTTTGCATTTCTGCAATGCAGATTCTGCAATACACTCGTAATTTTTTAGACTTTAGTTGGTTGATTACTTCTCTTTACACACTTTCTAACCTTTCCCACCCATTTCGGCACGAAAATCACGCCCTTTCCAGCTCGTTCACGGCAAACATTTCAAATTTCCTGCACCAGAAGTTAGACTCTAATTAATTACCTATTCAAACCACATCAAGCATTTTGTCACTTGCACACCTTTCCTTGATGCTCTATTCGATGGTACAATGTTTTCCGATATACCGACTGGTTCCTCTTCTACAGCTCCGACAAGGTCGCGCCCATGCGAAACTATAGCCATACAATGCTTATGCAGTATTAAAATTTCAGGACAGCACTGAAGTCACCTTAGGTCTGCGATTTTTGAAGTGCCCTTATTTATAGAGAGAGAAAGATACCCTCTCTCTGTGTGTCTTTCTCTAGGTACAGAGAGAGAGGATCTCTCTAAAGGAATCAGGCATTTTAAGGATCGCAGCAGCTGTGTCTATCTCTCTAGAGAAACTTTCCCTCTTTTACTCTTTCTAGACTCTCTCTGTCTCTTTCTAGATAGAGACAGAAACTTTCTCCTTCTCTCTCCCTCTCTCTATACCCGGGTTCGAACCCAACCTCGGCGGCTGCGTTTCGATGGAGGCGAAACGAAGAGGCGTCGCGTGCTGTGCGATGTCAGCGCACGTTAAAGATCCCCAGGTGGTCGAAATTACTCCGTAGCCCTACGGCTCCTCTTTCTCGCTTTCCCCTTTCACTCCCATCTTCCTCCCTTCCCTTACGGCGCGGTTACGGTGTCCACAGAAAAACAAGTGAGACAGTTACCGCGCCTTTCCCTTCCTATAAATAAATCAGTAAAAAAAAAAAGACTGCCTCTCTCTACTCTCTCTCGAGAGATGTTAGAGAGGTAGAGAAGACGGGGAGGGAGAGAAATGGGAGGGAAAGAGGAAGGAGATAGAGAGAGTCTGGGACAGAACTTTCTATATCTGTAGACAGACTAGATAAAAACTTTCTCATCACTAACGATTATCTATCACTATAACTATCGGTCGCTATCATACCAGAACCCCACCGATATCGATAGGCCAATCACCAAAGAAGAGGCAAGGGCAGCCATAGGGGTCCAAAAAGAATACGGCGGCCGGTAAAGATAGAATAAGAACGCTACAATCAGAAACATGGCAGACACGGCCATCGCCGAACTCACCAAATACCTAAACGAAATTTAGGAACAAGGAATCATGCCGACAGAATGGAAACGTGCAGAGGTAATTATGACACCAAAGCCGGGCTAAAGACTGCAAATCGAAAACTTAAGACTAGTCTCCCTAACATCTTGCCTAGGGAAGATATACGAGAGGGTGGTCAATGAAAGGATCACAAACTACATGGAAGACAAAGGATATTACCCTAATGCCATGTTTGGCTTCAGAAGAGGACTATTCACGCAAGGCGTACTCCTATACAAATTAAAGCAGGAAGTCAGTGAAATATCAAGAAGTGGAGAAGGCATAGTACTAGCACTCGATATAAAAGGAGCCTCCAATAACGTGAGTCATGCGGTCATCATGGATGGTCTCAATGATATAAACTGCGGAAACAGAGCCTTCCACTATGTCAAAACATTCTTGACAGACCGAACGGCTACGATAGGCATCGGAATTGTAAGATCGGGGAGCTTCATGGTACCAAACAACGGAACCTCGCAAAGCTCGGTAATATCACCGCTACTATTCAACGTAGCGATGGTAGGACTTAAGAAAGACTCGACAAGATAGAGAACATCTCCTACGCAATGTACGATGACGACATAACAATATGGATGATCACAGGATCCCTAGCAGAAAGAACGGCTTCAAAGAGCGATTGATCAAAATGAACAATACGCCAGGGTCAGAGAACTATTGTGCTCGGCAGAAAAATCAGAATATATACGAATCAATAAAGGCACAAGGAAATACGACTCCCAAATCACCCTGAAACTTGGGAATGAGACAATACCAGAGAGAACGGAAGTCAGAGTACTTCCCTTAAGAATACAACAGATCAAGTCGCCAGAATTGTGCGAAGAGTCAGCAGCAAAAAGAAGGACATGAGAGATCTGGACACACTTAGACTCAGAGACAGCCTCGTCACGAGCAGAGTAACGTACAGCCTACCTTATCACGAACTAAACAAGCAAGAGGTCCTACAAATTGACAGCATACTACGCAAAGCTTACAAAACGGGGCTAAGACTTCCGATGTCAACACCAACCGAAAAGTTAATGGCACTGGGTGTATCGAACAACTGGAAGAGCTACGAGAAGAGCAAGGTAGCTCTCATTCTCATCTGGACAGACTCACCCAAACAAGAACGGGAACATACCTAGTGGAGAAATTAGGCATACCCATGGCCAAACAAAAAGACAAGGAACCGGTTAAGGACGAAAACAAAACATTATAAGGGTGCGACCCATAACCAGACACATGGACCCCAATAAGCACCGTGACAGAAGGCAAGCCAGAGTCCGAGCACTCAACAGGGAATTCATCGACAATCCCAGCGTAGTGCACACGAACGGAGCAAAGTACCGTTACCAACGCCAAGCGGTCGCCGTTGTAACGGACGCTGGAGGTAAAGAAATTTGCAGCGCCACAATAAACAGTCCAAGAATAGAGGCAGCTGATGAAGCCGCGATCGCTCTGGCGATACCTCATGACATTGCGACGAGACAGAACCTCACTACAGTGACGGGCGCCATACTATACCATTGGCCATACCATGCTGAATACAGCGGTTCTCGTCCAAACACGCTTGCCGAAACTACACAAGGGGCAGAATTGACAGAATCGCCAATCGTATCCTAAAAACGACGAACGAACACTAAACACTATAGTATGGGTTCCGGGACACGAGGGGATGAGGGGCAACGAGGCAGTAGATGAGTTAGCTCGAGGGTACGTCGACAGAGCGGACTCAACACTCTGCACCACGGGCACCTTTGACCCTGCTATCCCCAAGTACTGAGATATACTAGATCATTACAGTGGTCAGCGAAAACGCTACCCAGGCCCACACAAAACGCTAAACCAAGAGGAGGCAGTAGATTGGCGCAATTACACACCGGTACTTATTCACACCTACACAAATTACACAAAATTCTCCCTACGTAATATGAAGATGAATGCCCATGGTGTCATGATACACCGACACTCGAGCACGTCACATGGATCTGTCCTGAGGCCGACTTGGATCCCAAAATAGAAAACCCAAGTGTGACGCAGTGGGAGCACTTGCTGGCCAGCGAGGACGAGGAAGAGCAAATATTTCTCGTACTCCGAGGCACAGTGGTAGCAGTGAAGTGCAGCATCCTGAACCGAGGATCGACCAAGGCGCTCAAGTGACCAGCAATGGTCACAAACACATCGAATCTGTAGAAAAAAAAACATTTTTTTCATTCCATTCCACTGATATCCCGCGGTATCTCGCGGACACATCCCTCGCACAGTTTCTGCGCACACTTTCTGCACACGCCACTCATGACCTGTTAAAGGCTTTCACCTGATTAGCGCTTGGAAATGACCTCTACGGCGCTGTACAGGGTCGCATTCCGAGTTTGCATAGTTACAGAAAGTGTCCTGACCTCGAGTAATGTGATTGGTGGAAACCTCGGAACAGGAAACAGTAGTGATATCCGGTTCGGGTGTTTCCACCAATCAGATGACTCGTGGTCAGGGAAATAGGGACACTTTCGATAACGACGCAAACTCGGAACACGGACCCAGGTGTCCACGAAGAAAGTGTGACAGATACTGCACCTTTCCTTTCTATGAACCATTCTTTTGGAGGGCATTGCAAGGTCACATCACACATGGAAGTGACGTCTACGTCGTGGTTTAGGTGTCTACGGAGAAAGTATGACAGACGCTGTCTTTCCTTCCTAACACAATTCAATTAGAAGTAATTTCGAAGCCTGGTTTGACCTCCAGCCAGTATACTCTAGGCACTACAGCGCTACGCTTGGACATGACCTGAAGGAAGGGTTTATACCGTCCCGCCGTGGGGGTGCAATAGTTAAGATGCCCGATCCCGACCGCAGGTGGCGGCGTTTCGATGGAGGCGAACGGAGAGATGTCCGTGTTCGTATTGAGGAACAGCGCCAACTCTCCAAGATGCATACCGACTCGCCCGGATTTCAGCTTTACTAGATTGATTTATAGGAAGGGAAAGGCGCGGTAACTGTCTCACTTGTTCTCTGCGGACACCTCAACCGCGTCGTAAGGGAAGGAAAGAAGGTAGGAGTGAAATTGGAAAGGGAAAAGGCGGAGCCGTAGTGGAGGGTTGTGGAGTCATTTCGACCACCTGGGGATCTTTAACGTGCGCTGACATCGCACAGCACACGGACGCCACTTCGTTTCGCCTCCATCGAAACGCAGCCGCCGAGGTCGGGTTCGAACCCAGGTACTCCAGCACAGTAGTCGGGCATCATACCACTGCATCACCCCGGCGGGGCCAGCTTTACTAGACGTCCGCATGATGTGCGACGTCACTGCACGTTAAAGATCCCCGGTGGTCGAAACTACTTCGAAGCCATCCACTTAGGCACTTCTTTCTCTCTCTCTGCTTTCACTTTCCTCCATTCCCTTAGGGCGCGGTCATGTGTCCAGAGAGCAAGCGTGACAGATACTGCGTATTTTCTTGTGAACAAATTATTATTATTACCAATTATTGCGGAATTATTTATAGGGAAGAAAAGCGTAGTATCTTTCACACTTTCTCCAGTTTGGTTTGGTTTTGCGGGGTTTAACGTCCCAAAGCGACTCAGGCTATGAGATGTCGTAGTGAAGGTCTCCGAAAATTTCGACCACCTGGGGTTCTTTACCATGCACTGACATCGCACAGCACATGGACGCCATCTCCCTTTCGCCTCCATCGAAACACAGTCGCGTGGACACATAAACCGCGCCATAAAAGCCCTCCATCGAAAGACGACCACCGATGGTCAGGTTCGAACCCGGCTACTCCGATTCAGTAGTCGAACGTCTAACCCACTGAGCCGCCGCAGCGGGGTATGTGGCATACTCTGTCAAACTTTGGAGCTAAGCTTCATTTCTCGCATGCAGAGCTTAATGTCATGCAGGCTTGGAAATGACCTTTAACGGGATGCGTGCCCTCGCTACATCTGTGCGCTTCGCAGTTACCGCCGCAGGGGCCGATGTCGCTCAAACCATTTGTTTTCGCCAGTTGTGAGACCCAGTGACTCGTCAGGTACGTGGTGCTCGCCTTGGAGAAGAGGAGGAGGGCAGAAGCATCCCAGCAGATGCTCAACCCGCGCGGAGATAAGGGTAGTTTCCGCACTGCGCATGCGTGCGCTGCGGCGGAGAGCTTACCGAGCGGAGCAAGAAAGCGTCTGCCGGCATCGCATATATTGTGACAAACTTATTCGTAAGGCCAATTATACAGCAGCATTGTGGGCGGCCTTCAGGTTCAAATCAGTCGATATTGTCGACCATAAACCCTGACTGGTCGTTGGAGGGTCAAATTCTAAAGTTAAAGCTCAGCTACTTCGGTCATCAGATGAGAAGAGAGGAGTCGCTGGAGAAAGATTTGATGTTTGGAAAGGTTGAGGGTCACCGGAGAAGGGGTAGGCAGCGAACGAGATGGTTAGATGGCATCCTCGAGGCGCTGCAGATGAAGTTATGTGATGTTAGGAAGATAGTGAGAGACCGGAAAGCGTGGCGTGATATGGTCCATAGGGTCACGAAGAGTCGGACACGACTGAACGACTGAACTGAACTGAGGTAGTATCTGCGCCTAATTTTTCGCTTGCCATTGAGAACATTATTTGAACCTGTTTTACCTTACATGCAGTGTACTTCATTGTGAAATTGAGTAACAATATTTTTTGTTCTCTCTTTTACACTTGGCATTGAATGTGTTTCCGTCCTGTTTGTTAAAGTAACAGTTTGAATTATTATTATTATTATTATTATTATTATTATTATTATTATTATTATTATTATTATTATTATTATTATTATTATTATTATTATTATTATTATTATTATTATTATTATTATTATTATTATTATTATTATTATTATTATTATTGTTGTTGTTGTTGTTGTTGTTGTTGCCATTTTATTAGAACTGATTGTATGTTTTCGCTTTCGCTTTTGTGTTTTTTATGTTCATGTTTGCAATGAACTCCCCTACGATAATGCTGAATGGGTGCTGTAGGTAACTGTAATAAATAATAAATTAAATGTAATAAATTTACGTTTGGCAAGAGCTCCCGACTCGTGCCTCTCCCTTCATATTGGAGGGTGATATCAGAATCAGCTTACAAGGACCCTTGCATTCACGTTACCCTTAGGCCACTAAGGCACATTCATACGGCATGGTTAAAGCGGGGCTTTATATGTGGGCTGGTAGCCTACGCTGTTCCGTCATACCCTTAAGGGCGGAGCTTATTGTCTTCCATAATTGTCGATCCTTCAAAGCCCGGAAAAACTTCGTTTTAAGCAAAGTATTTGCCTGATATTTTTCGATAGAGGCTAGCCGCAAATTCTTCTCAGTGTCTTGTATGCATGAGCGCATTCCCATACAGCATGCGTATATAGGAGCGCGCACAGCGAGGTTTCGAAGCGCAGTGCAAAACAAGAACCCAAACTCCTTATCTGTGTCTCTACACACGCTGCTTTTAACCGCCGCATGCCTTTAGGTTCTTTTTCCCACAGGCCTTTCCTAGCGCACACCTGCTAACGTCCTGACAGCAGGCGTGGGCTAGACACGTGTTGGCGCAACTTTTGGCGTAACCTTGGGGTGTCCCTGATCGTTCCTGCCCGCGGCTATCACGACGCAGTGGATTCCCGCTCACGCTTTCCTGCACGACTGATTGCACGCTGTACTGCAAACGTGAACAACGGGTACAACTACGGGCTCGCAATGGAGCCGTCGTAATTTTCGTACATTCCGTGCAGCTGCTCAGAGTGCTATGTATATACTGAAGCCAGCACGGATGCCTCTTCTCTCTTCGTTTCTGCTCAGCTGAATAACAGACCGCAATCTGTTCTCTTTTGCGCTGTTATCGCAGAGAGAGAGAGAGAGAGAGCAGACACGGGGCCTATTAAGCATGTGTTTTGAACACGCAGGCAAGAGTCCTCGAAAAACCTACGGCATACGCCCTCCTCTCAGTGTACGAGTAGACGGTCGGTTCCTAAACGAGAGCTGAAGAACCTCACACGTCCGAGAGGCGCCACAGGTTCCAGTGTTGCCGTGGCTAACGGAGAGGGGTTGCAAGAAAGGGGGAAGGATGTTTTCAGCCTGCCCAATGGTTAAAATGAAGGTTAGAGAGACACTGGAAAAATAAGAGTGAATATATACATGTATGAACTTGTCGTACCGAAAAATGCCTGACATAAAAAGGTATTCGCGCATGTCCATAACAACGGCAGAATCCTCGCGGATGCAGTGGAAACACTCAGCAGGTCGCTGAAAGATAAAACCGGGCGAGCAAAACAACTTGTTTGGCCAACCGCCATAAGCACTTCATATTCGAGGCTCCCACACGCCCATCGAGGAGGAAATGAACACGTTCATGCACTCACCATAGAATACGAGAGCCCTGTTACCACTCCTGTACCTCATCGATGAGATCGAGGTCAAGCCTTGATCGGACTTGCTTTCAGTCGTCGGTGAAATGTACTGACCATAGACAACGGCATCGGATGTTCCGGGAGCGTGCAGAAATGTATCGCGCACGCATTGTATTTTTATTCGTTTGGGAATATGGTGAGGGCGATTTCTCCCGAAGGCACAGTTGTATGTGTGTGTGTGTGTACGTGTGTGTGTGTACGTGTGTGTGTGTGGGGGGGGGGGGGCGCATTAATGATAATTTCCTTTTCTTTCAGCAAAAGGTTTGGTTTGGTTTGTTGGGTTTAACGTCCCGAAGCGACTGAGGCTATGAGAGACGCCGTAGTGGAGGACTCCGGAAATTTCGACCACCTGGGATTCTTTAACGTGCACTGACATCGCACAGCAAAAGGTTCAAGAAATTCATTGTTAACAATTGACGGGATGGTGCACGAAGCTTCGGCGTGATGACTTCCGCCGGTGCCCCAAACGTGTTCCCATGGGGCAACCAATTAGGTTATTGTGTGATAGCTTTTGTAAAATGAAAATGGAAATTGGTTTCTAGGAAACGAAAGACGCAGAATATAGCTTTCACACATATCCGTTGATACCTGCACCTCGCTGTAGGCGAAGGGAGGAAGGCGGCAGTAGTAGTAGTAAAAACATTTATTGAAAAAATTTAGTTGTGGTCTAGCTCTGATTAACCCTAGTTGAATTGCGAAAGCAGCGGCCGAAGCTTCATGTGCCTGCTACATTATTCCCCTATCACTCCTTAAGTAGTGTAAGGTGCTAAATTATTGGGGACACTCCAGCTCATCCTTTAAGGGTATGACGCGAGAGCGTAAGCTACCAGCCCACATTTAAAGTCACGCTTCAACCAAGCCGTATGGACGTGCCTTCGTGTCGTAGAGGTAACAAGAATGCAAACGGTTCTAGCAGGCTGATTCTGATATCACCCTCCCATATGAAAGGAGCGACCTGAGTTGGCAGCTCCTGCCCGAGACATAAGGGTAACGTGAGTTCAAATGGCATGGCAGGCTGATTTTTTCATGAGAAGACCCTAGCTACGCCTCTTCACGGCTTAGCTGCGGCCACCCGAGGTCTCGCTCTGGCTGTTGTAGTATTGCTTTTGCAAGAAAAGAGAAGTATGGGCCCCAATGCCCCTGGATCCCCTCACGGCCTCACTACACTCAAACGTTCATGTCCCTGCAGCTCATGACGTAGGCAGGTCGGTCCGTGGTGATCGGCCGGATAGGGTCCTCAGAGCGTAACAGGGTCTCCCAGTCCTCCCATGTGGTGAGGTGTTCCAGACCCCGAAAGGTATCGGGATCCGCCGGACATTTAAATAGGATGTGAACGAGGGTGGCGGTGGTAAGGTGGCATTAAAATAAGTATGAGAGAAAGAGGTGCTTATATAGTGGAGGGCTCCGGAATAAGTTCGACCGTTTAGTGATCTTTAACGTGCACTGACACCGCACAGCACACGGATGCCTCTCCGTTTCGCCGCCATGGTCGGGTCGAACCCATGTACTCCGGTTCAATAGCCGAACGGCTTAACCCCTGAGCTACCGCAGCAGATTTGCAGTTTCCTCCTTTCAATTCACAAAATAACCTACAGAGCAAGAGATAATGCATGTCATGCAAAGACTATTATTTTAGGGTGGAAAAGGGGTTGCGGCTTGAGTAGCGTTTGACGAGGGCGAAAAAGTGTCGAAGGACTACTACAGTTTGAAGAGGGAAAATATGGCGCGGATAGAACACCGTTTGTAGAGAATAAAAGTGTAGCAAACGTAGCACTCTTTTAAAAGCGAAAATGTGGCGGACACAGTATTGCTCGATGGGATAATAGTGGTATTGTCGACGAAGTATTTACTTTCGTTACTCGTATTCCGTGCGACAGGGAAGAACGCGGACGCTGAGAGGCTGCTAGCACTTAGGCTAGCACATGGGCACGAAAAAAAGAAATCATCCCAGCCGCCGTGCCTCAGTGGTTAGGGCGCTCAACTGCTGAGCCGAGTGACGCAGTCCGATCATGGCGCCACTGCGACCGTGCTGCGATGGGGGCAAAGAAGACCCCACTAAGGCTTTCCCAAAGCCTGAGTCAGCTTTGGACACTAAACAGCATACACTATAAGCCAAATCAAAATCTCAGTCAATTTAAAAAGTTACAATAATATTTGGCGCACTCTTTCTGTTTGACTTTTTTTTTATTTTAGACTTGAAGCCTTCCGTATTGGTAAAAAGCCTGAAACCCCTTGATGTTCTTTACAAAAAAAAAAATGATTAAATAAAAGTTGTTGTTCAAGTCGTTGCTACTTAAGTACAGTTGGGTTTTGTTAGCTAGACGAATATTCAGAACATATTCTAAATTGGAGGCGCAGCGTCCTCTAATGGGTAATGACGTTCATAGCCGTTCTTTTCTAACCCTACTCGTCGCGGGTATTTGTCTTCTTCTGCTCGGGGCATTTTTCTCTTGTTTTTCCAACGCAGGTAGTAATTTAATTGTATTTCTTACTACTACGACGCCTTTTAAAGGAAATTGTGGGGAATTATTCAATTCGTGCAAATCAGGGAGAAATGAATTTCAGGTGCCGATACGTTCTAAATAAAACCGAGTACAGCAAATGCACAACGCCAGAAAAAGGAAAAAGATATGAACTTTCATTCACGTTTTAGGCCTACTCTAAACTTCTTAGGAAACTACACTAACTTCAACTGATTTGTTTCGCCCACTCGAAAAAAAGTACCGAAATCTGTCAAAAATACAATATATTCTGTAGTTCTTTCGTAAACGTTAGAATGTTCCGTAGTTCTGTAATACTTTCCTATAGTTCTGTAATTCTTCTCTGTCGTACTTTTCTGCAGTCTGTAGTTCTGTAGTACTCTTTTGTTATAATTACAAAAATTAATCATGTTACTCCGGAAATTTATGTTGTCACAACAGGTTCACTATCAAAAACTGCACAGAAATTCTGTTGTGACAGCAGAAAATCTTCTGTAGTTTTTCCCAACTGGAATGACAAATGAAGAAGATGATCTGTTCAGTGACTAAACCTTAGTGAGGCCTCTATATCCTAGCAAAAATTTTGATATCCTTTCCCAGTTACGGGCGAAGCCACGGGTACGTTATATTTACGACGGTGAAGTCACGCCTGACAGAGCTATGCATATTTGAGCCGTTATGCTCGTCCAGGTGGCTGTCATAAACTGGGCCTTTCCACATAGTATGCGACATAATTTAAAGCCCTTGATCAATACAGGCGAGTATCTACAGATAGAAAAAGCGAAAGAAAACATTATCGATTTATTCAGAGACCATGTAGCTTTATTCGTGACGCAGCGCGTCTTCGGCGTTAAGCAGGAAAATCGCACGCTCACTCAGCTAGAGTGCACCCTTCGGTACATGCGCAAAGTATAGTGTTTTCGCTCTCTGCTGGTTCAAGTAACGAGAGATGTTCCTATTATGTTGCCGGCTCGGAAAACATCCCTTGTTCCTCCTCTTATTTTTAGGTGCGAGAACGGTCTCTGAAGCATCCATGCGAGCTCTGAAGGCCAGTTATAGAGTGCTCTTATATAAACAAGCATTTACAAAGGTGAGCACAAACCAGGCACAAATCAAAGAAAAGACAGCCACAGGCGCTGCATACATCAACTTTGTTCGTCCGATGGACACACATGTGCATACTGCTCGCCACGCTTGCCCAAATACAAGCATTAAAAAAGCTCCTGACGCTGAAAAAAAGTCATCAAAGACGTCAATTTAAGGAATCAATACAGAGATAACGGCCTATAACTGATACATTCTGACGATTTTTACCTGATATAGAAATGATTCCAGAGTTAACCGCGTATGCTTACTTCTACTTAGCTAAGATGTGAATGAAATAAAAATCAACCTAGGTCTCGGGTTCTTGTTTTCTTGAACCTCGGTTCTTCGAGGTACACGTGGATCTGGCGGCTGACGAGAGCAGACACGACGACGATCGACGTCCCCACCTGAAGAATGAGACGAAGTGAACCTTGTGCTATAGTATAACACAAATAGCAATACGGAATAGTATATAAATAAGGATAGAAGCGACGTCACTTCCAGTTACAAAAACGTCTAAAAACTGTGCGCACCTACACAAGCTGGCAAGCTACACAACTCTCCACCTCATAGCGGCTTCTCCAAAGCAGGAACCTGTCTTTTTCCTTTTCTGAAACCTGACCGAAAACCCAACGTTATAACGCGACAAGCTCTTAACCAGCCAATTTCGAATTCTCTTGAAGTGAGCGACGCTTCACTGCTCTACACCGGTCGTCACAAATGTTCTGGAGACATCTGTCCGCGCTCCGTCTGGCGAAGGACGCAAGGAGAGAGGGCCGCCGGGGCGTGCGCTGATACGCAGGCGATCGTCTTCTCTAGCCTGTTCCAAAACCTTCTGTTCTTTAATTTTCGAAGGCGGACGCGCCCTGCACTAACCAAAGGGGCCTTACACTATTACTGGTAGCTGAGTGGAATTTGCGCGCTCAACTTTATACATCCACAGTGGAAGATTGGCCAGGGTACAGTGCATTTACGAAAATTGATTACATGACCCGAAATTAGGCTGCATAAATATAAGTTATGAATTAGGAATTGCTGTTGGTAAACAATATAGGAAAGAGCATTGAGGTAGTAATAAAGAAATAAGAATAAATCAAACATAAGAAGAAACTTTTAGATAGAATCAAGAAAGAGAAGCACTAACAAAATCTTTCTTTCTGAATATTATAGCTATACGGATTAACTCACACACCGGTCTGTGGACATACCCTTTGACGTTTGCTCCAAAGGAGAGGAGAACAGGGATTGAAAACGGCAGTGCTATGCGAGTAAGGGGAATTTTCAAATAACTTCATTTCTGAGGGGCATGCCTCCGGCAGACGAGAATGTGATGATCTATAGTTTCAATGTCATCGCGTGACGCACAAATATTCAGAGATTCGCTCAACTACTGAGCCAGGGAACTAGGATCAATTCTTCGTCATCGTCTCTTCGAAAATACGAAAACATGGTACCGAATCATAACAATCGAAGCGATTGCAGTATTCTCCACCTTCTGTGAAATTTGTCAGAAGCCACACAGCTCAAACTGACACTATGCAATACTTGTTTAACGCCTCAGAATATTTATGCAGATAAAAAAAATAATAAACTAAAAAAAAAGAAGTTAGCCTTTTCAGACGCTGCTTTCTCATTGGCAACCTAAAGCACCGGTAGCAGTTGGTATTTATTTATTTATTGACCGCTACTGTAATCAACTGCAGTCAATGTCTGACTGATAATCGCTGCAAGGCACACCTCTCTCGCTTTACGTATGCCAGAAATGTTGAAAGCTTAGCGCATAAAATCGGCAAAACATTTGGTCGCATTTCCTTCTTTCTTCCTTTTCTTTCTTTTCTTCTTTCTTTCCTCCTCTGTTTATTTCCTGTATTCCTCCTTTGCTTATCTAAGTCTTGTGAATAAAACGTCCCTGCCGCGCGATCCCGTTCTCATTACTGAGATAAATTGGTTCTCCTCATTCATTCTGCAAAGATACATTTTTGAAAGCGATTCATTTCGACAATGAGCTAGGGTAGGGCCATCATGGGCCAACCACAGGCGTGAACTTTTCCTCGGCAGATTGCAAGCTTTTATCCGGAGCATTTTCCTCGTCCAGAGAACTCCTGGCAACAACAGCCCGGCTTGGACTACACAAGGCAGCCGAAAGCGTGTCCTCCAGAACATCGCGACCTTGGCCCTGACAGAGAGAGATAAAAAGAACATTGTTAGGTGACCCACATTTCAGCTCTCGTTTCTCTCGCCATGCTATACCTCTACCTCACTGAAATGACCTTCATCAACAAAGTGAAAGCTAGTCGCACACACTGCGTAGATAACAAAATGTGGTCGGCGTCAGTTAATGTCAGTCGCCGTTCTGCACTGATTCATTATGCAAACCGGTGTGGACGAGCGCTGTTTGTTACAAGCATACATACTGCCGCAGAGAGTTTCCAGAGTCTGTTCTTGCTTAATCCTTCCTACGTAACCATGCAGCCATATGCCATGCAATCTAATCTTAGCGAATATACTGTCTGCCCCCATTACACACGTATAGCGCCAGGAAGCCAAGACAGGCTTGACCTGCGCCAAGCCTTGTAGCCTACAACATTTCAATTCGAAAAGTCGCATTTTCTGCAGGAACACATCGTAGGTATAAAGCGTAACTACTGCGGAAAAGATTTACGTTCTATACCTAATGTTCCGAATATATCGGTTAAAGACAGTAAAGTCTCGATACCCTCCTGAACATGTTCCAAAAGCATTGAACTTTTTCACCCCACAGGGGTGGCGCAGTGGTTACGGCGCTCGACTACTGTTCCCAAGGACGCGGGATCGAATCCCGGCCCCGGCGGCCGCTTTTCGATGGAGGCGAAAAGCAAGGCGCCCGTGTGCTGTGCGATGTCAGCGCACGTTAAAGAACCCCAGGTGGTCGAAATTTCCGGAGTCCTCCGCTACGGCGTCTCTCATAGCCCGAGTCGCTTTGGGACGTTAAACCCCACAAACCATTGAACTTTCAAACAATGGCAACCCAATGGAAGCGGCCAAAATTAAGTGCCGTCTTGGGTGATAAAAATACGGTTCCTCAAAAAATAAAAAAAAGACTTACAAATCCAGCTTCTCCCTCCCCCTTTCCATTTCCTGTATTTACTTTTCAAAGGTTGGAAATACTACACGTACTGAGCTTTTCATTCGTAAAAGGTGTCTTTGTTCTAACAAACTGGTAAGTGTCAAAAGAGAAATTTCCAGGTTACCCCGTGTCGCACTGTACGGTGATAAACGACAGTGTCCATTCGTTACAGCGTGCTCTTCACGCCGAAGCAAGGTAACGCAGAATGGTACTGACAACTCGGTCCTTGATGCGGCTGGAAGAGCTCATGCCATTTTAATACACCATGAGGCATTCATTATATGAGAAGATTATTTTTTTAATAAGCCACATCTAGAAACTAACACTAACTCAGATTTCACAATAATTACAAGCACTTCCATATATCTTTCCTTTGAAAAAAAAAAATCCGGTTGGAGTGAAAGTTTCCCCGTAGCGCATATGACCCCCTGCGCAAATTCTGGCAAGTAAAAAATGACCGCGATCCTGTTGCTGTACAGATTAAACCTGAGCCCCATCTACTAATGGCCGCTTCTTTTCATCAGCTTGAGCCTCGTAACTTGCATTGTTTCAGGGGTGTGGTTTCATTTAATAATTCCCCAACTCTGCGATAACTGCATTTCATAGTTATTTTATTTGGTTTGCAAATACTGCCATTCACATCCAGGATTATTGCAGAAGGCCGATATTTAAGCTTGACAGGTGCATAAACAGTTAAACGGGCCAGGTTCGGGAGCATGCCAGTACTGTTTGTGGCGTAGAAGAATCAGACAGACATTGCTGTCTGGTGTCCACAAATACATTTTATCAGGCCCGCTCAGTCAGGTGTTAACGAGACTGCAGAGCTAGAGTCCCATCTCGTCAGACGCCGTATCTACGCTGCTCGCGCACTGTGCGTGAGCTCGCGCTTGTCTTCTTCGGCCGGTCCATCGTCGCACGTGGAAGGACGCCACAGTGTCCCGTCTAGCGAAGAAGTCGTGAGAGCGACGAATGGCGAAGCGCGGAAGATTTTGTTGCGGAGCAAAGACGACAAGTTGAGCCGACTCGTTCACGGGGGATATGGACGCGCAATCAGCAAAGTCTTTAGAGTCGAAGTAGGCAGGTTTGAGGCCATCAATAGAGACAGTAGCTTCCCGGCTGTTGAGGAGCAGTGAAATGCACTTGGGTGCCCACTTGAGGTCTTAAATGGGATCGTCATAAAGGTGGACGTATACTGCCATTTGGCACAAAAAGTCTGTGCCCCTTTGAAGGTCGGGGTTGAGGTAGACACATACGAGGAGAATGTCTTGGATGGCGCGGAGAAATCGCACAAATAGCGCTACAAGACGACAGGTGTAGTCAGGAATGTCAGTAGGGGAGGCTGGCGAGAGGTCCAAGATTTCTTCCGATACAACGTAAGCTCGGCGGCACTGGAAGAAGAGCCGCTGCGTAGAGAGGCTCGGATGCCAAGCACGACGAAAGGAAGGCGCTCAGTGCATGTCGAAAGAGAAGTCGAAGACATGAGTGACGCCTACTGTTGCCGGTGAAAATGTTGAATGACACCATTTTATATTGGGAGGTAAGATGTTGTCTAAATATTGTTCACGCCGAGGAGCCGAGAGAGGTTAACGAACAATGTGGAGTCAAACTGACGTCCACAGTCAGTCGTAATGGTGGAAGGGACACCACAGCGGCTAGTGCTTCAGCTATTAACTTGGTTATGACGTCCTGGAGTGGCATCGCTTCAGGCCAACGAGTGAATCTGTGAAAGCAGGTCAGCAGGTAGCGATGGCTCCCGCAAGGTGGAAGAGGACCGACAATATCGAAGTACAGACGGCTGGAGAGGGCGTCAGAGGACTCGTAGGAAGGCGATTTACCTCAGACTGCTGACAGCTGAGACAGGCGCGCGACCAGTAACGAATGTCTACGTTGATGCTGGGCTAGACGTAGCAAGAAGTGACGAGTCGCATGGTGGCGTGAAGGCCCGGATGAGCCATTGAATGGAGAGCATCAAAGACGGTCCGGCGGTATGGGTGAGGCGGCACTCAGGGACGAGGACGGCCGGACGACGTGTCACAAACTAGGCACACGTCGCAGTTAAGGAGGAAGACGTATTCAGGCATTAAAGAGTTTTTGCGTGTACGAAGCAGCCGGAGCTCGTCATCGGTAATCTGAGCGGCAGCCATGGCCTTGAATTCTATGACCTGTCGGCCGTGATCCGTTGCGTGGATTGCGGCGTGAAAAAACGCATAGGCAACTGCGTTGGATTGGCCGCTGACATGACGAATGTCACTGGTGTATTCGGAAATGTAGGCGAGCTGTCTTATTTCACGGGGAGTGTAGGGGGTGCTATATAGAAGCCGGCGCGGACGTCAGAGGTTTGTTGTCAGTGAGGACACGAAAGGAGCGGCCCTCGAGGAAGTGGCAAAAGTGCATGATGGTCAAGTAAATGATCAGCAGTTCTTGGCCAAAGGTGCTGTAGCGACATTCAGGGGACGCAAATTTATTTGAAGAGGCGATTGGTTGCCATGCACCAGTAACGAACTGCTGCAAGACGGCGCTGGCAACGGTGCCTAGTATGACTGATGTTGGTGCATCATACTAAACAGATCAATGGGAGATCTG
The DNA here is from genome assembly GCF_055883805.1 of Amblyomma maculatum. Classification (NCBI taxonomy): domain Eukaryota; kingdom Metazoa; phylum Arthropoda; class Arachnida; order Ixodida; family Ixodidae; genus Amblyomma; species Amblyomma maculatum. Next base: position 154,117,549 of record NC_139346.1, read on the forward strand.
AAACCAGAAGACTACGATAACGAATGGACCATTAGCCCTGTCACCGAGGAAGCAGGGTGCACCTCTGCTAAATGATCAATAATGTGTTCGGTAAGACTATTTGGTTCTGGCTTCTTAAATTAATTGCAGACGGCAACGGGAAATGAAGGGACAAGCTATTTTCCTGTCGTTTTGCGTGTACGACCTGCGTCTACAATTTCAGTAAGATTATGTTTTAGATTCTGAAGATACGCTAAATAAATTCTAGATTGCCCATATACTAGATAATTTACTTCACCTCTGCCGAACTAGGGACACAAAAGGTGGCTTTCACGTCTGCGCTTGTGACATAAGCCTGCTATTATCATTTACTTCGTCAAGTTGGTGAACCCTGATTGCGCACAGTGAATGTTCTAATCATATTTCGTCTTACTTCATAGAACAATAAATTCAGATTATTTTCATGAAATAAGTCTGAATTAATATTGTAGAAATAAGTTTTCGGAACGTAATTAAGTCAATAAATTTGCAGTTTCGAACTCAAAAATCCAAAGCCAAAGTTTAGATTGGAACATTTATCAAACTATTTGCATAATGGTTCAGTACACGTAGCAGGTTTCATGGGTAGGTTTGCCTTTCATGCAAATGCTACACGTAATGACAGAGATATCGCAATGTTTTTTTTTTTTTTGTGAATAGCAAAGTTTGGCGTTTTTTCTCAGTCTGTTAGATATAAAAAAATAACTAATTTAGAAAAACATTGAACCTTATACTTTCGTCAAGCAACGCCTGGAAGCTGCGCTCAGTGCCACAGCCTATCGGCTCATGCCACAAATAAGGGAATAAACAGCGCTCCAAAAAAAAAATGTCAAGAAGAAAAAACAATACATAGAAAAGGCAGCACGACAAAACAGCACAGCTCAGGGCGTGCACTATCCTTGAAAACTGTGTATGATAGAACTATTTACCATGGAGTGCTCTGCAGTGCTCTCTTAGTTTGGATATGATAACCTAGTCTTTCTTGTATTACGCAAGCAGAATCTGGGTAATTATGAAATGAATCTGCCCGGACATCCGCCTGATTTTATTGTTTCACTTTAGCTTCGATCCCTTCCGTGACCCACCACAGCGGGTAAGTTTTGGTGATCTGTTTTGCACTCAGACAGCGTCAAAGCATTTGGTCGTTTATTCGTTTATTCATTGCCCAGTATGCGGATTAGGAGTCAAGTATGATGCTAACGCATTAACTGCACCGACTCTAGCCATAAGACTGACACAGTAGAATAACCCTGAAAATTTTTGTTACATATCTTTTAGCTCGTCTCCACTGCTGTGTATAAGTATGTATATACGGGCCTAAACTAGCTTCTGCTATTGGCTCAATTTTTCGGCAATTTGTGCATTTTATTGATTGATTGATTGATTGATTGATTGATTGATTGATTGATTGATTGATTGATTGATTGATTGATTGATTGATTGATCGACATTGCGCTGTCATACCTCGAACAACCATGAAGCGTTCTAAAACTCAAGATCTTTTAAAGAAACGCATGTATGTACTCTAGTACACGCTTTTCTTTGCCAAATGTAACCAGGTCACATGGTTTGATTGTCGGTCGAATACCGGAGGTCTGATGTCCTCCCTCAGAAGGTGTTTCCCTAAGTATGACACACAACTTAGTCTTACCTAATAACCTAACCTAACTAAACTATAACAACGCCGCTGGAACATAAATTGTGCTTATGATTATTTGCGGTTCTGATTATGATATTTCATCCCTGCCGCAGCGTTGCACTGTGCTGCGCTAAGCTGTTTTATCGTCGTCGTCTTTTTCATTGGGCTCTTCCTTTGTCGGTGTGGTCTTTGACGCGTAGAGGCTTTCTTTCTTTCTTTTTTTTTTTTTTGCATGCTATTGTTTTGTCGATTGGGCGCCTTTACGGGATGTTGCAGAAAACCAGGTATCGCCGTCGTTGGTGTTGGCGGCAGTGTAGTTGGTTGTGAGAAATCCTGATTGGTCGACATAGTCATGACACCAAAGCCACGTGACCTCATGCAGGAATTTCAAACATTCCTCACGCTTACATTAAATGTGACGTCATGCGTGGAATGAAAGCGAATAAAACATCAGATGTAATCGGAGTTAAATGTCACCGCATGTCTCAAATTATTTAACCTGTAACGAAAAATGTACAGAAACAGCTGTACACAGCGTCCAATTCCTTTTATTTATTTACAAATACTGCAAGCCATTTCGGCCCATGCAGGAGTGGTACAAAGTACAAAAACTAGCTGCCGGCTTGATACATCATACACATTGCTCAAAACCAAAAAACATGCAAAAACATAGAAACAAATCTTGGAGAAAACCATGGTGTGATTGACAACAAGAATGCAAATTAGAAAAAATACATGAGATAATCTTCGAGCCACTTTGCAAAATTATTTGATTCAGTTATTTTTACCGGCAAGGAATTCCAATCTGCAATAGTTCTTCGAGAAAAACTGTGTTTGAATGCTTCCGTACGCGCAAAATTGGGACTAAGGAATTATTGTGGCTATGTCTGGTTTTTCGTACTGTCGATCGCTTTATGCAATTACGTGAATCTATACCTACCTTACCTGTAAGAATTTTGTACAAAAATATTAACATGTTAACTTTTCTACGAGTCTGTAATAGAGGGATACCACGTTGCTTCATCAGACGTAATGGGGAATCTAGCCTTTTTCATTTGCTAAATACCAAGCGAATAGCTTTTCTCTGTACCCGCTCCAACTGGTCTATGTATATTTTGTTATGAGGGTCCCAAATTACTGCCGCATATTCGAGCTTTGTCCTAATAAATGCGTTATAGGCAACAACCTTGTTTCAGTCGCAGCCGTTTTAAGTTTCCGTTTGATAATCCACAATTTTCTTAATGGAGAACTGCAGATGCCTGATATGTGACGGGACCATGAAAGATTGTTCACGAGTGTAACACCGAGATCCTTACAGAACTTAACTTCCTTAAATAAACGGTCCTGAAGCTTATAATAAAAAATGCTGGGTGTCTTTTTTCTAGTAATCCGTAGTAGCACGGTTTTCTCCGCGTTAAGTTCTATGCCCCATATCTTGCACCATTTGTCAATCTCAACAAGTGTATTTTGTACTAGAGCATGATCGTCCAGGCATAAAATTTCTTAAAAAAAAAATGCATTCATCGGCGAATAATCTGACGGACACATCGTTATTCACTACATCAACCAAATCATTAATATACATTAAGAGCAAAAGCGGGCCTAACACGCTACCTTGTGGGACCCCAGAAAAAGCACACAGCACAAATGTAAACCCTTAGCTTGCTCCCAAGCCGTACAAGCATGCATGCTTTTTACTCATAGGACACCGTAGCTTGTGAAAAAGACGCATATTGGACCGCGACATTGAACCTCTTACTCCATCCAAAATTCCTTTTAGGTGAACGATGATTTGCTAATAAGGTACCTATCCTTGTCCCCCTTTTAGGCACGTTACCTTTTTGCCAAGCTAGTGCAACTCGCAAGCTGCACTACCAGCGCCCCCCCCCCCCCCCCCTTCCTTTCCTTACCCTTTAGTTAAGCTGCATCACAGTACTTTCGGGGAACCGTGATCCAAAAGCTGCTTAGTGTCTCTATACGATTGCCTGCTTTCAGCTCGATGCAGGGATCTCCGAGTCCGGCGACGTCCAAGAAAACGCGAAAAGACTACGCCCACGCGGTTTCCGACAACGATAAACTGCAGAACTAAGCGAAGACCCTGCATTTAGCCACCCATTACATCTGACAAGCCAGAGAAATAAAAAAAAATAAAAAAATATGCGTCACGAAACATCAGCAAGAAGCTGACCGGTTCAACGGGTGCGCCGCTTTGGTATTGCGTCACCTGGCGGCAGAGCACGCAGGCTAGGCCGCAACATTGCACGGCCGCCAACGCCGCCGCCGCAGCTGTCAGCCGCAGCAATAAAAGGCCGCGATATAATTAAAAAGAAAACGAGCAGCGACGTACAAACATCACGCACGCGCCGGACGGAGACCGGCTTTTCCGGCGGCGATCGTCCTGGCAACCGCGCCGGAGGGGCGGAGAAAGGGCTTGCGTATATAAAAACCTCGCGGCGACTGGAGCGACGTCTTTACAGTCTGCGCATGTGCCAGCTTGGTTGTGTGGTGTGTACATATGCACAAACAGCCGTCCAGACCTGAGTCAGTCGCTGCAATTGCGGCTATGTTCGTCCAGCTGTTGCCAGCGCTGCTGTTTCTGACATTATGCGCCAACAGTGCGAAAGCACAGGATGTCAGCGCTCCAAACACAACTGCTCCATCCGCCGTAATGTCAATGGCGGGAAACCGAACAACGGGCAACCAGACAACAGAAAACCAGCAAGGAGCGGTAAACCAGACTGCGATGGATTCCGGCCAGTCTGCATGGACTAAGGAGGAGCTGGTCACCGACCTCTCGCTTCCAGGAGCGCCGAACGCAACGCTGGAGGTGACCTACGCGGGCGACCTAAAGGTGACACTGGGTAACACGTTGACGCCTCAGCAAACCAGCAGTGCCCCTACGGTGAGCCTCAAGGTGCCGGTTGACTGCGAAGGTCCGTACGCGCTACTCATGGTAGACCCGGACGCAACCAGTCGCAAGAATCCGGTGTTCCGCAGTTGGATGCACTGGATGGTGTTCAACATCAACAGCACGGAGAAGCTGCACGAAGGGGATGTCGCGTTGCCTTACAATGGGCCCGCTCCACCCAAGGGAACGGGACTGCATAGATACGTGTTCCTCACCTACTGTCAGCGCGGAATGCGCCTTCAGCCCGCAGAGCTGGCGCCAAAAGAGAGGAAGAACTTCAACCTGGCTGAATTCGTCAACAGGACGAACTTGGGCTCTCCGCTGGCCGGAAACTTCTTCGTTGCTGAGAATCCCGCGTAGTTAACCGTTTTCACTTGACAACCTTTCTTCAGAAAGTTTACGGCAACGAATGGCTGCAAGGACGGACCGTCGATGGCATATTAGGGCCATATGTTTTTAACCTACAGCAGCTACACTAGTGTAGAAAAACATCACTGAAGGTATTGGAATTTTGCTGCACTATTTTAACTGGTGTAGGTTTAAAAATGTCCGTAGTAGATAACGACCGCCTGAAAAGCCAGTATTGGAAGTTCTGCCCTGTGAGAAATTTGTAGATAGCTCTGAGGCCACGCTTGTCCTCTGTGATACGCTCGCCTAAAGCTCTGTCAAATGGTGTGCGCTCCATTGCTTTCCCATCCCTCTAGAATGCCGTTCTTCGATACGCCTTGTTTCTCACAACAGAACTGCCACGATAGGCAAATGGATGTCATTGCGTTTAAAGCTATCAGTGTGCACAGCTTGCAGTGATTGAATAAAATCTTGTACTTCACTTCATTTGTGTCGTGAAAGTTTTCTGTGGGGCAGTACGACCTTTGCTCCCTGCTGGCATCCCACTTGTAGCTAATTATTCATTCCAAAGTAGGGGATTACAATAAAGAAATGGCTGGTGCATACTAGATCTAGTAGCACGAGTCGGTGGCAGATACCAGAAAGAGATGTTTCTTACGTTATCTTTTCTTGTTTTGTTTTTTTTCGTCTTCAATTACTTCAGGGAAACAAGCTGATCCATGTAACTTTGCCGCCTGATCTAGCAGGAAAGCGCAGCCCTTGTGAGTCTCGAATGGAGCAGGAGATGCGACTGTAAACTCTACAGACTGAACATAAACATATATGCGCGGTAAGGTTTATATTTTCTTTTGCCTTGTGGTAAGGCCATGCAAGCCAGCCAGCTGGTCGAATTCGCTTAACTTGTTTTTCACGGGAGGAGCGATATCGCATTCATAAGCCACAAAATCCGAAGCATTAGAAGCAGGCGCTACTAAATATACGCTCTTGAGAAGCTGTTGTACAACTCTTTCGCATATATGTCCTTCTGAAAACGTATTTCTGGCACCTTTTCTCGCAAAGACGTTTTTCTGAGCAGGTGTTCCTGAAGACGTGTCAAGCATACGCAGAGTTTTTTCAGACTCTCTAAGATGCACGGAGGGTCACCCTTTTATGCGCAGTTAGATCAAGTTGCCGTAGAAACGAGAATGGCGGAAACCGGGCTATTGATTTGTTTTTCTTGCGCCCGCCGGGTACGCGCAGTTCGACCGTACGATCTCCGCCCGTGCGTCTGCGCGACCTGCGCAAATCGAAATCGGGCGCAGCTGCCTCGGAAAATAAAATTACCGAGGGCTCTTGAGCTCGCAGCTGTTTTAAAGAAAAAAACAAAGAAATATCGGCAGTATTTATGAGAAAAGGCACGTTTTTGCAAAGCTGTAGATAGGTTGCGTTCTGGCCACAGCTTAAAATTGTATTAAGCGGTACCTTGACGTATTGTAAATGTCATCTGAAGGTTTTCGTACCCGAGGATGGACGCCCGTGTATTCTGACCGAGCAGAATCAAATACATCTCGAAAGCAATTCTGTAAAGTCTGTGCGGTGGGCGTGCCACAATGTTTTGCCCTTCTGTTTGCTGACTGGCGGACGCCGCAAGCGCATTATGCGCGAAAAGAATCGTAACTCGAATTTCGCGTCTGCAACGGTGGACTGAGTGAGTGAAGGATTTGGTTTGGTTTGGTTGTGAGGTTTAACGTCCCAAAGCGACTCAGACTATGAGAGGCGCCGCAGTTCTTTAACGTGCACTGATATCGCACAGCACACGGGCGCCTTGCTTTTCGCCTCCATCGAAAAGCGGCCGCCGAGGCCAGGAATCGATCCCGCATCCTTGGCCACAGTAGTCGAGCACCGTAACCACTGCGTCACCCCGTGAGGCAGTGTGAGTGAGTGAGTGAGTGAGTGAGTGAGTGAGTGAGTGAGTGAGTGAGTGAGTGAGTGAGTGAGTGAGTGAGTGAGTGAGTGAGTGAGTGAGTGAGTGAGTGAGTGAGTGAGTGAGTGAGTGAGTGAGTGAGTGAGTGAGTGAGTGAGTGAGTGAGTGAGTGAGTGAGTGAGTGAGTGAGTGAGCGAGCGAGCGAGCGACTGAGAAAGCGAGCGAGTGAGTGAGAAACTTTGCTCACAAATGATTGTTGCCTCTGATTTGTGCATGTGAAACGGAATTTTTCAATGTCACCGAATGGCTTCAAATCGCATTTTGTGAAAACGACACAACATAACTACAAACAGGCTCGCTAGACAAGCATGCATATTGCGGACAGCCCATTTCGGATGACAGTAGCTGCTACAAGAAGCATACTATGTTATTTCTCAATATCTAACTAACGTAGGCAGTACTCTTGCGGTCACCTATTTTACCACTGAGTATATCGATTTCCTCACTAGGTGGACAAATGATCTCATTTAATTCGCTTTTCCATTGAAGGCCCACCGGCAAACAAAAGGGAGAGCAAGAATTTTTTTAACTAACTTTCGAATCGTTGTAGATCGGCTTCATCGAAATATTACTGCTCTATAAAGAACGCTATCAGATATTGCGACTTTAAACAAATTATAGCTCTGACCTGATGGTTGTTCCAGCCCTGATGGTTGTTCCAGCGCATTGTATCAAACGCGCGTAGTCAACGACGCGCTCGTTATTGCAGCGAGGGCCGATAGCGAATGCATACATGTATTCGCGAGCGCCAGGGCAGAGGAAAGTAAACGCGCCCCGTCAATCGCGGGAAATTCAACGTAGTCAACGTCATCATGAGGTTCATGAAATATAATTTAAAAAATGGAGAAAATATTTGTGCCAGCTGTGGTATTTTTCATGGGCTCAGAGGCACCTGAGCTGCGGTGGCGGAAACAAAGAAACATTGAGTATGCAGGACGAGGAAACAACAGAGGGGAACGATAGGGAAACAGGACAGAGTAGTGGTGCGGATAAAAAAAAAAAAAAAAAGCCAGTATAAGAGCATGACGCCCGCTCACGATTACAGCTCGTCACTACATGAGGCGGGCGTCCCCTGGTTTCATAGCGTACACACGATCGAGTGCGCGAGCAGAGAGAAGTGCATTCTCCCCCTCCCTTTTATGCGAAGACTGTGCTTACTCACGCTTAAAGCCCTCAATATATTTATTGAGGGGCTTTACTCACGCTGGCTGCGCAAGAGGGTGGAGAGGAAGGAGAGGCAGTGTGCGCGCAAGCGAGTCGCTTCTAGAGGTGAGAGCGCACGGAATTAAAATAAACAGGGAAATCTGAAATACAAACGTGTTTTTCTCTCTTTATTTTTTTACCGAGGCACAGAGGAAAAACAAACATGCAGTATGTTGCCCTTAGAAAAAAACTTGAAAATTTAAGCTAATCAATAAAATTCACAAATGTGTGTTTCTAAATAGGAAAGAACACTCAGAAAGTTGTACAGTACTATTTTACATTTCCTGTAATTTGGTTTAGGTTGCACAGTTTAGGTTTGGTTCCGGAGCTTCGTGATTAATGCGCAATCTGCTGGAACACTTCAATATGCCGATATGCTGTATTTTCCTTCATCCCTTAAACTTCAACTTTACAAAACATTTATCCGTCTAAAACTTTAATATGCAGCCTCTGTATGGGATTCCGGGCTTGATTTTGTAATAACCTCAGTCGAAGCCATCCAGAATCGATCCGTTCGTTACATACTTAGTAATTAGCATCGTACCACCAGAACAACATAAAAAAAAACACCGTACACCTCCCTGCTGTCTCACTGAGACGTCAGATACTCCGACTATGTCTGCTACATAAAATATACTATCATATAGTACATTTAACGGTCATTTCCTTCAGCGTTCCTCGTACGTATCACCTCGTGCGGACCACTGTCACAAAATTGGATCCTCAACACGTCGCACAAATACTTTGTACAATTCATTCTCCCCGCATTTGATATAAAATTGTTCAAAAATGCTGTTACTGCACATTATGGCGTTCCTAATTAATCATTTTGCATTGTTTGCACCCTTATATATTTTCCTGTACTTTCCTTTTATTCATCAAATTTTGTCGTGTATACTACTCCCCTCTCTAAAGCCCGACCCGGGCCCTGAGGGTATCACAAATAAATAAATAAATTTTGTTTTGCCGTCTTTAAGTGTGTTCTGTGCGAAGTGCTAGGTATGGAGAGATCTGGGCTGTATTTGTTTTTTTACTGTTTCGTTTTGCATGAGACTGTGGCTGCATGTAACAACCATTTAAGAGGATTTTTTTTAAGTCATCCACTGCACGTCTGATCAGTCTCGTAAAGCACAATATCGATTAAATAAGGGACACGGAAATTGATTTGTAAAGATAAAGGACGGGGAAACGAAAACTGATTTCTAAAGATAAATGACGGCTGAGTAGCAATTTTTGCATTTCGCAACAGTAAATTAATGTACTATTTCCTTATATAAAGGACTTACGGTCGCTAACTGTGTAGCAAAGTGGTATTACAGATGAAAATTGCATTTAGCAACATCAAGTATATAAGCCCCCCATTTCGCATAAGATTTATTTCGATGCTGGGCAATGAGCACGTTAAACAAATATCCAAAGCATGCTTTGCATTTTGAGACTTGTAAATTGCATGAGGTTTATAGCTTCACATACGAATCCTTACGAAACAGCATGATGAAATTTGAATGCTTACGAAATGAACTCGAAGAAAAATTAATTAAAGCTCAACATGAACAGTTTAGAAGAATCTAGGAAGAAGCGAACACAAAAAGAATGCTAACACTCCCTGCCACGTCCCTGATGCAATGAAAAATGTTATAAACTTTGAACTATCTAAAGAACTATGCAGAAAAAGAGCACAGCTAACTCCACGCACGTGCGGCAGTGAGAGAGTTAGCGGGCAGCAGCTGTGGCAGCCATGTGTTGCGGCAGCCGCCATAACCTAGCCCGGTTGGAAACTAAAAGCACAAAATATAACTTTTCCGACGCGTGGGCTCCGGTATGCATGCCAGCCGCTGGGAGATTCGAGTAATTCGACTCTCTGCTGCGAACCGCTCGCTGGTCCGACACCCGAGACGGTTTGCAACGCCGTCCAGCCGTACAACCAGAGTTCACCAGTGCCGGCGTCAACATACACCGTAGGCACTTTTCAATGCGAAAGCCTTTAATGGCTCATACTGTCGGCGTTAGTTCGTTCGTTCGGTCAAACTATAGCTGTCAATGAAATGACTTCGTCAGAAAACGAAACTGACGTCGTCAGAAAAATAAAAATTCGATATCCACTGGGAACCGAACCTCCATCCCTCGGATCACCAGCCGAGCACTTTAACCAACTACGCCACGCCCGGTATCGTGAAACGCGCATCATAATTCTCCTTGTATACCGTGAGGATGATAGTAGCGATGACATGACGCTGCATTAGTGATAATGACAATGATGACATTAGCAATGATAATGATGGTGTATTTAGTTGACAATGATGACAGCAAACGTGATGCACCGCGTGCACCAGCAACGCTTAGGCTTTCGCATTTTTGCAGTGTGGATTCCAGAGTGCTCGCAGATGTTTTTTTTTTTTTTTCTCCGATGCTGTGTGTCGCGTGCTATGGAATTGCCAGTAGAGCCGCAATGACGTAACGTGAATAAGCTCCGAAGAAGACGATAGGCAACGGGAGTCAGAGACTCATCAGCGCAGATGACCGGCCACCACGTGGTTCCCAAATACTATAAAGTTTTTCACCACCACCACCACGTGGATAGTCAGATATGATTCGCCGACTCGTCAAGTCAGAGAAGGTGCCCGACTGGGTCCTGTACTTGGGAAAATTGAACAGCACTTTTCCAAAATTCAGTTTAGGCCTCCGCAGTTTCCACCATAAAATCAAAGGCCGGCTGCACGTCCTGCAGACATAAACAGTGTCCTTTGTATCTCGTAGCAAGCAAATTCGCTGCCTTATGAGCTGATAGGAATATGAATTGAGGTCTATCACGCATAATTTTATTTGTGGTTTCTTTTTTGCTCGCTCTCAGCGACTAGTTGGGTGAAGTACTTTTAATGTGAGTAGATACTTTGGACAAGATCTCGGGAACATCTGATAAACGAACATTGTCAGATCTGACCTCAGAAATAACATGCGCAATCAGACTCAACATGTCAGAAGTCTTTTGCAAACCCTTCCATAAGTGGTCGTCATCTAAAAGAGACGTTATTATTTCCTTCATCACTCGTACATCATTAATGACAATGGCTTTCGCAAAGCTTCCTTGCTTTTTAGAAGGATTTCTAGAGACATAATAACGCCTTCCCAGCGTGTTTCAGCATGCAGTTTGACGGTGGTCTGATTTAACTCCGAGCAATTCTTTTCTAAGTGAGCAGATACCATGCGAGAATTATCTACGTATCTGATCGCAAATCTGGCTTTTTTAATAGCTTCTTGAAAAGCCATATGCTTAGTTATGTCACACGAACGCAGGGTAAATGCGTGAGCGTGGGCACAGCGTCCCAATGTAGTGACGATCGGGTATCGCTGCTTTCATTTTGCCGGCATTGCCTGTCACCAAGCCAAATAATCTCTGGTTTTAAAAATGTTTTCTGTCAACTTGCAAATTTCTTCCGCTATATACTCGCCAATGTGTCTGTGCTCCTCTGTTTCCACGGCACTGTAAAACACTTGGTCGGGTGTTGAGGCAACAAATTTACCCTTTCTCCGCACACATTTGTCCAGCTGTCCGTAAGCAAAGAAACGCTGTCCGCACAGCTAATTTTCTCTTCCACTTGCGTCATTACAGGGAGGTAATGAGCTTCGAAAAGCCTTCCAATCGGTGAGCGTCTTGACGGCGGCACGAACGCTGGCCTGAGAAGTTTGAACGCTTCCCGCCAGTTACTATTCTCCGTCAGTGATAACGTTGCCCCCCCTGCAGTATATCGCTCGAGCCAGGACGTAATCTAGCGTGCTCTGAAGCCGTGCTGTGATTCGGTCAAGAATTGTTTCTAAAGACTCATGCGTAGACAGCTTGTCTGCCAGCCTCCACCTTGCCCGCCATGAGGTCATTTTCTGATGGCGAATTCTCCGACCTCGTAACTTCAATGGAATGACTTCTAGAGTGGGTGCACTCAGATGCGGCGCTTGACCTCTCGCTGTGATTCAATGCAGGATTCAATGCAGGGAGATATTTCTTACACCTAACAATGGGACTTTCTTAGCGCGTCGCATTCAGAAACTCATAATTATTGCAACAACGTTCGCTGAAATGTTTGAACGAGTTCTTATCGCGGCGATAAGAACGGTCCAAGCCAACCATCTCTCACAAAGGGAGACTAGCGCACGGTGAAAGTTCCAGCTCTTTATATACATACATATAGATACCAGACTCCGCCTTGAGAGCGAGCTGACGCGGTTCACCTCGGCTCCGTGTTTTTCGAATTGTGTATGTGGATTTTAGACCCGATATGGCCTGAACCCACTCGAAACGGTCAGTGAAGGTGTTCGGCACCTGTTTGCAACAATTTTATTTTCGGCTCGCTGTTCAATTCGAAGCTTTCAAGGACTAGCGTTTCTGACGGGCTAAGCCTAATCGACGCCCTCAGGGCCCACCACGACCACGGCTGCTCCCGGGCCACAGCCGGGCGGCGCTGCCGCCACAGCGCATCCGGAAGATGTGACCTTCAAAATTTTACGCCCGGCGACCTTCACTCCGTGCCAACCACCGACTACGACCCCACAGTCAAGCCAAGTTACAAGGCGTTCCGATTATCCGCCATTACCGGCGGGTCACGAGCAGATGGATGCTGCGCCATACTACGTATCCAGCCAAACCCTGACTCCGACACCACAAACGCCACAGGTTACACCGACTACAACCCCACAGTCAAGCCAAGTTACGAGAAGTTGTGATTACCCGCTCTTACCGGCGGGGCATGAAAAGATGGACGCGGCGCCGTACTTCGCATCCAGCCGAACGGTGCCTCCGGCGCCACAAACGCCACAAGCTACAGGGAGCGTTGATTACCCGCTATTGCCGACAGTGCACGAGGAAATGGATGCCGCAGCTGTGACTGTCTCTGGAAGCCCTCCTGCTCAGGTTAAGACAACTACAGGATGCAGCATGACTTCAACCTATCGCAAGCGTCAAGTGTCCCCGCAACGTCTGCACACAGAACGGGTGAGTCGTCCTCATTTCACTGTTCTGATCAGGCCACTTAACAAAGTGCATGTCACAAACATCCCGAAACAGGCTATTACCAACGCAATAGAGCAAAGCGCTCCGTCTCAGTATTTTTCGGATATGGCCATTCTCCGCTTTGATTCTGCTGCTAACTGCATCCGCATAACTGTCAGGGACGCTGAGCATTTCAAGAAGCTGTGTACATTGACCCGTTTAATCGCGCGAACGCGGGATTCTGTCCAAGCGTTCGATGTGGACACGTCCCCACTGAAGCAGCCTGCGGTTGGCAGCACGCGAGGTGTGATCAGAATTAGAGAAGGCCTCACGATGGACTATATCATGGCACATCTGCGCTGCGAGACAGCTGAAATCACAGACATACGCATGCTCGGCAAGACAAATTTGCTACTTCTGACCTTCGCATCAGACGCATTACCTTCTCGGCTAGTATTCGACTACGAGATTACACGAATCCGTGAATACCGCCCGCGCCCAGTCGCATGTTATAACTGTCACCGCATCGGCCATGTAGCCAAATACTGCTCGTTTCCCGCCGTTTGTCGGGATTGCGGTAAGCACCCGCACCCTGAGGACCCCGGCTGCAAGCAGTTTCCTCATTGCGTAGCCTGCGGCGCTTCCACGCATATCGCCCTGAGTGCCCAGTGCCCGGCTCGAGCTTATGCAAAGCCTGTCGACAAATCGGCACCTAAGGAGTCGGATGAACCGAATACGCATCAGGTGACATCCTCACATACTGTCTCCAAACATGTATCATATGCTGAAAAGACCTCTTCTCCAGGTTTAGCCGAGGTCATTGAGAGCCTCAGAGCAGAAATATCTGAACTACGCCAGGAAAATCAGCGTCTCCGGGAGATGATAACTAAGGACAAGATAACAATGGACACCCGAACTCGTTCCCAGACTCCGCAACGCAGCCGCTCACAGAAGGGCCGCAAAAGCCGTTCGCCTACCCGCCGGCCGCAACCGGTCACAGCGTCTGATTCCGCCTATACCCACATGCTCGGGCTAATCCGACAGGAACGCGCCCAAGAGACACAGAAGCTGGAAGAAACTCTGCGAAAGGAAGTTAATGCAACTCTTACTGCTGCCCTCACTTCCATGCAGAGCCATCTGCAGACTATGTTTGAGGAGTTCCAACGTACCACACTCACAGACGATAGTAAGCGCCGTAAATCTGTGCCCCTTTCATGAGCACTATGGCTCATGGGATTCAATGGAACTGCAGAAGCTTCAATCAGAACGGTCCTACCCTTCGTACATTTGTGCCTCAGCGCCGTCCACTTTTCATACTTCTTCAAGAAACGCGCGGTCCTTGTAAAATTCCTGGTTACTGCACTTACCAGACACCTACTATCCAACATAAAAACGGCCGTTCAGAGGGACAGGCGGCCGTCTTAATCCGTAACGATTGTCCTTCCACTCAGCTCTCGCTTCAATCCCTTTGCTCTTCCACTCGTGAGATTGTTGCAGTAAAAATCTTCCCCCCTGGCCAAAAACCTTTCGTCGTAGCATCGGCCTATTTCCGGCCAGGTAACGTCATGGCAGAACCCTGTTCCTGGCTCCCTGACCTTGAAAACGCAGCACACCCTTATCCTATTCTTATTGGCGGAGATTTCAACGCACATCACGCAGCCTGGAGCTCATCTCAGCCTAACCAACGTGGTAAACACCTATATGACGCCCTTGATCAAACTCTTCTTACCCTGTGCAACGAACCTAACGTGCCGACCCGTATCGGTCTCCATCCCTCTCAAGCAGACACTACACTGGACCTTACATTCTCATCACCGCGTCTTCTTCGGCGCTGGGAAGTCCTTTCTAATTCTTGGGGTAGTGATCACTTGCCCATCTTGCTCACTCTCAATCGTAAATGTCTTCGCGTTCGGACAACACGTTCGTTTTTCAACTGGGACAAGTTTCGTGCTAATACTACGACCCCCTTCTCGGATATTGACTCCTTTCTGTCTGTACTCCGAGATGCCCGCACTCAAGCTCTCGAATATATCCCCTGTGACGATTCCACAGTTGGCATGGATGCTCACCTGGCTAACCTTTGGCGTCGCGCAGATCACCTCACGCAACGTTTTCGGACACGCGGAAAACGTCACAAAGATCTCGTGCTTCTTCGACGACAATTCAAGCTTATCCGGGCATACCAGCTTCACCTGCAAAGTGAGGCTTGGCACTCTACATGCGACCGTCTTGGACAAGTACCGGGCCTATCACAACTTTGGCGCATCTTTCGTGGCCTAAATGGCAAGGCACGCGGGGCACCACCTCTCGCTGATCTCCTTCTCAATGGCAACCCGGCTGATGTTGAAGATGAAGTTATACGCACCTTTTTCCCACACGCCAGCCTAATGCCTCCACCAGCAGTTTCCATTTTCCCAGTCGGAAACCCTGATCCAGACCTGGATCGCCCATTCTCAAAGGGAGAACTGCAAGCAGCCCTCGGAAGAGGCCGAGCTCGCGCCACACCCGGGCACGACCGAGTTAGTTGGCAGGAGCTTAGCAATCTCGACTCGGCAGCCCAGGATGCCCTTCTCGACATCATTAATTCTTACTGGGAGACCGGAACGGTACCGGATAACCTCAAGCTTTCTCTTATTCTTCCTATCCCTAAACCTGGCAAAAACCCTCGACTTCCTAGTAATTTGCGTCCAATTGCACTGACTTCACATCTCTGTAAACTCATCGAGCGCCTGCTGCATACCCGGATTAGTCACTACATTGAATACGTCAGTCCTGGATTTCATCCAGCTCAAGCCGGCTTCCGCCCTAACCTTGGAACGCATGACTGCCTTTGGCTTTTGCGAAGAGTTCTGAATAGAGCTCATCGTAAAACGCTACCTGACTATCTCCTGGCTGTCGATATACACAAAGCTTTTGACAATGTTCGCCATGAGGTTATCCTGGAGGAACTCGCCAAACGCTTTCCTAGTAATCGTGCCCAAATCTGGATCCGCAATTTTTTGACATCTAGACCCATTCAGCTACATGGCAAAGCTCCGGGATGGGTGCCCAAAACCTATTACTTGGATAGGGGTGTACCTCAGGGCTCCATTCTCGGACCCATATTGTTCAACTTGGCCATGACACGCGTCGCCGAGAATCTGGAAATCAGCACAAGCGCAAGATTCGCTATATATGCCGATGATATTACCGTCTGGACTGAGGCAGCGGATTACGTAGACAAATATTCTATGGAGACTGAACTTCAGGCGGCCCTTCTTTGTCTTGAAGATACACTAACCAAAATTGGCCTCGAACTCGCACCACATAAAACAGAATTGATTAGTATCGACGGAAAACATAAAACCAACCCCAGTATGCAGATCCATCTTCACATCGGAGGCAACACCATCACCTCCTCAAATGGGCAAATCCGCATTCTTGGCCTGCCCATATCAAGCTGCAACAGCCCCCAGAAATGGGTTCGTCAGTTACAACGCCTTTGGCCAGCACTGCTACATACTATTCGTCGCCTGTCCAACCGGCACGGCGGTGCGCGGCAGCATGCCTGCCGTGCGATGGCCAGAGCAGCGGCGGTCGGAAAAATCCTCTATGGTACACCGGTCCTCCAGCTGTCGAAGACTGACTTCGCTAAGGTCGAACGCCTTCATCGCGCTACACTGCGCACTATTACCGGTCTACCTAAGCACACTCCTATAGCCGAACTTGAGCGTTTGGCCGCTCTTCCACCGCTCACTACCATCGTTACCGAGTCACAGACGCGTCATCGAATACGTCTAGAGAACACTGTCCAGGGGCGTCGCCTGTTGGCCTGGGATGAACAGCGTAACGACAAAACACCAGCCCTATATGCATCACTTCCCCCTTGGGAGATGCCAGTAGTCACACGCGTCCATCGCCGACCTATAAACCGCGATTTTGTCATTCCCCGGGAGCTCCTAGCTGCCCATCACCGACAAGAGCGAATCCCCGATACGACTGACATATACACCGACGCATCCATTACAAGCGAATTCGCATCTATGGCCTGGGTATGCGATGACAACCCTTCCCTTTCAGGCGCTTATGCCTGCCATCTACCTCAGGGTACCCCTCTTCACGCTGAACTCCTCGCGATTTGGGGAGCCTTGTCGGGAGTGCCTTGCACCGGAACTGTGTCACTACGTATTCTTACTGATTCCTTTGAAGCTTACAAGGAAATCGCTACTCCGGGTTCACAAGATGCAACAGCTACGGCTATACAGCGCCTCCTTAAACGCCACCAACTCGCGACCAGAACTGTCGCTATTCACTGGACCCCAGGTCACTCGGACGAATCAGGGGGCAATGCGGCGGCACACGCCGCGGCTGCCTTGGCAGGTGGGATGTCCACATTTACTTCCCCACCCCCCTTGCTTCATCCTTATTCGACCTTGGGCGGGCAACTCACCCCTTCTCTTGCCCTTATGCACTATACTCGGACCAGTCTTCGTAGCCTCAGTCAGCATCGCATGCAGGTGGCCACACCAGACCCACCTTTTACGAGAAGAACCCACCTCACCCGAAGTCAAGAAGTCTTTTTGAATAAGCTCATCGCCCATGCGGCTTACACGCCACGTATTATGGCCCGCTGGCGTCAGTATAAAGAGAAAATGATTACGTGCCCCCACTGTACGACTCTAACCTGCGGCGGCATATCTCATTTACTTTGGGAATGCCCTGCTTTTTCTACTGGACGCCCCGAGATCGAACCCTACCGCCTGAACTACCGTTCCCTTCTAGAAACTGATGCAAACACACAGATGATATTTGCCAAGTATGGCTCGCTTAGTGGCCTGGTTAGAGCAATGTGATTCGAGTGACGACCTAAATAAACAATGAAGATTATGTCTACTCCCCTTTATCCCCATCCATGGCCATGAGCCTTCCCATTCAATAAAGGACATTCAATCAATCAATTCTCACAGTTCCGCAACTTCCCATATCACCCATGAATTGAAAAACAGCAACCCGATTGGTCCAAAACTCGGTAGAAGACTGATTAATTTGTCGCAAGGGGAGACACCCGCATGAGCAGCATAGACTCTGATTAACGACTGTCACTTAAAGTGCAACGCCTGGGAAATGAATGGCGAAAATAATTTTTATGGCAAATATGTTGTAATATAATAGCGCGACAGTTAAATGAAAAATTCGAAATAAATAAATTCCAGGGGCGCTTTGGACCACAAAACTGCGATGAGGCGAAATCCCCTGGGAGGTGGTGAAGGGTGGCTGGCCCTGATGGGGCTGGGACAGGTAGGTCACCGCCGCTTGCGGCGGGGGCTAGCCTGCTACTGTACTGCTACCGAATTTTATCTGTTGTAGGCCGTCATTGCCCCCACCACTGCTTCGGCGGTGGACTACGGCTGTTGCTGCGGCGCGCGTCTTTCTCTCCCTCGTTTTTTTTTTCTTCTCTATTTTCTTTTCTGTTGTTGCTGTGGCTGTAGGAAGAAGGAAAAGAAAATGCATGGGCCTGCTACTGGCTCTGTAGCTGAGCCACCTCCGCTGCCTCGTGCAGACAGAAAAAAAAAACTGTTTATTTATAGGAAGGGAAAGGCGTGGTAACTGTCTCACTTGTTTTCTGTGGACACCGCAACCGCGCCGTAAGGGAAGGGAGGAAGGTGGGAGTGAAAGTGGAAAGAGGGAAAGAGGAGCCGTAGTGGAGGGCTACGGAGTAATTTCGACCACCTGGGGATCTTCAACGTGCGCTGACATCGCACAGCACACGGACGCCTCTTCGTCTCGCCTCCATCGAAACGCAGCCGCCGAGGTCGGGTTCGAACCCGGGTACTCCGGCACAGTAGTCGGGCGTCTTACCACTGCACCACCCCGGCGTGGCATGCAGACAGAAGAGAAAATAGAGAAGAAAAGGAAGAGGGAGAGAAAGACGCGCGCCGCAACAACAGCCGTCGTCCACCGCTGAAGTGGTGGCGAGTGCAATGACGGCCTACAACAGATAAAAATTCAGTGGCAGGCAAGCCCCCGCCGCAAGCGGCGGTGACCTACCTGTCCCAGCCCCATCAGGGGAGTACTTCCCTAGCCTGCCTGGGACTGGTCCTACTTCTCTTCTATCCGCACGAGGCAGCGGAGGTGGCTCAGCTACAGAGCCAGTAACAGGCCAGTGCATTTTCTTTTCCTTCTTCCTACAGCCATAACAACAACAAGAACCTGTTGCAAAGTGATCCGAAACCTTCCACTACCGGCACCTTTTTCTCTCTTTTTTCACCGGGGTGAATAAGGGCAAGGCGTGCAGGGGAGAGGAAAGTGTGGGCCTGTAAATGGCGCCACGTATTCTGTTCGATTTTAGATAGGGACTTGTGAGGGGGAGGGAGGGATAATCGGGAGTTGCGGTAGTGGAGGGTGATGTCATGGAAGGTGAGGAGGGAGTCACGCGTGTCCATCCCGGGGTGGAGGGGGCCAGCTCGGTCGGTCATTTCGCGAGCGATAGAATTTGCCGCCTCATTTCCAGGGTGCCCCGCGTGAGCCGGAACCCAAATTAGTTGGATAGATCGGGAAGGGGGGGAGGAGTGCTTAAGGATATTGAGCGCAGAGGAAGAGATTCTACCCTTTGCAAAGTTGCGGACTGCGGTCTTAGAGTCGCTAAATATGAAAAGGGCTGGTGTGCTGGCAATGGCGAGGGCGATGGCTGCTTCCTCTGCGGCAGTGGAAGTGAGAGCATGGATAGTGGCGACGGAGAGGGGGGCTCGTGTATTAGAGACAGTGGCCAGGGCATAGGCGGGATGCGAGAGGTAGGGTGCCGCATCAACATACACGGCGTCAGACCGTGTACCGTACTGGCACCAGAGGGTGGAGGCGCGGGCAGATCGGCGAGCGGCATGATGCTCAGGGTGCATGTTCTTGGGAAGGGGCTTGACAGTGAGCATGGAGAAGAGGGAGCTGGGCAAGGGATGGGTGACAGAGATAGGGGAGACAGGGGTCAAGCGAAGGGAAGTAAGAAGGGCTCTACCAGGGGTGGTGCGAGATAAACGATCGAGTTGTGCCACGCGATGGGCATCCACAAGTTCTGAAAGAGTATTGTGGACGCCCATCGCTAGTAGACGAGAAGTGGGGGTGGAAGTGGGAAGCCCGAGAGCCGACTTATAAGTTTGGCGGATGAGACAGTTGACCTTGTCTTCCTCGGTACGAGACAGAAAGAGGTAGGGGAGGGAGTATACAAGGCGGCTTAGCACAAAGGCCTGAACAAGACGACGGAGGTCGTGCTCGCGCATGCCGTAGTGTCGGTTAGCGACCCGTCGGATCAGCCGTACCGTCTGCTGGACGGTGGTAGTAAGGCGGGAAAGGACAGTAGTGTGTTTGCCATTGGATTGGAGAAAGAGACCGAGAATACGGATGCAAGAGACAGAAGGGATGGGATGTCCGTCGATAGTGACGTTAAGGTTAGGAGATGAGGTTGGAGCTATGCCTCGAGCCAGGAGGAGCAGGACCTCCGACTTGGACGGGGAACAAGCTAGCCCGACCGTGCGAGCATAATCGGCGACCGTTTTAGCGCCTGCCTGGAGAGCTGCTTCCATCTCACCAAGATTGCCGGTAGTCACCCAGAGGGTGATATCATCAGCGTAGAAAGCATGGGAGAGGTTAGGAATGCTAGCTAGAGCACGTGCCATCGGAAAAAGGGTGATGTTGAAGAGAAGGGGAGAGAGAACAGAACCCTGGGGGGTACCTCGATTTCCAAGAGGGAAAGTAGGAGAGGAGAGGGTGCCGAATGAGATCTCAGCCGTGCGATGGGCAAGAAAAGCCTTGATGTAACTATGGATTCGGGAGCCCACGTTAAGGGTAGAAAGGGCGTCTAGGATGGCGGTATGGAAGACATTATCAAATGCTTTTGTCAAGTCCAGTGCCATGATCGCGCGAGTGCGCTTGGCGTGAAGAGGGTGAAGGACCTCTTCGGAGAGCTGGAGCATGACATCCTGTGTAGAGAGGGATGGGCGAAAGCCGAACATCGAATCGGGGAAGAGATGGTTGTCCTCGAGGAAGCTCTGTAAGCGGTCTAGAACGACGTGCTCAAAGAGCTTACCGAGACAAGAGGTGAGGGAAATAGGACGGAGATTTTGAATGTCTATGGGTTTGCCGGGCTTGGGGATGAAGGTCACCTTAGCGTGGGTCCACTCAGAAGGCAGGGTGCCTTCGTGCCAATGTTTGTTAAAGAGGTCCGTAATGGCCTCTAGGGATGATGTGTCCAGGTTACGGAGGGCCTTATTAGAAATTTGGTCTGCTCCTGGTGCGGAAGTGGTGCGGAGCTTATGTAGCGCCGCACAAACCTCCCCCAAAGTGATATCTGCGTCAAGCGCAGAATTAATGGTGCCGAAGTAAGAAGGGAGGGGGGACGGAGGGGAAGTGCAAAGATAGCGATCTCGGAGTGCAAGAAGGAAATCGGAATCGGATAGCGGTGAGGATTGCAGGAGGCGCGTCACATCCCTGCGTTGCGTGGCCTTGACATGCGTCTCGCCCCAATGCACGCTTTGCAGCTCTCCCCGAGCAGACTATGCTCACATTCTTTACTCTTGTCCGGCGCACTTTCCCCCCGTCTCCTGGCAAATAAACAGCCCGCAGCTGTGGGAGGCTGCTTTGGCCAGCTCGGAGCCGCATATTCAACAGCGGCTTACGACCTGGGCAGCGGAAGTCGCCGCCAGGCGTGACCTGGAGGCCACGACCAGCAGCCGGAAGGCCACCCACGGAACGGCGGCAACATAATTTTACTTTTTTTAATTTTTTGGCCTTCAATGAATAAAGTTTGTACCACCACCACCTCTCTTTTTTCACTGCTACCTTCCTCGTTTTCTTTACAGCTCGATTAAGGTGTCCGCGGAGAATTGTGGCATATACTGCGCCTATGGTGGCTACTGCGCCTTTCAAGGCGAAATCCTTTAATGGCTCATGCCGTCGTGGATAAAATGTGTCCTGCTTTTGCTGCGTTCTGACTTGCCGAGGCGGGATGAACTCATAGAGGTCTCGACCAATCACAGAGCACCACCACACTATGCGCGAATGCGTGCCTTATATGGGCATATGCCAATCAATTATCAATTACTAATTAATGAATTATTTACTTATTGATTGCCAATTAAAATAAGAAATAACTAATCAATAAAGAATAATTCTAATTTATATATGTTTTAATTAAATATTGGTAAGCAACGAAATAATCAATTATATACTAATTATATACTATACTAAGAGTCGCGTAGCATAATGCGGCACTCAGACTCGCCTTTCACTATTTTAGTCGCTACAAACCTTCGTGATTTTTTCTTTGCTGTCAACCAATTTGAAACGCCGCTAATGCCTGCTGTACTGCGTCTAATTCTGACGTCATGACCGTCACCAGTCCTGACGTCATGAACGGATATGTGACGTCATTATTACTTCAGGTTATTAGACATGGCCGGATGTGCCGTCACGATGACGTCACACCCGGTCATGACGTCATTGTCATTACCCATGACTACTTAGTCATGACTAATGGCTAATTAGAACTAGTTAGTGACTAGTTATCCGTTAGTTAGCACTGGCTAGTGATTAGTTAGCCATTAGTCATTAGTACTAGTGAAGGTGTGACATAATCATGGTGCTTGGTACAGCTCACACGGTAACTAGAAAGTGTGACACCCTCTGCCGACAGCCAGTGCTGTTGAGAATCTAGAAACAGAGTGATTAAAAACTAGAACACTTGCATATGCCAGAGCCAGCTCCTGCTGGTAACGTTGAGGCATTGAAGGCGTTCGCCTTAAAACCAAACATTTTCGCCTCTTCAATTTCAGACAGCTTTCGATGATTTCCATGTGGCGCAACAATTTATCTACGCTCGCAAAGTGGCCACTGTGCCTAGTCAACTTTTTGATGTGGAGTATAGAACATTATAAAGTGGAGTTTTGCAAAGTGTAAGATCAAAGAGCTCAGATGCGGACGCCAATATCTGGAAATCCAGACCAGCAAAAAGTTAACGGTTAGAACCATATGCGAACTGTTACTAATATCTTTCAGCCAAGTACAAGTGGCCAAACATATTCAAGAGCAGCAAACAGCAAGGAAAAAAGCCTATTTGTTGTTTCAATGCAGGTATACATCTAAATTAAAATAAATAATTGATATTTTTCATCATTCCCCAATATTTCAACAAAAAGAAAAATTTCCTTATATGTTTTTCCAAATTTCTGGAATTTTTACATCCCTATAGTCGCAGGGCGGCTGGTGCAGCCCAACCGGATATGGCGCATTTCGACTCTCGAGCACAGTTATATGAGTGCTGTTAGACTACATTATACTGAAACCACCTATGTAGAGGGGACTTGTCGCTGAACTTTTTGTAGCCTTCATGTAGTTCCCTGGTAGCTCTACTGTCTTTATTTTTATCCTCTTGCGCCTTACGAGCTGTCTCTCTTTCCACTTTCACTCCCACCTTCCTCCCTTCCCTTACGGCGCGGTTGCGGTGTCCACAGAAAACAAGTGAGACAGTTACCGCGCCTTTCCCTTCCTAAAAATAAATCAGTTACTGAATTCTGTAACGAGCAACTAAACTGTAAAGGTTTAGTTCATGTTCCCCGAAAGAACTCCCTGTATGTGGCGTGCTTCATGTTTGACACACAAAAATGGTTAGCCGTTCGCCCCATTTTGTTTTTTTTTTTTGTTTTTTTTTTTTTTTTTTCATTTTAGTTTTCCTGGCATCTAATCTGGCAGATCGCACATGTTTTGCGCGCCAACGAATAGGTGGTCAAAAACGATGTGGAAGATTTCCAGTCTCATTATCCGGAAGAGTTTCAAGAATATAAAGTTAAAAACGATCTCCAAAGAGCGGATGTCGAGCTCGTTCCGCACGTCTGCATCCGCCTCGCTACCGGACGTGCGTCCTTTCCAGGCGAACGATAATTACGCTCTAACTCTCCTCGCCCCCTCCCCTCCCCATATACGCAATATTGTCCTTATAGTTAAAACACATAGGAGCAAGGTTGCGAACTTTTCCCCTCAGGTGTCGAACGAACTTCGAAACTGCTCCGCTTTTCTAATGGTCCAGATAGAATAAGGGTGGATTGTAGTTCTTGCTAGTAATGAAGTGAACTGAATGGCAGTGGAAGTGTAACTGCACCCTTTTCTGCCCGGAATGAAATCGAGCGTTACCTCTTGCTGCACACCTTGAACGACGGTACAGTGTCCACCTTTCTTCCGGTATTTTCACTGACCGGCCATAACTTTCAAAACAAGTTCACGCAATGATTTGCCAAAGCATTACCAGCGCAACACTTAATGCATTTCGCGAAGAAATAAAACAAGTTGACTGGAGGCAAAGTATCGGCTAGTTAACAGATGCAAATGAGGCATATCATATGTTTATTACTATTCTGAGGCGCTTGTATTTTGTCCATTTCCCCGAGAAAAGGCGTAAGCGTAATCATAAAATCCAGAAACCGTGGAATACACCCGGACTCCACTATGAAATCAAAACAAGATAAAAATATACCAAAATATCTTTAAGCACGTGAATTCGCAGATCTTCTTACCTTAAAACAATATCGTAATAAGCTATCTAAATGATTACATTCTGCGAGAGCCGAGTATCACCATGCGTATATAGATGTGAAATCGAGTCGATCTGATCTCGTATTGACTGGTCTAAACTCTCTCTTGAACAGAAGCCATTCACATGTTCACATGACTTGCTAATCAGCCTGCAAGTTAACGGAGAAGACCTCTCTGGCAAGCACCTTACCGATGCATTTAATAATTTATTCGCCAATATCACTACAACCAGTCTCTAATCAGGTGCCTCAGACTATGTTCACACTAGACACAATAGCTCAATTTTTTGGAACTTACACACTAGCAAGAGGTACTGTCCGTCATCATCAATTTAAAAAACAGTGTTACTCGTGACATTAATGGCATCCAGATCCGCCCGGTGAAATATGTTGCCGATATTCTCACACCTGTTCTTGCAACAATTTTCAACATCTCAGATGCATAGAAACGGCTGTCTTCTCAGAAGAAATGCAAATGGCTAGAGTAAATGTTAAATATAAAAAGAAGACCGAAATGACCTAGGAAACTATTGACCTGTTTTAATACTACCTGTCGTTTCGAAAGCATTTGAAAAAAAGTCTCCATTTCCGGATGTTCAGATTTATTCACAAGCATTATTTGCTGACAGAATCTCACTTTGATTTCACAAACACAGATCCATAGAGTTAGCCCGACTTCATCAAAAAGAATACATACTGCAGCAGTTTGAAACTAAACGTATAGTAAATGGCTTGTTTGTTGACTTTTTCAAGGCGTTCGACTTCGTAAATTTTAATATTTTGTTGAACAAACTAAAACGATATGGGATTTACGGGTGATCATCAATGTCATTAAAATCATATTTTTCACACTGGACACAAATAGTTCATAAATTATGTGCGATCAAACGGGAAGGCTTTTCACTGTGGTGTAACTCAGGGCTAGTCTAGTGGAAAATCCCTCTTTATTGTCTGTCCGTTGCAATGAGACTAGTGGAAAATCCCTCTTTATTGTCTGTCCGTTGCAATGCACCCAAAAATAAACCCCTTCCCAACAATGTAAAAAAAAACATGGTCTAAATTGTTTCCAGTTTCTTACAGATTAGACAATGTGTTCCCCACGGTATAAAAAAATATCTTCCCTCCCAAAACTTCTTTACTGATAACGTTCTGGTATGTAATTTAAAGACAAAATTCTTAGCTTCTGGCGGCCCCTGTATTTTCTTAACTCTCTTTAAGACGTCCTTGTTGGACCTCCACTGTACCCGTAAGAAACCGATCGTAATTCTTCTCAGGCTACCGTGAGGATAAATAGTAGCGACGACAAGATGATGCAGTCAATGACAATGATATGATGATATTAGTGATAACAATTACAATGCATTAAGTTCATAATGATGATAATAGTGATAGCAATGATGATGATGATAATGATGCGAATGACAATGACGACGAAGATAGTGAAAACAGTACTATAAGTGGCTTTCGCAATTTCCGCTTTTCAGCAAACCTAAGCGCAGTCCTGCAATCTTTTTTTTTTTTTCCTCTATTAATGACATCATTGTTTGGTTGTCCCGCACTTAGAAAGTGCAGCTGGCTCTTCCTCACAAGGTGACATGATTTGAGCTTATGGGCTCCTAAGGAAGCTACGCTACGTCTCCTCGCCTGCCTTGACATGTCGATGAAACGCCCTAACATACGCCGTAGTGTCGTATTCGATCGTTTACTCTCGGAGAGGGACGCGCGCGTGTGAACGCGCGTATCGCACTGCCTTGTGTATAATCCGTCAGTACGGTCTAGACACACGTTTTATCTTTTTAGGCTCAGCCGTCTTAAGCAGCTAGCATTTATCTTTGCCTAGCATTTGTAGCTTTTGCTTTTGCCAGGGAGTATTTTTTTTTAAGTGCGCACGTTGTGTTTCAAGGTTATCTCACTATATTTTTCTTCCCTGTGAAATTTATATTTTTTAGCAAGTTATCCCGTTCTCTCCCCCCCCCCCCCCCCCTTCCTCGCTCCCATGGTATAATATCGAATACAAGTATCTAAAAACCTTTGTCTCCGATCGTGGTTCCTCCTTGATCTTTTGAGGCATTGAATGACTGTTAATAAATCTTTGTGTGGTCGACGACGTTATCTGAAACCATGCTAAAGTTATACCTTTTTCAGTCCAACCTAGCAATCCTTGATGGCTGGCGTTTATATTCTATACAACATCGATGTCACCAGCAAAGGCCCATAATATTTAGCGCGATACTGCCTTTGCCTTTGGATATCAGGCTCCTCCCAGCTTAATTGCTACGGTTTGTTTAGATTAAACAGCCCTTCTTGTTTCTTTACCGAGAAAGGCTATCAGCCTCACCGGTATTTGCTATCAACCTGTTACTGTATGTATGCAGAAGGACTTCCCCGGTCTAGCTGGTCTATTAAACGTCAAAAATGTACGGGAGGCACTTGCTACTACTTACGCGCTGTGAATATGAAAGCATTAATGTCTCATCCTAAGTTTTGTTGCGAGCAAGTGCGCTGGTCACACAACATGCATATCACCACCATCATCATCAGCAGCAGCCGTACTCACTGCAGGGCGAAGGCGTCTGCCATATCCCTCCTATTAACAAGGAACTACAAACAAAAGCCACGCAACACACGCCTTTATACAGCTTTAAAACTTGCGGAGGCTTACATATACGACATATATATTAACCTCTGCAAGTTCCCAAGCCGTACAAAGCGTGCGTTGCGTGGTTTAGTCGGTTCGATTCTCGCCTATAGATTGAAATGCGTCTTTAAACGAAATCAATTAATATCATTAAGGTACATGACCTGAGACATGTGACGGCCTTTGATTTGCTGTGCATATCATGTTTGATCACTTTCCTTCCACGCGTAACATCACGTACGTGAGTGAGTGAGAAGACTTTATTTACACCGACATGGACATCGGGACAGGGGCTCAGCCAGGGGGAGGATCTCCTTGCCGGCTCTCCTGCGCCGTGGCCGCAGAGAAGGTCTTGGAGTAAGCCTCCTCCGCCAGGCGTAGGACGATATTTTCTTCATCCACATTTGGGCTGCGGATGTAGGACTCCCAGGTAATTTGATCAAGGGGATCAGTTTCTTCAGCTCCCGGAGAATCGGGGCATTGCCAGATTAGGTGATTTTGACTCAGAGGTACGTTGCAGAGATTGCAAGCCTCTGGGTCCCCTGTCAACTCATTATGCAGAGTAACATGAGGAAAGAAACGATTGGCCTGAATTTTTCGCCAGGCCCTGCATTCTGAGGGTATTAGGGACCTATCTGGTGGTGGATAGATGCTTCTGTTTAGTCTGGGAGTCTCAGAGAGCACCTTGTAGGTGATGAGGGGGTCTTTGTCTCCGGGTAGCGGGGTCTCTATAGGCACCGTGCAGAAACCCAGGGGGCAGCACTCGCGGCGAACAGGCAGCGCCATGAGTGAGCGCTGGAACAGTTTGATAGGGAGACGCGCGGCCGCCTGGGCAGGGCGCGCGCTTGAAAAAGGCGGCCTGCGTAGTGAAATGGTGGCAGTTTCAGCCAGCTCGAGCGACGTAGCGAAGCACAAACAATGCGAGAGCCACATGACACAAGACTGCGAGACAGGGACGAGCCCTGGCCGCCCGCTGGGCGCTTATTTCTAGGCTGGAAACACGCGAAACGGAGGACGACAGGAGAAGCGCGCGCAGTTGGAAAAGGCCGAGCAAAAAACGAAGGGTGTAGGGGGATGGGGAGCGTAAAAAACACGGTAAAATGTAGAAAAATACAAAAAACATTTGTAGCGAACGTCCTCCCTCCTCCCAAGTATGGTACAGCCTGGTACAGCTGTGCAAAGGCCAGCTCGAACGCCCCAAGCTGGGGGTGGCTGAGAAAAAAAAGAAAAAAAGCTGCGGGGAATCGAGCAGCCGAGGAGGATGGAACGAGTGTGGGAGGAGAATAGGAATGAATAAAGCTGGAGTCGAAGAAGAGGAAGAAGCCTAAAAAAAAAGCGACAAACCTGAAAACTCAAGAACGCAATTACCAGGGCCTGAAAATGCCACAGGCATTTATATTACGCAGACGGCTTTTGAAGAGCTTTAGCTGTTTTCTGGTGAGGCGGTTGCCACTTTTCTCGACGATAAAGGAAAGGATGGCCGATGGCACGCAGTCGCTGATACAGCGACACAGCTATGAGAATGGAAACTCCCTTACAGCGCGGCACAACGAGCGATCTACAGTTTCTAGTACACATGCATGTCTTCCTCTCTGTCACATGTCAGAATTATAGCATGCATAATTTTCTTTTTCGTTGAAAGAACGTCCTGCCTCATCCAGACTCTACTGCTAGTTTTCTTTTGTTTTTTTAATGATCCTCATTGCCTCTTTAACGGTACTTTCAAGTCCTATGCCACAAAATTAAGTTTTGACAGGGGAAGGTAACAGGTGGCGGCTAGCCGCTCGACAACTTGTTTGGAGCAGGATGGCATGTAATGAATGTAAGGTCTGTTCAGAGCGTCCACGAATAAGTATAAAAAAAAAGTAAATAACATTTATTTTTTTTTTTTGCTTATTCTTTAATATAGTCTCGATTGAGCAGTATGGCATGAGAAAAAGCTCATATCGAGGTTCAACAGCTCAGCACACATCGAAATGTCATTAACACAACTAAATGAATAAAGCGTATGGAATGGCAGACAGGGGCTTTATGAATCACATCTACAGAGGAGGGCGAAGCGGGCAGCGAAGGATGGCGAGGAAAAAAAAAAGAAAAGTAGTAGCATAAACGTGGAAGGAAAGGGTGCGGAAAGAAGAAAAGGAACGAGCTGAGAGGGAGAGGGAGAAAAAAATAATGAAAGTAAACAAGTAAAAAAAAGAAAAAGTTGCCAAGCTAAATTCGCAAGATAAGCGCAAGACATAGTAAATGCGTAACTAAAATTCTCCATTCCCGTTGATTACACAGGGAAATATAGACCACAGGACAGTGTAAATAAAAATTATGCAATGAACAGCTGCATCCACGAGCGCGGCCCACTGGGCCCACACGGCGGTCCCAGTAGCTCTGATGCCTATTGGTTGCCCAATTTTTTTTTATTTTTTTTTTCTGCAGGTTGAGAAAGGATGCTAATCTAGGTGAAGGTAGTGTGTCCTCTTTCGGGAAAAATGCTTCTCGGTAAATCTGGACGCGGCAATACCCGGACATGATTGCCAGCTCACTGCTCGTTGGAAGGCAGCGATCCAAACTTAGCGTCGTTTCGCTTCGTAAAGCTTATTCGGTGACGTGAAAAATATTTTATCAGGCCAGTGAAAATGTGTGCAACAGCAGCAATCCAAGGTCTAGCAATTCATTTGTGACCATAGAATGCCGCGAATCGAAAGAACGAACGACGAATGCGCCCCACGCACAGCAGATCCGCCGCGTCTCCGCTGCACGGCCGGGTGCACGTCTCCCTACCAAACTGTTCTTCCCGCCGCGAGGGGCGGGCGCGTCGCGCCGCGAGTTACTCCTGCACGGTGCCTATGGCCGCTCGGGTGTATACATCTCGAGCGAGGCGATGGGCAGCCTCATTGCCTGGTAGACCCTCGTGAGCTGGAACCCAGATAACTGAAACCTCCCGGTTTAACGGGTGCTTTCTCAGTAGACTGGCCGCCTTCTTGGAAATTAGGCCTTTGCCGAAGTTCCTAACAGCCGCCTTATTATCTGAAAGGATAGTTCTGGCTTTAGTGCCTGTACATGCTAACGCTATCGCAGCCTCTTCAGCTATTAAAGCGTTACGCGTATTAATAGATCCAATTACTTTCTGGGAGTGGTTCCCATCTACCACTGCTATGACCGCGGCACCTTCTAGCTCTTGCTCTGCTCACAAATCTGAATTTTTCTCAATGTGCAGCAAAGCATAACTAACCAGAGAATCCCACCTACTGCACCTACACAAACCAGTGGAGGTATACGTGGGAGGGAGCAAGGTACCGAGAGTCAGCACCATTAGGATCCTGGGGTATTTCCTACAGCAGAATAGGAAAAACACCACCATCCTGAAAACGCTTCAGACGTATGTCGACCAGGTAACGGGGATATTCAGGCGAATCTCTCTCAGGAACAAAAGCCTCAGAGAACACTGCCTAATAAAACTGCTTCGTGCCTTTGTAATCAGCAGGATAGCTTATGCCACCCCCTTTCTCAATCTCACTCCTGGTGAAGTAGAGAAGTTAGAGAAAATGATCAGAACGTCATTCAAAACGGCTTTAGGCATCCCCCCCCAACTCGTCGACAGAGAAGCTTCTAGCTATGGGAATACATAATACCTGGGAAAAGATTGCTAAAGCGGTCAGGGAGGCCCAGATTTGGCGGCTCAACTCCACTGTAGTGAGCCGAAAAATACTGCAAGAACTACAGCTTCAGTCAGGTGAACCACCCTATGTCGCTGAACTCCTGGAGCTTGAGACGCGGAAACTATTCAAAATTGCACCAATTCCTAAAAATATGCGCCCGATTCATGACAAGGAACGAAGACAGCATAGAGCAAAATTTATTCAAAGCAAACTAATAAACGACCCTCCTGAGGAATCAGCCTATTGCGATCACGTACGTATAATGAAAACTTGTGGCAAGTTTGAAATCCCCGCCGTGCTAATCATGTGTCTGTGATGTCACCGAGTTTCTGGACGACGTCGGGTTTTGCTTCCGATGATGAGACATATTATGATTTCGCATTAAAACTGCTTTTCGCTCACTTCCTGCATCAAGTCGCTTACGGCTGATGCAGATCGTGACGCTCATCACGAATAAAGCCCGCAGTCGATTCATTCTCCATTGAGTTAACCTCTTTTCATCCTGTACAGAATCGTCCACGTTTAATTTGAACACGCTCGCTGTGTTTCAGTACGCCATTGCACACGACGCGAACGCATGTCGAAGCCAAGTGACGCAAGCATAAAGTTGCCTGAGAGCGGTGCTTCGCATGGTTTAGTTTCCTTGCGCGGTCGGCTCGGACGCTTTGAAGATTTGTTTTCTTTAGCAAAAAATAAATAAATAAAAGGCGCCTACGCAAGGGAGAACCACACAAGAAAAGGGCTGGACTAATAATGTCCAAGATTTGTTCTGTGTGATTCTCTCTTGTGCATGCAAATTTTTGTGGCTGGCAAAAAAAAACAAAAAAAAAACAAAAAAAAAAACAAGAAAACATTCAATATATATGCCATATCAAAAGGTCGACCATTCAGCCTCCTTATTTGAAGACAACGACCGTCTTAAATCTGAGTGGGTGACTTCCGAATTTCTTCCCAGTGCTGCCAAAACTTGAGAGACGACGGACTTCTAATGTTTGCTTCAAAATTTTGCCATCACCGATACCCTTAAACATTAGTCTTTAAAGCTATGATAATTCTTTGGGTATATTTTTGTTGTTGTTTTCCGCATTTCTTCTTCATTCCAGACAGAGGTCTGCTTCCTTGATTCGCCTTTACGTCTGCCCCGAAGGCTGTTAGGCGACTTGATGACGGCGTCACATTCAACATCCGCGCCTTATCGAAATTTTGGGTTCCTTTTGCGTATCGGGGCTGGGGTGAAAGCGCAGCCTAGCGACGCTTGCAGAAACTACACCAATTAAAATTTTCCGCTGGGGCGCGCGCGCCGAATGGGACGCCAGGACAAACCCTTCCGCATGCGCGATCTAGGCGGCCGTGCCAACACCGCGCGAGCGTCCAGCAAAACCACCGCAGCTGTCAATTGCAACGAAAGGCCGCTATATAACAAAGAAAGAAAACAGCCGACGACACACAAACACCCCAGACGCGTCAGACAGAGACCGGCTTTTCCGGCGGCGATCATCCTGGCAACTGCGCCACCGGAGGGGGGAGAAAGGGCTTGTGTATATAAAAACCTGGCGGCAGCTAGGGCGGCGCCGACATTGATTGCGTGTTCGCCCTGGTTGAGAGGAAATTTCGTGGCGCATACACACAGAGACAGACGCCCAGTCCCGTGTCGTTCGCTGCAGCCGCGACAATGATGTTCGTCCAGCTGTTCGCAGCGTTGCTTCTCGTGACCTTATGCAGCCACAACGCCAAATCGCAGGATGCCAGCGCCATAAACACAACGGTCGTGCCTGTCACGCCGGCAACGACTGGAAACCTGACAACGAGTAACCAGACAGTGGAAAACCAGGCAGTGGAAAACCAATCGATGGCGGACTCAGGACAATCTGTGTGGATTAAAGAGGAGCTGGTCGTCGACCTCTCGTTGCCTGGAGTGCCAAATGCAACGCTGGAAGTTACCTACCCGGGTGACCTAAAGGTGACGCTGGGTAACACGTTGACGCCTCTGCAAGCCAGCAGTGCCCCTACGGTGAGCCTGAATGCTTCGGTGGACTGCGAAGGCTCGTACGCGCTACTTATGGTGGACCCTGACGCGGGCAGTCGCAAGAATCCAGTTTTTCGCAGCGTCATGCATTGGATGGTGCTCAACGTCAACAGCACGGAGAAGCTCCATGAAGGGGACGCTGCGGTGCCTTACAAAGGCCCTGCTCCACCCCAAGGGTCCGGACTGCACCGATACGTGTTCCTGGTATACTGTCAGCGCGGAAAGCACCTGGAAGCCGCAGACCTGGGACCAAAGGAGAGGAAGAACTTCAATTTGGCGGAATTCGTCAACAAAACGAGCCTGGGCTCTCCGTTAGCCGGAAACTTCTTCGTCGCTGAGAACCCCGCAGCAGTTTAGCCACTGTAGTTTTGGCTTTGCACTTCGCAGCTTTGCTTCAGGAGAATGACAAGGGATGGATTATGACGGATTAGACCACTATATCCTCGAAAGCCAGTACAGAAGCTCCGTCCCCGAAGTTCTTCAAGACACCATTAGCTCTAGGGCCGCTCTTACCCACTGCGATACGCCCATCGTTATGAGTGACGTGTGCATCATAATCAACGTTCGTCAAGATTGCCTGGGTCACGCCGCTTGTTTGAGCAGTACTGCTCCCGTTGTCAAATTCGTGTCGTTTGAGGCTATCAGATGTGCGCAGCAGGCAATGAATCAATAAAATGTTGCGATTGATTTGTGTTGTGAAAGTTTCGTGCATATACGCGGCAGCATGAGCTTCTGTTCGCTGTCACTTGTGCTTAGATTTGCTCTCCGAAGGAACTGGTTAAAACAAAGAAGATACCTAACTAAATTACGGCTGGTATGCGTGAGCCGCTAGCGGAAACAGAGAACAAAATAAGGTCGTCTTTTTACTTGAACCTTTTTTATTATCCCTTTTTCTAGGATGCGAGCTTATCGGCGTTAACTCACGCGCTGCCTTATCTAGTAGGCATGCGCAGTACCCGGGTCTTCAATGAAGATGAAAATGTCTGCCTAAGTAGTGGAATAAATTCAACAGATCGGTTGCGCATATATACAGCGCGCCTCAAATTGTTTCCGTAAACTTGTGACTCCTGCTTTTCCATTAGGAATCTTGGTGCAGTAATGCATTGGATCAGAAATCAGTTGCGGCATTACAGATCATTAATTCCCCGCCCACCGATATGGATGAAAGTGGCGCTGGTGAACACCGTCAAGGTAAGGTGGCACGTCGCATGAATACAATCGAAAGTAGACGGGCAGGTATCCGCCGCCATCGCTTAGCTGGAATTGCATCGTACGTGACATGCAGAGGTCTTTGGTTCAGATCCGATAAGCGACTGGTTGTGGTCAGTTATACTTTCGAATGGACTACTATATCTAAAGTAGAAAATGATTTCACCGCTAATTTCTTATTCTTCGATGGTGCAAATTTAGAAATCCATTCCCGTGTGCTCTCTGATTTAAATGATTACAGGCTAATTTCTTCCGATAATCGTTGTAAACGAACCCTGAGATCCCTACCGTTGTCTAACGTAATTCAAGGCCAATAAAAGTTATTTGTTTTCCAAATGCGACACCTTTTACGAACAATGTTACGTAATATTTTTATAAGAGAAGAGAGGCTACATAGTTCAACGGAACAAAATCGACTGCAACTTTTTAAGCCCCGCTGGGGTGGCGCAGTGGTTACGGCGCTCGGCTACTGTTCCAAAGGACGCGGGATCGAATCCCGGCCTCGGCGGCCGCTTTTCAATGGAGGTGAAAAGCAAGGTGCCCGTGTGCTGTGCGATGTCAGTGCACGTTAAAGAACCCCAGGTGGTCGAAATTTCCGGAGTCCTCCACTACGGCGTCTCTCATAGCCTTAGTCGCTTTGGGACGTTAAACCTCACAAAACTAAACTAAACGACTGTAACTTTGAAGGCCACACATAATAAATGTGAAAGCCTGTTGTGCGAGGCCGTGAACTATGGACTATCCGTGCCAAGACAAACAGGCGACGAGTCGAGAAGGAGATAAGAGTTGATCAAAATCAGCGCGCTTATGACCGTTCATCTCCGACAAACCCTATGCAACCAACAACCTCTATTATGCAGCGGTATCAAGCAACGCTCCCCGCACCGGTTGGCACCGAAATGCTGTAGCAGCGCGACGCCACATGCCCCGCCGGGGTGGTGCAGTGGTAAGACGCCCGACTACTGTGCCGGAGTTCCTGGGTTCGAACCCGACCACGGCGGCTGCGTTTCGATGGAGGCGAAACGAAGAGGCGTCGTGTGCTGTGCGATGTCAGCGCACGTTAAAGATCCCCAGGTGGTCGAAATTACTCCGTAGCCCTCCACTACGGCTCCTCTTTCTCTCTTTCCACTTTCATTCCCACCTTCCTCCCTTCCCTTACGGCGCGGTTCGGGTGTCCACAGAGCAAGTGTGACAGTTACTGCGCCTTTCCCTTCCTGTGAACCAATTTAATTAACGCCACATCTTCCCCGTCCTTGTAGATTGCAATCTCGGTCGGAAATGCGAGAAACACAGCCAGAGAACTGGGCGGGGAACGCAGCGTCCAGGTAACGTCGCAGAAGTAAGTGCCCTGTTGCTCCGGGCGGCACTATAGATTTGGAACGCATTTACGTTTCGTGTTCCTCGCCCTCGACATCGTGTTTTTCCGTTCGCGATCAATCAGTCCAAGGCGACTGGTTGTATAATACGAGTGCCTGATGCGAGAAAATTGAAAGTTAGAGCGTGTTGCCTTCGAATGCGTTATAGCTGCTTTGTAATATTTTTTTTTTTTCTGCACATAAGGAACTGACAACTATTTACAAAGCTGCCGTGCATCTTCTCTTGGACAGCATAAGTTTACGGGAAGCGGAGGTGCAAGTGAAAACAAATTTCGGCTCAGTCATGAAAGCCAGACGCCTGGAATGCCTTAAAATATGAGGGTTCTTCCATGCTTCATCAGCTGGTAAGAATACCAGACGAGAGGACTGGTATGGGAAAGGACGCATTCCGTAACCTTTTGCTTCTGATAGCACATCTGTGCGCGAGCAATCTTGTTCGGGCACTTTGAATACATACCTCTATTAGTATTTATTTCACATTCGCTTATAGCCCACGCAGAGTGAATTAGAGAGGGGGTAGTCAGTAAGAGGCCTCAAAGTTAGTTCCTCTAGGCTGTGGACGCTGTCAGCACGTTAATGAAAAGTTTTCCGAGATCATTGCAGAATCTGCGCTTGAGAAATGCGTAAGCCTGAGAGCTGCTGTGGTTGTCCGCGAGATGTGTCAGCGGAATTCCGCGAGCGACAGATGCTGCGCCTTTCCTTTTCTGTAAATCAAATCTGGAACGCCGGTGAATTTTGATGCGTTCAACGGAACGCTGTTGCGTTCGACAATGGGCGCACGATTTAACATGTGCAGCAGAAGCGCTCAGGCCTTCGAATTTCTGCACTGCGGATTCTGTAGTTCTCTCGGAATTTTTCAGACTACAGTTGGTTGGTTACTTCTCTTTAAGCACTTTCTAACCAACCCCCCCCCCCCCCCTCCTTGTGCACGCAAATCACGCCCTTTTCCACTCGCTCACGTTCAAACATTTCAAGGTTCGCGCCATTGGAAGTTAGGCCCGCGTCACCAGAAGTCTAATACCACGTGACCCCCCCCCCCCCCCTTTAGACGTTGACATTACGCCTCCCAGGTATTTTAACGGCTGCTTTACTTAATTGGCTCTAATTATTTAGCAATTAACTCACATCAACCATTTTGTCACTTGCACACCTCTCCTTGACGCTCTATCCGATGGCACCATTCTTTTTCCGATATGCCAACTAGTTCGTCTTTTACAGCTCCAAGAAGGGCATACTCATGCGAAACTCGCCTACATAGCCATACAATGCTTACGCACTAATAAGATTAACAGCCCCCACCCCTTCCTTTAATATATGGTCCATATGTAGCCCAAGACCTCTACATTAAACGGGCTAAGCAAGAGCGAGACATGTCAGGCTGCACTCAAAAATATTTCTGGCTTCTCTACTCACCCAAGCCACGTATGACAAGAAAACTAAAAAAGGTAAAATGCGGTCAATTATGCAATTACATACTTTATCCCCCTTAAGGAAAAGGAAGGAAACATACCCTGTTTCACGGCCGGTCACGCTCTCCCTCGAGACCGGCCGTGCCTGTTTGCACACTTGATATTGGAGCATTTTAGCCGCATCCATTTCGCATCTCCGTATTTGAAGGTAGCGCGCGCGTAAGCGTTACCTTTTCCACTTCCATGTTGGTCAGTATACAGATTAAGAGGCGATCAGCAAGAAATCATGTCTTTAAACACTGGGAGGCGTTATCTGGAACTTGTAACAGCTGTACTGTGATAGTCAGCACTTCAGCCATCGACATGCATCAGTGCGTTGTGCGACGAAGACAAAGAACAAGTACGCTGGGCTCGCCGTTGCAAGGTCCTCTCCTCACAGCTCTCCATCTGAGCGTCAATAAACGCCCTATTACAATTGGCGGAGGTGCCGGAAACGATCCCATCCAAACTGGAACTGCGAAGCCGTACACTGCCCTCTACGACCGCCATGCAAGACGAGTCCACTTCGACGCTGCCGGCCGTTCCACCCACAATCATGTGTTCTGGCGTCGTGCGCCAGCGTGACCCTTGCCTCTTCAGTGGCACGGCCGATCAAGATGTCGACGACTGGCTGTCATCGTATGAAAGAGTAAGCAGCTACAACAAGTGGGATGACTCATACAAGCTCAGTAACGTCATATTCTATCTGACGGACGTGGCGAACCTCTGGTTTCGCAACCATGAGGCTGACCTGTCATCTTGGTCGGAATTTAAAAAGAATTTCGCGGAAGTGTTCGGCCGCCCGGCAGTGCGTAAGCTTCGTGCCGAACAACGTTTACACGATCGTGTTCAGCGCGCTGATGATACCTTTACCAGCTACATAGAAGACATCGTTGATCTCTGCAAACGAGTTGACCCGGCCATGCCGGAAGCGAACAAAATCCGCTACATCCTCGAGGGCATTACTGAGGACGCCTTCCAGATGCTGGTAGCGAAATATCCCACCAGCGTTAGTGAAATCGTGAAGCTTTGCCAGAGCTACGACGAGCTCCGCAAGCGGAGCGCTTCTAGGCAGGCGCCGCTCCAGTGTGTGCGACGAAAGCGTATCCGCATTAGCCCTGGGTGGTTCGCCAACTTCTGAAGGGAGCCCGCTGAATCAACAGATCAAAGATTTTATTCGTGAAGAGGTCGCACGTCAACTCTCACTCCTTCCCCATTTTCAAGACTCGGGCCGCCTCGTTCCTGAACTGGTCCCATCTTTGGCCCCTACTATACGCCGTGTCGTGCAAGAACACGTCGCTGATGTCTTGCCGACGAACCCCGTGCTGCCGCCTGTGACGGCACCTCACGTATGCCCAAGTAACGGCTAGGCCACCACCTTCGCCCACGTCTGGCTCCTATGTGCAGGTCCCTGCTGTTACGACCAAGCATCCGCAATTGCGCACTCTATTGTTCGCCTGTGGGCATGGATAAGTTTTGTGAATATGTGGTGATGGTCCAATGGCTCTAAGTGAGCCTGTTTCCAGGAATCCTGTTTTGTAAGCATGTTTTGCTTTGTGGACAACCTGCAAATGCCAAATTGACCCTGTCAAGAGAACGTCTGGAAAAACACAAAGAAACGTCCCCCTGAGGGAAATAGCAGGAAGTGCTTTCTTTCTTTTGTTCACCCTTCCAGTCGAGAAGTGCTATCCTCCAGTGATGAATGCCTCCTATCCAAAGGAGACGACAGAGTGACATGTCCGCTGACGTGCAGGACAAGAAAGGAGCATGACTCATACGGCCATTAAGTGATTTCCCGGGAATGCAGGAAAGATTTGCAATTGTCGAAAAGGGACCATGTTGGGAGCCCTATGCGGCGCCACGTGCACTCGGGTTTCTGAGAAGTAAAACCCCTTGTCAGAACCAGCCTGTGGTTTCTTTGCTGAAGAATAGAAATGTACCTCCTCTCCTCGCCGTTTCCAAGCTTTTCCCGCCAACAAGTGATCACGCCCAACGAATGAATGCCGGACCAGTCAGTGCTTCAGATCATCAGTGCAGTGATGTGTTCGATTGGATGCCGATACCTGAGGGGCGTACCCTGGATTTGGTTGGTCAGCATCTTCAGAGAGGGGCTGGACATAGGGGGTTTTTAAGGACGCTGCAGAGCACGAAATGTCGCTCTGGGCCCTGGGTAAACGGCTCATCCAGTCGCTTCTCGCTATGAACTCTTAACGCTTGTCATTTTGCTGATGTACCCTTCTTTTTCATGTAAATATTCTTGTAAATACGTTTTCTCAAAGTGCCAGTAAACCTGCTTGTACATATTTTACCAACTTCGAAGATTCAGTCCTTCTTCAACCCCGAGTCTCTGCACGCTACCAAGTGAAGGCCGGGTCGACATAGCCCCAGCGTCACGACAACTGGTGGCAGCGGTGGGATCTGAATCTACAAGCCCCAACATCTGATGACTGGAGGTGGGATCTGGATCTACAAGCTACAACATCTGGTGATTCGAGGTGGA
The DNA here is from genome assembly GCF_055883805.1 of Amblyomma maculatum. NCBI lineage: Eukaryota > Metazoa > Arthropoda > Arachnida > Ixodida > Ixodidae > Amblyomma > Amblyomma maculatum. Next base: position 154,157,014 of record NC_139346.1, read on the forward strand.
TCAGAATCTACAAGCCACATCTTGTGATCGGAGGTGGCATCTCAAGCAAAAAGCAGGCGCAACAATCGGCCAACAAGAGAGCAGCTCGGAACATCGATCGCATGTGTGGGTGAGTGCTTGGCTTTCTTCTGATGTGGACCAGGTTCTAGAACAGGGTTAGATTTTGGAACTGGTAAAAAGTGTTGAAACGCCTTTAGGTTTGGTAGTTTGCACTGTTGTTTTGGAAGTAGCCGACACTCGGAGCGATCATGGACCTACAAAAGCTGCAGAAACCGGAACTGTTGCAATTGTGTGAGGAATTGGGAATTGATACAAGTGGTTTGGCACGAAAACCTTTGATTATAAAGGCAATCACAGATTTGGGAACCGATGATGAGGAGCTCAGTGAAGCATGGAACCTCATCGGTCAAAAAAAGGAGCAGCTCAGACAGCAGAAAGAGCGGGAAAAAGAGGAAAAGGAGCGGGAAAAAGAGGAAAAGGAGCGCGAACGTGAGAGGGAAAGAGAGGAAAAGAAGCTAGACATTGAGCTCCGGAAATTAGAACTAGAGTTGAGCAAGAGGTCGGGCGATTGTCCCCAGCTAGCGGTACCTCGTCTCAACAAGGAGGCAGATTTCAAGATGTCAAAGTACATGCAGCCATATGTGATATCAGGGGATATCGGTCTGTATCTGGCTAACTTTGAGCGAACCTGCGAAAAGCTGTCCTTCCAGCGAGACACGTGGTCTCAGAGATTATTGACGGTTCTGCCCTGCGAGGCAGCGGAGGTTGTCGCGCGGCTAAGCAAGGAGGACGCGGACAACTACGAGAAGGTCAAAGCTTGCCTTCTGAGAAAGTATAGGCTTAGCGCCGAGGCGTTCAGACAACGTTTTCGGAACGCTACTAAGTCCAGGGACGAGAGTTACCCTGAATTCCTGTACAATTTAAGAGTTAATTTGGGCGAGTGGCTAAAGAGCACTGATTCCTACAGTGATAGGGACGCTGTAGTCGAGCGAATTCTTTTGGAGCAGTTTTATAACTGCCTCCCAGAAAAAGAAAGAAATTGGTTACAGGACCGAGGCGAAATTAAGTCGGCAACTGAAGCTGCCGAACTTATTGAGGAGTATGTTTCGCGCCGACAATTCAGCAACCCAGCAGTGGATAGGCCCCGCAATCCCAAGTTCAGTGTGAATAACCGTCAGGAAAAGCACTTTGCTAGAGTTGGAAACGAAGAAATGAAGGTTTCTTCAGGCAAACTCCCTAGAAAGGACGGCAGTGAGAAAAGGGGGGAAGTGACCAACGCGCAGAACACAAAGAATAAGCTTGAGGCTAGGAAGCCGCTCACATGCTTTAGGTGTAATGAGCAGGGTCACATTGCCGTCAACTGCCGGAAAGAAAAGATTGCTTTCTCGTATGTCAGTGACTGCGATGAAAATATGCAGCTTTTAGAACCCTACCTGCATGACCTAGTAGTCAACGGGAAGCCTTGCAAGGTACTGCGCGATTCGGCCGCAACGATGGATGTTGTCCATCCGGCGTATGTGTCGCCTTCCGACTATACAGGACAGTGTGCGTGGATCCGCCAGGTAGTGGAGGAACAGAGTGTGTGCTTGCCGATCGCGAACGTGGTCATCGAGGGCCCTTTCGGCGAATTAACAACCGAGGCTGCCGTTTCAGGAAAGCTTCCTAAGTGCTATCCGTATTTGTTCTCCAACAAATCGGACATGCTGCTGCGAAAGAGGGGCATCCTTTTCGGAGACAGAGTTGTGCAAGCCTTAACACGTTCAAAGGCGCGAGAACTAGCTACACTGCTCATTCCAGAAAAATCCACAGCGGAGGAAACGGCAGTTAAAACAGTGGTAAATGCGGAAGATAGCAGGTCAGAAAACTTTGAGAGCGAGGCATCTCAGATATGTCAACTTGAAAGTGAGCTTGATGAGACGCGGAATGAGGACGTTCTTGAGAGTAACCTCTTGCCGCCAGTGTCTAGTAATCTCACGAGACTTTTAAGTGGAACCCGAGAGGACTTAGCTATAGAACAAGCCAATGATCCCAAGATACAGGAGATAAGGGAGCGCCACCGCGCCACTAAGACAGCAAACAATATTTCTTTCGAGATGAGAAAGGGAGTGCTGTATCGCTTATTCAAGGATAAGCGCGGAGTAGAGCGGGACCAATTAGTCATTCCCCAAAAGTACCGCGGAGACTTACTGCGACTTTCCCATGGCAGCTCGTGGTCATGTCACCTTGGAATAAAGAAAACAAAGCAGAGGCTGTTGCAAGAATACTATTGGCCTGGATGTTTTAAGGACACGGAAAATTTTGTACGGTCATGCGACACGTGCCAGCGGGTTGGAAAGGCGCAAGATAAGTGGAAAGCTCCGATGGTGTTAGTACCAATCATTACCGAGCCGTTTCACCGGTTAGTAATAGATGTAGTTGGGCCACTTCCTGTGACAGAGTCAGGGTACCGTTATATCCTCACTATGTTATGCCCAGCCACAAAGTTTCCAGAGGCTGTTCCGCTGCGCGAGGTGACGTCCGAGAGTGTAGTGGATTCGCTGCTGTCAGTGTTTGCACGAGTTGGATTCCCTTCCGAGGTCCAAAGTGATCAGGGTAGCGTTTTCACGAGTGTCCTCACCACCTCATTTCTCGAGCGATGCGGCATTAAGGTAGTGCATAGCTCGATCCATCATCCGCAGAGCAACAGCGTAGAAAGATGGCACTCTGTTCTCAAACGAGTCCTGAGGGGACTGTGCTATGAAAACAAGCGCGAATGGGATACCTGCCTGCCTGCAGCGCTTTTCGCTTTGCGGTCAGTGCCGCACGAATCCACTGGATTTAGCCCAGCCGAGTTGGTGTACGGAAGGTCACTGCGCTCACCTTTGCGAATGGTGCGCGAAGCCTGGGAGGGGCGCGGAGAAGACCCAACAGTAGTAGAATTCATTCTGAACCTCTTGAATCGCTTACATAACACTAAGGAACTCGTTGAGGCCAGCATGAAGTCAGCCCAGGCTCGTTCCAAGGTGTACTATGATAAGACAGCCCGTCAAAGGACGTTTTGTATCGGGGACCAGGTGATGTTGCTGAGAAGTTCAAGGCAGAATAAGCTCGAAGTACAGTGGGAAGGACCGGCTGAAGTCGTTGCAAAGCTTTCTAACACTAACTACGCAGTGAAAATTCCCGGTAGGCGTAAAGAAGTGCGCATTTATCATTGCAATCTTATGAAGCCTTATGTGCAGAGGGAAGCCGTGGTAAATCTAACGTTAAACCTTCCCGAGGAGATGGGGGACAACTTGATTTGCCTCAGCGGAAAAGGAAGCAACGCTCAGGAGCTTCTCAAAAAGACGGAGCAGAGAGGAGAACTAAAGAAATCCCAGCTGTCCGATCTGGGCGAGATAATAACAGAGTTTGAGGCCTGCTTCGTGGACAGGCCAGGCAGAACTGATTTGACTGAGCACGATATTGAGCTGACTTCAGACGTGCCAGTGCGATCAAGGTGCTACCGATTTTCTCCAAGGCAAAGAGAAATTCTGGATATGGAAGTAACTCGCATGCTGGAATTGGGAGTAATAAAACCCTCGGAAAGCGATTATGCTTCGCCTATGATCTTAGTAGAAGCTCCAGGTAAAGACCCTAGGCCTGTGGTAGACTACCGAAAGCTAAATTCTCTCACCAGGGATCAAGTGTATCCTATTCCGAATATTGAGGAGAGAGTAGAACAGGTCAGTAGAGCGGCATATGTGACTACGCTGGACCTTACTCGAGGATACTGGCAAGTACCGCTCACTGAACGCGCCAGCAGATACGCGGCTTTCGTCACTCCGACGGGCAGCTACCAGCCAACAATGATGAGTTTCGGGCTCAAAAATGCTCCATTTTGTTTTTCCCGACTCATGGATAGGGTTTTAAATGGGTGTGAAACATTCGCGGTGCCTTATTTAGATGACATTGCGGTTTTTTCCGACTCATGGGCGGACCATATGGTACATCTAAGAGCTGTACTGAGCCTTTTGCGTCAAGCTGGACTAACCGTAAAGGCCGAGAAATGTTGCCTGGCAAGGGCGACCGTGGACTACTTGGGTCACAATGTAGGTCAAGGTTTCAGGAAACCCAGCGAGATTAAGATTTCTGCGGTAGCAGACTATCCGCGGCCGAGCACGAAGACGGAAATTCGAGCATTCCTAGGTCTGACTGGGTACTACAATCACTACATCCCTAACTATTCAGCTTTGGCTAGCCCTCTGACCGACGCTCTCCGCAAGACAGAACCGACAAATGTAGTCTGGGACGAACAAAAGGAAGCCTCCTTCGTAAACCTGAAGGCTGTGCTGATTAGCCGTCCGGTATTGCGAGCTCCAGACTATGGCCGAGAATTCACGGTCCAGTGTGATGCCAGTGATCGAGGGTTAGGTGCTGTTCTCTGCCAGAGAGATGACGACGGTAATGAGCACCCCGTGCTCTACTTGAGCAGAAAACTGAGTTCTAGAGAGAGGGCTTATTGCGCGTCAGAGAAAGAATGCGCTTGCATTGTATGGGCCATTCAAAAATTGCAGTGCTATCTTGGAGGGGCCAAATTCACCGTAGAGACGGACCATTGTCCCCTGGCTTGGCTGCAAACTGCGACATCGAAGAACAGTCGCCTTCTTAGGTGGAGCTTGATTTTACAGCAGTACAATTTTGAAATAAGATACAAAAAGGGGAAGTTAAATGGGAATGCGGACGCGCTTAGCCGCTCTTTCTAAGCGGTCCGAGATGTTCCTCACCATGTATCCAAATTGATAATCAGGTTTTTTTTTTTTCGTGCGCTTGTATATGTGTGACTATGTAAAGCAGCACTTTTGGTTTTCTAGGAATACGTGGGTCCTGAACGTCTTGAGAGTGGGCTTTTCTCGAACAACAATGGCAGTTTTCTTTTGACCTGGTCTCTTCAGACGGGAGCCGAGTGCTTGCTTCGACATGTGGTTGAGTTTCAGACAGCTCGAGCAATTTGGCCTACAACAATCAAGACAACGCGACAAGCAACAGCAAGCTTCAAGCGTTCACGTGCAGGCCATTAAGTCGTCTCTTCATGCAGCAGCTGGGACTGCTGCCCTCCGAGACTCTTCTGGCGGGGGAGGAGGCTGTTACGACCAAGCATCCGCAATTGCGCACTCTATTGTTCGCCTGTGGGCATGGATAAGTTTTGTGAATATGTGGTGATGGTCCAATGGCTCTAAGTGAGCCTGTTTCCAGGAATCCTGTTTTGTAAGCATGTTTTGCTTTGTGGACAACCTGCAAATGCCAAATTGACCCTGTCAAGAGAACGTCTGGAAAAACACAAAGAAACGTCCCCCTGAGGGAAATAGCAGGAAGTGCTTTCTTTCTTTTGTTCACCCTTCCAGTCGAGAAGTGCTATCCTCCAGTGATGAATGCCTCCTATCCAAAGGAGACGACAGAGTGACATGTCCGCTGACGTGCAGGACAAGAAAGGAGCATGACTCATACGGCCATTAAGTGATTTCCCGGGAATGCAGGAAAGATTTGCAATTGTCGAAAAGGGACCATGTTGGGAGCCCTATGCGGCGCCACGTGCACTCGGGTTTCTGAGAAGTAAAACCCCTTGTCAGAACCAGCCTGTGGTTTCTTTGCTGAAGAATAGAAATGTACCTCCTCTCCTCGCCGTTTCCAAGCTTTTCCCGCCAACAAGTGATCACGCCCAACGAATGAATGCCGGACCAGTCAGTGCTTCAGATCATCAGTGCAGTGATGTGTTCGATTGGATGCCGATACCTGAGGGGCGTACCCTGGATTTGGTTGGTCAGCATCTTCAGAGAGGGGCTGGACATAGGGGGTTTTTAAGGACGCTGCAGAGCACGAAATGTCGCTCTGGGCCCTGGGTAAACGGCTCATCCAGTCGCTTCTCGCTATGAACTCTTAACGCTTGTCATTTTGCTGATGTACCCTTCTTTTTCATGTAAATATTCTTGTAAATACGTTTTCTCAAAGTGCCAGTAAACCTGCTTGTACATATTTTACCAACTTCGAAGATTCAGTCCTTCTTCAACCCCGAGTCTCTGCACGCTACCAAGTGAAGGCCGGGTCGACATAGCCCCAGCGTCACGACACTGCCTACCGTTCACCGCCGCATGCTGAGCCTTCGTTCCAAGCCCCACCCTCAAGGTTCCGCCCACATCCTATGAAACCTTGGCGTACTACGGACGACCTTCCAATTTGCTATGCCTGCGGTCGGCCGGGCCATGTTGCACGCCTTTGTCGCCAGCGCCTCCAACCTTCACAGCCTGACATTCGACTTTACCCGTACGATACCGACTCACGCTCGCAAATAATTCCGCCCGGTTCTCAATTTGTCTCACAAGATCGCCAAACCTATGCCACTCGTCGATCACATTCTCCTCGGCGCCGATCGCTTTCTCCAGTCCTGCGACGTCCTACCAGCACCGTTGAGGGAAACTAACAGTCGCAGTTCCGAGGGCAAGAACTGCGCTTGATTCGAATTCCTCAAGTCCTCCGTGTCGTCCCGCTAATGTTATCAAAGTTTCTGTAGAAGGCGCCACAGTTCTCGCTCTCGTCGATACCGGTGCAGCCGTCTCCGTCATCAGTGAAGCGCTCTGCCGTCGAATTCGCAAAGTGACCACTCCGATTTCCGACTTTTCGCTCCGCACCGCCTCATCACAGCACATTCACCCCTCCGCATCTTGCACAGCCCGTGTGCTCATTCAAGACGTCTTGTACCCCATCGAGTTTATTGTTCTGCCGAACTGCTCGCATGATATCATCCTCGGATACGATTTTCTATCGACTCATCAGGCCGTTATTGACTGTGCTCGCGCGCAAATTGCCTTCGCCCCCCTCTGTGATGCCCCCTTCAGTGATACCCCTCTGCGCACTGCAAAACTTCTCGTCGCCCATGACACCGACATTCCTCCGTTTTCTGCTGCCCTCGTACCACTGTCTTGTGAGTGTGTAACTCCTTTGACTGCGACTTTTACACCTTCCGAAGCCGCCTCTCGTCATCCCTGCCTCCTTTTTCCGTTCGCAGTTCTCGAAATCCAAGACGGCAAGAGTGCACTTTACGCCTCGAACCCATTTTCGTGCCCAGCAGTCCTGCTCCGTGGCGAATGCATTGGACGTCTTGAAGAGCTTGATCCCGGTCATATCACCACTCTTGCTGACTCAACCCCCTCCTTCGACGTTAGTCTGTGCTCTTGCGATGTTACGACCGCTTCGACACCCTCCGACGTTTTCCAACATGCTATTGATGCTGATCTTCCACTTGCGCAACGTGATCAACTTGTCGCCCTCTTGCAGAACTTCGCTTCTTCATTCGACCTTCCTCAAACTGACTTGGGCCGCACGTCTGTCGTAGAGCACACCATCGACACCGGTAAAACCGCACCTTTGCGCCAGCACCCCTATCGCGTGTCGGCTGCCAAGTAATTGCTGATCATGTGGAGGACATGCTCCGTCGTGGTGTCATTCGGCCATCCCACAGTCCCTGGTCGTCTCAAGTTGTGTTGGTACCTAAGAAAGATGGCTCCTTCCCGTTTTTATGTCGACTACCGCCGGCTCAACAAGATCACGCGCAAGGACGTCTATCCTCTGCCACGCATCGATGACGCACTGGACTGCTTGCAGGGCGCCGAGTTTTTCTCCTCGTTGGATTTACGATCTGGCTACTGGCAGGTGCCAATGGATGACGCTGACCGCTCTAAAACTGCCTTCATCACACCAGATGGATTATATGAATTCAACGTCATGCCCTTTGGGCTTTGCAACGCCCCGGCCACATTTGAACGCCTCATGGACACTGTGCTTCGTGGATTCAAGTGGCGAACCTGTCTTTGCTATCTCGATGATATCGTAGTCTTTTCTACCGATTTTCAATCCCACCTGCTCCGACTGAAGGACGTTCTCACTTGTCTCGCTACCGCCGGCCTCCAACTGAATCTGAAGAAGTGCCGCTTTGCTGCTCGCCGACTAACTATTCTAGGTCATGTCGTTTCTAAGGATGGCATTCTTCCCGATCCCACCAAACTTCGTGCAGTTGCCGAATTCCCACGCCCAGAATCACTGAAGCAGCTACGAAGTTTCATCGGCCTGTTCTCCTACTTTCACCGCTTCATCTTAAATTTCGCCTCTATTATTGCTTCTCTCATCCAGCTCCTCTCCGGCAGCTCCGACCTCTCTGCATGGACACCTGCTTGTGATGACGCCTTCAACACTTTACGCCGTCTTTTGGTTTCGCCTCCCATCCTCCGCCACTTCGACCCGAATGCGCTGAGATTCACACTGACGCTAGCGGTGTTAGGATAGGCGCCGTTCTCACCCAACGCAAACCTGGTATCCGAGACTATGTGGTGGCGTACGCAAGCCGCACCTTGACCAAGGCAGAGTCCAAATATTCTGTTACGGAAAGAGAATGCTTGGCCATTATTTGGGCCATCGACAAATTCCGTCCGTATGTCTATGGCCGACCATTTTATGTGGTCACTGATCATCACGCTCTGTGCTGGCTGGCGTCCCTCAAGGACCCGTCCGGCCGCCTTGCTCGCTGGGCTCTTCGCCTCCAAGAGTATGACATTCGTGTCATATATCGCTCAGGCCTCAAGCATACTGACGCGGACGCTCTTTCGCGCTCACCGCTGCCTCCCTCTTCGTTGTCTGATGAGATCTGCGCCTACGATTTGTCTTCGCTTGCCACTATCGACATGGCCACGGAACAGCGGCGCGACCCGTGTTCTGGACTTTCTTTCAAGTCACTCTCCAGGTCGTTTGTCTAGGGCGCTTGCCCGCCAAGCTCACCATTTTTCAATTCGTGACGGGCTGCTCTATCGCCGCAATTATCTTCACGACGGAAGGAAGTGGCTTTTAGTCATCCCCCGTCATCTCCGCGCCGAAATTTGTGCTGCTTTCCATACTGATCCCCAGTGCGCCCACGGCGGAGTGTTGAAAACCTACACGCGCTTGCTTCTACGCTTCTTCTGGCGTGGAATGTACCGCTTTGTCCGCCATTTTGTCCGCTCTTGCCGGTCTTGCCAACGCCGAAAAACTCCTCTCAAGTCTCCTTCTTCGTTGCAGCCGTTGCCCTGCCCTGCCCATCCGTTTGATCGTGTCGGCATAGATCTATACGGTCCCCTTCCTACAACTTCAGCTGGCAACCGCTGGATTATCGTGGCAGTGGACCATCTGACCCGCTACACTGAGACATCAGCATTGCCCTCTGCTTCCGCACGCGACGTGGCTGCCTTTATTCTGAAAAACCTGGTGCCCCTCGCGAACTGCTCAGTAACCGCGGGCGCGTTTTCTTATCAGACGCTCTTGAGGCTCTCCTGAAAGAATGCCGCATCATACACCGCACCGCTACCTCGTACCACCCTCAGACGAATGGACTGACAGAACGTTTCAACCGCACTCTCGGTGACATGCTGGCTATGTACGTGAACACCAACCATTCCAATTGGGACCAAGTTCTACCGTTTGTAACTTACGCATATAACACCGCGACACAGACCACTACTGGATTCTCTCCATTCTTTCTCCTTTACGGGCGCGAGCCACCCTGTACTATGGACACACTTTTTCCCTACCGCCCTGACGTTTCCGAATCTTCCCCGCTATCCGATGCCGTCACGTACGCAGAAGAATGCCGTCAGCTCGCCCGCTCTCTCACAACAGAAAATCAGTGGCAACAAAAATACCTCCGTGATACCGGCGAAGCTTCGTCATATCTCCTGAACTCTCTGGTGTGGCTCTGGGTGCCCTCCACAACCCCTGGCCTTTCAAAGAAGTTTCCGCTACCACGGGCCATATAGGGTCCTCCAGCAAACATCTGCAGTCAACTACGTAGTTGAGCCCGTCACGCCCTCTGCGGACTTGCGTCGCCGTGGTCGTGAAACAGTTCACGTGAACCGATTGAAGCCATTCTATGACCCCGCTGTGCTTTCCGCGCCATAATTCGCCAGGATGGCTCCTTTTTTTTTTACCCGAGAGGAAAATGTACTGTGATAGTCAGCACTCCAGCCATCGACATGCACCAATGCGTTGTGCGACGAAGACAAAGAAGAAGTACGCTGGGCTCGCCGTTGCAAGGTCCTCTCCTCACAGCTCTCCATCTGAGCGTCAATAAACGCCCTATTACACAGCATATAAAAAAATTCTAAAGGGCTCTTCAGACCTCTTAAGAGCGTTAAGGCGAAAGCTAGTGCCACTGTAGTGTTTTGTGACACACTTTGAGACAATTTTTTAGATAATCAGGAGTCCGCTAAGCAGCACTCACTTCCCATTATTGTTGACCTTTCAGACGCTTGCTCTCTGCAGCACGAGTCTGTTTAGTGTTAGGAAACATGACAGTTTGCTTAGCACACATCGCACGCCCGCTAGCGACTGCATTCAAGGAGAAGCTGACTGAAAAGCCGCCAGCAAATCCCTCTCATATCCCTCTCAATTCTTCCCTCTTGTCCATCACGTGACTAGAGGATTGAATTGCTCAGGGCCGCAGCATACCTGTGACTTTTGACCTTGATCTTTGACCTCCACTGCGATGGACACTTTCTGCGCACAGAATCTGATGACGCGCTCCTCATGCTGCAGGTGCAACTGCAGTGCAGATCTGGGCCACCTGTTGTAGGAGTGCCCTCTTACACCCCACCGCGTCTTCGAGCCCTGGACACTATAAAGCAGGCACCATTGCCCCTTTCTCTCTGGACTTGGGTCTCCCCGATAACTCGTCACCAGATTGTGTCATCAAGCTCTGGCGGGCACGCCTCGTGTTCCTGCGGGGCTCAAGGCGCCGCTTATCGGCGATCGACGCCGCAGCGCTATAGCGAGAGGCACACAGCCTCCGCTTAGCCGCTTCTTGGAAGTACCTTAATAAAACAGAGGCAGCCTTACCCCTCCTCCTTCCCAACACCCCCTCCTCTTCTGCCATAGCACCTTAGGTGTATTATAATGTGGAACAAACATGATTTCAATTAATCAAACGCCCTTCATGAGCCAAAAAAGCTTTTCGCCTAAAAATGCTGATTAGATCAAGGCAAGGCGAACTAAGAGATCCACGCAAAACGTATTCTGCCGTGGTAACGTGTACGCAATTCTGGGACATTCATACTACCCTCCTGACAAACTTATAAGGTAGCTTTACCCAGAGACAGTGACACAATGGTGTTCGAGACCACTATAAGGCTAACCTCGCCTATATCTAATCCGAACCCCCATCGTCCAATCGAATGCCTGCAGCCGGAGATCACGTTGCAAGATGGATATAGCAATGTCTGCTTCTTTGGAACCACGGGGAGCCTCATAGAGAAGCATACTTATGTTTCTCTATGGGAAGCCGAGACGTACAACTGCAATGGAAAAAATAATAGCACAGGTTATTTGTGAACGCAGCAGAAAAATAGCGATACTTGGCGCTACTATTCCAGTGCTCGTTGATAGCGTGAGTTCCAGGCACATTCAATTACCCAAAGTGGGAATGGCCGGTAGAAAGCAGCATGACCGAAAGCTTGCATCTTAGATGATAGCTTGTGTTTTCCTTATTGCTAGAATAATGCACTAACGTTGCTAAGCGCGTCAATCATATTTTTTTTTTTAGCTGACGTTGCGAACAGAGGTATTTGCTGCTGGACTTAAGCTTTTGCTGTGCTGTGACATAGGCACTGCTGCAGGTTGCTTTTGCCTAGCAATGGTTTTAAAGGAACACTGTGATGAAGATACGACTGCTCTCAAAGCAAGCGCAAAAAAAAAAGCACACTTAAGCATACACGTTGCCACGTCGGCGCATGATTGTGCCGATAAGGAATGCGCGAGCTGTAATTTAACACGCAACCTTTCGAATGGGCCATCGTCGGAATGGGCTGCATCCTGCCGGCCAGCCCTGCTTTAGAAAATGGAACGCGCCTGAGCCTCTCGCTATGTGTGCGCACGGCAACAATGGCGCCACGTATTGCAATTTTTCTGCGTCGGTCACACGTCACTTTTGCTACTCTCCTTCCGCTGCAGCTGTACCTCTACACAAAAGAAGCAGAAACTGCATACCGACGGATACAGACACTCTATAGAAAACCGCCTTTTCTGCGCCGATAGTACCTGGAAACTGAACGCCGCAAAGGACAGTACAGGCAGAGGAAATCAGAGACTTCGCCATTGTCTCGCCCGAGCTATCACGTGCGCCGCAGGCAGTAGTTCTCAGGCAGCGGAGCAAATCAGACCCAACTCTCCGTCTTCACCGCCAGAAAGTCACGATGATGCTCGTCGTGTTTGTTTCCGTAGTCCTGATGACTGTGCTTCGCTATGACCTCACAGAGGTGGCCTCCAAACCTGTGGGCCTGTCAGAAACTTATCTCAACATATGGAGAACTTCCGGCCTGGTGGACGACCTTGCGCTGGACGGGGCGCCACCCATACATCTCGAGGCGGTATATGGCGCGAAGAGTCTAAAAAGTCCGGGAGAAAAGATGACACCTAAGGAGGCCAAGGATGCCCCGACGATGAAGACGCAAGGAAACCTCAAGTGCAAGGCGCCATACACGCTGGTCATGGTGGACCCAGATGCGCGCAGCAGATCATGCCCTATGTATCGCAGCTGGCTTCACTGGTTGGTGGTCAACGTCGAGGATCACGTTAGCTTCCGAGACGGTGATACGGTATGGCCGTACCTGCCACCTGGACCGCCCAACGGAACAGGACCCCACCGCTACGCGATCCTCATCTACTGTCAGAGCAAGAAGCTCAACCCGACAGAAGTGAAGCCCAAAGATAGGCCGCGCTTCGATCTTGACAAGTTTGGTCAACAAAACTTTGAAATAACGCCTCCTGCCGCAGGCAACTTCTTTTACAGCGAATTTACCCCATGACGCGCCTAGCCTGTTGTCTTCGAGCCTCTACAGCTGCAAAAGTCTGCACGTCCACTATGAACAGACAAGGCGACATCTAAACAACAACAGATCCACAGCTGACAGGCAACAGAGTGAGGCGTGAGAACCACGATCTATTATTGTATGCGGCCGGTCCCAGCAGCATTCGTGTCAGTGTCATAGTACGGGCATGTCATGCCCAAAGCACTTGTCGGAAGGTGTAGGCGTGCGCACTTCATTGCATACGGTTTGATGTATGCATCGAACGAATACTAGCCCTTACCGCAGGTTTATTGGATGCTTCTCTTAAATGGTTTAAACGGTAAATTGTTGAGACCCATACAGAAAGTTATTGAGCTTTGAGTACAGCTGCAAAAAGGGCGGCCTATCATTGCCAGTAAAGTACGAAATAATTCATTTACTTGTTTTATTGTTTGCTTCATTGTTGCGCATAAAAAAGGCGCGCACATTTTTTTTATTCACGCTCCTCCTTATACATTCGCGCGGCTCGCATCCGTCTTCTCCCCAAGGTGAATGCAGGCATACAAGGGAAGAATTTGCATACACAGCACACGTACATACACGACGGTAGTAACCCACTTAGCGTACGCGCGCAAAGGGCATCGGAGCAGGTGCGAGCAGGAGGTATCGAAATATATATTGTTTATAGTTTATCGAGTTAAGCCTCCTAAAGCAATTAAGGTTGTGAGTGGTTCCGCAATTTCGACCACCTGGGGTTCTTGATTGTGCATTGACATTGCATAATACACAAGCGCCGCGCGTTTCCTCTCCATGGAGACACGGCCACCAAGGCCGGGTTTGACCCCAAGTCTCTCGACTCAACATAGGAGTGCCCTCAATTCTGATCCACTAAGGCGTTGCACCGAGGCATGTGAGATATGCCACTCCGCATTGCGCAGACCAAAACCGTTAGGGAAGGTTAACACGAGGCTAGGAAAGGCGAGCTTGGAATTAATATCTTGGAGGTAAAATAAAAACTAGGGTAACAAAAGAATTAAACGACGCATTTATACAAGTCCACTCACAAAGAGTTGAGTGAATAATGACGTATTAAGGTACGATGCACCGGTGCATCTTACGTAGAACGTCGATGCTCGGTGTAGACATATTTTAAAGGTCAATACAGAAGCAAAGCTTGCATCTCGAAACCTCTCTATATCCTTTCTTGTAAAATGCGCTGAACTCGCAAACGACTTCAGATACATGGTGGTGCGCCATCGTGTGCTATACTGGCATCAATGAATCTACACATCACTATATTTATAATGTCTGCAATATGCAATGTACGTAACCTCATATCCAAACGGTTTCCAGACTGGGGGTCCATTCCACCCCTTGCTCATTTCGCACACTCTCAGGAATTCAGTTTTCTCTGCATTATTTCTGCTGTGGTGTATCGGAGGTAAGTTAATCATTATGTTTTACGATATGGTATTTCTTTTTACGCACATTTTTCGTTCCGCCAACGTTTGGGTTTCTCCGCATCCGCGATGCGCTATGCACTACTCTTTTATGTCGAAAAACCGAGTGAAGTTCCGTCGTGGTTACTTATGCAGTGTCGGTGAAGTATTTGCGTGCTGGTCATGAAGGTGTCGCTTCCTTCGGTGTTCACCCCCGCTCCCAATTCAACTGCCTCGAGTGCCAACAACAGAATCTAAAAGGTGGCCTAACGAGTGCCATACCTTCCGCTTCTAGGCATCACAATGCCTTTTCTCAGTTGGTCAGCCACCTAATCCTACCAACGCGCTGGAGGCAAGGCACCCGCAGTAGTTTGTACCCTACCTCCTCCATCCTTCACCCACTTTACCCGGATTTTCGATCGCTTGGACTCGACGCAACGTGCGGCAGTGGTAGGTAACCACACGCGCATCCCGGTATGTACTTGCATGCTGAATACCGTGAGTATAGTGACCTAGAATTCTAGTTCACTGTAACCGTGAGAATCGCTTAAAGGTGTCTGCTGTCATATGTGAAGTGAAAGAAACGCGAACTGAGTTCAATGGAGGTCCTTAATGAAAAATTAGCAAACGCTCTGAAAAGCGGTTCGTCAAAATAGAACCACACACGAATATCCCCGCCCATGACATATGTGGTCGGCTGATAAAACTACACCTCAAGACGCATCACTGCTGGAAGTTGTGTTTTCTACTAGGATTATCTTCTAGCTCCAGACTGGATACATTTAAACGTCGCCGCTCTGATTCTCTTTGTCATCACCATGGCAAATTATAATGTGTACAATGAAGACATTAATCAGTAAATAGGTAGACAGGTTATTGAGGCTGCATCACCACCACTTCGTGGCGAGTAACAGTTCACTGTTAGCTGAGTTTGTTCCTCGGCTCATGTGAATGATCAGTGCATGTTTAAAAGAAAGCAGCAACTACAATAACAATCGGAAGTTTAAAAAGTATTATTTTTAACCAGAAGCCCAGCATGAAGCTTGTGGTAAGCCGCCTTCAGCGTACTGCCTCTGGTATTGCCGTTCACATTCCTATGCAGAAAGTGAATGGCTGCGCCCGCTTAGGGCGTGCCCGCTCCCAGCTGTGGCGGCTGCGGCCGCCTCACTTCGACTCGCCTCCACACCCTCAAGCTCAGAGATGCCGTATTCCGTCACCGGCACGGACATTTCGCCTGCTGACCTAGCCGACGGCACATGGACCGCGCTTGACATGCAACGCCGATACCGCCGACCGACACCAGAGATACGCCGCCGGCCAACGCTCCAGCGTCTGATGCCACTACAGCTCACTCAAGCCAGCGTCTCCGCAGCCGCCCACCGCCACCTGCAAAAAAACGACCACTCCCTCGCCTGCCGACGGATGACTACAAAATCGTCCTTCGCCCTCAAGGTACAGTCGACCTGAACGCCGTTGGCCCCGCCAAACTGGCCATATCTATTTATGACGCTGCTCAGATCGACGGCCGCGTGGCCATCACCGCCGACCAAGTTAGAATCCGCCCGAGCAACAACACCGTCACGGTCAGTACTCCGGACAAGGATCACGCTCTCCTCTACGCCAAGGTCCAAACAATCACCCTAGACAATGTCGCCATCCCGGTCGCCACGTACGCCCCAGCCCCCGACAACTCGGTGAAGGGAATAATCTACAGAGCCCACAGCCACGAGACCGACGCAGAGACTCAGGCTGAGCTCAAAGCCAGAAACCCGGACCTCACCGTGGTAGCCGCGCGCCGCATGGGCCGCACACGCCACTTCGTGATCACAATCGCCGGTGCCAAGTTACCCCGATACGTGCGGTACCTTGGCTTGTTTTTCCGTACAAAAGCCGCCCGGAGGCGTGCTTTAACTGCCGAAAGCTGGGCCACAGAGCGGATGTATGCCCCCATCCAAGAAAGCCAACCTGCCGCCGCTGCGGCACTGCGCACGATCCTCCCCCGGACGGCCAACCACCGACATGCCAGGCGTCGTGTATTCTCTGTAAGGGAGGCCACCCTACAGGCAGCAGAAGCTGTAAATACCGCTTCATACAATCCACTCCAGCCAAGTCCTCTTCACCAACCACCGACATTGACAGCGACGCGGACGAGACAAACCCTGGACGCCAGTCTCGGCCCCGCGACCGTACCCAGAGTCGCCACCAGCCTCCTCGGGATCAATCCTTCCCCCCACTCGGCAGTGACAGCCGTTCCAACCGGAGCCGTTCCGTCTCCGCCTCACGAAGCCCCCGGGCCAGACCCCAGACTGAACAGGCCAAGACAGTGAAGCAGGTCGCCTGGAAACTTCCCACAGAACTCACCGCCACGTCTCCCGACTCGCAGGTAAGGGAGCTGGCAGACATGGTAAAGAAACTACAACTTCAACTAGCTCAAGCGAATGCGAAAATTCAAACTCTAGAATCTGCGCAAATGAACGCTAGGTTGCAACTATATTCTAGGCACTATAGTTGCAACCGCAGCAGGTGGCTCGCGCTCCTACCTCTGACGCAGTCAGTGATCCGAACATGGATACCAACGAACCTAAGCGCCCAAAACGTAAAGCGTCTCCCCCCTCTTCATTAGCAGACATCGACGCCAATTTTGAGGCCTCCGCTGCGCGTATGTCCAAATTTGAGGACACCCTACTGCAACTCACTCCCATGATCGACCGGCTCGCAGAGAGCTACGCTACAATGGCAGCAAATATTCAAGCCCTTACGGCCCGCCTCGATGCCATCACCAGCCCACTACAGCCCACCACCCCTCCGAAATCTGCAACCCCTCCAAATCCCGCTACCTATCCACCATCCGTTATTGTCGCCACGTCGGAAAGTGCAGCCTCGTGCACCCGTGCAGGAGGTATTTTAAAATCACCTATGGCGCTTTCGCAGCGCCCCGAACCATACGCCAAACGCGATGGCTAATTCCCCCATCATAGTCTGGCAATGGAACTGCAGGGGCTTCAAGGCAAAGCGGCGGGCCTTGGAGCACTCCCTGCAGGCCCAGCCGCGTACCCCTCACATAATAGCACTCCAAGAAACATACACAGACACTAAACTTGTCAGTTACGCCGCATACAACCAGCAAAAAACCCACAGCCAAAGACCAAACACCGCGATACTGGTCCATAGAAATCTAACCGCTAATCAACTGGATTTGAACTACGCTGAGGTCCCGCACACCTTCATACAGGTCCTCCCGAATACCCGATCACAAGCCCCTATTCATATCCTAAATGTCTACAGCCCCCCCCCCAGCGACAAGACCACACGAGTAGCCACCCTTATCCGCAAGGCCTGCATGGTCGCAAGCACAGGAATGCTCCTCATACTTGGTGACTTTAACGCGCCGCACGAGCAGTGGGGCTATCCCCACAGAACGCCGTAAAGGAGCTAAAGTATGGGAAACCGCCCAGACTATGGGACTTACACTACTCACCGACTCCGACAGACCCACCCGCATAGGTAACAGCATCACACGGGATAGCCGTCCTGACCTCACTTTCGCTCGAAACATCACATATGCCAGATGGGAAAATCTCGGCATGAACATAGGCAGCGACCATTACGTTATCAGCACGACATTCACAGCCACACACAGCAAAGCCCCTCGCCGCACAGTCAAGCACACCAACTGGGACGCGTTCAGATACGTACGTACTAAACGTGCACCGATCTCCATCGAGGACCTGGACACCTGGACAGCCTCACTACTCCAGGATGCCGAAAATGCCACCTCCACGACTACACAAGAGGAGGATGGCCCCAACCCTGATGCCAAACTCATCCACATGTGGGAAGCACAGCGTAGCCTTCACGCTCGCTGGCTCCGACGCAAACATAACCGCCCTCTCAAACTTCGCCTCGCACGCCTTGAGCGAGAAATCGAAACTTACGCCACCAAGCTTAGCCGGGAACAATGGCATCAAACATGCGACCGCCTAAACGGACAGCTAGGCTGTAAAAACTCACGGTATCTGCTCAAACATCTCCTTGATCCGACCCACACTAAGGCCACATCCCACAAGAACCTCGCCCGAGTAATACACGCTTTTCAGGGCACAAATGAGGAACTGCTCGACACTCTGACAGACAAGTACATTAACACCTCGACCGACATCCCCATCCCCGCGGCATACACGGGACTTCCAAACACCGACATGGACAGGGACATCACAACAGCCGAAGTTCATGCAGCCCTCAATCACATCAAGACCACCGCCGCCGCAGGTAACGATCATATAACTAACAAAATGCTCCGTAACCTCGATGACCAGTCCATCGAAGCACTCACGGAACTTTTCAACACCCATTGGCATGATGGTCGCCTTCCGGATACCTGGAAACATGCTAAAGTGATCTTTATACCTAAACCGGGTATAAAACTTGAGCTGGGCAATCTCCGACCTATTTCCCTTACATCTTGTCTCGGTAAGGTGATGGAACACGTTATCCTTAACAGGCTTAAAAACCACGCAGACAAAGAAGATCTCCTTCCGCCCACTATGATTGGGTTCAGAGCCGGACTCTCCACTCAAGACATCATGTGGCAAATGCAACATGACATACTCGACCCAGGTCCCATCCGGGCCACACGGACGATTCTCGGCCTCGACATTAGCAAGGCGTTTGACAACGTATCACACGCCTCCATTTTGACAAATCTCGCTCAGATGAATGTAGGCCCCCGTACCTACAAATACATCGCGAACTTCCTACACAACCGCACCGCAGAACTCCACATTGGCGAACTCATCAGTGACAAGATTACCCTGGGCACCAGAAGAACCCCACAAGGTGCAGTCCTCTCCCCTTTCCTCTTTAATGTCACCATGAGGGGCCTTCCCCCAATTTTAAACGCCATACCTCACGTAAAACGCTCCCTATACGCCGACGATATCACCCTCTAGACCAACTCTGGTTCAGACGGGGACATCCAGAGTTCCCTCCAGACAGCCATTGACACTGTCCACACCTATGTACAGGCGAACGGCCTCACATGCTCCCCAACAAAATCGGAGCTGCTTGTCATCCGCGACAGGAGAGTGCGCAGACCGGCTCCCGCAGCGCTCGAGCTCATCACGCTCCACATCGACACACACCTTATACCTTCCGTCCAGACCATTCGTGTCCTGGGCATGCTAATACAGAACAATACACAGAACTCCGAAGCAATACAACGCCTCCGCATCACAGCTCACCAAATAATCGGCCTTATTAGCCGCATCTCCACACGTCGTAGAGGCATGATGGAGGATGACCTCTGCCGGCTAACACAGGCATTCCTCGTTAGCAGGATAGTATACTCCTATCCCTACTATCACCTTCGCCGAAAAGATGAGGAGGCAGTTAACAGCATCATCCGCTCGGTGTACAAAGCTGCCCTAGGGTTGCCACAATATGCTAGCACACGACACCTCCTCCAACTGGGGATTTACAACACTCTTTCCGAACTTATAGAGGCACACAAGATAGCCCAAATTCATCGCCTCTCCAGGACAAATCACGGCCGTCTCATCCTTGACCGGTTAAACGTCAACCCAATAGGCGATCCCCATCCCACAGCCACCCTCCCGACATGTGTACACAGCCGCCTCGTTGTCAAACCACTACCAAAAAACATGCTCCCTGGCCGACACGACGCGCGCCGTCAACACAAAGCCAGGGCACTCGATGAAACCTACCATACCGATGAACACGCAACATACGTGGACGCGGCAAAGCAAGATGCAACAACATATGCGGCCTGTGCTACCACGCCGCAATCTACACTGATCTCCGCCGCCACGGTGCGTGCCTCCTCCCCCACCGCAGCGGAAGACACAGCTATAGCGCTGGCCATCGCTGACCCGCGTACGCGTACAGTCCTTATTGACTCAAAAAGAGCAATTCTAAATTTCTCGGCAGGCTACATCTGCCTTCCTGCTGCACGCATCCTGAGCGGCTGCACCCCCGACCACAAAATTAACCTAGTCTGGGTACCCGCCCACGCGGGCAACTCTGGAAACGATGGGGCCGACCAACTTGCCCGAGGATTAACAATCCGGGCGGTCGGTCTCACGCATCTAGACGCACTCGCTGAAGCCCCCCAGACTTTCGCCGAAATTACCATTTTACACAAAGAGACGCGACGCCTTTTCCCGCCTCCCCACCCCGACCTCGACCGAGCACAAGCCACCCTGCTGCGCAGATTACAGACACACTCATTTCTAAGTCACTCCAGGCTATCACTAATTACTAACGGGGAATACGACCCCGCATGTCCAAATTGTAACAACCGAGAACCCGCCACTCAGGCGCACATCCTCTGGGGATGCGTAAATAACCCGCCCCTAAGGGCCCTCCTGCCAGCTCCCTCTGCGGAAAGCTGGCAGCAACTCCTTACCAAGCCAGACAGGAACACACAACTTTCACTCATTTCGTGGGCCCAGGATGTCGCCCCCACCTGGGGGTCACACAGGACCCATCTGCCCTAATCAACATCTGGGGCAAATAAAGTTGTCTCTCTCTCTCTCTCTCACGGATGGACTCGAATAGGCAGAGCAAGTAGATGTAAGTACGCAGAACCCCAATTCTTCATTCTGTTGCTAGAGAACAGAATGAAGGAAGATAATTGAGCAAGCACCGCTAAAGAAAAAAAAATGGCTGTGGTTTGACCAATGACCATCCTGAGTAGAATTGCCGAAGCAACATCTGCAGCGAACGCAGCGGTGGCACGCGTGGCAGCTTTGCACCGTGTGAGTTACTCCCTCCTGGCGCATACGCAGCTGGCAATGCGGCGGCGGCACCACTGAGTCGCCCGCGCAGAGGGGCTGTTGGCAGCTTGGAGGAACCTCCATGGTCGGTGGTGGTGATGGTGAAAACATTGATTGTTACATTTACAGAGAGGTATAGACCCTAGGTGGGATGCCGATACAGGCACTCCATTGGCGTTTGCCGCAGCCTGGGCGCGCTGCGTTAGGGCCTTTTGGGCCTCTAGTGTGCAGCAGCCGGTCAGGGTCGCCTCCCAGTTCTCTCGGGTGGGGTTGGGGATAGAGGGCTTTTTCTGGCAGGCCCACACCATGTGGTAGGTGTCAGACACCTCCCCACAGTGCGAGCACAGCCCGTGGTCGACGGCAACTCCGACCAACCTCCGACGCGGCTATCCAGCTGTGCTCCGTGTGACGTCATTCGCTCCTCGCGCATGCGCAGTATGGCTCATGGGGGGGGGGGGGCGAAATGGCTCAGCGACTATATAGTGCCTAGAATAGTATATTCTAGGCACTATAGCGACTAGCGCAGTGTTGCTTCCGCAACAAAAGGTGAGCAAACACGAGTGAAAGACTTGGCACCACAGGGGTATTGCAGCTGCTCCGGGGCCACTCGAAAGCTAATACAAAGCTCTGGCTGTCACGCATAAGCGAAATGGACCAAATGTAAGATCTGCCTGCACGCGAATAGGTGAAGAAACGCTTTGGGTCGAGGTGCAGGCGAGCAGGCACTCACAACTCACACGATAAGATGCCGCGGTAAGAGGTGTACATATATAGAGGAATAGGCTTGTTGCTAACTATAATTGCGATTAGCCTTACGGATTCCGCTCGCAACTTATCAAGCTTAGTGATACTTAGACGGTAAAAAAGGCCTGTGAATCCGGAATATACTTGATGCTCAGCTCATCTACGTTGCTAAACAAATATGCTCAGCCATAATAGTCAACAATTAGCACCTGCTGTCATCATCTTGAGTCTAGGTGTAGTCCTGGCAGAATTTTAATAGGTTTTCATGTGAGTAAAAGGTCCGAAATTTAACTGTGAGGGGCTCCAGCATTCTTGAGACAGACAATACAAATTTTCCGCGTTGTACATTAGTAGTATGTAAGATAATCTTTCATATCGCCGCACATTACATGTGGAAGTGGAGCATAATAATAACAATAATAATAATAATAATTGGTTCACAGGAAAGGAAAGGCACAGTATCTGTCACACTTCATTTGTGGGCACCTGAAGTGCGCCGTAAGGGAAGGGGGAAGGTAGAAGTGAAAGCAGAAAGGGAGAAAGAGGTGCCGTAGTGGAGGGCTGCGGAGTAATTTATACCATATGGTATGGGCTTGTCAACAAAATACTAGTATTGACATAACAAATCAGGCAAAATGGGAAGGCTGGGAGGCGGCCCTGTCCAGCTCGGACCTCAAGGAACAACGAGCCCTCGTCGAAAGAGCATGGGCAGCGGCTTTTACCAACGGTGTCCCGGACTAGGGACCCGATCAGCCTTCCCTTAATCTAAGCCAATGTGGCTTTCAATAAACGTTTTCATCATTATCATCATTGACGACCTGGGGATCTTTAAGAAACGCTTTGGGTCGAGGTGCAGGCGAGCAGGCACTCACAACTCACACGATCAGATGCCGCGATAAGAGGTGGGGAGGGGCGGGGGAGTGAATGGTGGCTGCTCCTGGCCCTACGGGGCTGGGACTGGTAGGTCAACGCCGCTTGCGGCGGGGGCTAGCCTGCCACCAAATTTTTATTTGTTGTAAGCCGTCATTGCACCCGCTACCGCTTCAGTGGCGGACGACGGCTGTTACGACGCGCTTATTTCTCTCTCTCTCTCTTCCTTTCCTTTGTTCTGTATTTGCTCTTCTATCCGCACGAAGCAGCGAAGGTGGCTCAGCTACAGAGCCAGTAGCAGGCCCGTGCATTTTCTTTTCCTTCTTGCTGCAGTCGCAACAACAACAGCAACGCACAGTACACGGAGGCCACTTCGCTTCGCCTCCACTGCCCAGAAAAGCATCGCACAGCAGACGTACAACGCACTTTATCCTATTACTCCGCCACGCGCGTGCTACCGAGTGGTGGCGCACTGGTATGCCTCACTGGTGATTTTGCATGTTGGTTGTATAGGTCATGGGTAACTTCAAGCTGCGCAAATTCTACTTAATTTATTCCGAATCGCTGGAATCAGTGTTCGAAAAAAGTGACTAGAGGCCACTTTCACTCTCATCTTCCTCCCTTCCCTTACGGCGCGGTTCACGTGTCCACAGCATAAGTTTGACAGATACTGCGCCTTTCCCTTCCTCTGGACCAACCAAACAACCTGGTCATGTCATCGGTCATGACCGGACGCGACGTCATGACCGCATCTGACGTCAGCCAGTTATTTAGACATAGCGAATGTGCCATCGTGATGACGTCACGTACGGTCATAGTCCATGATGTCACCAGGTGATGACGTCACAATCTCGAGATATCCCGCGTAATCTCGCGAAGAAGTGGGGCACTTCTCGCGGATGCACGGACGGACACTAATGAGCCCATGAAAACTTGCACTTGCGCCTTAAAAAGCTCGCACGGATGCAGAGGAAAAATTACATGAAGATAACTGCTGGCCGCACGAATTAAGGGCAAAACAAAATTACTCCAAAGCATACTTATATGTTTATTTTTTCGTGCAGACGTATACACAATGGTACAAAGATATCATAGTTTCATACAGTTTACTAGCTACAAGGGCATGGTTACCATATGCAGTTACTATCAGTCCCGTAAAGTTCTCAATTGATACAATCCGTAATGATCTTTTGAATATAACCATACAAGAAATTGAAGAAGCTAACCGCTTTTATGCGATAAACAAGAGTGTTGCAGACAACGGATATACATAGCATAATGCACGTTTTAAAGTTCAAGTTCTTGAAGGTGACGAGCATGTGGTTCACAGGGATTATGTACGCGGATGCCTTCAACTGTTCACTGACGATGACTGTGGCTGTCTGCTAGCCAGTATATTCATTGTAAAATCATGGAGGACGACATACTTCTGGTACAGGCTCGGAAGCGGTAGCATATTCAGGCGTTTTCCGCATAAAAGAAGGTGCCTGCAGCTGGTATCTGAGAGGGCATCTTCTGAGTAACACTTGACAAGTGGAAGCTGTTCCTTTTCTGTGGAGCTACATCTGCGCTGCCCAGTCGCCTGCCATCCTGACAGTAGACGAGGAGAGCGTAGCGGTGAGGTCCGGATCCTTTGGGCGGTGAGGGCCCGTTGTACGGCGTCGCAGTTTCGCCCTCGTGGAAGCGAGTGGTGTGCTCAGCGTTGACCACCATCCAGTGGAGCCAGCTGCGCGCCGTGGGATTAGCTTTGCTGGGCGCGTCCGGGTCGACCATGATGAGCGTGTATGGAGAGCCGCAGTTTAGGAAGCCGTCTAGGCTCACTGCGGGGGCACTGGCGGCCTGTCCGGGCGTCAGCTTTTCGCCCAACTTCATCACTGTGGCGCTCCCGTACTTGACGTCGAGCAGAGCGTGCGGGGCGTCGTGCAGAGACAGGTCATCGACGAGGCCGGACGTCCTCCACATGTTGATGTCCTTTTTCGACAGTTTCTTCGATTTCGAAGCCGCCTTGGAGCGTTCCTCTGCTGGGCTGTAGCTGCACAGAGCCAGCAGAAGCAAAGTCGGAAGCCAGACGAGGATCATCATCTTGTCCTTCTGGGAAGGTGGAGTGAAGTGACCGGGGCTGCTGCTGGGACAATACTGCCTGCTAGTAGGAGCTGCGATCGAGGCAGTGGGTTGTGCCGTGTGCAGGCTTTCCCTTTTTGGCTATGTTTTCTTCGACGACTGGCACCGGAAAGATGGATCTATGAAACTCCGCATACCATACCCGTACCGCGACTGTTCTGATTGTTTTCTGCGGCATCACGTGTCACCAGATACCCCCAAAGATGGCGGAACGGCGCTGATCGCATATCCATTCTGCGTCATGTAAGTGTGATCTCCGGACACACGTCCTGTTCGCACACGTACGCGATCTTTCCTTTGTCTGCTGCACAATGTATATGCTGCTGCCGTTCAGCGACGCCCAGCCGCACCCAGAATAGCATTTGATATATTATGCTACGCTAAGTGTGACTTCAGTTCAATACTTAATTTTCTGGTAGCCTTGCGTGTAGCTATGACAGGATGAGGTAAAATAAAGCAAGAAAATTGTTGCAGTCGACAACACACGAGATATTGCGAAAGCACAGGAAAACGCCTAGTAAAAAAGCCTTCTGCTCTAAAACCTTACAATTTTTTTCAAAGGCAGAGCACTAGAAGGGCCAGGAAGGTGGTTTGAACGGCTCATGACCGGCAATGAAAGGCGAAATGGTTTGTCGGGGTAGCTTCTGATCATTTTGAAATATTGGATAGTTGCCAAGTGTCTCAAATTGCGAGCAGTTAGTGTTGTGCTGTTTGAAAGTAATTGATTATCCTTCAATTTCATTGATGTGGCTCTCTTACCTCACGTATTTACCTCGCGCATTTGACTCTTCTTAATATTACGGGGATCAGATATTGCTTCTTGGGAGCATTTGCAGGGAGCCGATTACCGAGTGTGGAAATAATAAAATGGTGTTGTATCGTCGACGACCTCATTTCTGCATAGTGATGGTTCTCCACATGGTAGCTAAAAATGCTTCGGTCGAATTTGATGGCCCATATTGCGTCAGGTTTAGTCATAACCATTTATTTTTCCTTTGAATGTGGCGATTAGGCACGTCTCAGGGGGAGACGGAGTGGAGGCAGAAATTTCAAGCAACATAGGCATACAAACAAAAAATAATTACCAGACATAAAACATTGACAAGATCATCGCCAGTGCTGCTAATTAAATGTTGAATTCACATCCAGACGTCGAAGAAGTACTTCCCAGCCTACGAGAAACAACCTCATATAGTAATGTACCTGTCAGACTGTCAGAGCACAGCTGGGGCTTCACCAGTATAGACATGGTCTCCATACGAAATTAAGAAATTTAAGCTTGCTTGTCTTTGCTTCGGCTTCAGAACAAATAAGTAAATAAAATTACGGGGAACATGCAAGCTCCGCCTTCCAAAGTACACAATATTGACCGAAATATGTAATCGGGTTAAGATGCATTACGATATTCAATAATTAACGAGAATTTCTCATTCTAATTTGGCAGTGAAACTCACCTAAGAACGAGTGAAGTAGCATCTTCCGGCCAAACGCTGTAATTATCACTTTAATAACCCACGTGACCATATCTTGGGAAAATATCACGTTTTCGTAACTGCAGTGTTCCTTTTTGTTGTTGTTGTTGTTCAGTGTTCGCCTTGTTTTATTATATAATGCACTCTCCCGGTGCACCCGTCAGCAAAAAGCATCCTTCATTCATTCGTAAACCTTTATTCATGAGGATGACTTGAGGTCTAGACGGAAGGGGGTCTGGACCTGTCCTGGCACGGCTGGCCTCCACGCCCGCTGCACATCTGCTCACCACATTCAGACTTACGAAGACTGGACAGCCCCCAATACCAACGCCAAGCGCAAGCTTAGTGCCCTGCTAGACTTCATGTCGGAGTCTGGCGCCCTCAACCATCCTTACTTCGCATCGCCCATGATGTGCTCTTAGCGTTTGTCACTACATGGCGCCACAGTGTTTTGAAGTGTTTTGAAGATGTACAGAGTACAAACAAGAGATCCGTATGGAACACCTCAATAACAATAATGTCACCAGCAGCCTCGTCTTTGAAGCTCGAGCCGGCGCCTTAGAACTCTGGCATACCGCCGGCGCTTTGATGACCAAGTGGAAAGTGCTATGTGCAGAGATTGTGGTGTGGACGAGGAGACCACTGAACACCTGTTCTTGCACTGCACGGGGCTCAAACCAGCGCCGAAAGTTAGCACCACGCTACCGCAGGCGCTCGGCTTCTCCCAGCTCAACGTTGGGGGTGGCCGAGCTAGTGGCTACGACCAAGAAGCGACTGCGCGACTGAGTGGTGTGCCATCTGGGCGCACGTTGATGCCCAACCCGTGTGCATGTATACTATCAACTATCTTAGCCAAAAGGCCGAGAAGCGATGAAGAACATGGGAGAGCGTTATTCTGCTTTTGTGTGAATGCATGCAATATGTATATATAGTGACGAAGAAGAACCTCTTTTTGTCGTCACCTAAAAAAAGTTATGACCCCAGCTGCGACATTCACCGTCCGCGTAGCCGATGGCAGTTGTGCAGCTGCAGCCGGCATGTGTACTGCTCGTGTAAGTGTTGCCGATCACCATACTTCTGTCCTTTTCACCGTTCTGCACGGCTGTCCTCAAGACGTAATTCTTGGGTTCGACTTCTTATCTGCTCATTCCGCCTTCATCGACTGTACTGCTGGTCTTCTGCGCCTCGACCTGCCTATATGCCCTGAGGACCTAACAAGCCCATCTCGCCTTCGCTCCGCCATATTCTGTCGCCTGCACCGGAAGCTGCCGTCTATGTCCATTTAGTGCCCTATCCAGCCGTTCCTGTCGGGGACTATCTTGCCTGTCCTATCACCGATGTCGTTCTGCAGCGTAATGTTGCACTTCCTCATCTCATCATCTATGTCCGTCAAAGCCACTCTGCCTGTCCTCAACTTCAGCATATCGCCACAGGTTCTTCCCGAAGGCATTACACTTGCTGAGCTGTCCTCGCTGAGCGAATGCACAATGTCAATTCTCAAGCATGAGTCTCCGTCTGGAGTTCCTATTGGCGCCGCCCAGTCCAGCTCCAGTTCTGGTGTCCTGGGATTATTGCGGCAGATCTACCACACGATCTCGCACAAGATCTGCACAACCTTCTGCTTGCTTACAGCGATATCTTCGACATCGGTCGCCGTCCGCTGAGTCAGACAACAGCCGTTACTCATCGCATAGACACCGCTTACGTCAGTCCTGTCCACCAGCGCCCATAATACAAAGCGAGGTCGACAAGATGCTGGCCAACAACATCATCGAGCCTTCTGGTACCCCGTGGGAATCTCCTGTGGTTCTCGTTAAAAAGAAAGACAACACATGGCGTTCCTGCGTTGATTATCGCCGCAATCTGCGCTCGGATGGTTTATAGTTCTTGTTAGTTGTGCCTCATCACCTAATTCGCTCTACCGTTCTAGAGCAGCTGCATGATGCACCCACAGCTGGCCGTCTGGGTGTTACCCGCACCTATGACAACGTAGGTCGACGTTTTTTCTGGCCTGGATTTTACCGATCTGTGTGGCGCTATATATCTGGTTGCAAGCTGTGTCAACGCAGGAAAAAGCCCTCTGTACACTCCCTCCCAGCACAAGTGAACAACCCTAGTTGGCAGCTAATCTTAACTTTGTGATACTGTTACGTCACACAGCTGATCGAAAAATCAGTGCTTGTCCGTGTAACCTGCCAACTACCACCTGCAAGAGCCATGTCCCAATATGTTCACAAAGCCGTGGCAACGCAGGAGTTTCTGCAGAAAAAGATTTGAACGCTATCGCGTTAACAAATAAAAATATATATGCAATGGTCTATTTTGTGTACAGTGCGTAGCCGCTGCAGCACTTTTGTAGAGACGCTCCTCTGTAAACCGCCACCTGCAACGCTTTCTTCCCGTCAGTATACTTAGAGTTAATTAGGCAGAAAATTGCACACTCCTGCAAGCATATGTGACACCTCATACTTATGACTGCATCGTTGCTCGCAAGCTTTGGTGAGTAAAAACGTGTTTTGCTTTTCTTCCGAGATTATGGGCACTGGACTGATTAAAATACAGTGTCACCGTGCTTCTGCTCAACTCTTGTATATCGATAGAGAGCTGCGATTTATGCATGCCGCTACAGAGTTTGAAGGCTCTACCTAATGAGCGTAAAAGCATCATGCCCTTTCCGGCTGCTAAACGCTGGATACCTGTCTGCTCGTCATGTACAGTCGTGAGCAAAAGTGGTATACGTACAACACTTAGCCGGTGACGGAGCTCGGGAAAAGTGCATTGAAATACCATACAACGATGGCGACAAGGACGACAGTGGCACGTGCATGTGGATAAAATGGGGAATTGCCATTGTTGTCTCTATCTTATATAGCTGTTATCAGATGAAGTCATGATGCACTTTTCCCGAGCTCTGCCACCGGCTGAGTGTTGTATACTACTTTTGCTCACGACTACATATTCACGTCTACAATGAGCCCCTAAGCCGAAGACACATTTCATATCAGTGTTGCAGCATTCAGGGCAAGCCCCAAGTCCTGCCATGTGTAGTCCGAAGTGATAGCTGTACCCATCGAGGCATGCTGCTGACGTACGGCCTTCTCTGGCAGCATTTAAAATGTTGGAAGGAGCGTTGTGTCATTGATTGCCGTAGAATTTCACGATTAGGAGGGCGATGTGGATGGAGGCCATTATGATGCGTTTGAGTTCAGCCAATTTTCACAATTAAAGTTTGAGCTACTATTTACATGAGCTATTGGCCCGGTGTTATAATATCCCATTTTTTCTTCTCTACCTCTATACCAACATTAGACTTCAATTTCCCGCAGAAGTTCTATCCACAGCGTTCATTCTATCAGCTTCATCACAGCCTTCACGTATTTGGCCCCGCGAAATGCCACCACTTCAACACACCTGCGTCATCTGCGCGTCCAAGCAGCGCGTTGCCTCTGTTTGCGTGTTGTAAGACCTAGCGTGCGGCCACAGTCATCAAAGCAGCTGCGACAATACAGTCCCACCACACCTTTCGCGAGTGCAGAGGGCGCAAAAAAGACGGGGACGTAGGAAGGACACAAACGAGCGGCAACTTGCGTGCTTTCTTTTACAGTCCTTGCTGATGTGCTTTATCCAGTGTTCTCTGTAAAGCGAGAGCACGAAATCATCTTATTCCCCTACGTCTACTTTCCCTGCTTACTACCCAAGCATGGTCGTCACTTCCGTACATTTTTTTGTTTCACATAAGACGGCTGCCTTTGGTTTCAAGACTTGCCTATTTATTACGCGATGGCGTACTCAGCTCAATCCACCGAAAAGCCCCGGCGCCGTGGACGGCAGTCGGAAAACATAGGGTGGACACTTAAGGTCCGTCTTTGATAGCGCAGCGTTGATGGCTCCCGTCTGCAGGCTCCACTTGCATCTCCTTCTTTGCGCACAGTACATGCACATTACATTCAAAAAGTGTTACATGCGAAGGGTGAACACAATTCGCGCTATCACGCGTAAGCATCCTCCTAACTTTTCATCACAACTCTAAATGGGGGCATTGAAGTTTCTAACAGGTATAGTATGAATGATCAGAACTATGCCCACGCAGACAAGGCCTTCTAGATTTTTTTTTTTTTTTTTGGCGTATGTTCTTCTCAGTTGATTGGCAGACAAGTCGCCGTGCTACCTTTTCAGGGCGAGTAAACTGCACGTGTTAAACATATGGAGGCCTATAAAATGCACTATACCTCAGGGCACGTCCATATTTGACGGAAAACTTTTGTAAGCGTTCGTAAAGCTTTTGTTGATCAGAGACTCTGCTGAGAGAAAAAGTTTTTATTAAAGCAATCTCAAGTGGTCGGATCCCCTATTCAGGGAGCCCGTTGGACACTACCGCCGATCTAGCTCACGTACTCCAGCGACTTCTGCTTGTGCCGCAGGTCAGAGCCGGACGGCGCGACCTCTCATTGCTCAGCCATCGGATTCTTTATTTTTATTAGGACAGAAACTGCGCTGAGCTTTTAGGAAGTGTTTGCTTCGCCCCACCTGTGTGTATTGAGTGCTGACAAGCGCACAGTCGCGGGTGAAAGAAGGCAAGGACGAAACATAACACATACGATGGCGGCTGCAGTTCTTCCATGCATTTCAGTGCGTCGCCATTTCGTCGCTATGCCGATGGAGTATACGCTTTCATTTATGTACTGTCATTGCGGTACTCGTTGTTTCCGTACCAGAGTACACTGCCTAAAGATAATATGTTAGTGGCAGTGATCCTGCATTTCAGCGATGCTATCTATGCTTCAGTTTCTTGACGTCGGCCTTAGTGGCAATTATTGTGTTATCTGGAAATGTGAGCGTTGCCAGATGAGTACGCACAGTGTCGGTGCGTAATGTTACAGTCGCGGTCGAAAGATGGGAAGGGCGAAAAGTAATACATTGTGGCAACGGCGGCTGCGGTTCCTCCGTGTCTTTTAGTGCGTCGCTCAGCGACGCACTAAAACGTGGACCTCGTGTACCATTGGCCTTTTGGTTTGAGACAGATTGTTTCTATTTGTAGACAGTTTTGAATCCTGTCTGGTTCTCTTTTACTAATGCTCTGTTGGATGCCAATGGGTGCTTTTAGTAAAGCAGTAACATGCAGTGCCTATGTTTTCAATGCATGCAGCAGGCATGACGTTTCTGCTTTTACTGTTTGCAGGGAGTGTCTGTGGCATCGAACAAAGCATGAGCTGAACCAGTAGGATGTGAATAGAGTTCACACTCCAAAATGAGCCTTCTTGATTAGGAGGTCAAATGTATGTTTCTGCACTACAGGCTGCATCAGTATTTGGGTCAAAAAGAAGTGTCCTGCGGACGTCCACCGATCATAAAGGTTGGTACGCGGAAGGGTGGTTGGACGTCCAGCATGCGACGACCAGCTTTTCACATCCACTGGCGTCCCATCATGGAACAGAATTTTCCGGTGGATGTCTTGTGGCTACTTTAAAAACGGACGTCCATTTCTGGACAATTCACGGACGTCCGAGCGTCCGGGTTTTGATGTCCACCGGACCGCCATTTTCCACGGACCGCCATTTTCTTTGCACCGGACGTCCCTCGGACGACCGCAACATGTCCATCGGATTTTCGGCGGACCTTTGGAGACGTCTGGTCGACGATCGGCGGAGTATCCGTTGCCGGACATCCGCTGGATTCTCAACGGATTTATTTGGCCTAATGAGTCTGGCTGTACTTGAGAGCTTTGGAGTAATGCAACCATCCCTGGCGAGTTGCGAACTATGTACGAGTATGTTCTTGCTCTATGGTACTGGAGAATATCTGTAAACTTGCCCACGAAGAGCTGGAGCGCGCAGGAGAGCATTACAGCCGCTACTAAGACATCAAGAGCCGCAAACGCTCCCTCAAACCGGGAGAGCAAGTTCTTTCCACAGAGCATAAGCTGCTCATGCAATGGAAGGGGCCTTTTTGGGTCATCAGCCGCAGGGGCGATGTCGACTATGAAGTGGACTTGGGCAATGTCCCAAAAATATTCCATATCAACATGCTAAAGATATACCAGCAAAGGAAAGACGGCACCATTGTGGCTTTCGTAGGTGCAGTAATCTTTTTTTTTTTTTTTTTTTTTGCAGCAGCAGCAGCAGCAGACACTGGAGAGATAGAACTTCCTAAGCCCTCCCTGCCTATCACGGATGTACTACACAGGCCAATAAACTTCTGCAATCGTACGAAGGTATATTTTCGAACCTCCCGGGAAAGACCACGCTGATCGAGTGCCAACTGAAGTTACAGTGCGACAAGCCGATAAATGTAAAGCAATAGCCGCTACCATACATTTTGAGGCTGGTAATTGCACCAGGAGCGGACTTGCTCCGACTAGATATCATTGAGCCATCGGAGTCGCCCTACAACTTTCCTGTGATCGCCGTCCGCAAGCCAGACAGGACGCATCGATCGGCTATGCATCGACTTCCGGAAACTAAACGAAGTCATCGCAGACGACGCCGAGCCCTTACCTTATCGCCTCGGTAGGCCGCAAGAAATTATTTTCCAAGCTGGACTTATCTATGCGATATTGGCGGGTACCGTTGTCACCCGATTCAAAGACGGACTGCTTTCACGGTTAGCACGGGGCGCTTTCAATTCCGATATACGCCTTTCGGTATTAAAACGGCGCCAGATATTTACGAAGCTGATTTACGATATTTACGAAGACCTTGGCCGACATTCCCGACGTGGAATACTCCTTCGACGATGTTCTCATTGCAAGTGCTACATGAGAACAGCATCGCCAAACATTGTAAGATATGTCGTTGCCCGAGTTGAGGCGGCTGGTCGAAATGGAAACCGTCGCG
This sequence comes from Amblyomma maculatum, assembly GCF_055883805.1. Taxonomy (NCBI): domain Eukaryota; kingdom Metazoa; phylum Arthropoda; class Arachnida; order Ixodida; family Ixodidae; genus Amblyomma; species Amblyomma maculatum. The sequence continues at coordinate 154,190,102 of NC_139346.1, forward strand.
TTCTTGGGCCACCAAATTGCGTCCGTAGAGTTGTCGCCCCTCACCAAGACCCTACAGAAGATGCAAGAATCTTCACGTCCGACGATCCTTGACGATAGGCCGCAGCGCAACCAACCGAGAGTATAAAAAGGCAGACCGCATCACGCCCGCGGCAGTGCGCTTTGGGAAGATTCAGTCTTCCGAGCATCACTCGCGGCCGCTCGCTCTGGGAAAGTTTTTCCCCGAGCCCGCGATCAACTCATCTGCGACTACGACGCGTCATCAAACAGGAAAGCCACGAGAACTCCTTTTTGCCACAGACTGTCGGTTAACTGAATATTGTTTCGCCTTTGTTTAAACCTTGATCTGGCTTAGCATTTTACGCTGTGTTCTGTCACCCTTGCCCCTACTTATATCTGGATTACTTGCTAATTGACAAAAACTGTGAATTACAAAAGTGGTTGTGAAGAACAACAGCGCAGTAGCTTTGGCCGTTCTGCAATCCACCACAACACCTACTTCTGTGCATACCACGTGTTGTACACTAATCAATAATGAGTAGACAGCTGGTGTGTTCACAGTTGATCAGCATCTGCATTGCCGCAATGACATACCATGTCATGCTGCACTACATTTGGCTCATATTTTCCCATCAGTGTATTGATTTTATGCGACATATATTTTAGTTGGTTGGTTTATTTGGTTGATAGGGTTCACAGTCCCAAAGCGACTAAGGCTACAAAACATGCCGTAATGGTCAGCTTCAGAAATTGACCAGCTGGGGTTCTTCAACGTGCACTGTTATCACATATCACACAGGCACCTTGCCTCCTTAGAAAAGCGGTTGCAGTGGCCAGGATACATATATTTTAGTCGTCATATGGCTATATAGCAAAGCACATATGTTGCCCACATTACTGTCCTCGCCTAGCAATATTAGAGCCGCGCGGTTGCATTTAGTGATTAGCACGTTTGTAATTTGGTGTTTAAACTCAATTACCACGTATGTGCAACAATTCGAGCTGCAGTTTCTACAAGGAAGCAGCAAGTTAGTTACATGATGCAGTACCTGCGAGATAATGCAACACAGCGTTATTTCTAATTTCACCAAAACTAAAGTGACCATATATTCCTCAGACCTAAATGTGGGACCTGAAAGGGGGGAAGGGGGGAGGGCATCTGCATTACACAACATGCAGTTTAGACATGCTCTTTTTACTGTCATGTAGAGTTAACGGGCATACGCAATGGTCGCTTTTTCTCTGCTCCTGCGCCTTGGGGCAGATAAAACTTGCCGGAGGTCAAAATTATTCGAGGAGTTGCTAAGCCCTTGCTTATACTGGACTTTTTGCAGGTTAGCTGCTCTGCAACGCTCAGAATCACAGAAAATGCAGACATTACACACGCCAGATTTTGGCGGCTAAACATCATGCAGTGTTCTTTTCTTCCAGCTTTTGCCTACCTGGCAACTAAACCTAATACTTCTGGATTCAATGAATATTCTTCAGCAGCCCTTCATTTTTGCAGATGTGCACGTGGTACTGTTGACACGTCATGTGAACATTCACTTTGAGCAACAGCATCCCTTTAAGTGTCTGCAAGTGCGGAGGCTCAAGCTTATCCGTCAAATAAAAGCTCTTGCATCTGTATCAGGCAAGCACATAGAATGCTCAGTAATTGCCCTCATGTTGTCGCAAATCACATCATTCGTCTCAAAGTGCTGAAGCACATATCCACCCACTATTCCTCGACCGACTTCTTCTAGCTCTACCCTTCATCTAGTTTTTCAGTTGTAACATAATGTGAAACGTTATAGGATTTGTCAGATAAAGCGTTCGACGGATCCAACTGAGCTCTGAAGTCTTTACTTGCACATCTCAAAAGGGCCAGTGCTAACTTGAGAGAGACCCACAAGATACTGCTGAGCTCATCAAATTGGTTGCACCATCGCTTGGGGTAGAATGCAGACGTCTGATAGAACTTTCTCGCAACTTCTGCTGCCAATCTTCTCAACGCGCACTTGGTGGCAAAAATGCCTGATGAAGCCTGTCTTAGAATTTGAACCGCAGCTAGTTCAAGGCTTTGTGAACTTCCATGGCAGTCCTCGAATCTCTTTAATCTGCAACACAGTCGAATAAAGCATGCCAGCTTGACCTCGTGTAGAAATTAGCCGAAAGCTCCCAAACTAAAATTTCAAAACAACTTAATCAAAAAGAGGCATTTTTCTGCCAACAATAAGAATGATGTCAAAGCCAGAAGATGAAATGTTTCCGAGGTTTTGAGCTGCAGTCCATCAACTGAAAGCTTTGGTTGTGGGCGATCGTATGATATTCAAAGACACTTCTGGAAGCAGCTAGTTTTAACTCCTCGTCACCAGCACGTTCTCCCCTGAAAGACTGGGACACTGGAAGATGCAGTAGCTGACATATACTGCTCGTGCTTCTAGATGCTTATATGTCAGCACGTCTCCTGTGGGAGGAAAAGTCTGCTCCACATGTTCGCAGCGGACATCGCATGCCGAATTCGGTTTCTTCAGGATCGGGAACTCCTTACATAGTTCATTGAATTCACACTTCCATTTAGGTATTGCTATTGGCGTGATGAAGGAGCATTAAAACCATCAAACGTAAGCATGCGGCCTAAACAGAGTAGGCAAACGTATATGAGAAAACGAGTTTTGAGCCTAGCCATAACTTAGGCTCACTAGCTTGCCAACACAAGTTTCTCCGGCTATCTCATCCAGATTGAGAAAAGATGCCACTCAATAGGCGGAGCGAATGTGGCCAGTGTAGCGAAGACGGGACAAAATGCCGTCCCACCAGCATGCTGGCGGGACAGCGGGACCACGCCTACAAAGAGGGACATGTCCCGCCTAAATCGGGACGGATGGTCACTTTAACCAAAACCGCTCATTCTACCTCACCCTGCAATATATGACTTTTAATACAGCACTATCCCATAGCAGATGTTTTGCTGCAAAATGTTTACGAAACCTGGAACCAGCATTAGGGAGCTACAGCCAAGGTACTGCTGCATCAACGATAGCAATGGGAAATAAAGCAGCACACCACATTTACCTTTTAAGTAAAGGCTGTGGTAGTGCATGTGAACTTCAATGCCCCAAAATGACTCTGGTTAAAAGAGACGCTGTGGTGAAGGGTTCCAGATAAATTTAGGCAATATCAATAATCAATCTACCATGCCCACAAAATCATACCACAAAAGCAGTTTTCAAACATTTTATTTCAAAACTGGCCCTGTAAAAAAAAAAATGGTTGAAAAAATCTGAAAGCGATAAAAAAAACACCATGTTGTAGTATAGCTGTTGTACCACCATCACCAATATGAACATTTTTCCGTGGCATAATTCGAGGCATACTGTAGAAGGATTCTCGGTAAACTGCTGCCCTCATAACACACATGCACACATGCAGCAAAAAGCTGCCCTGTATAAACATGCGAAGAAGACTTGTGGTGACGAGCACAATAAACAAGACACAAAAAAAAAAAAAAAAGAGCCTTAAATATGTTATAGTATATATATATATAATATGTATAGACCTTTAAAAAAAAATGGAAACACCGCCACTTGCTGCTCTAAGAAAAAGCCAGGTAAAAAAAACTGCCGAGAAGTGCTCTTCTTCCTCTCCCCATTTTACTTTTTTTTTTTTTTCTGGAAGGCTGAAAAAATGGCACTTTTTGATTATGAGATGATTTACCCTCGTCTCCCTCCCCACAAAGAAGAGAAAAAGTGAAAACGGGATGAGAAGTGTTGCTGATTGCCTGGGGGGCAAGGTGCTACACAGCACACACACATACCCCAAATAGATGCCGTGCCTGTGCCAACACAGGGACAGAAAGATAAAATAAAACACAGAATCTTTCACTTGAGCAGAAAATGAAGGAATTCAGACAAGCAAAGAAAACGCGGTGCCATAATTTCTGCACACAGCACTGCAAAGTGGTGTGCTTACATGGTCCACACAGTGGTGCATGTGCAAGTATCACCCTCGTCACACTTATTAGCCTGGTGGGGTGCTTCTTTACTCGGAGCAAACTGCGTGCACATTGCAGCAGCATGCCATCTGTGCTAGTAGTGCTGCTACCACTAAGGCTATCATCGTACACACGATAGACAGCAAGCTGCCCGGTAAAGACAACACTGTAGTCAGCCTCTCGCTTCCTACAGTAGTGGTAACTGCTGAGGCATCTAAAAAACATACGTCCTGCACAAAGCAGCTAACCAGAACCGCGATTCTTGAGCCTCAAAGACTAAGTGCACTGATGTCCTTGACGGTAAAACCTCGGCACAGATTCAAACGTGTAAATCAGTGCTGACCACAGTTGCTAAAGATACAAGAACCGGCAGTTGGCAGCCAAATTATTAGGTGGGAATGCCCCTAAGTCACCTCCGCTCTGCCAGCCCAAAGAACTTAAGACTTGATTGCAGTGTTAATATTTGTGCTCACTGTGAAGTAGTGCACACCGTACACATTCTGGTGAAAAAACAGTGAGCTGTTTGCACGCCTAGGCAAAAAGGCACTTACGGTGCTCTCGAAGTACAATCACAGCCCACCTTGGAATGATTGGTCTCGTTAAATTTAAAATCGAGAAGAAAAAAAGGAGGCCGAAGGCAGCGAGAGCGCGAGAAAGAGTGAGGGGCAGCCACACCCAGTAACTTGGCACCCTAAAGAGTGAGATGAGAAGGGATCAAGTGCTTGTACATGTGCACAAAAGACAGAAAAAAAAAAAAAAAAAGGTCAAAAAATAGTAGGACACAAGATAAGGTCGGGGCGCGTCAAACGGACCATTCCACTTAGTATGTCCTTACACGACTGTCACCTCAAGACATGCCATTTCACTTGTTTCACAACAGCCAACTTCGCAGAGATTGTGTATTAGGTGCAAAGGTGCAGTCATCTTTTTTGCTTTACAACGTGGATGTGCACTTCAAAAACTGCACTACAAAGGGGTAGGAGGACTGTCCCAGGCAGTGCTTCATGATGCAGTCCGTCACTTACAGCCACCACATGGCACTTCGGGGAAGCCAGTTGAACAAAGGGGGATCAGGAACACTTCCTTTTCTTCCACTTCTTCCTTTTACCAAGAATGGAAAAGAAACAAAATACAAACTACTGCTCTTTCCAGCTCTCCCGCCCTCAAGCTCCCTCTTGCAATGCGTCCCTTGGCTGCAGTGCACAGAAAATGCACGTCCACATGCTGGGGCGCACAAATGAGAAGACATGAACATGCACGTGCACACACGAGTGCTCTGCTATACAAGTGTGCTTTGTTCCTTAAACCAGAAAAACAAAATGTGAAAAAAAAAAAAAAAAAAAAAGACAAAACAAGGAGACCAACAACAGGTAACAGGAAGACTTAAAAACCACCTGCTGCTATGAGGAACTAGCTGCAAAATAAAACAACAGTGTGGAGGGAACACAAAAAAGTATAAAAGAGGGGAGTGGGGTCGTAAATGCGCGTGGTGTGAATACAATACAGTTCCAAGCGGCGGCTGCTAGCTGATGAAGGCGGGCTTCAATTTGCTGGGGAGCTCCTGTTTCGAGAAAATGAGAAGGGAAGACTGTCAAACCGCTGTTGGTATTTTGGCCCGTAATGCACATTCAAATGGCCCAAGAAGGAAAGCTCATGGCCCTACATTCACACAAAAGTGGCACTTAAGTGTGTTAGCCTTACGCATAGGTGTTGGTGCTTGCACTGTATTTCTCTTAACAACAATTTTATCACTAATGGCCTGAGTGACTGGATCTGCTTGCCGAGCAGCTAACCTTGTTTCATTTCTAAAATCCTTTTTTTTTCTTTTTTTGCCCAAGACATGCTCGACATCTACAACTGTTCTAGTGCACTGCAAGCCAAGCTTCATGTAAAACACTGAGCATTTTTCAAACCATACCTTAATTTGCATTTTGGCGAGATGCCAATGACACTTTTCCCTGCACGTTTCTTTCTCTCTTTTATTAATAAGTTTGCAGCAGCAACACATCGACATCGGTGCTGCGCCTTCCCGGAGCCGGCCTCTAGAGCCATGTGCCACTGCACCAACAGTGGCACCTGGCGACATGACATGTAAGCATGGCGAGAGGCAATAAAAATGGCCAATCAGCAGGATTCAAAGTAACTGAACGTGCTCATAAGCAGGATATTAATTAATTTCCCTGCATTGAATAAGTGGCAGTATATGATACGACACATGTATACCCGTCTATGGCTACCAGATACCTAAAGAGTGCAAACAGCTCGAAACCACGTGGCAGCAACTCCCGAAACCGATCGGACCGTGCCAAGCACAGGAAGTTTACCTGCTGAGCATTCCCGCTCCGGCAACCAAGCAAACGGACAGCAGCAGACTCGGCAAAATGGTGTAAAAGCTCACCCGTTCACAAGGGTCTCCTCCCGGACGACAACGACAGTCCGCTTCTCGCGCACTACCTCGATCTTGCACTCTGAACGCAACTTGTCGGCCAGCGCCTCGTGGTCCGCAGGCAGCAGGTCTTCTAGTTCGAGCGACTTGAGGTCCCCTACCGTGCTTGTGGTGGTGGTGAAGTTGGACTCGTTTTTGGTGATCACCAGGCTGCTGATGCCACTGAAGTAGGAACAGAGGAAGAGGGAACATTAAGTTGCTGACCATATGGCCTCGACACAAACACAAACAAGATCTGTGTGAATTAGTGCATTTAAGGTGATCTTGGTTCCTCTCAAACTTTTCGGTTCAACAAAACTTTTCGTTGAAGGACGAAAACAGTGCCCGTGCAACACCAGCGATTAAGCAGGGCCTGTTCAGTGCCACTGGCAATGTGCATGCAGCTGTATCTATACAGTCGATCCTCATTATAATGAACATGGCTGTAAAAAATTATTGGATAATAATGAAGCAAAAGCAGTTTTGCTGGTCTGTACTTTAATTCTAAGGGAGTTCAATCTGTACAGTTGAACTTCGCTACAATGAAACTGATGGGGTACATGAAAAGTTTCGTTCAAACAGATTGGACAACACTGTCCAAAACACCATTTTGTTAAAGAAGTCCATCAGCTGCTTTTGTTTTTTATTCTTTTTTTTTTATTCGCCATGTGCAGCGTAGTGGAATTTTCACATTGAATGAGCAACCGCATCCCTGTATTATCAGTGCCTTCCGTTTCGCGGACGTCTCCGAAGAAAGAAGTTTGGATATCGCATCTTTTGATTTCAGAGTCGTGAGAGAGTGCTCAGCGAGATGCCGAAATCGGCTATAACATCTCGTTTTTCCTGCCACTAGATGCCTAGTCGATTATTTTTGGCTTGTCTTCTAAAGAAAAACTTGTGCTCCCCAGCTTTGTGCGCTGCATTCAAGTGCCCCGTGCAAGCAGGAGTGAGAAAAACACAGGCAAATGCGTTGCGTTCTTGACACTGTCACATGGTGTAGAATAAGGATTGATTGTGGCTCTGACTTGGAAGAAAATACGAGCTTACACTCGCACCTTATTTCAAAGCAGCCAGCCTATAATCATCCAATGAAGGTCTCTGTGTGTGTGTAAATGGCTGGGTCAATAGGAATACATCAATTCCACCGAAAGTTTTGTGAAACGAAACAGCATGGTACTAGATGAAGCAGCATGGTCCTACAGAAGTGCACAGATTAGTGGCAATATGCTTATTATATTCTCAAATAAATCTTAAACCCAGCTTCACTTGGCTCAAATTTCATTGAAGCAAAAGCTCATGCCGAAAATGGTTCATTGTAGCAAGAAATTTTTTACATTACTTTGTATAGCAAGCCGATAGGGAAGTGGAAATATTTCACTGAAGCGGGTTTGAATGCGTAACTAAACAGAATATTCGAAATCTGAAGCCAGATCTGTTATAACGTAGCAGTTTTTTGTAATCACGTGGCTGAAAATGCGTAAAGGAGGCAAAAAGACTTCAGGATACGCAATATTTTTATTGTTTAAAATCGTTAAGGCATTCATATACCGTGCCACCTGAGGGCAACAATAAACACTAGCATTACCAGTTTATAGGCGCGTATGCGATATCGAACCATCGCATCATTATGCCACGTATCCCTGCCGTCACTTAAAACACCCATGTGCATGCACATGGAAAAGCAGAAGTGCTAAGCAGTTTCACTTAAGGCGAAAATCAGGATGCTTAGGACGGTCGAGAGTGAGCACAGAAAAAGGACATTGCCATGAACTTTAGTGTTGCTACAAGCACTGTGGAATGCAAAGCAGAATGCTGAAGAAATACATTCTAAACGTGCAGTGAAGAAGGATAGGAAGCGTGTTAGCATTGCCTTTACATAAACTGGTACTTCTGAATGTTATGTGTCAGGATTTTATTGGTTGGGGTGCTGTGGTGCCTGAACTGACAGATCAAGAAATAGTCAATAAGCCAATTCCTGCAGGTGATGACAGCGAACTAGAAAGAAAAGAGTTGAGCTCTAAACAGTACAGGGGCTGCCGACATGGCCAACCAACAATGTGCCGTTTTTTAAACAAACGTTGATGAGAAGGAGCAGCATCCCAACAAGTGCTCATTCTTGCTCTCCAACACAGAAGAAAGGCAAGATTTCATGTCTACACCAAGATTTTAATTAATTAAGGAATTGTGTACTCTTCGTCCATTTCTGTTATCCATGCTCAAGCGTGCTTTGCTTCGGTTAATTGCCAGACTTGTTTGCAGGACTTTGTGCAGGTACATTTAAGATGTATATCGGCTACAGTTAAGGGGGGACACGGCTCTTTGGCACCGAAAATCGGCCTGAAAATCGAATTTTCAATTTTTTCATTTTCGTATTCCTCGCACCATTCCGCATCTGCACGCAAATTTTCATCCTTATACCCCGCTTATTTATGAAGTTATAGCGATTAAAAAATGCAGTACCACACCCACTGCCCTTTAAATTGTGGACAAACGACACCCAATTTCGATCGCCCGGCGCATGAGAACTGCGCGCTCCACCGCGGCGATTTTGGTCTCGTTCGAAAGCGCGCGCTTTCGGCTTATTTTTTCTTTCGGAAAGCAACCCTGTGCGCTCCGCCTTTCCCATAAAAAACAAGCAAAAAGATAGCATGCAGCGCGCGCTACTATTGGCCGGTTAAGGCACGTGATCAAAATGGCGTCGTTTGGTTGGTTCCGGCAAGCTAGCCCTGAAATGCGGACTCCCAGTGACGCCATTTTGTCTTTCTGCCGACCACGCTAGTGCAACGCGAGAGTCATGCCAGGCGCGAAGAAGTACCGCTCTTTGCACAAGTTCGGGCGAAAGCAACCAAAGAAACGCGTTAAGAATGCGACTTCGTTGCATACTGTGCAAGAAGCAAGTGCCAGTGCTGCGGGATTGTGTGACGATCACGTTGCGGGCGGCGACGCTTCTCCGATTCCGCTGGACAACGGCGCCGTTCTTCGTGCCGACTGCAGTCGTGTACGTATTGATACCGCGCCTGTCACTAACAGTGACATAACTCAAGTGAGTGCCCGTGAGCAAGCTACGCTTGATAGACTGGTATCGACGCCGGCGACGGCACGAAAGACCGCGCTGTTCGCCGATGCAAGTGGTGCGTCCGCAGAGTCAGATGCGGACGGAACAGCCTCCTATGCGGTAATTGACCTCAGCATTGTGAATATCCTTCTGGATGCCGTGCGGTGCAAAACGTGTCGTGGATGCGTGCGTTTAATTACCAGCGACCGGAGCTATGGCCTCGCCGTAAAACTGATCGTGCTGTGCGACAACTGCGGTGAGATTGCGGCCGAGTGGAACTCGCGGAGGGTTGACGGCGAGAAAAGGTGCAATCCTTTTGAGCTGAATATTCTGGCTAGTCGAGCAATGCTGTCGACCGGTAACGGCCAGACAGCAATGAACGATATCTTTTCGGCGATGGGGTTGTCGCGGCGCGGGATGCACAACAAGACGTTTCAACGGCATCTGAAGAGCACACTGCAACCCGCTGCTACCCGAGCCGCCACGACCGCTATGGCACAAGCCGCGCAGGCAGTGGCGAAGGTCTACGATGACTTGTGTTTTGGGCATAGGGGGAACATTGCCGTGTGCTACGACGGCACATGGATGACGCGCGGACACTCATCACATATAGGCGTCGGTGCCGTGGTGGAACTCTTCACTGGTTACGTGCTTGATTATGTGGTGTTGTCAAACTTTTGTCTGGGCTGCGAAATTGGTCCCAAGCCAAACACTGACGGCTACGAACTTTGGAAATCACGCCACCAGTGCCAAAAAAACACCAACTCCAAGGCTGGTCAAATGGAAGTAGAGGCTGGCAAAATTCTGTTTGAAAGATCTCTGCAGCGCCACAACATGCGCTACACAACCATGCTATGCGATGGGGACAGTCGCACGTTCAGTGCTCTTAAAGATGCTGCAATCTATGGTTACATTGAAATAGTCAAAGAGGACTGCATAAATCACGTGCACAAGCGTATGGGAGCAGCTTTGCGCAACCTCTTGCAGAGACACAAGGGTGCAGGGAAGCAAAGTCTTGGCGGCAGAGGAAGGCTGACAGCTGATCTAGTTGACAAGCTGGCAATATATTATGGCCGAGCGCTTCGATCAAATGTAGGTGATGTGGATGCCATGCAGCGAGCTGTGATGGCGACATATTACCACATCACATCTACTGATGACTGCCCCAAACACAGTTTGTGTCCTACCGGTGAGAAGTCATGGTGCCGCCACAACGCTGCAAAGGCAAAAGAGGAGCCTGCACCAAAGCACAATTACAGTCTGCCAGGAGATGTGGCTGATGCTCTTTTGCCTGTTTATAGTCGTTTATCAGAGAAGAGCCTGCTGCAGAGGTGCATTCGGGGGAAGACCCAGAACTCGAACGAAAGCTTCCACTCGGTCATCTGGACCTTGATCCACAAAGAGCGGCACTCATCACTGTTTGCTGTGGAAGCAGCCACAGCAGAAGCTGTGCTGCGCTTCAATGCCGGCTGCAAGCATACAGCAGCAGCAATTCTGCAAGAATGCAGTACAAATGTGACAGCAACTGGGTCCAGGAGAGCTGAAGAAAAGGACTTGCACCGTAGCGTACGTTCTGCAAAGAAGCGGGCGGCTTCGCTTGGCGTTGCTAAAACAGAAAAAAGAAAACACCGCGACAGCATGCACCCCGACTATGCTCCTGGTGCATTTTAATAGCATGAGGTCTTTGGGGTTGCCCTTCCTGATTAAATGCCGTGAGGCTTGAGTGCTTCCGACAATCCCCCAATTTTGGTAGTGTTGCATTTTTTAAAGATCAATATCTCTGGTCCTGTTCTTGCTATTGCTTAAAAAAATTTTTTTCTAGAAAGGGAATCCTGCGAGTCTCATGAAACCAAGGTAAATGCAGTGACGACAAAAGAAAATTTGCTGAGAAGGTTATGTTGTCTTCGGTACCCAAATGGAATTTTCCTTTCAAGCGTTTCCTATTGCGTAACTTTGGCTCAAATTGGCATAGGCCATTAATTTTCGCTTCAGATCACTTTCCACCTGTTTCTGATCTTGTTGACATATCAATCATTGACATAATTTACACCTACATGCTGTGAAGTGTTTTTCCTCGTTTTCTCAAAACTGCAATTTTGAGGGTGCTGCAATTTTGGAGGAGAGATATCTCTTAGTCTATTTGTGCTATAGCTCTCATTCTTGTCTTGTTAGAAAGAGAAAACCTTCGACAGTGCCGTAGGACAAAAATATGTACAGTTATTATGCGGCAACATTTACAGAATTAATTATCAATCTTAGGTGCCAACCTGGGCTTTTATTCATAAAAGTTTGACTTATTGTAACTTTGGTTCAAATTCTTCTACCACGTTAATTCATGACTAGCGGCACTCTATGATCCTTCTAGATCACTCTGGCAGGGCTATTCTCCTCATGCCATAAAGTGTTTAGTAATTAACTCACCTCCAAACGAAGAACATGAATTAGGGATTATTTTGAAAGCTATTTCATCTACAAGAAAACTAATCAGATATTTGAAATCAGCATGCAAAAGTACATTAATGGTGCAAGTTTCAGTCAGATCCACCCATAAATAAGGAAAAAGTTTTAAGAGGGGTGTCCCCCCTTAAACCTAGTCAGAGAAAAATTGTAAAATAAAATGGCCACACCTTTCCATGACATCCAGGTTCTCGTAATACGCAGTTTTTGCATGAAGACTTAAAAGAGCAATGCAGAACGAAAACCAGATTAAAAACTGATTGTAAGGAAAATGACCTCAAAAGTGTTTACAGTAAATCAGAATTATTCGAAGTTATAAAAGTGATGAAACGCTTCATGATCACGCTGAGAGCGTAGCGTGGCTTTGGCGGCAGCCTCCATCTCCGCCGCGGCTCACGCGACTCATCTACGAGGGGGACGAGAAAGGGTGGAGGAATCAGTCTGGGGGAGACAGTGCGTGCTCACACAAAAAAGAGCGTACCTGTCTGGTGGAGAGTCTAAGCCACCCTTGTCATCATCACCACCTTCCGAGGATTCTTCCTTGGGTGACGTTGGAGACGTGGCAGGGGAAGATGAAAGCTCAGGCTGCTTCTTTTCCGCAGACTCTGCCGTCTCCTCGGCCTTAGCTTGGCTAGCTGCTACCTCACTGCTTACTTCCTTCTGGTCGCCTTCAGTGACTTCTTCAGTGGGGGCTCCCTCCTCCTCCTTTCCACCCTGGGGCTCCTGGGGTTGAGGGGGCTGAGGCCGTGCACCCTCTGGAAGGTCCACCTGGCAGCGGGGGGCCACCAGCCGCTTGGCCGACAGGGAGAAACGCTCAAACTCACACGGAGAGCTCAGGTAGAAACCCTCACCATCCTTGGTGAACACCAGGCTGCAGATGCCACTGTGAGAGACACATAAAAATAACCATCCACGAGCGGCAAGAAAGTAGCTAAGTGCCGCATGATGACCAGAAGAAAGAAAAACTGCTGAATTTTTACATCCCAAAGCCACAGCTGGATCAAAACAAGCATATCTCTGGATAGTGACAACCAACCAGTTTGAACCTATGACTGAAAATTTGTTTTATGCTGTTAAATAACCTGAGAGTGTAAAAATTCCAAACAGCCCTTTACTTCCTTGGATAGCACATATGTTAAATTAACACCCAGTCATTCTAAACCTTCCTCGTTCATGCCAGTGTGTCAGCTACTTCCATGATTACAGACCCCTCCAGTGCCCTTTCACTTCAATGACAATTTCACGTTGAAAGGTGTCGTGGGAGCTATGGGAAGTGCCACCAGTGGAGAGCTCCAGAATAATTTTGAACACCTCGAGTTCTTTAGCATGCACTGCCATTGCTAAGTGCACAACTCTTTGCCATTTTCCTGCTTTGAAATGCGGCCAACCCAACAATGATTGAGCTCACATCGTTGGCCTCTCTAGTTGGAATGCCCTAACCTCTGAGCAAACTCGGTGCAGCATGCCCTTTTTAGTAGTGTACCTCCTGTACCATACAAAGCATGCAGATGGTGCGCAGCTTCCTGCTCAAAATAATAAACATGCAGATACGACCACTAAGACTGCAAAGGCAAAGCGTGACTTTCAAAAGTCACAAAGAAAGATGGTGAAGTTGATGAAGTTGGAAGTCTTTCGGCGCAACCATGGTCAAAGGGTGTCAACCATTGGTTGGCAGTCCCTTGCTGTTAAGAAGGCACAAGATGTAAACTGGACTAAAGGGCATGGCACGCACACTAGCAAGCCTAGAAACGCAACACAAGTGAAGGCTGCATGATTGTCATGTACAAGACATTGTGAACAGATGGCAGCACACTGCTGGCGGGAAACTGCCTGCTGCAGGGCCTGCATTTCGGAAGCTCCCACCAAGTAGATGTGTCTAAACGTTCGTGGCTCCGACTTGGCATCCAAACGCTGCTGCCCACGCAGATAACTTTAGCTGTGCATAAGCTCTCTGGAATTTAACACAGCTGCCCCATTTACAATTTTGAATGTTCTAATATAAACCCAAAGTATCACAGTACAGCCCCAAAGACTCACTTGATGTCCTCGCGTCTGAGGCAGCTCTCGAGCATCTGGCGGCGTAGGTCAGGCAGCGAGTGGAGGGCCACCTCGCCAAGGTTGGACAACACTGCCAGGCAGTACTCGACGCGGCTGGGGTCGCTGCGGCTGGCGAAGCGCGCCACGGCAGACTTGCGCAACCGAGCTCCCTCGTGTGCAGTCAGTTTTAGCTTGCCAAAAGGCTTCAGGCTGGGCAGTGTGAAGACCTGCAGCAGTGGGAGCACAGCAGGGTGAAAATGATCATGCTTGCAATAAACAGCCGACAGCTTGAATAATCCGAGCCAATGCAGTTCAACATTTCATCTAACCTGAAATTTAGCTAGTGTATAAACCTCGGAAGCATTTGCCAATACTGAGCATATCTGGAATGCTAGCATTAAATGGCTGCTTCAGTGCACTTTTCTTTCGTATGCAATAAAAAGCCTTTTGTTTTGCAGGAACACATTGGCTTAAATATATTTATTTCTGCCACTGAACTTCGTTTGTGTCCAAAGAGTACAGCTGAACTCAGCAATAACGAAATATGTAAGTACACTGAAATCTTGTTAATTTGACCCCGTTAATTCAGAAATTAGGATAATTCAAATCAGAAGTGTAGTCCCAGCCAACATCGATGCACGGCTTCACTCGTTAATTCGGACACAGGCGCACTTGACCATAAGAGGGTACACGGGTCTTAGAAACCGAAAAATCGCAGAAAAATTAATTCTTTTTAAAACATTATTTTCGAAGCCTGCAGCCAGTTCTGCACCTGCCTGCAAAATCTCACAATTCTAAGTTCAGTAGTTTGCCCCCAAGAACAATTTATATTGTCACTTTTGACTGAATTTCAATCGCAGTCGATGCCAAAATGACAATTTTCCCGCGGCGCACAGCTCCGGTTCTATACATGTTACTGACGACACCTTGATCTCGATTGAAAGAGCAGCTTCCTCTCTTCAAATTCCCGCCACCGCAATTCTGGCCAGTTTATTAGCCAGAGAAAAAAACGAGCCAAAAAAGCGTCCCAATGCGCAATCCTATTCGTTACTCGTGGCACGTGACGTGAGGGCGCTGCCCAATTGGCTGATTAGGTCTGCGCCGTCTGCATGACGCACTTGGCTGCAGGCCAGCGCGAGAGGCATCCTGTGTTGTGATCGGAGCAGTACGAGATGCTTTTATCAGTAAGAGATGCAGTACGAGATACTTCGATCAGCGGTGCACCCAAGAAACAAGTTTGGAAAGAAACCGAATGATTCGTGGATCGGAAAACTTCATGATGAAGACATCACGGGATGCACAAGATGACGAACTTGCGTACGATGACTGTGACGCTGAACCCACTGCCTAACGTTCCTGGCCGCCGAAAGTATCTCTGGCAGCAGCTGTGTCATGACACAGCATTTTTGCAGCCCGGAGAAACTAAAGAGTGGCAAAATACAGCAGCGGGCAAGATATAAAAGCAGCTTCACATGCGGTAACGAACAGAAAGAATGAATTTCTCGCTGACAGTGCCAGCGTTGCGACTCGACCACCCAGCGGAACTTCGTTCTCCGTTGTGAATTTCAATTTCGTGAACTATTTACTTGCACTAGAAACTGTGCTGTGGTGCTCTGAAATTAATTGGAGATAAGCGGGAATACGAGCTTGCGTTGAAATCTCTCCTGCGCGAAGGCTGCGGCGCGATGTCATCAGTTCCCCGCGCATCGAGGGCCCTAATAAACAACCCTTTCGCTGTAAATGTTTTTGCGACGAGTGCGATGCAGGCTACTACCAATCGTTGAACGACTCTGAATGATGTTGGTTGGTTGGTTGGTTTGTGGGGTTTAATGTCCCAAAGCGACTAAGGCTATGAGAGACGCCGTAGTGGAGTACTCCGGAAATTTCGACCACCTGGACCCCAGGTGGTCTTTCCGAAATGACTGTTAGCCACCGCAAACATGGCAGGCTTATGTAAAAAAAAAAAAAATGCAGTCTGCTGCCAGTCGTGCAACCGAAAAACACAAGTGCGCGCAGTCGGTTCACAAGCTGTACGCCGAATTGAATGAGCAATTCAGAAAATATTGCAGCTTCCTATGAGAGAGAGACCTTGCCCAGGGCTTATTAATTAGGCTTTGCAATGTAACTGGGCAAATATTTCTCGCTTTCAATCATTAAAGTTACTTTGGTGCATTTTTTGGCGTTTTCTCGAAACTGTGTTTTGAGTTGAACTACAAGTTTGCCCAAAGGATACCTCAGCAACTAGAGTAGCTGGCTCTATAATTCTTTTTGTACTGTGAAGGTGAAAGTACAGTCGCCGACCGTTTTTTCGGACTTGAAGGGACCCGAAAAATGGTCTGAATAATCGAACAGTCCGAAAAATCCGTGAAGCACAAAAAATCCCTTTATTCAGAGGAAATCGGCTTAAGAAAGTCGCCGATTTTACCTTGCGGCAAATTTCTTTTGCTGGCGACGATTTGCGCTTGTATTTGCGCCAAAGTTGTCGTTTCGCTGTACACGCTAGACAGCAAGTTCACAACGTTCGTAATTTGTGCAAGCGATGGCTGTGGTAGGCCACCCGAGTCGTCGTCGGAGTCCGACTGGTCTTCAGGTTGAAGAACCTGGCGTACAAGTTCGTCGTCCGTGAGGTCCGCACACATATCGAGGCCGTCGTCCACTTCAACAAACTCGCGGAACGTGGAGCCCGTTGGAATGTCCATTCCGTTCCCGCGAAGGTCAACGATGAGGTCTTCGCCACTGTCTGCAGTCAAATCCTCAGAATCGTTGCAGTCTTCTACGTCATCGACTTCATCGGCGGAGAATCCAGCGTGCCTGAAGCAATTAGCAATTGTTTCCGGAGAAACTCGGAGAAACTCGTGTGACAACACGGCGGACGTATGAGACAAAGCACAAAGAGATAGCTGCCGGCGTCAGCGTTGGCGACAAAAGCAGGTTGACGGCGATGACAATCCGACTGCCACCTCGAAGTGGCAGAGATTGCAGGGGTCTCTCCTGGCAAAAATGGGGCACCGAAACCATATCAAGCCAATCCAACTGCAGAGCCAATCCACGTCAATTCAAGATGGCGCTTGTTGCGCCGGCGAAAAGCCGATAAGCAGATTTTGGCCTGCAGGGGACTGAAATTAGTCCGAAAAATCGAACTTTCGGACTTTTAAAGTCTGAAATATCCGTCGCGAATATGTATGCGCTTCTATGGGGTGACTGACGGTGCCTCACTGAAGTCCGAAATATCCTACAAGTCCGAATTATTGGAGTCCGAATTAGCCGTCGGCTACTGTATTATGCAAGCAATGTTGGAAGCACATTTTTTATTTTCACTTTTAAAATATTTTTATTTTATCCTGAAATTTTTATGTAGTAGCCATGGCTGTGAGTTCAAGTTCAACGAGCTGCTATATCTCTAATACAGTCTACGACCGATATTTCGGACGCCCAATTTTCCGGACCTGCCTAAAAATCCGGACCTTGCCATGGCACCGCCACGCATTTCATAGAGTCAAAGTATAACACCAGCCAAAATTTCGGACGCTTGAAATCCGTCTCGTTCGATTTTTTTAACTTTTTCTTTCCATTCACGACTCAAGAGTTACCAAAAACGCAAACAACATCACTGCCATTTCGGTTTTCTGCAACCTCGAACCCACGTGTCATATCGTCCGCTCATTAAGCCATCAGAACCTCGCATACCCGGAATAGCTTCGATAGTAGGTGCCGCTTGCTGCACAGTCCCGTCAGTGCCTGCTCCACGACCTGCTGCCTGCTCTGCTGTGCTGCCGTCGTGCACAGTCATCAATCGCCGCGATCGCCATTGACATGTGGTGTGTTGTGCTGTACGACATCCCTACTACAACCCATGGACCAATGCAATATCCGGACACTCAAGCACCTCTATCGGACACGCGTGCTCAGTCACATGGTGTTATGTGTGGACAGCGGCAAAACCTTGTGTCGACTTGTCTGCACTCTGCATGCTTTCCGATGCAAGGAAGGCGATGACCGAGTTCCTCCACGCAGTTTTCGCGATCAGAGATGAAGCGCCGTTGTCATCCGATGATAGCGCCAGTGAATCCCATCAGCCGTCTTCATCTGCTGACCTCATCGAGCACTTGCACGCTGCAGGAGCCGTTCCCATGGAAGTGACGGTGCAGCAGTTTGCTAATGCTGACATCGAGATCGAGCTCTGCGCTGAACACACCGACAACGAAATTGTTTGCCAGTTGCTTGAAAGTGACGACTCGGGCTCTGACAGTGAAGAGCCAGAGGCTGTGCTGCCAACTAGCAGCGAACTAACCCGAGCTCTGATGGGGCTTTCGGTTGTGTACAGCGAGAATGTCACCCTTGCCGACCTGAAAGAAGACATACCTGTACTGCCACGTAGTGCCTCTGGCCGCTCGCGAAAGAAAGTGACCTTTTTGCATAAATTCGTTTTTTCGGACTGCCTGATTTTCCAGACGCTTGAGGGTCTGAAAAATCGGTCGGCGACTCTATTAGCTCAATTTGAAAACTGCTTCCAACATTGCATTTTTACATTTTGTAGTACCTATCTGTACATTATAAATTCTTTCTGATGAGCATTTCTTCCCCTATAGTTTTGGCAGACAATAACAGCAGTTTTCTAATACATTTCTAATAGCTTTAGAACTAATTGTCCCAGAAGAACAATTTTTGCATATTTGAAATCAGCAGAAAAAACAGCCTTTCTGTGAAGTTTCATCAAATTTGGTTGCGAAATAACAAAATTAGTTTTAAGACCCATGTCCCCCCTTAATTCGGGTGGGGAACACGTATATCCCTTGTGTGCATCCACATGCTGCTTCCAGTACGCTGAAACTGCGCGCTAGTCACGCCGTTTTACTGCACTGTGCAATTTGCCACAATGTTTCCTCGGCGTAGATTATGCAGTGAAGCATCCTCAAAATGCAACAGGGCCATTTTTGTGAAGAGACAGCAATTCTATTGAGTTGCACTGCGAAAAGGGTATTGGAGGACTTCAACATTTCAAAGATGAGTGGAAATCAAAGCAGCGGCCTGCACCAGTCTGACCCCAATTCTGCCGGCAACTAATGAAGTGAAGGTACCTCGGAGCCACCACAAAGCAGTGTTGATGCCCTATATGCCCTACTTCCCCAGCCCCAGAACTCTCAGCACAAAAAACCACCATGTGGTAGGCAAGTACATGCCTGCCTGTAAGAAGACATGCTTCACTCCAAAGCAGCCGTGGATGCTATCAGCGCTTTGGCAGGGCACAACTGGACTGGAGGGAGCTGTGCATGCACTCGAAAATACTGTCATCACCCCTACCCGCAGCAGTGGTAGTGTGCGTCTCGCGGCGTGATCACCCTTGCTCAGTGCCAGTGACGGGTTGACTTTGTGCAAAATCATCCGGCACCGTTACAGCAAATTATATGCCATAGCTAGGACATTAGAAACATCCAGATTTTTTTTTTTTTTTAGGAACAGTCGCTCAAAAACCAAATCTTCAGAAAAACGACCCTTCGAAATTTGGCTGACCTATCTGTGGAGCGTAATGCAGCTCTGGGTGAGAGGCAGATAACATGCAGCCTCCCGTTCCCAGCAAGACGCATGAGGCGCCGTGATACTTCTAACATTTCTTGTGATCCGACAACTTAGAATAACGATGTTTTACTCAACCAATTTCTCGACGAAACAAAATATTTCGGAGGCCTCAGCCAACATTCCTGCCTTCCCTCTTCCTCCCTATCCATCTATCTCTCAATGAAACACTTCTGAAGTTGCAGTCTAGAAGTTATTTTTGTGCGGAAGCCATAACAGTAAAATAAAAAAGCACTGGCACGCGTTTCACACCAAGATTTGATATGCTTCCCCGCTGCCGATAAGTGAATTTACGGATGCGGCCAAGTACATTTAGAAGCTGCTCATGATGGCTATTAATGAAGGCATTTGCAAAGAAAAAATTACTTTTACTTGCGTAGGAAACCCACTTTCTGCCGAAATTAAAAAAGAAAAAAGTTTGAGCAGACTTTTTTTGCTCGAGTCAGAATATTGCATCATACGTCCGCCCATCCATCATCAACAAAAGCATGCGGTCAACAACAATCATGTCATTGGTTTCTAGGAACATTCACTGCTTGCTGTTATCATGGTAGGGTCGGATGATTTTGTGGTAGTGGACAGCACTGATCATGGCAAGATAAAGCAAACATGCTGAACACCAGGCTTTCAAGCATGCATGGGCACAACCGGGAACACAGCAGCTTGCCAAGCAAGCAAGCAGTCATGACCGTCGCTCGTGTGGTCCTGTAGAAAACGCAATGTCTTCACCTCCTGCCAAGGCCGCCAAACGCATCTCCCTCCCTCCACAGGAGCCCTTCTCAAAAATAACATGCTGTAATGTTACCGCCACGCTTCCAAGCTCTGCACTGCGGCTACAGTGAGAACATAAAGCTGAAAGCTGCATTGAAAAAAAAAAAAAAAAATCGCAATGACAAAAGGGGGAGGGGGGTCTGTTCATTATGGATGTGGGTTTATTACATGAACGAACATAATACTTTTGAAAGGTTTTAGATCTTTAGTCGACCAGTAAAAGCAGATGGCAACGACCGACTTTCTCAAATGAAATTTTGTCTCTGCAGGCTCAGTTTCAAACTGATTCATCAGTACAGTCCCGTTTACGTGACTATTCTCATGAACATGCAAAAATATGTAATTCCCAGCTGTTTCGTGATAGCAGGGTTAAACTGTATCAATATACATTTGCTTCAAATTGGGGCAAACCACTGTTACTCGCCTCAGGCCAAAAGTTTCACTGGTTGCACTACTAGAAGCAAACTAAGCAACTGAAAAGCTCTAGTGAGCACCTAGAAAGTGTACATAAACAAACTGGATGCACTGCATTCAGCCAAGTATGCTGGCGGAGGAGAAAGTGCCTCTTCCAAATCGGAGCACAGTGAAGGCTCGCACCTTGAGCTGCTCCTCGGAGCAGATGAGCACCCTCTGTGGTGGCACCAGGCCCTTGGGGTCTTCCTCAAAGGGGTCTGAGATGGGGTAGCCACGGGCGTCTATGATGTGGATGGATATCACAGGGGCCTTGTGCTTCAGGTGGATCTCCTTGCCTGCAACACCCACCCGCAAATAAAGAAATCATCTCAAAATGTCTGATGACTACTGCAGACACAGGCTGAGACAGCCCGCACAGTAGAAGCTCATCCATTGGAATTTCAAGGGAGCGAAAGCTTTGTTCAGGTTACCAAATTACTTTAATAAAGGTCGAGAGTTACTTGCATCACTGCAAACTTATTAGGTGTAAGGTCACTGCAAACTTTTCAAGTGCCAGACGCGCAGCAGTCACCTGCTTCTGAGATGAGAACAGTGCGAGTGGAAATTTTCTAATTCTCACCAACACCTTATGGCACACATGCCATCAGGAATGACAAAGCAGAACTCCTACAAAATGGTAAGGTTCTCCCAATAAATCTTCATAGTATGGTGCATGGCTATGCGTCAATGCACAAACGGCAATGCAACATGTGACAAGCATGTGGTTGAGGCGCAATGGAAGAACCACTTGGACGGAAGCTGGGAAGACGAGGAACAGTGCCAATCAACGCTTGAAGAGCGCACAAAAAGGCCTGAATGGCTGGCTGATATGCAGCCAATAGCTACCACCTCTGCAAGCTAGAGCCAAGCTGGGAAAAGCGAAATCAAACTATGCAGTGGGACAATTGTTGGAGACAGTACTGCAAATTTTCTGCACAAGAGCATGCAATTCAGTTTTGGTTTGGTTTGGTTTGTGGGGTTTAACGTCCCAAAGCAACTCAGGCTATGAGAGACGCCGTAGTGGAGGACTCCGGAAATTTCGACCACCTGGGGTTCTTTAACGTGCACTGACATCGCACAGCACACGGGCACCTTGCTTTTCGCCTCCATCGAAAAGCGGCCACCGAGGCCGGGATTCGATCCCGCGTCCTTGGAAACAGTAGTCGAGTGCCGTAACCACTGCGCCACCCCGGCGGGGTAAACAATTCAGTTTTGAGCAGAGCTATTTTGACAGCTTGCCATGCAGTCATTACTAGATGCAGCATCCCTTTGCGAGCCCCTTCAAATTAGCCAGTATGAGACCCATAGCATCCAACACGGCGAGTGTCTGATGCCATAGAGTTGCATGGACATTGGCTGGGACCGTGCTAGCTGTTCTATTATCTGGGATTCCAAATTGAGGGAGTTGAAACAACAACCTTCTACTGCCCCATTCTTTTTACTGTCTGTGCATAAGAAACCCATGAAGTTGGAGCACGCTTTTGTTTCCTTAATCACTAAAAAAGGCTCCAGCATGACTAGTGCTTCGAGACAGCAAAATGGCTAAAACTACATTATTAGCTCACATAATGAACACTTACTTTTCAAAATATCTTCATATTTTGGGAGGTGTAATTATTACGCAGGATAAGATATTAACTAAAAGCTGTACTTTCCTACCACTGAAGTAGGCGATAAGGTAAAACATACCGTTAAAAAAGTTCGTAAAAAAAAAGAAAATATCCAGGAAATGTATGACCCGGACTGCCTGATAAGGAAAAGTTTAACTGCTAAATGAAGTACTAAGGCATTTAGAATTGAGACCTTCACTGCATTAAGTGTTAATTAGCATTTGTGAACACCAAGTATAAAGAGCTGCTTTTCAAGGGGGGGACATGGGTCTTGAGCAAAATTTTCTTAATATTTGTCCTGTCAGTATGAAATTTGCAGGGTTTATGTAAATTCTTGTGCTGGTTTCAAATATGTCTGGTCTACCATTCAAACCATCTATCGCTAGGTCCTCCTTGGTGTTCTACCGAGACGTGACACTGGTGGAACGCGCTGGGGTATGCATAGGACTCCTTCCGGCAGTCCACAGCGGATCCCAAACGTCGACACGCCTGTCCATCGTGCTAGCCGCCGCCTTCTAGGCCTAGCGCCGGAGTACAGTCACCTACCGAACGACTCCTCAAACGCCCAAGTTCCTCAGACCTCCCAAGCCATGGCACATACCAACCCTACGCCGGTGACTCTACAGAACACCAAGGTGCCAGAGTGCTTTCGCGGGGAAGCGTTTGAAGATGTGGAGGACTGGCTCGACCAGTTTGAGCGAGTGGCCAAGATAAACCAGTGGAGCGCAGACCAGAAGCTTTGTAATGTTTATTTTGCCCTTCAGGATAATGCTAGAACGTGGTTTGAAAACCACGAGGCCAGCTTATCCACATGGGATGACTTCCGCTGCCAGCTGGTCGACACTTTCGCGAGAACTGACCGACGGGACAATGCGCTGCGCCTGCTTGAAGTGCGCATCCAGAAGCCAAATGAGAGCGTGGCTATGTTTGCGGAAGACATGGCTCGCCTTTTTCGCCGTGCCGACCCTGATATGAGTGAGCCAAGGAAGCTACGGCATCTCATGCATGGTGTAAAAGAACAGGTGTTTGCCGGCTTGGTACGCAACCCACCTAAAACGGTGAGAGAGTTCGTTAAGGACGCTACTGCTATAGAGCGAGCCCTACAAGACCGGTGCCGCCAGTACAACCGACCCGTTAACTGTGCTTCGACGACTGCGGCGGCGCTGAATGCAACCGATAGGACCGCTCTTCGAGACCTCATTAGAGAAATTGTCCTTGAGGAGCTCCAGCGAATTACGGCTACGAAGGCTCAGTCATCACAGGCCCTCGTGTCCCCCTTGGGGACACGGGTCTTGCGGACCAAAAAATCGCGAAAAAATCACTTTTTAGAAAATGTGATTTGCGAAATCAGTAGCTCTTTATCTACCTACCTGCTAAGTTTTTCATCTCTAGGGTCGGTATTTTAGTCGCAGTGCCAATTTATATAATCGATGTCGCCCAAATTTGGGCCGAAAACGACCCCCGAAACAACCATTTTCCGCGAGACGTAGCTCCCATTTCGTGCGCGGCACCGTAGCCATCTTGGTCTCATTCGAAAGAGCCGCCTTTCGTCTTCAAATTGCCGCCTCTGTTGTTTACATTCGCCCATTGGTCGCATAAAAAATAGCAAAAAAGAAAACGTGGCGTTTGCAATCCCATTGGCTTTCGGGGTGCATGTGACGATAAGGCGTTCCCGCATTGGTGGAGCTGGCTGACGGCTTCTGCTCGGCGCGCCCGAGCCGCGGGGAGACGGCGGAGACGTGACGCCGGCCGCGCTTGGTTCCGAACCGCGAGGTGCGTTCATGGCAAGAATTTGTGAAAAAAGTGAAAAAAAATAGTTGAATAATCATCTCAAGTGATGCCCTGCCCCGGCTGTGCGCGCTCAGGCCGACGGAAATCGTGCGCCGAACGATCGTGTGTACGAGCCTGAAGTAGGCCTAGCGTGTTCCCCAGCACGGGGGACTGCTACTGCCAGCGGTCGCACCCGCCGCGACAGTGATAACGCAGGCCGCAGATGAGCAGAAAGATAAGCTCAAAACAGGAAAAGCTTGAACTCGCGCCAACTCCAGCAACGAAGCGGTAGACGGATTGTGTTCGTAACGATGACGGCAGCGCGGCGGACAGTCCGCTTGGCGATGCGGAGCTCACGATCGTCAGATCTAAACAGTTTGCCGAGATTGGCGAAGCGTAAAACGTACGGCGGCGATATTGGCATTTAAAAAAGTGAACGGGGATAAGGAATCGCCGTCAAACTTATTCTCCAATGCGTAAACTGCGGGACACGTCGTCTTCGTAGAGCTCGCCGCGCGTTTGCGCCGATCGGACCTCGTTCATAGTCCTTAGGGAATTCACTTGCTTCCAGTGCAATGCAGAGCACTGGGAAGCAGCAAACAGCTCCAGATTACATTTCTTTTCCGCAATAAACGTTCCTCACCGCGGTCTTGATGCGAGGACGTAGCAAAACGACGTACGTAAAAAAAAACAAACAAAAAAAAAAAAACACGAAAGAGTGACAACTGAATGTGCTGCAACTGCAAATCAAAATGAAAGAGGCGACACTTGGACGTTGGAAAGCAAAGAGACTACATTCCTGGAGGTTTATAGCCATTTTAAATTGTAAACGTGTGCATTGCACCAGTGAATGTCTGAGAACAGAGAGGAAGCGTGCTTCCTCTGCAGCTTTTCAGACTGCAGCAAAACGAAAGCAGAAGGGCAAACCCAATGCAGATTACTGTCCAGGAGCCTTCTAGGCCACAGTGGCCTGCATTTCTAGTTTTTGTTTGATTAAATTAGTGTTTGACATTGCAATTCGTTTTTTCCATTTTTTTCAAAATGAAAATTTTGCCTACCCTTCTATTTTGCGGGTGGCATTGTGACTCTCCTACTCGTTAGATTGTAATGATTTTTTTTTTACTGGCTCGTGGGTGTTAAAGGAACACAATAAAGCTATTATACTAGGTCTCAACTGCATGAAAAATTTTTAAACATAAGAAGATGTAGAAAGGGGGTGGTTGCACTTGTGAAGCTGAAACTTAAAACTTCCATAACTTTGGCTTGTAGTAAGGCAGGAGCGCAAAACTTGCTTTATTGTGTTCCTTAGACATTCAGGAACAGATCCATGTGCATTTTAGCAATTTCCCTTCTGTAGATATTTTTACAAGCTTCCCGCAAGTCTGGAACAGCAAAGTTGCTGTAACTACTCAGCAAATTTATGTAGAAGAAAACTAACAACATATTTGAAACCAGCACAAGAATTTACATAAACCCTGCAAATTTCATACTGACAGGACAAATATTAAGAAAATTTTGCTCAAGACCCATGTCCCCCCTTAAGCTCTCGCAGAATTCAGTCCGTATTTGCGTTGTCCTAAGTGCGGAACTGGGATCATTGCCTTGCTTGCTTCCGGATGCTTTGCCCCTTCACAACAATGTCAAGTGGAGAAGCCATTGCAATGGCTTACAGTCACCACATTTTTGTCGATGTTGCGTCCCCCAAACCCGGTCTGCTCGTGTGTGCAAGCAAATAGTTGTAGTTATCAAATGGTACACCCCTATGCCCCTAGGCACCGCGAAGAAGCCACCATGTTTCTCCTCATGAAGTAAATTTTTGTGGGGAACGGGCGCCTCGTATGTTGGCTCGTTGCCTTTCTTTGATGCTTCACCGTTTTGCATCTGAGCACTGCAGGAAAGCGACTGTGGCAGGTGAGCGCTACTATCATTTTTGCATATCGCGAGCACTCATTAGCACATGTCTCGATGGTCGCAAAGTATATTATACAACCACAATTTGCAGAAATTTCGAACATAGTAACCTGGAAATCGAGTTATCTGGTAACATATTAAGAGTGGGGAGATGGGGAGAGAAGAAACTTTTTCTTGAATATTTGAATTAGAGCTACGAAACTCTAGTTGTTAATTTAGTTTTTTATTTAGCTCGGAAAAAAGAGGCATGGCAAACGCAAGTTTGAGAACCGAGCGTCACCCAATAACGCTTCGTGGGTGGGGCAGAGTTCCAGAGCTGTTTTGTTCGTTTTTTTCCTAATGTCTTCGAATGTTGAGTTGAGGGAGAAGAGGAGGAGCGCCATTTTTATTCGCCGATATCTTCGGTGTTATCGAAGCTAGCTGAAAACTTCTTGTAGTGAACCGACTTGTGAGGGATTATCTATCTCTCGACCGATTTGTTTTGCCTCATTTTAGGCATTGCGTGCTCCTTTTAAATATGCCAGAAAGGTACCTCGAACACTAGCAAAAAGAAAGAGAATAAAGCTACATGTTCCAAGCCAATTTTCAGTCCCAACCCGTTTCATAACTTGTCTAAAAAGCGTTTGATGTGGATACACTACATGAAGTCTGCAAAAAGCCAGATGCACCAACCTTCTCCGAAATCGCAAATGCAGACAGGAAAAACCACAGGATCAAGTGCTTACCAAGTGTACACTGCACTGGATCCGAGTCCCGCTTGTCGCTAGGAGGAAATGCTAGGGTGTAAACAAAGATGGCACCAGCATTGGTGCCTGCCCAGAGGGTTGGTGTGGTTGCAGCACCTGAAGGAAAGAGAAAAAGTGAGGAAGAGTTAGTTTTAGAAGCCAGGCACAGTGAAAAATGAGGTTGTCGTCAACAGCCCCGCATGACCAAGCGAAGTCTGCCAGTTAAGGGGGGTCACGGCTCTTTGCAGCCGAAAATCGGTTTAAAAACCGATTTTTTTATTTCTTCATTTTCGCTGTCTCGAGACGTTTCCAGAACTATCTGCAAATTTAGGTTGAAAAATACCGCCTATTTCGCACGTTACAGCACTCCAAAGTTAAGAATCTGAACGTTTGCCCCCTTTAAATTGAGGTCAAATCACGCAGAGTTTTGATCAGCCGCAGATCGAGAAATATGCGCTCCACCGGTATCGTTTTGGTCTCGTTCGAAAGATCGCGATTCAGGCTATTCCCACGCCACAATCGGCGTCCGCGAGCGAACACCCAAAGCAGAAAACAAAGGGACAAATTTGTGCGAAATGCGCTCTGCTATTGGGCTCCGAAAGCACGTGGCCCACATGATCCCTTTTGGTTGGCTGCCGGCGTCGGCTGCTTGCGGCTTGGCACCATTTTGAAAAGATTGCATAGTTAGGCCTAGCTGGTTTAGCGACGTTCCGTCGTCACGATCACGGCGTAAAACGGGGAAGATTTGGTTTCGAGCATCATACTAGCCTAAAAACCAAAGAAAGGTAGAAAAAAGAGGGGCGCCGGTGACGCGGCATCCTGTTATCAGCAATCAGCGCTGGGCCGATAAGGGCGAAGTGGATGATGCTGGGCACAACAGATAGTACAGATAGGAGAGCCAGGAGATTCCTGCTGGGTGCGAACATCGTAATCATGACGATGCAGATGAAAAAGTGATACCTAGAACTTTTCATGGGCGCGAAGGATAGCACACTTGGAAAAGTTAGTGGCGCAGCGGCAATCGTGAAACGGAATCATGCCACGGCATGCGGAATAGCAAACTTTGTCGAAATAAATTTGCGTATGAGTTGCAGGGGCAATTATCTCGATTAAAAATGGTGCATTCACACCAAAAACCAGTCATAACTCATTTTATCGAGTTGCTGTTAACCTTAGTAATTCAAAAATATACCCAAAACGTTTTTCACCGATTTCTCAAAATTGAATTTTAGACACAGTCAGCAGATCATTATTTCTGGTCCTGCTCTTGCTACAGTTATTTTCTTTTGATAGAAAGCTAACCTCGTGTATCTTTTGACACCAATATAAACGTAATAGCCATAGGGGAAAATTTACTGAAAAGATTGTCTGGGCACATGGACAGCCTTTATTTTGAGTTTTTTTTTTTTATGGTGAACTTTGACTGAAATTGGGATAGAACATTAATTTTTGCTTTAATTTACTTTCCAACCATTTCTGATCACACACTGATATGTCAGACCTTGCCATAATTTAAATCTACATGTTCTAAAATGTTTTTCCTTGTTTTCTCAAAAACAGCATTTTTGAGGGTGCTGCAATTTTGGAAGAGATTAATATCTCCGGTCCTGTTCATGCTATTGCTATAATTTTTTTAGAAAGGGAATCCGGCCACTCTCATGAAACCAAGGTAAATGCAGTGACCACAAAGGAAAATTTACTGAGAAGGTTATCTTGTCTTGGGCACCCAAATGGACCTTTCCTTTTAAACGTTTCCTATTGCACAACTTTGGCTCAAATTGGCATAGGCCATTAATTTTTGCTTTAGATCACTTTCCACTTGTTTCTGATCTTGTCATATCAATCATTGACATAATTTACACCTACATACTGTGAAATGTTTTTCCTCATTTTCTCAAAACTGCAATTCCAAGGGTGCCGCAATTTTGGAGGAGAGATATCTCTTAAACTATTTGTGCTGCAGCTCTCATTCTTGTCTTGTTAGAAAGAAAATCTCTTGGACAGTGCAGTAGGACTAAAATATGTACAGTTTTTATGAGGCAACATTTACAGAATTAATTATCAATTTAAGATGCAAACTGGGGCTTTTAGTCATAATAGTTTGACTTTGTGTAACTTTGGTTCAAATTCTTCTAGCACGTTAATTCATGGCTAGCGGCACTCTATGATCCTTCTAGATCACGCTGACGGGTCTATTCTCATCATGCCGCAAAGTGTTTATTAATTAACTCACCTTCAAATGAAGTACATGAATTAGGTAATATTTTGAACACTATTTCACCTGCAAGAAAACTAATCAGATATTTGAAATCAGCATGCAAATACACATTAACCGTGCAAGTTTCAATCAGATCCACCCATAAATAAGCAAAAAAGTTTTATAAAGGGTGTCCCTCCTTTACTGAAGTTGCAGCGGTGAGCGTACCAGAAATAACCAGGAAGCGGGAGCTGCAATGAGCCCTGGTTTCGTCCCCACTAACCACAACATTGATGCATTAATCAGGCACTGAAAATCGAGTGAACACCATAAGCTCAACGAAAGCTAAACAGCAGTTTACATTATGGGCATGTCCCCCCTCACTGTCTTTTCAGAATCTGAAAAACTCCTCTACAGTGAAACTCACTGGGCCCAGTAACAAATATTTACTACAGTAGAATCTCGTTGATACGATTCCCACGGGCTCCGACAATAAAAGCGTATTATCCGAAAATCGTATTATCCAAAACGGACTCCTA
Source organism: Amblyomma maculatum (assembly GCF_055883805.1). Classification (NCBI taxonomy): domain Eukaryota; kingdom Metazoa; phylum Arthropoda; class Arachnida; order Ixodida; family Ixodidae; genus Amblyomma; species Amblyomma maculatum. The sequence goes on from NC_139346.1 coordinate 154,219,601, forward strand.
AAGATCGCGAATAATACATACTTGGTACAGAACTTGCTTTTATTAAAGCACGTTAAAATAATCCGTCACTTTGCGTTGCACATTTTGCTTTTCGAGGTCCTGAAGAAAGCTTTTTTGGAACTCGTAGAAACGAGTAGCAGTTTCCTCACTCAGCTCCGCAGACGCGACAAAGCCACGAAGCCCGTCCAAAGCTTGGAGTGCACCGTCAGTATTTAATGGCCGACGATCGCCGCTGCAATCTCCGGCGTCTTGGTTGTCATCGTCGTCGCTCTCCTCTTCAGCAGTAACATCTGCAATGATGTCTTGGACGGTGCGCAATTCGCATGTCGCCAGTTGGTCGTCCGCCGATACAAACTCTTCCGGAGACACGCCGACATCGAGGTCACCCCAGTCCGGGATGTCAATCTCTGCGCTGTCAGCTCCATGTTCCTCCGTATCGCCAGATGCACAAAAAAAGCCACACTTCTTGAAGCAGTTGGCGATGGTGTCGGGTTTGACGCGATCCCATGACATCGCTAAAAGTGAATGGCATCAAGAAGATCCACCTTCAAGCTGGCATCTTTCCGGTCAATCTTGGCCAAAAAGCGTCTGACCAACAAGCTCCTAAAGTGAAATTTCACGTTTCTAATGATTCCTGCATCTAGGGTTTGCAAGTGGCTGGTGCAGTTGGGCGGCAGGAAAATTACTCTGACGTTTTGCAGCCACGAAGTATCGACAGGGTGCGCGGCACAATTGTCGAGAAATGGAAGAATTCTACGGTTCTCGGCACGCATCCGGGCATCCAGATGGGTGAGGAACTCTGTGAAAAGGGCTCCGGTCATCCATGCCTTCCTATTCGCTTTGTAAACGACAGGAAGGCATGGGTTACGCGAGCAGCAGCGTGGCTTCCAGAACTTGCCAATGACGGTAGGCTTGAGCTTCTCGGTTCCATCAGCATTGCAGCACAACAATACGGTGACTCTTTCTTTGCTTTTTTTTCCACCTTGACACGTCTCACCTTTCATACTGAGACTTTTCTCGGGCTGGAGGTTGATGAACAACCCAGCTTCATCTGCGTTGAACACGTCCCTTGGCTGGTATTGAGCAATCACCGCCGGCAGAGTCGAAAGCCAGTTGGAGACCTGATCTTGGTCGGCAGACTTCCCTTCGCCGGAAACGGTTTTATATGACAGGCCATGTCGTGTTTTAAAACGATGGAGCCACCCGCCCGAAGCTTTAAAATCTTCAATGCCCAACGAGAGTGCAATCTCATCAGCTTTCTCGCGAACAACTGTCCTGTCCACGTTCACGCCCGCCGCCCTTACTTCCTTGAACCATGCCAGTAGAACCTCTTCCATCTTGCCATGCTGGGCGCCCCTTGTTTGCTTCACGCCGGCGCCGAAGACTTGAATGTTTTTCCGAATTTCTTCTCGCTTGCCGACAATCGTGTTCAGCGTGGAGACAGCCAAACAAAGTTCGCGTGCCAGGTCGACACGTTTCTTCTGCGGATTGTCGTCGACTTTTACGAGAATATCAAGTTTTTCTTTCAGCGATAACGCTTTACGCTTCCTAGACATGGTGAAGCGCACGGGTGAAACGCGGCACCAAAACAAAAACGATAAGTGCGAAGTGCAAGCTGAACGCTCGGAAAACCAAAATGGCAACGAGAAATGGCAAACACAAAGCCAACAAAGCCTACAGCATCGTCAATGCATGCGCCAATCACTGCTTCTTGGTCACGTGATTTTACCGTGATTTGTATGTCTTAGGATAGATGGTGCTAAAAACCTTCGGTGCGCTTCGGCGCTTTTGTTGTGCGAGCTTGGGAAAATGGCTCCCAGAGGCCGCCACACTGCTGCAGACGCTGTGCTGAGGCACGGCCGGACTCGAGCCGAGCCGAGCCAGGCCAAGCCTCGAGCATACGAAGCGCATGTCGTCGCGTGTTCAGTCCGCCGTGCCTGTAGTTTTGCTCGATGCGATAATTTCAGTAGCTCTGCCCACCCTCTGCAAAGGACTGGCTCTGATGTCATCATCATAGTTGGAGAGATGTGATTCCTACACGTATCTAGCAAAGGTCTCATGTCCAACATCGAAAATCGGCCACGAGCGCTGGGGAGTTACGACCACTGCAGCTACTGTCAGATCCCGCTAGGACACTTTTGCTGCCTCCTGGCGTGAAAATCGAAACTGCGCGAGATTTACGGAAGACGTTTCCACGATCGTATTATCCAAACCGACGTGGAAATACGATCGTATTAGCCGTACAAAAATGCATTACCTCTATAGGGCATCGGCCGGGAATGAAAAAAAAAACGTATTACAGTTGAATCCCGCCACAACGAATACCGCCACAACGAAATTTCCGCGACAACGAATAATTTTTTATTCCCCGCGAGTATCCTATAAGAATTAATGGCCTAAATTTCTCTGCACAACGAACCATTTTTGCAGAGCGTTTCCGCTTCAACGAAATTTTCGCGTTCAAAATCGAAACCGAAACTAGTTTTATTGGCGAGAAGTCCAAGTCAAATCTAAAGCCACATTAAGCATGAAATCACGTGATTGCAGTTCCGCCATTTTGGCTTTGTGTCGTGGTCGCGTTGTTCACTCGCTGCCTTTCTCTTCGACAACGACGAGTTTTCATCCGCAGGACACGATGGCAACGCAAGTGAAAAAACGCAAAACTCTTTCCCTTGAGCAAAAAGCTCAAATAATCGCCCAAGCAGAAAGTGGAAGGAAGAAAGCGGCAATTGCTGAAGACTTCGGAATTCCTGCAAGTTCGCTGTCAACGATTCTAGGCAATAAGGACAGCGTGAGAATGGCACTTGCTTCAGGCACATCCTCGAAGCACAAAAAGGTGACGCGGCCCCTCCATGAAGAGTTGGACAAAGCAGTGCATGCGTGGTTTGTGGAAGCACGAGCCAGCAACGTCCCCCTGTCCGGAAGCATCGTCCAGCAGAAGGCCTTGAACTATGCATGCCTACTTGGCATTGATGATTTTAAGGGGAGATGCTCCTCGAAAACACTTTTTCTTTAATATTGAACCTAAGGTTATGAAACATTGGCCATTTATAGAGTTTTTAATGCTGATTCCAAATATGTTTTTACTTTTCACATATCTTTATTAGTTTTTGTGTAGAAGTGTCTGCAAAAGCACAATATAGGGCCTTTTGTGCACACTTTTTTGATAATGAAATGCATGTTTAGACCAGCTTGCAATAGCTCATTATGTTGCTTTGGTAATATAGTATGTCGAAAGCTACTTCAAATTTATTCATTTTATCCTATAATTGTAAAAAAAATTCAGGAACACCAATGTGTATATTTTGGGCACCATGTGTCAACATTCTGAATTTTGTTAAAAAAAAGTTCAAGAGATTTTTTATAACCAGGTAGATAACAACATTCTACACACTTTGAAGAGGCTGTGCGCAAAATTTCATCCAAATCTGACCACTGAAAGTACTCAAAATTTGTTGCACAAAATGTAAAAAATGCTGAAAACTACGAATGGAGAAAATTGCATTTGAAAGTTTCAAACATCTGTATTTTTTCATAAACACAACAAAAGCACATGAAACTTCTTGCCACTGCTTTCATGGCCGCACCATGAACTTTCTTGCCGATAGCAGCAAAGTTCTTGTGGTGTAATGGGTTCGGCAGGTCAAGAATTGCACAAAATCGCGACAGCTGTTCGTGTCCGATGCCAATCGCGCGCGCAGCCACCACCACCTTCACATTGACGGCGAAGCTGTCGCGAGAGCTTCCACTCCGATAGTCCCGATTTCCACTGGCGCTATCTGCAAGTCCACCGGGCACAACGCGTGCACAGCAGAAAGCACTGATGCTAGGCACTCGCTACTTTCACAGTGCAGCTCAAGAAAGGCCGAAATCCCCTTTCGCTTTTCCACCGGTTCGCGTACCGCAAGGGTACAGGTGCGGCACGTAGGGCAAGCAGCACCGCTTACCAGCACCGTAAGCGTGCTAATCTCGCATATCGCAACACTCTTAGAATATCGATGACCGCATGCTGCCCTATCTTCCTTGAAGAGTCCAATCTTCACCTCCGAGGTGCTCACAAAGTTCACCGCGGCATCGATCTCGTCCGAGTGCACGTTGGCCTGGTTAGGACTAGCTTGCGTCTCCCGCTGCAGTTTTCCGGTGAGGTCCGCGACGGCGTCCTCGGTACGGGTTCTTCGACCGAGACTTTCAAGCTCGGAAGTTGCGCTTTTGCGTGTCGTTCGTCGCGAACTCAACAAATGCTAAAAGGCCGCTGAAAAGAACTAGCAGAGCACGATGTAGCGCGATCCAAACGCTGCACAAAACGAAAGCAGGAGGTAGGCTTCGCCACAGCGTCGTATCAGTCTAGGCCAATGACGGCCTCTCTAGAGCACCACGTGATTTAAAAGGTCCAGTAGGGACGCTCGAAGCGTGCGCGGAAAACGTTTATTATTATTATTTGCAGCCGAGATACGAAACTGCGAGAGATGCTATCTACAAGAGAAAGGCTTGCTCAACCTCTCCCAGCAAACGGCAATGGCGGGCGACGCGGCGTTCTCGAAGTATAGGCGCACGAAAATTGACGATTTGCGCGGAAAATAGCACTTTCTCGAGCCACCGTGGTTGAATAAAATGGACTTTTTACTAACTTCACGATCGAATTTTGCCTTGATCTTTTAGAAAGTTGTAGCTAAATGTTCAAAGATAATTTTACAGGCAAAAACTCAAAACTGAAAAATTACTCGGAAAACTCGCTTTTTCGACGCGCATCTCCCCTTAAAGCCAGCATTGGCTGGCTAAACCGTTTCAAGGCCCGCCATAACATCGTTGGAAAAGTGTTGTGCGGCGAGTCAATGTCAGCAGACGTGGACGGAGCAGCTGCTTGGAAGGTGAGTAACATGGCCGGAATTTTAAGCAACTTCGCGCCTGCAGACATTTACAACGCCGACGAGACCGGGCTATTCTACGAGATGTTGCCGGCTAGGACGCTCGACTTCAAGGGGCAGCGCTGTCACGGCGGCAAACACAGCAAAAAACGCATCACAGTGCTGCGTTGCACAAACATGGATGGCTCGGACAAGCGTCCGCCGTTAGTCATAGGCAAAAGTGCCAAGCCGCGCTGTTTTAAGGGAACTCGTAGCCTACCTGTGCAGTACAAGGCGAACAACAAGTCATGGATGACCCGCGCTATTTTCACCGAGTGGATGATGGCATTCGACCGCGACATGAAGCGGCAGGGCCGTAAAGTTTGCTTGCTTTTGGACAATTGTTCAGCGCATCACTCCGACGAAGTCAAGCTCACTAACACGGAGCTGAGGTTTTTCCCTCCCAATTGCACGTCTGTCTTACAGCCTCTCGATCAGGGCGTGATTCTTAGCCTGAAGCGCGCTTACCGCGGGAGGTTAATTCAGCGGCTGCTTTTTAACACTGAAACCGGCCGAGACACGAAGGTGGACTTGTACGTGGCACTGCAGATTATGTCTGCTGCCTGGAGCACACTGGGGCGCTCAGTAATTGTGAACTGTTTCAGGCACGCCGGATTTGCCGAAGGTCGACCCGTACACTCTGCTGGCCTAACAGACATTACAGGCGTTACAGACGACGACGAAGAGGCGTCACCGGCTCCGGGGATTGCGGCCGCCTGGAAAACGCTGGGAGAAATAGGAACCGTGCCGCCTAATCTCGAGCTCGACGAATAATCGGCGCTGACGCTTGTGTTGTTGTTCACGAAGATGTGAGTGATGAGCAGATCATAAAAGCTGCCCGGAATGATAAGGACTCTTCCGATGAAGAAGACGACGACGTACAGGAAGCGCCGGCTGCGGCAACCGCCGTACAGGTGATGGACGCTTTTGATGTCATCAGGAATTTCGTTGCTGTCCGAGACGACGATGTTGCAATGGGTTTGCTGACCGAGTGCGAAAATCGCGTGACGGCGTTGCTCGCCGTGAAGCGTAAGCAAACCAAGCTTACAGATTTTTGGCATTAAACGCCTTTGCTGCTGCTTGGGCAATTCTTTCTGCGTTTCACGTCAAATTTTTGCGATAACGAAGTTCCGCGAGAACGAATTTTTTTTCGTGCACCGTGAATTTCGTTATAGCGGGATTCAACTGTATGCCGAAAAGCGTATTTAGCCGAATCGTATCAACGAGATTTCACTGTATACAGTCTTTACTGCTCTGTTGTTCATTGAATAGCCTGGAAGATGCTGTGCGATTGAGATATACTGAACACACAGTGCTGGTTCAAAAAAGAAACTCTCAGAAATGCCTTCCATCCGCATCATCCTATTACGAGATAATTTTTAATTACAACACTGTATGTTGCCACAATGTCATCATTCCGCAGGAAGCACACAGCAACAACCAAGAAGCCCTTTACTGTAACTTTTTTTCTGAAAGATGTGTTCGCTATATAAAAAAAAGAAATATATATATTCCACAGTCATATAAGGAAGGAAAAAATGCAGGGTGTCTAGCAAACCACTATTTTCAAAATCCCTGACTTTTCCAGGTTTTCCCTGACTATATGAATTCAAATTCTCTGACCAGTGAAGAGGCTCAAAAATGTAGCTGCTAATGACCATGAGCACAGACGAATAATTCACAACAAAAAGCTATTTATTAATCCTATTCTGCATTTTACAATAGTGAATGGCTGTTATTAGCGTTAATGGACGGTAAAAACGTCAAAAGTTTACTGAAAATTAAAAGCACACTGATCCCAGCCTCAGCACAGCTCCTTGATACTACCAGTTGCGAAACTTCTTATAGGCCCCATGTATAAAAAAAAAACGGTGATTTTGATTGGTCAAAATTCGGGTGTATATAGGGTGCCTCGATGCTAGTGGCGGCGCCCGCGGCCATTAAAGGAAACTGCATCTAAGTTGCAAACTTTCAGATTGTTGATAAATGCGCAGTCACATGGAAAATAAAATTAGTTGAAGCCTTGCAGTAGAGAAAATTCTTGAAGATAACAGCCGTAGAGCTAATCAATGGGAGATGAGAGTCTTAGAACGATCGAAAATGGTCAAAAATCAATTATGAGAAACTGATTTTCAAAACATTTATCCTTTCGAGCACTTGCACTGAAATGATTAACGCTAATTCGGCCAGGAAATGTGATAAAATCAGCTTTCAAAACGTCACGGTAGCCACAAAATGCCCCCCGAAAAAAAGGAAATATGTACAAAATGCCGGCGCGTGCCGTGGGCATTGCAGCTTGCCGATCACCGCCATCTTGGGCTTGGGTCTGAAACTTTTCTTTGTGCGGAATTTGCGCCATCTCAAAATGGCTTCACTCAAGCGGACTGGCTGCGCGCACCTATTTTTCAAAGATCAGCTATGATCTCTGATTAGCTCTCACAAGGCGCACTTGAAAGCACGCTGTTCTGAGCCTTCCATTGGCTGGCATAATCGACGCATCATTTGTTTTTCTTTCTGTTCCGCGTTCGTCGCCGTCGCTTCATGCGAGTCTGCGTTTGCGCTCGTTTCTTAATGCACCGCTTTGTGCAGAGTTGTGCAGAGAGAGATGCCGGAAAACAATAGACTGTAACCGTACATGTAAGGAGCCTTTGGAAGCCATAACAAACGGGCGTGAAACAAAAACCAGAAAACGCCGGCCACAAGCGTGCCGTCGGGACCTGCGCTACAGCCGATGCCAGACTTGTTAGATTTGCAGGGAGCATCAACCACGCTGCCGGATGACACCAAGGGTTCAAATTACACTGCGAATTACATGCCGGATCATGGTACACTTTGAGTCGAGGCCGCCGCCGCGTACTACTCTATGGCCTAGCCAGCGCACTGTGTTGAGTGGTCGGTGCAAAATCCGTTTTGTCAGGGAAGTCAACGACCCAACGCGAGTTTCACCTCGCTGTCACGCGGAATGTGATGTCAGTACAGAGTTCATGATTGTGAACATAAAAGTGCTAAGCAATTTTATCGCGCACACGAAGCCCAGAAACTGCAGCGAGATCTCGAAGACATGAGCGGTCAATCGCTGGAGTGTCACAACGGACCTCAGCTGTAGCTCAGCGAGCCGATCGCCGTGCTGGCTGGCCGCTGCCTGCGTGATTATTCCAGCTTTTTGTCGCATACTACTCCCACCGCAGCGCTTGAGCATATTTTATTGAATACCAAACTCACGTGCATATTGGTTCTTCTATTGTGGCAGTTCAGCCGTGCGCTTGCGTCAAAGTAATATATCGCGTGTCGCCGTAGAAAAAAAAAAAAGAGATATCTGTATGAATAACATAATTTGTGTGCCAGCCTAAAATGAAAATGCACTGCAGAATATATCGTGCAATTTTCCCTGACTTGGCGAAATTTTGGTGATTTCCCCGACACTTCCCCGATTTTTCCCTGTGCATAAAATTTCCCTGACAATTTCCGGTTTTCTCGGTTGCTAGACACCCTGAAAATGAGACCACACTTTCACCGTACTAATCCAGGTTACAAGGCTATTTTTTGTTTTTGCTTCTTTCTGTCACAATTAAGACACTCCACCATATTTCAATGGCGTCAAAAGTCTCTATTATCTGCTCTCTACTTGCTTTCAGGGCTAGGGAACAAGATGACAAAAAATACACACAAACTAAAGGGAGACAGCAAGGTTTCTGCCATGCACTCACTGTGGAGGATGAAGCTGCTGGAGAAGCAGAGGCAACGAACCATGGACGAGAGGGCATCGTCAGAGGAACGAGCCTCCACTTGGCGTTCCACAGGTTTGGCTTCCGAGAGGGGAGAGCCTGGGTCGATGGCCGACTCATTGTGACGGGAGGCAGGGCTTGCCACAGCAGACGAGGGGCCTTCCTCCTCCCCTCTCCTGAAGAAAACAAGAAACAAAAAATCAAGCCACTACTTACCACATAAAGTTGCCAAAGACTGCACAGGACATTGATGAACAAAATTCAGTTCAAGTTTCAGTTACAGCTTCAAGTCACCTTTGCTGCAGTGAGACACACTGACGTCGCATCCAAACCTTGTGCAAAATGTTCGCCTTTTCTCAGTGTCACGATGAATGCAGCAAGCATGAAGCAAGGCTCCAGCCTACCCACGTCAGCCAATCCAAGTGATCAATCAAGTCCAAGTGGTGCCTTTTCACGGCAGCAAAGAGCTCGCAGTGCAACCTAGTGTGTCACCAGATGTGTGCCTCCTTGTTTAACGCGCTATGGTGCAAGCGCACGCACGCGCCACGTACCCAAGATGCATAGCTTACCTGGGTCTCCGACTGTCTGGCGACTTAGTCATGGACTTGTCCTTTCTGCCCCTTTGGGAGCGGCCCTTGCGCAAACGTCGGAAGGACTCGCGCAGAGATTTCTTGAAGGACTTGCGCCGAGACATCATGTCACCCGAAGCAGCCAGGTCTGCACATATGCACACACAAGTGGTATGAAAACAAGAACCTCAGGTGGATGAGCGCCCTATTACTATACTCAGTAATAATTACGGCACTCAACCAATGAGCCGCGGGACCCAGATTCAATCCCAGCTGTAGTGGCCACATTTCAGGGGCAGCAAACCCCTTTAAACCTCCACTTCTGTCTACCTAGTAACACAAGTTGCTCTACGAAGTTAAACTTCAAAGACAAAAAGCAAACAAGACAGAAAAGCACTGCACTGCTCAGGGCAGTGCCCTTTCTTCCTACTCCCCCTCCGAACAGCTGGCATAAACATCAAAAGCAGAACTGAGACGCCGACAAAAAAACGCGAATGTCTATCAGGGACACAAAACTTGGAAGCGGTGCCTAAACAAGCATTGTCTGCTCTTTCCCCTCTTTCCGCCGACCCTCACGTTACTGACTTTCACTTTCTTTCGTTTTTGTTTAGGCACAAGGCGTTAACAGCACCATGTAAAAGAAAGTTAAATGTGGCACTACTCGCCAGCATTGTAACGCCGGAGAAAAGGTAAATCCAAACAGGCAGGCACCACACACGCCTTTGCAGTTACAAACTCATCTACGATGCCAACAGCCCTTGGAACACCAAACCAGAATATCACTTAGTTTAGTGCGCAATTTCACAAATGGGCTGCCTCAGTGCTAGATTAAGAGGACGTTTCCTCAAAGCAGTTTGGAGCGTACCATGAGGATTGAGTGTGCACTTTGACACAACCACCTTCTTCTGTACAAAGTCCAGGACACCAAATCCATGGGCAGTTCCAGCTGCAATGCTGTGGAAAACCAGATGAAATGCACATGTAGCACTTCCAAATGAAGCCGTTTCAAAACAAAACTAAAAAGACAGCATGACATATAAATAAAGCCATTTGCAAAAATTGTGCAGTGCTACATTGAACATGTACAACTTTCAAGAAAATCTACTCAGTGGATTCTCTTTCGTGTTTGCGACGGGGAAAAGACTGGCCTCCAACCTCCTTGGCCATGCCTCAGAGGAGATGTAATCGCTCAGCATTCATAACAATAGTGAACGACAACAAACCAAACCAACTGCCCTACCCAAATTCCGAGGTATGCTGTTTGCAGGCTGGCAGTGGTGAGTAGCGTGGTTGCTCGCACAAACAAAATGCTTACTCATTCCCATTACGATACAGGGGACTGCTCTCAGGAAAGAACCCCATTTATTGCACCCTGAACAGAAGAGCGGTATTAAGAACAGGAGCTCCTAGACCAGTGCAGATGTACCTAACTTATTCCATTGATAGCACTTTCCTTTTTCTAAGGATATCCGGATAATGCTATATTCTATCACTCATCTTAACATGGTGGCTTTCACTTACAGGCCCCACTTGGAGTGCAGTGCCAAGGCAGTGACTCCTGCAGGCGGCGAGAGCTGCAGCACCAGGTCGGGGTGGAAGCCGGCCTCAGACTTGACAGCACAGCTCTTCACTTGCAGAGGGTCGTGGCCCTTCCACACAAAACTGTCACGGTCGCCCACAAAATTCAACTGCACAGCCTGCAAAAGGAGCAAAATGGGGTTTCACTAACAGCCTCGGTAACACCAAAAGGACACGTTCGACACCCAAAGTGACACACGAATGGTTCATGATTTGACTGCCGCTTCCAAGCACAGAAACCTCGATAATTCGAATTCAGTTAATTCGAAATTCCAGATAATTTGAAGGTTTTCTGTGGTCGCATATTTTCCAATGTAAGTTTGACCGGATAATTCGAACAGACGGCCTGCGCGCCAGCCTGGTTAAGTAAAAAATTTGGGATGGTATACGGCAATACATGATCCATGTTTCACTGCGAACCCGACAGAACGACAGCCCTACAGAAGCATGAGGCAAAGCCACATAGCGATGCCGATGATTTATAGACAAAGCGTCCCAGCCGGCGCACTTTCAGCACAAAAATCGGTCAACAGTGCGCCGCAATGCGCGCTTGCAGAGAAGACGTGCTTTACTGCAACGCAGCAGGCATACCGTTTTTGTCACGTTATCTCGCCCCGCTCCATCTCACAACATGCTCTGTACTCTCTTCACACTGTGTCAGCTGCAGCACATATTCTGTGTCGCGACCACTCTTCCCCTGTGCCTCTGACGCTGCTACACAATTTCTTTGTGTTGTGTGCGGCATTTAGAGGTTGGCTACTGTGCCGTTAATTCTTGCGCTGTGCAGAAGCACTAGCTTTGGGCCGCATTAGTGAGCGAAATGCCAAAGTACGAGACTAACTCTGCAGCAGAAGTTTCGCTTGATCCAAGACCGAGTTGGCTAAAAGCCACGGCATGCCCATCTCGATGTCCACAATGCTGAGGAACGTCAAAGATACTAGAGGCCTACGGCAAGACACATTCTCCAAACGGTCACACGTACGGGCTAACGCATATCAAGATGTAAACCTGCTCTGCTTCGCTGGCTGCAGAAAGCAAATGCAGCCCACCTTCCCATCAATAGAACGATACTGTGGGAGAAGGCCAACGAGCTGGCTCTGCAACTTGGGCACGAAGAATTCAAGTGTAGCAACGGATGGTTTAGCCGTTTTAAAGAATGTAATAATTTGATGTTTCTGACTGCCTGTGGTGAGAGTGGCAATGCTAACGAGAGCGTTGTCGAGAATTGGAAGAAGCACACTTTGGTGCCGCTGTTTAGCAAATACGGTGCAGACGACGTTTACAACCTTGACGAGGCTGCACTTCTTTTTTGTAAGATGCTGCCAACAAAAATATTCGCAGCGAAGGACACTGCAGTCAAGGGTAGAAAACAGGCCAAGCACAGGATTACCGTGCTGTTCGGTGCGAACATATGCGGTACAGACAAGCTGCCGCTACTGACTGTCGGGAAGAAGGGAAGCCTCGCTGCTTCAAAAATGCGCGTCTGCCATCAAAGGATGAACTCGTCTACAGGCACAATAAGAAAGCCTGGGTGACAGGTGCAGCATATGAAGAATACGTGCAGCAGCTTGACCACAAGTTCGCGGCCACAGGCAGGAACGTCCTATTTGTCGTCGCCAACTGCATGGCACATGGCGATATCCCACAGGATGGTATTTCTTCAGGCCATCAGGATGGTATTTCTATTTCCGAACACCACTTCGATCTCGCAGCCTATGGACCAAGGCGTCATTCACTACACAAATTTATCGGCACCACGTGCTCAAGCGCATGCTCCTTTGCTATGACAATGGCAAGGAGTACTCCGTCGACCTCCTTGGATCCATGTGCCTCATGTTATATGCTTGGAAACAAGTGGAGCCCACATAGATCAGGTGATGTTTTGAATACGCTCGTTTTTCCAATGAAAGCACTGTTGATACCGATGCAGACTACCCATGTGTGTTTGACGAAGAAGGAGTAGAGTATTGCAACCGCATCAATGTACGCTGCACATAGGAGAGTCCAACGCAGTCGGCTTCGCCGAGTATCTGAACTTTCAGGGTGGTGAGCAGACAGGCTGCTCGGACTTGGAGAGTGAGGTTACTGCTGTTGCGAACATACACGATGACAGCGATGATAGCAACTACGCCGCCGACAAGCCTCCACGAGCAACTGCTCTCAGTGACGTTATCTCATCGCTGAACGTTATCCGCGGTTTTGCTCAGTGCCACGGTCGAAGTTCTGAAATGTTTCACCTAGCTGACCAACCTGACCTTCACTGACCTGACCTTCAGAGCCGCAAACTACCGGACGCGGCAAACCAGCATCTCTTGATTACATTAAGTTATCAAAAATATGGTGAATAAAGGTAGCGCGTTCCTTAAACAATTTTTTTTGCCCAAGTCGTATGCCTCGGGTGTTAATTCGAAGATTTCTCGCGGTCCCGATGACTTCAAATTAACGAGGTTTTACTGTAATGGTCTGCACTCCGTGTTCAGATCCCCTCAAGTTTCACACACGGCACAGCCGAACAAGATGGATATAATGACAAGTCTAATGCCTGACTCAGCTTTACGCTACGCAGGCTGTAGTGAGGCGGCTGCTTTACAGCTATGACTGCCGACACTTGACCCTTATTCACACAGTTCCCTTAATCTTTTTTTTTTTTCCATTCCAGGTGAAAGTACCGAAGTTGGGCAACTGTTGCAAGCAGGAAACATACTGCTTTTATTTAAGTTGAGCCCTTAGCTAGATATATAACACTAATGCCTAGCAAGCCATGCTGTCAGTGCCTGGTAGTTGAAAACTTACATGCTTATGCTGCTGGTCAACAAGTGAAAATCCAGGCTCTGCTGTTAAAATACCATTCATGCCAGTGACAACACAAGTCACAGACTAACAGTGCGCTCGTGCAGATACCGTATTTACTCGAATCTAACGCGCCCTCGATTGTAACGCGCACCCGTTTTTCGTGACCCCCACCCCCGAAAAAAAAAAAAGCTCCGATTGTAACGCGCACCCGTTCTCCGCGAAAAAGAGTACCGCGCACCTAACGCTTTCATACAGCAATACAACTTTGTCTCGTTTGGAAAAGCAAATATTTAATCTCGGTGCACTAAAAAACACACACACAAAAGGAAACGGCTTATCTTGCCAAGATTGTCACTATGCCGGCACAAGGTTCACTCGTCGTCGCTGTCAGACAACTCCTTGTCACTGCTGATGGACCAAAGCATCTCATCCTCGGTGCCGTCCATGGCATTCGATATGCCACATTTTTTAAAGGCCTTGATGACCATGGCAGACGGTATCGTGCACCACGCATCTTTCGCCCATCCAGTGAACTCTTGCAGCGAGGCACGCTTCATTCTGTTGCTGGGAGTGAATTCATGGCAGCCACTCACAAGCCCTTCGGTGTAGAGCGCCCGAATCCTATCTTTCACTGGCTTGTTCAAGCAAACATCGAGCGGCTGGAGCTGCGATGTCATGCCACCTGGTATCACGACAAGGTCGGTGTTGCACGCAGCGAGCTTGTCCTTGATGCGTTGGTCGAGATGGCACTTGAAAGCGTCGAGCACAAGCATCGCACGCAGGCCCAAACTGCCGCCGGGTCTCTTGCGCCAGACGTTATCGATCCAGTCGGCGACCAAGTCCGTTGTCATCCAACCTTTCTCATTGGCGCGCACAATCACGCCACTCGGAAACACGATTCCTTTCGGGAGCGTCTTGCGCCTGAATATGAGATACGGGGGCAGCTTGTGTCCATCCGCGGTGCAACAAAGCATTGCGGTGACGCGTTTTTTCGTGGCCGGAAGACAACACGCGCACTTGCTTCGCCCCCTTCTTTTCAACGGTTGTGGTGGCAGGCATGTCAAAGTACAGCGGTGTCTGATCGGCATTTCCAATCTGGCCGAGGTGGTAGCCGTACTTGCGGCGCAAACTTAGAACGAACCGCTGAAAACTGTGCAGCTTTTCTTCGTACTCTTCAGGCAACTTCTGACATATCCCTGTCCGCCTTCGAAGAGAAAAGCCTTTTCTCTTCATAAAATTAGACAGCCAGCACCTGCTCGCTTTAAAGTCGCTCCGCGTTAGCCCTGTTTGTAGGGCTAGCTGCATCGCCCGGACTTTGAGCAGGTCCGTCGTCACTGGCCGCTGCGCCGCTCGCTGCTCTAGAACATATTCTGCGAGCCGCTCTTCTATTTCGGTGAACCGGCCCTGCTTCGGTCCACTGAAACCTAACCAAAGCACATGTACCAAAGCACACGAAGGACGCTACTGCAGCTAGGCATAGACAGCTAGACCAGCTAGTAGGCTCGAAGTGCATACCAGGCGGCCATTTTGAAATGCCGATGGCGATATGATATCGGAGATTTAGGGTCGTACTCGATTCTAACGCGCACCCAATTTTTGGACACGATATATCGGAAAAAAGGTGCGCGTTAGATTCGAGTAAATACGGTAATCGGTGACGTTCAGGGCCTCCAAGCGCCCCGATACGCAATGCTCAAGTGGAATTGGGATGCCATGGCGTGCCAAAGGTTTACCTCGGCCTGAGATTTCATTGAAAGCATCCTGCCTCAATGAATCTAGGCAAGGGAAGCCCACCTCAGGAGTGTTCTCGGACTCTTCGGGATTGAAGGCGAAGCAGACCACTTGACCTGCGGTGCCGGCCACCACGAGGCGCCCCGTTTGCAGGCAGAAGAGCACCTTCTTCACGGCCAGGCGGGGGTCGTCACTGTACGGGTCAAATGTGCCTACCTGGAACGTGGAAAGCAAAAGATGGGGACTCAAAAAAAAATATGTCTATATATGCTCCCTTCAATAAATAATGTGCTAAAAAAAAAATAGGAACAACGAGATGAGAAAAAAAAATTCCCGCACAGTTCCAAATAACTTTTGAGAAACAGCAGCAATGTTTCACATCGCCACAACAGAAGGAACTCAAGACTGAATTTGCGACGCAACGGCAATTACTGAGCACTCTCAACAACTGCAGCACACAGAATTGCAAGCATCTGCTGGAAAGAAAATTCCACTCTGTCTAGTAACAACAATGGCAAAGTAACGCAACAGTCTACAGTATGTGTATTCAAATGCCTGCTGTCCTCAAGTCCTACACCTATTCCGAGTAAACCACACAGCTCCACACACACACACAATATTTTGCCAAAGCGTCCAGTAACAAATGTAAAGCTAATATAACAAAGACCACCCAACAAGCTTCCGACTGCAGACTGCCAGTGAGTTTATTACATATTCATCACACTGCTTCTCATAATGTTCCCATGATAATTTACTGATGCTGTGCAGTAGCAGCAATACTTTATTCTTTTTTCTGTCACAGCACTGGGCATGAAGGCACTTAAACACGAGAAAAAGCATAAACATATTCGAGCTACTGTCTTCTGAAGCACTCAAACTCCTCACTAAGATGCTGCAGCGACCTAAGCAGCAAAAGCAATCGCTTTCAACATGCAGGCACAAATCTCCCAAAGGCCTGTATGTGCACCTCAAAAAAAAAATTAAACATACCACATCACTAAGCACGCACATGCTTATGTGTTACAGGCATGATTTGAAACGCGCGCCGTTTCTTTGGCGAACACGGCACCGCTGTTCTCGTTGAACGAGTGATCACAACATGCAAGCCATCGTTGCGCAAGCTGCCGTCTGCTTTCAAGCGGCGGCTGCCGCTGCACCATTTCAGCACTGACCTCTGAGGAGGTGCACAGTTTTGCTGAACTTTTCATGAACTCGACCAGCACGACGTCTATGTTTTTTTTAAACGAACGGAGTGATGCAAAGGGCGCCATGTTGCATTGCTGAAACGAATGGCGAAGTGCAGCACCACATGAACCAGTTTGCGTAGTGCAGGTGAATCGAACAAACCAATGGTATTACATAGAATTCCAAGGATAGCAAGCGCTCTCAGAGGTCTTGAAAATGTGATTTTCAATTTCAAATGTGTTCAAAGACCTGTATGCACCCTGCTCCAAAATGACAGGGTTCAGCGACTGCGACCACGGGTACAAGCAGCCAAGAAAGCTGTAGCTCACTTTGTGGAAGTGCAGCCACTCCTCTTCTTCCTCCTCCTCCTGTGCTGAGTGGAAGCCAGATGGGCCGTCTCCAGCACCGAACAGGCGTGCCGTCCGTAGGGTTAGTAACTGCCTCAGGCACGACCCGGACGCGTCCCAGAAGCGTACCGACCCGTCCTCGTGGCCAGTTACCAGCAGGTCGTGCTGTGTCGGCGCCTCTCCCGTTATCCGACCACCCACCAGGGGCCACGGCTGCAATGACAACGGGAGACGAAAATGTAGCAAGCGCGAAGTGATTCAACGCCACTGCTCCCATGAGAAATGTCCACCTGTCCAATTATCAAGACAGGGCACATGCATCAAGTTCAAAGTAGGCACCTTTGCATTATGTTGCAATAGGCAAGAAGCCTAGCCACATGTCCGACATGTCTGCTTCACTCCCGGCAAACATCCCGCACCATCCCGCCCAATGGTGGGATCTCCTGGAGCTCAGTGTGCCCCTGAGCTCCAGGAGATTTAACTCCGTCAGCCAATATGCTTCCTAAGCATGACTAAGGAAAGACTGAAAACGAAAATATCCTCGCAGTTTCAGGACACTTCTTCCTGCTCAGTTTCTTTTTAAAGGTTCCACCTCATGATAATTACCTACAAAAACAATGTTCTCACTGCATTCATTCACGGCCTGACCTGTGACCACCTTGCACAGTCTGGCATATTGTGACGCGAACTGGTGCGAACATAACAAAAGCACCAGCACAAAACGTCGGAAGCGGCAAAGTTTAAGGTTATTGAAAGCAGATTTTCTACAAAAAAAAAAATGCCGTTAATTTCTTGTTTTGAGTTTCCAGGTTTCACCGACTGTTCGATTACACGGACCAATTTCCAAGTCCGTCAGAGCAGAAAAATATTGGTCGGACGACTGTGCTATGAAAATGCTATGAAACAAAGACTCCATATGCCAGCCTGATTACCTTGGTCGAGCAGCTGATTGCCTGCTTGCGGCCCACATCCAGCAGCTTGTCCCAGACCTCCTGCGGCACGTTGGCGAAGTGGTTGGTGCAGGTAATGGCCGACGAGTGCAGGCTCGACAGGCAGGGCAGAGCAAAGCTAGGCCACTCATCAGAGGACAGGTCCACCACCACAAGTTCCTCCTCAGCCAAGATCACCAAGGCCACGGGCTCGGCACACTCTGCAAAGCCATTTGTCTCTCACAACAACAGTAGGATGTGCTGGACACCTCCAGTCCACCACTTGCACACCTATCTATATGCTAGGCCACCAAGCACTGCCTGTGGCAGAAGCCTCAACACCGACGAAAGATTAAATGCCAAGAGGATGCGTAGTTGGACTCCACCATGCACGCTCACTTGTTATTGCCGGAGATCTGAACTATTTACCATAGTTCAAGATAAAATGCCTTTGCACTACGAAAAGTACAACTCTTTCACATTACCCAGGTGTGAAACCTTCAGTAGGGCTCATGTCCGAAAACAGAAGTCCAATCTCAGCAAAATTCTGGTGCTTACAGACTGCAGCGACTCCTACAATCGTAAAGGGTCCTAAAAACGAAGTTCAAAAACTGCCTGCCTCCCAAATGATTACATTGCATAATGCAAATGCCACTGAGCTCACAAGCCACATACAAGTCCTAAGAAGTGAGTTTGCAATTTGCAAACTATTTTTTTTAATTTTCATTCCTATACATAGTGGCAACCAGAGTCCAGTCTTTCGCACGCGTTTCGCCTCTGAACATTGAAAGTCACACGTGACATCACTAGGAAGGGACTGTCATGGCTCGCCAAACACCCCGACAAAGAAGGCTGAGCATAAGATAGTGGCGTGTCTAGACAGTTTCCTTTCCCCTCACTCATGTACTCACTCGTCTACACACACACACACACACACTAAGTCCTTATGTGTGTGTTTGTGCACACTAAGTCCTTATGCGTGCATACAATCAGCGGCCCAGAAACGGTGTTCAGGAAACCATCAAAGGAGATTGTCCTCCTTGGGCAACACCATTTTGAGATGGTTCAAAATGCACACAAAGAAATGACTTCGACGACAATCCCAAGATAACGCAGATTAGCCAGCATGCGCGAGAAGATAAAGCGAACTTTGCCCCTCTTAAGGCTTTTCATGGCTACTGTATTATATCGAGAGCCACCTTTATCCGATTTTCCAATAAAAACCCACATTAACATATGAGGGTAGATGCATTTATGTAGAAAATTACGAATATGAGTTTTTCTCGAAATGTCCATTTTTACCAAACTCAGGCCTGTGTCCTCCCTTAAAGTGCACGCACTGTCCTTAACTTACCGGAGTCATCAGCTTCCTTGTCCACAGTAAAGAAGTCGACCACTTTGGATGTGAGATCCAGCACCTTGGACGTTCCTCCATGCTTCACCGAGACCGTGTGCCGTTCACCATAATTTGCTCGAGGCATGCCACCGGAGAATATGATGAAATCATCCCTTCAATACAAAAGAGAAAATAGAAACAAAGCAGTAGAATGTTATTTATGAAGTGCAAGCTAGAATTTGACAATGAAGGACAAACATCTAGCAGCAATTTCTCATGTCCTTGCATCCTCCTATCTAATGGGGTCAAGAAAAAATTTGTACCATGTGAAAATTCGTACAAAATTGAACAAAAATCAGTATGTGGAAGTATAGCAGAGGCATTTAGGCACCCCTGTTAGCGGCTGAGGAAATTTGTTTACGGCAACATGGGCATTTTGCACTCATAGCGTTCTCTTCATCAGGAAGGAGTTGTGTGCCCCCCCTGTAAACAAGGTATACAATACTCACTTCCCGGTGGTCTGCTTCCACAGTATCTTGTTGATAGCCTTGCAAGGGTAAGGACCTGAAAAGTAGCATAAAGAAGGGCAAAAATATACTGCCGGTGAGCTAGGTTTAAATGGGCCAATCTAGGCCGTATCTAAATAAGATGCAGTCATGTAAAGAATAATATTTTTGTTTTGACATAAAATGTCTTCCGTAAGGACGTTCCATGAATCCCAACCTTAACAAGGATCTCGAATGTGCTTTCTCGCACGACACTACGTTGGCTGGCAGAGCCATACAAAACTAACTATTCTACAGTGCCCACTGTTCCAAGCATCAGTTGCACAATGGAGACAACACTGTGTGGCTCACAACTGTTCAGACCAGCGCACAAGAAAACATACAAGGAGCTTTCAAAAGCACTGCATGTGCGGCACTACCAGCCATGGGCACTCGACCCTTCAATGGTTATCGAGCAAACGCCTAACTGGCAAACGCTCAAATATCAATATCTAACACAAATGCAGAGCCGAATACTTACCATAGCACTGCTCCACGGATTCAAGTGCCTTGGAAGTGTTGACACCCCACACAAAGTAGCTGCAGTCATTGTGGGCACTCATGAACTTGGTGCCGCTTCCATGCCACGACACGGAGTGGAGATCCTGGCGCAAATAACAAAGCACACATAAGCAAAGTAACTTCCAACTGTTCAAAGTCTTGATGTATGAAATTATTTCTAAATTGAAAAGGCTTCAAGAATATGTGAGCTGCCATCTGAAAGACAGTCTCAATGAATCACCATTCCACTCGACGGAAGTGTGCTACCTTTCAATAAATTAAGAAATAATGAAAAGTTTGTCCGTAGGTAATATGGAACAAAAAGTATCTAGTGACCAGTCACAACAATGCAAGTGCTGATCGTTGTTCACAATATCTGATTTGGATTCCTCACTGCCATGCCCTATGTATCAGCAGTAGCAATCAACATATTTAAACTGCTTATCTAGGTGCTCATAAAGCACAGTCATTGAAAGCCACAGCTAGATAGAGTTGCATTATAATAACCTTGTTTTCAGCATATATAAACCCGTAAAGAGTTACAATTACCCTACATTACGCAGCAGCTTAAAGGCAAAGTAAAGGCTGACTCACATTTCTAACCCGTGCCTAATTTAACGCTACTCCTTCACAGGCTAAGTTAACATTAGTGCCAGGAACTGATCACTTCAGCAAGACTGAAATATAAGCCCACATTGTGAATTAAATTGAGCAATAAAACCAGCATATCAAAGACATGCATTGCACCAAATGTCATGCATTTACTTCTCTACTGCTCATGAAAATGAGGCGTTTATATTTCACCCAGTATTGACAAAGTAAAACCTTGTTCATTCAGTCATAGGGACTACAAAAAATGTTCAAGTACTCAAACAAAACAAAAGAAAGCGATGGGCAAAGAAAGAAATTTAATTGCAATAACACACTACGCATACCCACTGCTCAATTGCACCACTGCACTTAGTATTGCACTATGGAGAAATTCCTCTAAATCATCTGCCATTTCAAATAACACAGTCTGAATCACCAAGGTTTTACTGCCTTTCGTTTTCTAGTTGTCAAACTAAGCGTCTCCCATTGCTACTTGTGACCCCCAGTTATAAAACCCAGTTGCCCGTCTTGGTGGCTCTGTGGCAGAAGAATGTAAAAGGTGCCCATGTGCTGTAAGCGGATACATTCCCTTACTATGTAAGCACATAGTAAGGGAATTAATTCTATGTGACCTAAACTGATCTAGAGCTCTTTACTGCGGTGCCCCTCATAGCCTTTGTCACTTTGGGACATTCAAGCCCAACAATCCACATCTAGTCAAAATCTATATTTAAGAAGCATGCATTTTTGCATGGTGATGCTAGTATATCATTTAATTTCATGTAAAATAAACAGCTGTGCACTTAAGCAATATGTCTTTTCTTTTCTTTCAAGCTTCTATCCAGAGATTTCAAGAAAATCGCCAGCAGAAAATTTGGTGGTAGCATGCCATTGGTTCCTTTTGGCAACAAGGAATGTGACAGGAGTAAAATTATCACCCTGATTATCATTGAAATTGAGTAACAGGCTTTTTAATGTTCCTACTTCACCTCATTTTAGCCCGCTCTTTACAGCAAAATTTCTTAAGACCTCTTAATAAAAAAAGCTTGGACAGGTAGTATTACATATGTGCACAAGAACTTTCGCACAAGATCTTATTGTTCGCAAAAAATTTCACAGTTGTGACTCCCTGAATGTTTATTTTTTGTTTATTTGTTTAAGGATCTCTTTCCCCAACATAAAAACCTTGCAGTAATCATTCTCAGACACATGAAGACATCGACACAACCAAAGCAGACCAGAGTCCGAACCCGGACCACAACAGCCCAGTTTCAACAGAGGCAGTACGCAAGGCGCCCATTTATGGGTCACTTATCCATCCAGGATAGCCATTACAAGGACAGTAATGAAAACAAAAGTATACTTAATTTTCAATAAGACTTATGACAGGCACGAATAACTAAATTCAGTCTTCTGTGAAGAGAAAAAAACTGGATCTACTGTCATCAGAAATTGAGTAGTAGTTTGTGCTTAAAAGCAGAAGATTTGTATAAATTTGTTTGTCCTAATTGAAGGCCAACATGAGGCCAAGCCACTGTTTTTTACCATGTGATGGAAAGCAGTACCTCTCCTTGACATACAACTGTTTAGATAAACTTACAAATGATGAAAACTATGTTCGCACACAAAGCTTCTCTTCCATGCATGTGCAATGGTGTGGATTTCTATGGTCTGTGCCAATTTTCGTTTAAGCCAAACTACACAGTGCCTTCCGCGTACCATTATCCATTGGCAAAAGAATTCTGACAAGCAGAAGTAAACTGAGAGGAGCAAGGCTCCAAAAATTAAACCGGTTTGAGCTGCGATAACTGCAGTCAAGAAAGAAAGGCAAGACACAAGCAAAGCCCCAGAAACACATTAGCACGCCAAAAACAAATAAAAAAATCACAGCCATCGGCATATGCATACCTGCCAACCTGAAGATTTCAAAATTCGTAAAACCTCCGCGACGGGGGGGGGGGGGGGGGGGGGGGGCTGTTTTTTTTTTACTTCCCGAGAATTTATCTTTAGCGACACCCTTGCTCCTTGTAGAGTAATGAGCGAAAACTCCATTGTGTCTGTCACGATTTATTTTTGCAATGCTTTTGCAGTTGCTGACTTCGCCTGCTTCAAAAACTTCTCTGTGTAGGCTTGCTCAAAGCAGGTGCCACTCTGGTGTCCTTTCACCATCAGCAGACTTTCTAGAGTTTTCTCGGAAACTGATGAGCGAAACTCCATTCGAGTTTTGTTGACAGAGCTGAATATTCTCTCACATTCAGCGTTACTGTGGGGAATGGAGAGTATGCCCAGCATAACCATTGAGATTCTGCGGAATCTGGGCGATCCGTCGACATCTCGAATGCTTCCCAATTGCGACCACTGTATGCCGCACCTTGGCTCATTCAGTATGTCTGCTGGAATCTGGTAAGCTTGTATGTTGGCAAACTCCACTTCGAGTGCATCAACTGTTTCTTCTCTTGTTTCACCACTCTGCTGGGGCAGAATAGCAGGAAATGCCATAATGAAATGGAGTACACTGCTGAATGAAGCAGTTTCTAGAGCCTGCACTTGGGCAACTTCAGCCATCTTCAGGCTGATGTCTTCCAGCGGGAACTTGTGGCAAATATAATCGCATGCTGCAGTGAAGTAGAGACGTACAGCCGAGAAGAACTGCTCTTTCTCATTTGAGGTCAGCGTCTCAACTACAGAGGAGGTTGTCATGCCAATGACGATGTCTTTATCATCTTTTTGATTCTCGACCGCTCCGTAGGCAACTTCAGGCAATGAATGGCATCCTTTGAGAACACCTGGCCGCACAAATCGAGTCAACAGATCCTCGAGAAGGCGGTTCAAGAGGCCCCTGAGCACATGAATCTGAGGAGCCTGCGACTGAAGTAGGCAGTTTGTCTTCTCAAAAAGAGGGATAACATTTTGGAGAAAAAGACAGCATGCCCTGCTTAGCTCCGATGACAAAAAAAAAACAGGCGCTCTTCACGGGTCACGTGGCTAGCTTCTGCAGATGCCTCGCATTGAAGTTTCAGTTTCTTTACTTGTGGTGCAGAATGAACTCCTTTTCTTTTTAGTGAAGGTCCATCACAGTCGGTGCTTTTTTTTTTCAACACCTGCAGCAGCCTTGGGAAGGTGTGCAGCAGTCTTTGAGGCCGGCGCAGGATTCTTGGCGATTTGTAGAGAAGTCTTGGGAATCTGGTAAGACTCCAAAAACAAGCTCTGCTCATTACACTGTTTTGTTTCATTCAAGAAAAAGCTAAGTAGTGGTTTCCACTGGTCCAGCAGCCTCTTCAAACACTTCCCCAAAGACAGCCAACGTGTCGGCGAATGCTTCAGCATCTTCCTGACGTCGACGTCATGCAATCTTTGAAAGTCTTTTAGTAGATCTTTCCGCTTTGAGCTTTTCTCTAAGTAAAAAAAAATGTCAACCAAGGCCTCATCAACCTTTACAGGAAGACATGCAGCTCCTTTTTGGGCGGCCAAGTTGATGAGGTGGCATGGGCAACCAACCCCGATCAAAGCTGGTTGGGCCTCCCTCAATACAGTCGAAACGCTGTTTTTTTTGCCAATCATGACATGGGCATTGTCCGAAGACAATGCCAACAGGTTTTCAAGAGGCAAACTTCGGGACTTCATTTCGTCGAGAATCAGATTTCCAATTTTCTGACCCGTCGCTTCCCCTTGGATTGTACCGAGGCAAAGGAGGCGGCTTTCAACTCTACTGGTCTCTTTAACGAAGTATGTCGCAACAATAGGGTAAAGCTGCGTATCCCTATTGTTACTTCCGTCCACAGCAATCGAAAATACCTGTTTTTTTAGGGCATCCAGCAAAGGAGTCTCTGCGTTCGCAGCCATTTCACGAACAATTGCCGTTGTCTTCGTCCGTCCACAGGCGTAGCGTTTGGCTTCCTCGCACTTGGGGAACATTTTCCGGAAAAGTGGTCCAGCGTGATCACTGACACTGAGCGGTATGTTGTGTTCAACTAAAAACGCCGTGAAATGGCATTCTGCACGAATCCCACCGAGGTCGCTGTCACTGCGAACAAAACTTGTCAGGCTCGGCTGGCTGTCCGCGGCTCGCACGTATCCTTGGTGCTTTTTCGAAGCGATGTGGATCTTTATGTCGGACTTGCCACCATGTGAAATGTTAACATCACAGGCACACGTGGTGCAAAATCCGAACTTCTCTCCTTTCTTAGACGGCACGATGCACGGAAATTCTGCCGTGTACGACTTCAAAAATACTTGGAAGTACTGTCGCGGCTTTGAGCCCGCCATTGCACTGCGAAACCGCTGCTACTAAAACTTCAGAGTCACACTGAGTCGGACGCGGCCGCAGATCACGCAAAAACAGAGGCCTACACCAAAGTTGTCCAAACACGTGAACAAAGGAACAGCCACTAGGTTTTGGATATGGATTCGTGTTCCCCCGAGTAGACGATAGAAGTCACGACAACGTTTGCAGCTGCTGATGATGATATCACAAATATGTGTTGCCCTCTCGTGGCCGCCAAAGGTACCATAATAGATGGCCTCCGAGATTACCCTACCGCGCGTGTGCTGTTATCTCGGAGGCCATGATAATAAATGTCCGCATTTTTTTTTCCGAAAATAAAACATTTTCCGTAAAATTTCCCACAAGATTCGTAAAATCGTAAGACTGGTCAAAATTCGTACATTTTACGGAAAATTCGTAAGAGTTGGCAGGTATGCATATGTGATGGGACTGCTAAATTGCGCCAGAATTTACGCTCACCTTGTTGCAGATGTATGTCTGCTCAGCGTTGAGCGACTCCCTATCCCACAGCACCATTAGGCCCCTCGAGTAGCCAATGACCATCTTGTTTGGGTCCAACGGGTGCTCTGCAATGGCCTCAACGCCTCCAGGGTTGATCTTGTAATCTTCAGGAACACTGCAATAAGCAATGCTAATGAGGCTCCAGACTAGACAAACGCAGCCTTTGCTTACTGTTCTAAAGAAGAAAAAAATCGCCAAAAGGGAGGCACATAGGTGTCCTCTTCGTATCCAAAACAACTAGCAGCATGTTTTTTTTTTTTCTGCGGAAAAGAAAAAAGGCAGACAAAAGAAGAGAGAGCCGGCCAAATGCACCTGTGGCCAGAGCTTATGGGGAGTCCTAAAAAAATAAAGTACTGGAATAGGCTGGAATAATATGCGAATCCCCGTTATGAGCCTGAACAAAAATTCTTGTTTTTGTGTGAAGGGTCACTCTCCACACCCACTTTGCAACTGGCTATACAATTATATAATACAATTCCAAAAACTACATTTAGATTTCATTCGTTTGTATAGTTCATTTCAGACTAGCAGTATGAAAAACAGTGCAGTACTAATTATTTGAACTCTCTAAATCAAGCACCTGGTTTTCCTTGTTTTTTAACTGCCGCTTTGGTCCCATCTGTGTGATGAATACTTTGAAAAAGCTTAGCTTTGAACACTTTTTCCATTTCCTTTCAGATCAAATTATTGAGAGATGACTTCAGGCTGCCTTAGGCTCCTATGTAGCACTCCTTTACTCATCCTCTCACTTGCCACTGCTAAGTGGCAACACAGGTCCAAGAAGCAGAGTGGCAGCTCACTTCTGGGTGACGAGTTCCTGGTAGATGATGGCGTCAGTCATCTGGAAGGACTTGATGTCCAGCAGGTGAATGTTACCTCCTTCGGTTCCCAGGTAGAGGTGGTCTCCGGAGGACTGGACGGAACAGGTGAAGATGCGCAACCTGCATGCAGCAAACAAGCAAGAAAAAGTTGGTTACAATGCTCAATGCCCGCACCCGCCTCACCTAGGATCAACTACATACAATTTTAAACCCATGATATAAACACTGTCAATTTTTAGTCTTGGTGACGAATTATGAGCTGGTTGACTAATTATATATTTTTATTTTAACGCTTTTTTTTTAGTTAGCATGCAATACATATGAACATCGTGACGGCGCATTGAAACAACAAACAACCAACCAACAACGAAAGAAGGGATAGCTCTTCACCCATACATTCACGGCAAAGACACTGGCCGAGTGCAGATAATGTGTTTCCCTTGATTCCCCATCAGGTATCACGATGCTGTGCTCAGAAAACTGGTAGAACCAACTGCCAACCAGCACTCACTTGGAGTCCACGGTGCAGGACTCGATATGTTCGAGTACCGAGTCCTCACCGCCCTTCATGTTGATCTCCCACAGGTGCAGTGTGTTGTTCTCGAGAAGGGTTATCAGGCGACCCTGCAATACAAACTTGTGAGCCTAAACTCCACACTCCGCTGTCAAAGAATGTTCCTGCTCAGTAAATCACAATCTGGCCACAACGGTCTCTCAAGATTTCCCCAGTTAAATAATAGCAATGAGAAAAAAAAAGCAGCACAAATATCTGCACATGCTCCCTGGCGCCAGTGTGCAAACACACCTCATATAGGCCTCTTTTAAAAAAGAGGTCAAGGGTGCTGCCATACTGGGCACTGGGCTGTGCTTGTAGCACAGGAAAGAGTTGAGGATTAAGCTCCCCAATGACCGTTGCACAGCCTAGAACAAAATTCATCCAAGTGTCATAAAATAAATGTGGCCTGTATCAGCATTTAGCCATTGGGTACACCTTTGCTTCCACGACGCTATACGGCTCCCCACCAGGGGGTGTGCCTCTGCATTAATGCTTAAAAAAACTGAGACTCTGCAACAACACCAGTGGCACAGCCAGAAATATTTTTCAAGGGGTGTTATGCAGTGCCGGTGAACGAAAAATAATAAGGGAAAAAAAGGCAGAAAGGACAGCTTATCCACTGCCCGTGCTCACCTGCTTAGGCACAAAGTGCAGCTCTATCACAGGGCTGGTGGCATCGTGCTCAGCCACATATTCAACACCAGGGGCGCCATAGCTATGAAAAGTGTCAAGGGCACACACACATTGCACTTCACAAGATTCAATTGGGTTGCTAAGCAGCAATGGTATTGATTATCAAAAACAAAGGCTCTGTCGAAAATAAGGCTGCACAAGAAACACAAGATCACAAATAAGGCCTCTAAAACAATATTCCTCTGCTGCATAATATACAGCCTGCAGAGTTTCCTGGGAAGTTAGAAATTTTGAGGCCATAAGGGGGGAGGGGAAAATAACAGCTGCATAACCTGTATAAAATATTAACATTACAGTAAACAGATCAATGAAAAGAAAGAAAGGTAAGGTTTACTAAGAATGTCAAGAAGGAATGCTCCTAAGAGAAATCGCATAAATCAAGGTAAAACTATTTGGTTTTAACTAAAAGGGCATTTTAGGGAAAGTGCGAATTCACCTTTTGAAACTCAAATTTAACCAATAAATTCTGGCATGCAAGTCACAACTAGCTGGGTATAGAGAGCCAAGTTGCAGTAGGTCCCAAAGGAAATAAAAAAAGGTGCCAAAAAGACCAGGAACCTGGTCAGACAACATTATTGGAACAGTACAGTGAATGTGAGCTTTGAAGCACTCATCTGCGCTCTCGGACAGGCTGTTGGAAATGGGGAGGCTTAGTGCCGTCACAAGGTTAAAATGCTTCAGGCTGCGTGCAAGGACACCAGCAATCTTCAGAACCAGCTACGTGAATGGCTCGTTCAAAAAAAAAACTGAAAAAAAGAAACAGCCAAACCTAAGCTCTAGGCGACTCCAGAGTCCTGTCCACACATGTAAACTTAATATACTTCATAGAAAAAAAAAAATATCCGTCCATATAAAATATTGCAAAATTGGAAGCTGCATTTTAAAATTAACCCATAAAAATCCGACCTCTAGCTACAATGCTGTTGCACGCCTACTTAAATGTGTACTAAAATGAAATCTTCCATGTCCACTCCACCACTTTTCTTTAGTTCTTTGCTTTAATACAGAGAATTATTGACAAACATACATTGAAAAGAGCCTAATCGGTGTCAGAGTCAGATGACAGCCCCTATTCCGATCAAAATTTATCTGAACTAAGAACAGACTGGAGAATGATAATGTTATGGTGGTGGTGATAGTCATATTAAAAGTAGTATATGCGATAAAGTCATTAAAGGTAGTATATGCGATAAGTATGTTTTGCATGCACAACCCCAGACCATTATCAACTAAAGTTCAAGTATCAGCAACTGGCAACGTTTCCTAGCTTCTGTTTCTGGGCAAGCAGCATGGCATTTACAGGACCTTGTTTATCTGTGGTGCTATGCCATTCACTTGCTGTAAAAGTGCTTTTTCCACTGATGCCACAGGTTTTAAAATCCCTTTAATGTACACAAAAACAACCAAACGCTCCGCTTTCACATCAGCTGATTTCAAATGCTAGGCAGCGATTTCTTCCTAGTCTCTTGGTTTACTCCTTTACACGCTCCAGAAATGGAATACTGGACCTTAGAAGGTTGTGCCAATGATAACCAGTGTGATAAGCAAGCGCAAGTTTATTTCAAAATTTTGAAACAGATCCAAATCTACTTAGGCTGCGCTTAGGAGGATTCCTCCCCAAAGCCGCGACACTGGTCATGAAAATGACCACAAGCCATGGTTGCTCCAGACACTTCTGTGAAGAATATTGACGCGTGCATCAATACCAAGCACAAAGGCACTGACACCACGAGGAGTGGTGCATGCTTCCTCTACAGCTGTATTCTTTGTTGCAAGATTCCTAACACAATGTTTAATAGTCGCATCAGCACTCAACGTCGGCAGACAATGTCTACACAAATCAAGGATACACCCTGAGTGATCCAGTTTTGGTCCCAATGGCAAAAAGCTCCAAAAATGGGTCCCAGGCCAGAGCTGTGGGGCAGTGGGGGAATCCATGGCAGGCAGTCTGGCAAGAGATGTTTAAAAACGAAAGTAGAGGGTGATGTAAGTATTTCAGTGAACTTCCATAGAAATTGAAACACTTTAACAACCCACCTTGTTGCAAAGCTATATATACAACTCTTAATGTTTTCTTCCCAATGGGAGGAGGGGACAAAGGGATGGGGGATTTTCGTGTTAATTGCCGAGCAAAAAGCACAACTTAGTTCTAGCCATAACGTAGGACAATCCCTCTGTGCCTCAATAGCAAAGCAGGCACACAAAAGCCATGGGGGAATGGGGGTGCTGCAATCTGTGTATCAATTTAACTTTGTAAGGGAGGGGGGGGGGGGGGGGGAAAAGCGAGAGGACTTACGCCCTTCTTGCCAGCTATCTACATGCTAGTGCTGCTGTGCATGTGAACATCTTATAGGACAACCTTGAGTTGTCTAGTTGGTTGTTTAAAAAAAAATGATGTTCTGCTGTCAAGACTTTAAGAATTTAATATTAAAACTTTCCAGTACATCTAAGAAATATATTTTGTTCACACTCAGCCGAATTTAATGGTGGCTAATCACAGCACGGTCAACTCAGCACACAGACAAGAACTTCAGAGAGATCATATGACCCTCAATGACAAAGGAAGTCAAAATCAGACTCAGCAGCCTTAACAAGTGCTTTTCCAGAGACAAAAGAGTGCTGAGGAATGCAATGTCTGTCAACAGCACAGTGTCCACTGTAGCGCAAGCCTCGTGCATTTGTTCTATTGTCTCACTGTCAGTGCTTGCTTTGTTTTCCTTAACTCACGGCGTACATTAGATGATGGTTTGGTTTGGTTCGTGGGGTTTAACGTCCCAAAGCAACTCAGGCTATGAGAGACGCCGTAGTGGAGGACTCCGGAAATTTCGACCACCTGGGGTTCTTTAACGTGCACTGACAACGCACAGCACACGGGCGCCTTGCTCTTCGCCTCCATCGAAGAGCTGCCGCCGAGGCCGGGATCGAATACCGGCCTCGGCGGCAGCTTTTTGATGGAGGCAAGGCGCCCGTGTGCTGTGCGTTGTCAGTGCACATTAAAGAGAAAAAAAGAAAAGCTCAACAAGTTCTACCTTAAGTAGCTGGGTGATGACTGCAGCATTTTATCAACAAAAAAAAAAATAAATAAATAAGCAGCAAAAAAAGAGCACCAGACAATTGAATTTAACACAAAAGCATTGTACTACCGTACCCCTTATGGGACCTCCAAGCACCCAGGACACAGTCGCTACTCACTAGTTTCCTTCAATCACAAACTATTGCTTAAACATTAGAAGCATGATGCCACAGCAAGGAACCGGCTCAAAGACGGCTGGGAAAAAAATGACAGGTGGCACGTAGATAATAATGGTAAATGTGATCATGCATTGGCTTAGAGTTGAACTGGAAGCAAACGAGCAACGAAAGCACCTGGCAACCACTTTTTTCACCCCTCGCCTCAACACAACAGCATGGCTCTGCCTTTCTCGTATTTCGATGCTGCTGTGTCTACTATCTGCTCACAAAATGGAATGGTGCAGAAAGAGTCTGGTAAAATATACATTATTAGCAGCAGCTTGGAAGAGCAGCGGTGGTAAGCTCTGGTAAAATATACATTATTAGCAGCAGCTTGGAAGAGCAGCGGTGGTAAGCTAGCTCACACAGAGGGGGAGCCTTCCATCACCTTTCATATGTAAAAAAAAACAGAAGTTTGGAGTGGCAAAATGCATGCTGTGAAGAGGAAGTGATGATAATGCAGTGACAGGCTCACCAAAACCTCTCGCAGCCACGCAACCTTTGACATTAGGAGGATTTGGCTGTTACACCACCGGAAAATCGGGTTACTCTCCGACACAGCAATTAGGAATTCCTGCCGCAGCAGCAGCCTTCACGAAGCTGAGAAGGAGCAAGACTGGGCAGCCTGCCAATGCTAGCAGCATGAGCTGTCTCGACCGAGGCTTGGTCTCACTTTTATTAGCTTTTTTCTCTTTCTCTCCCTCTGACCATTAGGAACATCGTAACCAATCGCACGCATCCTGGGCTGCGTCATAATCGTGTGTGCTATGGCAATGACGATTCTGTGGGGTCTTAGTAACTATGCCTCAACCACTGCCAGAACTCCTCAACCCTAAAGCTTCTTTACGAACTCATTAACATTGAAATGTGCACAAACTATACTCCGATGTTAATTAAAAACTGGAACAGTACAAAAGCAAAATAAATAAAGATTGGCTGTGCCCATGGATAACATGCAGGAAGAGCAAGGAAAGAATGTAGAAATAGAATCTCTGGAATATGTCAATGAGCAGACTGTAAATTAGTTTATTAATTATCTTGAATTCTAATCAGCTTTGGCCTCAGTGTTAAATAAAAGAGCTGAAAGAGACTTCACTAGATGTCAGGCTCTGTAAATGTGGCAGCCGCAGTCAGAAGCACAGGTACACAAGAAATCAAATGAAAAAGTGCACCTTAATTCCACAAAATATATAGGTGAAATGCATAAATGCATAAAAAAACCTATTTATGTAACAATAACTGTAGAATGCCTTTTCAGCACAAAGAAATATCATTATAGATTTATTTCTGCACCCTGCAAGAGCTGACACACGAGTGTTGGCTAGCCTTCTATCAACTCATTCAGTCAGTCAATGAGCAAAATAACAAGACACTAGAAGTTATGATAATACCAGAAAGCAGATAGGATACACAGGAGAAACCGCAATGATAAAAAAGGGTGGTGTCTTTACCTTGTTGAATGCAAATAGTTCTCGCTGGACCTTGAGCCGCTCAGCACTGACGTGCTGCGACCTTTTTGTCATGAACTTGAGCATCTTCACTATTCAGGCCTGCACAGATGGAATATGCACTTTTTCAGAGCCAAATAAATGCTGCATTCGTACAAATACTTCAACACAGTAGTAATGCTGTAACACCAGTGCCCACCAGAAGGTATCAGCCTGCCCTTAAAACAAGCGCTTCCACAGCAATGAACAAACAAAAAGGAAGAACACAGTAACCAGCAGGACCTGTTGAGAGCACTTGAAGGTCCAGGGCTTTGTGAGTAATGAACTCAACAAGACACACATAGCCACCATCCTTCACTTTCTAATTTTGGTCCTCCAATTACCCTCGCCTACAAAAACCAACTGCTTGGGATGAATAAGGAGAGTTTAAACACACATGTACCAACAGGGCATCGGTTACTGAAGTATCACAAAAAGTTAAACAAAAGATATGGAACTTGTACTTTCAAACAAGACAAAATGGGTTCGGAAAGGGCCTAAGCATCTCTCACAGTGAGTGTGAATATGTTTTAGGCGTCAATGGAAGTTCAAAGATTAACAACAAAAATGATTGACTTCACTGGGTTAAGCCATTCTGACAGGTTAGCTGCTTTGGCAGTGCTATGGAGCAAGCACAGAGCATTCATCATAACATTTTGGCCTCCCCAAATGTAGTCAAGTTAGCACATAAGGCACATGGGTCATTACCAGCTCACTTGTCAGCTGTAATCAGTGAACTATCAACAAGCATGCACATTAAATTCGCACATCCTCTCTTATCCCACAGTCTCCATACAGACATGGAACATGTGAAGTGCCTTGATATAGCTGTTTGTGCAAGCAGCTGCAAACCTTGGGTTGCCTGTAACAGCACAGAGCAAACAAGGTGTTTTGAGAAATGCCAGTACAGTAGGGCAGTGTCTTTATCATTGTTGAAGTCTGTTCAGATATAAAATCACTAATACAGCTGAACCGCAAATTCTCCAGAATTTGAGACTTTCAAAACCGCCCCCATAAAATCTGAACCTAGAAATCTTTTTCATGGAATCTTTCCTCAATAGGAACAGATGCACCATTCGATGATTTATGCTTATTCAGTGTAACATTCGTCAACAGTAAAGAGACCATATTTAGTGTATTTTAAAAGAAAATTTTCACACTGTTTAAACAAGACGGGTGCATTTTGCACAAAGGTTACATGCACTAATGCAGCAGTTATACAAGCTTAGCTTTAAACAAGACGGGTGCATTTTGCACAAAGGTTACATGCACTAATGCAGCAGTTATACAAGCTTACACAAACTCTCATACTGTACTACAAAACCACAACACGTCCTTGCCAGTCAGTAAAGTCAGAAAATGAGCCTTTGTCTTCGTTTTGGAGAACACACTTCATGACACTAACTAGAATACACTTTATGATACAGGCTTCATGCAGGTCAGTAAATGAATCTTTGCTTTCATTTTTGTGTAACACATTCCATGTCACTACAGCATACTTAATGATACAGCATAGACATTCTGCGTCCGCTACATACTCGACAGTGCAGAAGACACCCACACAGCCATACCTTTTTCCACAAAAAAAGCCTCAGCATATTCCAAGCTTTGTATTTATTTCCCTTGAATTTCAAGTTATGATGCCCGTCGAGTTAACCGGGTAAGGCCGGCTTGCAGAACAAGACGCTTCTGCCTACTGTCCAGCCTTGTCATGACTCCAGTCTTTTTAAATTGCAAACAGTGTCACTTGCTACGCCTAAACACAGGTAAATTTGAGCACGATTTTTGCTTAACACCTTTCGCGCCGCTAGTGAACCATACGCAACCTGTCCGAAATGCGGCATCGCTCAAAAAAAAAAAAAGAAAAAAAAACAGCGGGTTGCGCACGCGCACATTGCGAGACAGAGAAAAAATAAAGCGAAGAACAAAGAAACGCAACTCCGCCGGGGACGGTCTGAATAGCAGACGACAGACAGCGCGCTCGACCAAGCATGTCTCGGATTAATGTCGGGCACACACCGGCCGCGGTGGCCGTCCTTGAATACGAGAGTGCGAAAACTCAGCTGCAAACCAACACCGAGCAGAAAAGGCATCAATGTCAAGGCGCGCAGGTGCCGCAGCATGCGATGTGCTGCACCACGCCAGACAATACACGGCGCCGTGCCGCGTCCCTCCCCACGGCACGGCTGCGCGAAACTGCGCGGCCTTCACCTAGGCAGCCAGACACAAGCAAAGAAACACGAGCGAAAAATGCGCTTTGCACGCCGCGTTGCACATACATACAGCTCGACAAGCGCTATGCCGAATGACGCTGGACGTCCACACAGGCGGGCGGCTTCCTCGCGTACACAAAAAAAAGAAAACCGTCCGGAATGCGGTTTGCAGTCGATGGCAGAAATTCTTTCGTCGCAGTGTTTCAAGAGTTGCTCAGATAAAATAGCAGGACGGCCAGACTACGAGAACGCGATCAGGCGTTGCCGAGATAGCGGAACTACGCTCCTTCACACAGCATTAAAGCTAGACGAGAAACAGAAAAGAAAAAAGTCGAAACCGCGACGCGTGACGCGCCTCGGCCAGCGCCTACACTGCCGATATCCATCGCAGAAAAGCATCCACCCAGGAAGAAAAAAAGGATCCCGCAAAAGTCACGCGGAACGATATCGTTCTCGGCGCCTGGTAAAACAAGATGAAATTGGCGAGAAAACAGCAAAGCTTGAACATCGCCTTCTCTTCCTAGCGCGATCTCCGCGAGTTGGGCGTTGACATCGCTTTTGACAAACCAGCCTCCAGCGCTATTTTCTTGTTTTGTTGATGCGCTGCCTCCAAGCTCATACACTGACAAGAGACGGCATGCTCCTCAAAAACAGGAGAAACCATGAGTTTTATATCGCAACAACGGCGCCGAATCGTAAAGTGATATCGGAAGCGGTTGCTAAGATTTTAAGCAAAAAATTACAAGCAAGCGCAACGAAGTACTCGAAGGAGCGGTCAGCGGGCAGTGCAACGGAGAGAGCGGCTGCACCTGAAGGCCGGTTTTATAGGTTAGGCCTAACGTTGCTCAGAGCGACATTTGTGTTTACGTGACAACTCCGCGCGGAGTAGTCGACCACGCCAAAGTTTGATCAAATGACCGCAGCATCGGACGTGCGCAAAATAAAACTGTACCGTACTTACAGTGAATGCTCTTCAATGTGTAAACATCCTATGATGGACTCTCCAACACTTCAAGCAAACCGGCTACACACACACAAACGGCAAGACACTCAACGCATGTGTCCACACAGCGCGTACCTGCGCGAGACGGGACGCTGTATTCTTGCGCTGCTGAAGAATTTTGGCCTCAAACAATGTTATGGCGTTAAACATTTGTCAATATGAATTCCAAAGTTCACAATATTTGCAATCACAGTAACTTTCAGGCGGAATGCGTAGATAAATTGATAAGGATATTACTTCGAACAAGGCGGACTATTTTCTATCTCGGTTGCATGACGTCACCGCCCAGGGGCGCATCGCTTGAATAGGCCATTGACTCGTGCGCGCACCCAAGCTTTCGGTTTTTTCTCCGTGTTTATTGTTACGAGCTCCCGGTCACAAATACACGCGATTCGTGCTTCGAGGCCGTCTAATTTACAGCGCCGCTGGCATTACGCCGTCGCCTCTCGACCGCAGTGCAATGACGGGTGGAGCGTTTTGCAAGGCCTGTTCGCATTAACCGGCGCGACGCTCGGAGGGCGCAAAATGCTCGGCGCATAAAGAAAAGAGGTGAACGCGGGCGTGGCAAAGGCGACGCGGATGCTGCTGTCTGTTCCGTTTTGCCCGTGCCGGGTCTGGCTCCATAAATATTTGTGGTGTCGCGCTGGCAAACCGCAGAGCCCATAACGGGAAACCCGTCCCGTCCCTGGATGAACTACCGGGCGCGCTGTCAAAAGAAAGAAATGAAAAGAACACGAACAAAATGAATTCACAAAAATGAACGCAGTAAACTCGTCTGCGTGCGGATATAAAAATGATGCTGAGGTTTTTCATGAGCTTATACATGCTAACTCGCGCTCGTCGCTGGCATAAACCGCTCGTCTTGCTGCCCTTAAAGTTTATTTATGCTCACCTTTCTTCTTATTCTTTTTTTGACGCCAGCACTTAAAACATTGCTCTTTTTTTTCTTTTACGTTCTGGATTTTTGCTTTACCTTGATGAAGAGCACACATGATGTAAGTGCGCTTCGACATAAAAGATGTTTATTCCTCTACCATACATATGCTGGCAGCGTCGAGGTCATGGGCCTTAACTGCCGACAACCAGTTTCCTGGTTATTCTATACCCTGTTAATCATAGATTCATTTCCACATAATGCGAGTCGATCCCCATTTTGCCACAAACGCATAACAGTTTTCCTTTCTTTTTCTTCTTCGCGTAGCCTTTCAAATTACCGCAGCGAGTGTAACATGCTGCACTGTCCAGATAGTGCACCTGACCAATTTTTTATTTTATTTTCGGAAACTGCCCCCCGCCCAATGAGGCCAATGAGGCGCTTACAGGGCCTGAACGAAGGGGTGGATGGTTGGGTATGGAGGAAGGAGCAAGCGATTACGGTAGTTAATTACGGCGCTAAACAAGCACGTCAGCTGTGACCACACTCCTTTTGCTCAAACGCAATTTAACCTTACTGCAGACGATGCGGAAATCATTGCCATAGAGCGTTCCTACACATCAGCCTTATTGCAACTAAAACACTTTTATAGCCTGGCCGAGAGCTCTATGCCGAATGACACTTATACATGAGGGAAGCACTGAAACCGAGAACATCATATATTTTGCCACAAACGCATAAGTTTTCTTTTCATTTTCTTCTTCGCGTGGCCTTTCAAATTACCGCAGCGAGTGTAACATGCTGCACTGTCCAGATAGTGCACCTGACCAATTTTTTATTTTATTTTCGGAAACTGCACATGCATTTCGGTGGGCCGAAAGGCATGTGCAGTTTTTTTTTGTTTGTTTGTTTGTTTGTTTACTTTTCAATAGATTATCTTTCTCTCTCTCTCTCTCTCTCTCTCTCTCTCTCTCTCTATATATATATATATATATATATATATATATATATATATATATATATATATATATATATATATATATATATACATCACCGCTGGTCCGACCTAGCTGGATTTTTCGCAGCGACAGCTGGTAAAATGCACGGCTACACACCGCCCACTGCAGCGGAGCATCGGAAATGAGCAGGCGTCATAGCGGGCGGCGCACATGTTTCAATACGAATGCGTCCGCTATCCGGAATGTACGGGCCCTCTGTATACGCTGCACTGAACAAGCGGCGTCGGCCGATCTGCCCGGGCGGAGTCGCTCCAGGTACCGCCGCGCCATCATCGGCAATGAACTGCGAAGAGCTGCCTGGCTGGCTGCACAGCCGGGAGTGGTGGTGCGGCGTCAGTGCCTGTCGTTGACGCAAACTGTTCAGTCGGAAACAGAGGCCATATAGCTTCCCTCCCGCCGCTCTCAAGCACCCCGCTTCGAGTTTCGGTCGATTTCGTCTTGCTTCCTGCTCTTATGCCGCTTCGTGGAAAGCGGATGTAGCATTTGTTGCCTTCTCTAAACGAGTATAGGCGAACAACGCCTCTTTTGCCTGTCACAAGACCGAATGTCAAAGTCCCCAATAAAGTAATATCAATAACTAAAAATCTATTTTATAATATGTCGTCGCGATGAACTGGTACGACTTGGGCGTTCTAGCTTGCAATGCGCACGCGCAAAAGAGTAACTAACGCGCACCTATCGTCACCAGAGGTGGGCATTTGACCTCAAAAACCTCGACCTCACCTCAAACTCAAAAAATATTTGGCGACCTCACTCAACCTCAACCTCATCAATTGAGGTTGAGGTCCTCCAGGCGACCTCACCTCACTTTTCAGGTGACCATTGGCGACCTCACTCAACCTCACCTCAAACTCAAAATGTGAGGTTGAGGTCGGGCGCTCGACCTCAAAAAAAAAAAGAATCATTAAATTAAACCGCAACTTAAAGCTAATATACATTTCTCGGTAATCCTAGGGTATATAGACTAGCCAGAATTTTGTCGTATGAAGGCTGTATTTTACTCCCAATTTTATACAACAATTAATATCCCGGATAAAAGCAGAAAAACTCCGGACACTACATGTCCAACTCTGCACTAAAGTGGCAATCCTCTCCCCCTCCTCGCCTACCCTTTTGTGGTCGGTTTCAATCTAAGGCCTATATGGGTACAACGTTACTACGCATAGGCCCATAATGCAATACAAAGAGTTTATCCCATCTGACCAACGTCAATAAGATTCGTATTAGAAATAAAACAAGCCAGTTCTTACTATAAACTGAAAAGACAAATGCTGTTGACCCTAGTGACGACGACAACATGACGATATGCTCTTTTTTTTTCTTGCCACATAGCGCTAAACAGACAGCGAGACAGACAGCGAGACACACAGGACGGGCGCTTTTTTTATCGCCCGTCCTGTATGTGGCTGTGTCCCGGTCTGTTTAGCACTATGAGGCAAGAAAACCGACAGCAACTCGCCCAAGCTTCCATCCTTGCTCTTTTTCTTAATTCGAAAAACAAAATTGATGATTACCGAGCTTTTTTTTTTTAATACACTACATTGTTTTGCGACAGAATACATTAAATTCGGGAAAAATAGGAATACATTCATGGCTCGTTAGTACGGACGCTTTGGTTTCCGACCAAAGCTGTCCATAAAGCGAGTCATCCATAATAATGAGTCATGAATAAAAACGAAAAGTAGATAATTGAGAAAAAAATTATAAATAATGGCTGCTGTTTTAATTAATTTGGGTATATAAACACAGACGAGATGTCGATGCTACCCTCTTCTCCATAGATCCGTCGACCCGAAACGTCATGTCTGTTCTTAAACCTTGTCAGCCATCCTCCTGAGTAGCTGAAGTCAGTAACGCCTAGACAGAGCGTAGAATAATATTTCTCAGTAAACATCTCCCTGTTTTACTGAACAAAAATTCTGCAAGTCATCACAGTAAAACCTATCAAGACGGAGGAGAAGAAGCACTCATAATATTGCCGAAGCAGCGAGCCTTCTTTTGAAGCATTTCGTCGCTCACGACAGCACCATTCGCCTAAACAATCCCGAACCACATTAACAAGGCTGACTCCATTTCTTCGAACTGTGCTTGGCTCTGTCGGACTGTGGCTTTCGCTGCGATGCCGACGTTGAGCCATTTATCGGAGTCCTGAAGTATATATAGATGGTATACCGTGGGCCTGGCGAGGCTGAAGCCTAGTTGAACTTGGGTCCAGTCTTTCATGGCTTGGATTGACTGAGATGGCTTTTGCCGCTTGTATTCACAGATTTCCCGCTTCGCGCCTAAGTTCAGCTCCATTCTTTTGCGTTTAACTCCCGCCATGCCAAAAGTCAGACTAAAGTTGAGGGTTACAGGCTCCTGCTTCTTAGTACTCTTTTTCCCTAGTTAACCTCCCTGACTTTCCGTTCTTCTGATTCTCTTTCTTGTCTTGTACTGTTTCTGTAAGGAAGCGAGGGAGTCAAGTCGGCAGGCTACTATAAAGAGGGCTATCAAACAGCCCTTTCCAGTGCCGTTTGTATGTGTTCCTATGAAACAAACACTGCAAGCTGAAGTACAGTTTAGAACGACGGCTAGCCGACTACGAAGAGCTCAGACCTTGTCAAGGCCGCATCGTTGACTCAAGGCGAAGCCGACATGCGGATCGCTGTGTTGCAAAATGTGGTATTTCGGCAGCGCAACAGTGACGAAAACCAGGAGCATGAGAAGGAAGGGCCTCCAGGACGGGACGCCCGGTCCTGGTTGCGTGCTCGTCGCCTTTCTTTTGTCGCTCTACTTCGTGAGTGTGTCTTAACCCTGACCCAAAAGCGTTAACGGCTTCATGGAACACACTTTGTGTTCTGGGATAGAAAAACTTCAGTTCCCACCCCCAATTTTGGCGCTTGTCTTTCTTCTTATTATTTCTTTCTTACGCTTTTACCGGCCTCTCTTCTGTTCACGTTCAGCAGAATTTATTGCGACCACATGTTGCTATTTTCCTGACTGTGGCCTTTAGTTGCGGCGCTGCCGCTGCACCCAGAAATCTCCCGGTTCCCTCCTTTTGCGGTCTTTGTTTGTTAGCTGACCCTCGATTTGCTGTGTACGATCCCTGCCATCCACCCTCCTTTTCTCCTCTTCCTCCTCCCTTGCTTTCCGCTCTTGCCCCCCCCCCCTCCCCTTCTAAAACGACGTCACGCCCGCTTTGGTTCTTTGCAACTCCACAGGACTCGTTCAGGCATCCGACCGTATCGGCTGTCGCATAGGTTCCCGGCCTGCGCACCCTTCTGCGTTCGGACTCCCCTGGTTTTTTCAAACGATGTCCATATTAACGAGACAAAAATACATGGGCCGAATAGGCTGTGTGCATTCATCCCCTGTCTATTGTTCAGAGAGCGAGTTTCTATATTAACGAGGCATAAATACATTGAAAAATCTTCGCCCCAGGAAACTGTCCATAATTCGGGTCCTCCATTTTAACGGATGTCATATTAACGGGGCACAAATTTTCCATAATAGCCACTCATGAAACGACTTGTGAAGACTAAATCGCCAACAAAACAAACAAAAGAGGAAAAGACAGCAAAACACCAATTAATCATAAAACTCGGCCAACGCCGAATAAACCTTCAGAAAATTTCCAAGAGGAATGCTGTTTATCTTATGAGGTCCCAACCGGCCATTCCTGGACGTTTGTTTATAATTCTGTGATGCCGTGGCGTATTGCAAGAATTGGCGGAATTGCTTCTTCGAACACCACGCTTACATTAAAAAATTACAAGGGTCGGAACTGCTAGGAAAAAGGGTTAAACGTGAACCACTTTGCTGTCGTGAACATCGGCTCGCCCGTCAAATTTCGCTGGAGCAAAATGTCCAACTCCCACCCGGCTAAAAAAAAAAAATAACACACATGATATAAATACTTGTACTTCTGAACTGAATACTGGATGCCATTTCGCCAACAATTCTGAGATGAGCTTCTTTCTAGTATTCACCTGTTTTCGTCTGAAGACTAAACTAATAAATTGACTGTGGTGTCTCCGAAGCTGCTTCGCCGCATGCACCGTACGTGAATCTAGAGAAACCGTTTACCCCTTAGTGTCGTATAGTTACAGCACATAAACGTAAAATAAAGACAAGAACAACAGAAAGGAGGCAAGCAAGCAGCCCGGAGGGACCGCGCCCCCTGCTGTGCACGCGCTCCTCCCTTCGCCGTCCGTCTCCAACCATGGCATCTGGTTTTGCTCATGCAGTGAATGCCGAACTGTCACCAATACACACCAAAGGCAGTGGGGTATGTGTGTCAGCTCCGCTTCCAGAGACTGCATCGCGCTTCTCAATACTTGCAAAAAGAGAAAAACTAAATGACCGCGCCGGTAAGTGGAAAGGAGGGTTGTGCTATGGGCCTCTGAAAAGATGCCAAAGAAAGAGCCAAATGTAAGGGAAGAAGCCTGTTCTCTTTTCGGCAGTGTATGAACTTAATTGACATACAAGAAAATATATATGAAGAAATACCATGTTGACGAAAGTAATAACAAATGTCGCACACTAAAAACAGAAGAGAACTGCGCTTCCCAGAGCGTATAGAAGGTTTGAGACATCGACTTAGTACTGCATTCCTCAGTGCTAGCATGTAATTGGCTTCATTCACGTATATCTAAATTGATTTTTAAATAAAAGGACAAATGTCTGAAAAAATTATTCCGACATCTGGCCACAAAAATTTTCATCCGATTGATTTGTCCGTCTGGAGCAGATGGGAGCACAATAGAGACACGTTCAGTTCGCTACACCAATTCGTCCGTCTAGACACCAAAATGTCGAGCCGGAAACCATCTCAATACTTTCTAGCTCATAAAAACATGTAGGAGAACGCTCTTCTCCTTTTTTTTCTGCGCCTGAATAAGAGATTTCGAGAGAAACCTGATATTATGAAGTTAAGAATCCCTTACTCTCCTCCTTTCTCCTGCATTGCTTGATTTCACTAGAATTTGAAAGAGAAACAAGGGGCCTTAGCGGAGCGAAATCATTTTTTTTTTTTTTCAATGGGCTTCACTGTATGCAAGCCTCATATATATATATATTTTTTTGTCTCTTCTATCTCGGCAAATAGTTAACATGTGCAGGCTTCTTTCCTGTATACCACTGCGTCTTATAAGCTGTGCCGTCCGTTTCATCATCTTGCATGTTTTACCGCTATATTGGTTATATACGGAACGCTAGCACCTTCATCCCATTGCAGTTGTTCGGGGCCACCTGTGAATCTGTTAGAAGGAACAAGCAGCACAAGACCAAAGAGAGGTTGTTTTGGAGAATACAAGAATATAAATTTACAGAACCGGAATATAGAACGATGACGTACAATTCGAAAGGGAGGACTTCGATAAAATGCTCAGATGGTATTGTGCCGGTTTTCCTGGCTTGGTCATGTTTTCCTTTTTTTTTATCTGTCAGTATCACGTCCTCTAATAATTTCGCTGCACCATTTTCTGTTAAGTTTCCGTGTACTGTACAGCGGGGTCCTTTATCGAATGTAAGGCAGCAGCCGTGACGTTAGCGCCTGGAAACGGGCATGCACACGACAAACAGTTCTGCTCCGCGCCGTCTGCGCAAAGACAGTTTGCTTCACTTTTTAGTTTGCTTGTTTCTTTGCGGCATCCGACAAAAGCACCGCGGGTGAACGTGAGTTATGTGCTTTGCGCGCTCCTGGGTGTTCGAGCCGGCGGCAAGCATCGGCAAAAACAAGTCAGAGGAAACGGGGGTGGCGGGCGGGGGGCATGAGGAGTTCGTGAAGTAAAAAAAAAAAAAATATCTCCTTCCAAGAAGACCAGAGGGAAGCGTCGTCGGGCTGCGGACATTACGGTGGAATGCCGAAAGCTGGGCAGGGGCTGCGGCATCCGGTCGTCCGAACGGGGGGTAACCAAACACCGAGAGCCGGCGGGCACACCGCGGCAGTACGCTCGAGCTCCGCGTCAAAAGGGCGCTCTTCGAAGAAAGCTTCGGCAACAGCAAAAAGCCTGGACCTCACAATTTCGACCTCACACAATGACGACCTCACTCAACCTCAAACTCACGCGTGAGGTTGAGGTCCAATTTCGTGACCTCACTCAAAAAAATTCGAGCTGCCACCGACCTCACCTCAACCTCACCTCACTCCGTGAGGTTGAGGTCATTTTGAGGTTGAGGTCGACCTCATGAGGTCGAAACCTCATGAGGTTGCCCACCTCTGATCGTCACACGCGCATGTGGCACACAGATAATCCATATAGCGGCCCCTGTCCAAAAGGTAGCTATTAATAAACATGATGGGCATTGAAATATGAAGGACTTCCCCCTGG
Source organism: Amblyomma maculatum (assembly GCF_055883805.1). NCBI lineage: Eukaryota > Metazoa > Arthropoda > Arachnida > Ixodida > Ixodidae > Amblyomma > Amblyomma maculatum. The sequence continues at coordinate 154,263,329 of NC_139346.1, forward strand.
GCGCAATAATAATAATAATAATAATAATAATAGGTTCACGGGAAGGGAAATGCGCAGTATCTGTCACACTTGTGTCTGTGGACACCTGAACCGCGCCGTAAAGGAAGGGAGGAAGATGGGAGTGAAAGAGGAAAGAGAGAAAGAGGAGCCGTAGTGGAGGGCTACGGAGTAATTTCGACCACCTGGGGATCTTTAACGTGCGCTGACATCGCACAGCACACGGACGCCTCTTCGTTTCGCCTCCACCGAAACGCAGCCGCCGAGGTCGGGTTCGAACCCGGGTATTCCGGACAATAGTCGGGCGTCTTACCACTGCACCACCCCGGCGGGGCCTGGGCGCAATCCGCAAACTTATGCTAGAGAAACGTTACAAGTGCGTGGCATGGATTGATATATAGCGCGCCGGTGGCCGCTGGCTCCGAGAACATTCTGCACGCCGTTTTTCAGAACCTGTTGATATTTTGTGTGCCCTCAGCGGTGTCAGCCAAATCCGCAGGGCCGGCCGCACAGCACGCCAGCCAGCTTAATCTTGCTGTGTCGAAACAAGAAGTATCGTATACATAAACTGTACGGAAATTTCAGCATAGCTTGGCCACATTGTAATGTTGACCGCACACCTGTCAGCGAACATGCATTCTCAGCCGCGCTTTAAACTACTCGTCAATTAAGTGCGGTATACCGTGAATACACTCAATCACAAAGCGATAAACGTCCCTAAGGTTGTGGTGCATGCACTGTTTTGCATGCTTAATGCCATAAGTTCGGTATCCTGCCTTACTCAAGCATGACTGTGGCGACCTTGAAAAGTGGGCGATAAATAGAAGGTGTGTACATTTAATCAAATTTCCTAAGATCCTTCTGTCACTTTTAAGTTGTGATGTTGCTTATATTCCTCACAATCCGTCTGATTTTATTTAACACCATTTCCTGCACTCTGTATTGATACCGGAAGAGAAACAATCGTCGCGCCTCACTAACGCCATTGCAACTGTAATCCTCGTTTCGTTACGGACGACCTCTACGTACCAACCACTAAATGCGCAGAAGTGGCAATTAAGCATTTTCACATATGCAATAGCTCTTTTTTATTTTATTTCTTTGCAACCTGTAGGCGTCATTTGGCAACATGCATTCTGCACCTGTTCTTAAGTCAGGAGTAGATTGTCATCCTGATACGGGCTGACTCCGTGCCTGAATATAGTGTAGCCCATCGAATGAGCAATATTATGACGCACTTCCGTTCATATAGCTCAGTCGTATAGCATCTATGAAAGAAAAAAAAAAAAGAAGAAAGAAATCGATCTGGTATACTGTGGGGCGAAGTGCAAATATATCGCGATTTACCAACTTTTGCCAGCCGCTGTCAGTGTCACTTTACAAGTATGTTGCATATAACTCTTCGCCTGCGACATTAAGTTGAACAAGCTCCCTTAAACAACGTCCCAGCGGGCATTATATCGCCATTTCAAAAGATCTGTGGCATATACGGCATGTTTATACGCGATAGCTATACTTTTCTACAGCATGCTACGTGATTACGTTATTTATAGAAGTGACAGTTATTAACTCTCGCCAGCCGACTGAATATGGCTGAATACTAACTGCACGGAGGGTTGCCTGATATTAAGTTTGGCAGGAGCTGCCAACTCAGATTCAGCCTAGACCTTTGTAATCAAGCTCCCCACATAGGCCGCACAGGCACGTTCATATACGGCTTGGTTAAAGCGGGACTTTATATGCGGGCTGGTATCGTATACGCTTTCGTGTCATACCCTTTTTCTACTGGAAGTTAATGCGCACTGAATGTTAAGCATGTGGGCGTTGCCACAAAGGCCGCTTGTCCAGAGGAGCTTTGCAGATGAAAGAAAACACACGCGCGTACTATTAAATAGAACAACGTCGCTGCAGGACGGGTGCAATGTTATACTATAAAATTAAACCCAAATAACTGTACTGCTCCTTCATTCTGCTGTGCGACATCGACAAGGATATATTTTTTTTTTTTTTTTTGTCGCTCGCAGCGCCGGACTGTTCATCACTTCCAAAACAGCGCATTGCAAGCCTGAAATCCATTCGCCCAACATATATATTGCACTGTTCGATCTTTACGTTCAATTACCTCTTCACACCCATTTGTTCGTGACCGTTCTATGTTCATATCCGGGCATCAAGGGTGATTTGAAAGATATAGGAGAAAAAGTTTTTACGGGATGTATTCAAGGTTCTATTTTAAAGTGGGCGTAAAATTATACATAATTCGCTGGTATATGTATAGACCATGAAAAGGGGATCACCGCCAGGGACTCCATAAAGTTTCCCTAATTTTTTCCCTAAAGTGGGAAATGCAGTAAAGTGGAGAAAATGAGATAAAAATAATTTGCTGGGGTAGGAATGTGGCTACTGGCCCAACGCTTGTGGTGTTTATTCAATACCAATGGGAGTAGTCTGTCCTGCAGATTACGTACGCATTCCTGTTGTTGCTGCTGCTGACGATGACAGGCCCAGCTTTGTAGCGTTCGATTATTTACTTGACCTACAAATGCATTACAGCACATATCAGCACCGACGTGGTGCGGGAAAAACACACAGCTTTCAAAATAAACAAAAAGAATAGAAATTGAAGCGCGGCGCGCTGACCGCTGGAAGTGGGAATGAATTGCCTGGCCATACCGCGCTGTTCGCCTGACAAAATAAGAGCAGGAGCCACGACAGGCGAGACTGGACCGATGGCTTTCGGCTGTGGTCTGGCCCGGCCAGACTCGCTAACTGCATGCGCAGAGGGGTATGTGTGCGTACGTCAACGTATACGGGCACAACGCTTGCGCCTTGTGGTGTCTGTCGGCCGGCCGCGCAGCTGTGGCGGCGAGGCTGCATGGACGCTCTAATTAAGAGCAGCACACCCCCTCCATCCGTTTAACCTCCTCCTAATTCTCGCCAGACTGCCGGCTATGGGCGCTCGCACACACAAACAAACCCCTCTCTCAAAGAACGGCGGTATCTAGCTGTATGAGGTGGCCTATGTGCATACGGAGACGCCCTTAATTAAGCTCGCGCGAGCGCCTGTTTCCTTTCCCTACGCCTTCTTCGTCAGCGCATATATCACCCGTCGGGAGGACACGTGGCCTGACGTAACTGCTTTGTCCCTCCCTGGCTGCACGGCCCGATAATGCGCGTGTATATGTGAATATGTGTACTTATGTCACGCGTGTGTCATGTACGCATGGTCTGTGTGCTGTACGCGTTGCGGACATGTCTTGTGTGCGTCTTCGTCACTATACGGACGTTTGTCGTATATATGCGCATTTGTTCATGTGTGCGCGTGCATGTTGTGTGGTATCTTGTGTGTACGTGAGCAAAGTTCGTCCACTCCGGCGCTGCTCGCTACGAAGTATATCTCGTTTCCATATACTCGAGGTCGGGCCGTGCGAATTGTAAGGGTTGCTTGCACCAGTTACACGGTTACACTGACCCCTCCCTCATTTTCTTCGCCCTCTCTTTGGTGGCGGAGGCAACCGCAGCGCATTTTGTCCTGTTTTGGTTTGTATCAATTTGCTTTAGTTTTCGCACACCCTTTTCTCTATGCATATATTAGTAGTCATTATGCAAGGCCCTGGAGGCGACCCGAATGAGCTTCTTTTTTTTTTTCTTTTCTCCGTACGTTGCTTACGGTTGGTTATTATGTGTGCATACAAAGGTGTGTTAATGGGCGCGACTATGAATAAGTGGGTGGTTCGCATCTTACAGGCGGACGCGTTGGAAAGGGTCGTTAATCGAAGGCGTTAATTAACGAGTGTCACAAACGAAAGTAAAATAAAAAGAAAAAGGCACGAATACATTTCAATCATATCCCACCCATCTGTACTTGTTTTCGCACTTACGGACAGAACCACCCCCGTTCTTGTTCGCGAAGGTGAAGAGAAAAATGATTCGTCTTTAAGGGAGAGAATGAAGTCAAGGGCTTGGCTAATAACGGATTTGAATGGTGTTGTGAGAACAGCAGCGGCTTTAGTAGCTAGACTACTGCTATTGCGGTAAATGTAAGTAGTTGAAGTAACTAAAGGTGCCATTTCCTGAAGAAGACAAGAGAGAGAGAGAGAGAGAAAGATTCGAGGCTATATATATATATATATATTACAACTTTTTTTTTTCCTAAAATAAGCCACTGTCGTGTAAGCCAAAGAAAGGAACCTTGACGGCTTTGGAGTCCAAAGCCAAACGAAAGCAATAAAATAAAAGAAAAAAATTACTGCGCCACCGCACCCATCATAGGCTAAACCATCAAACTTAATTGAGCAGGGGATAAAAAAAAAGGAAATCCAAAATGAAATTTTATGAGAAAAGAAAAACAGTTCGGAATGGAAAAGTATGGCTATATAGTGTAACAACGAAGCAGGGATGAGGGGCGGCCACAAGGTGCTGGCTGATAAAAAATAAAAATAAAAAAAAAATAAATAAAACGAAAACAAGGTTCTAGGTGCTACGCGAAGCTGGAAAAGAAAAAGTGCCATGAACGTATCAGCGAGAAAAAAAGAGGACAGGTTGTATTGTAGAAATGCAATGTCACCTAAAAACTATGCTATAAATTATAAACGAGGGAAGTAGAGAGAAAGTATGCAGTAAAGACGAAAGTACCCGGCTCACCTTTACGTCGCACTTCTCACTATTCAATAAATATTTGCTGTTGTTTTCCTTCCACAGAGCAGTCCGACATTTCTACCATTTACAGCAACTAGCGTAACTCGATGCCAAGAGTGCTTAAGCCTTCTGGAGGTTTTATTTTTAATGTCGCATGTTCGCGTATATTGCAGAAAGTAGCAGGGTGGGTGAGGTGAGCAGGTCAGGAGGACAGGGTAGCCTGAGTTGGAGTAGGACTAGTTTAACTGAATACCAGTGGAAGAGGTCTCTCCCCAACAGTGGAAGCGTAGTGAGGTTGCTGATGATAGTACCGATTTGTTATTAGGGCGAGGTCCTTGCATGTGTCATTATACGACAAACCAGTACCAGTAGTCAGCGACAAAAAAAAAAAGAAAGACATGTGCAACAGATAAGCCCCACTTTCAAGGGTATGACGGGAGAACGTTCACGAAGTCCCTTTGCGGTTTCTCGTTCGCGTGCACGGAGTTTACCAATCGCCCAAATAGTAACCCCTTAAACCATGCCTCTATATATCACACATCGTCTTTAGCACAATGTCGTAAACTACCAAATTGAGTGAAGTGTCATCCGAAATAGATATAAAGGTCCAGGAGGGTTCGATTCTCCCCTTCTTTTCTGACAAGAGAAGCACGAGTCGGCGACTCCTGCCAAACTGGCCATGTTATGTGGTCGCGTGCCGTCGACCAATCATTTTCAGCAATGTCAACTACCAGCTACCACATACCAGGGTCCGGTGATTCTTTGCTCATAACGACGACGCAGACAACGCCGACACCCCGGTTTCCCGGAAAACGCGGCGTTTAACGCTATCGCGTTAGGACTGCTGTCCCTGTGATGTGCACCTCCATACTCTACAAAGTGGAGTGGGGAGGGATCGCAGCAGCATCGGAGAGAGTAAATAATAATAATAATAATAATAATAATAATAATAATAATAATAATAATAATAATAATAATAATAATAATAATAATAATAATAATAATAATAATAATAATAATAATAATAATAATAATAATAATAATAATAAGTGGTTCACTGAAAAGGAGAAGGGCAGTATCTGTCACACTTGTTCCGTGGGCACCTGACTAAAGGTTGGAGAGATAGTGGAAAGAGAAGAATTTCGACCACCTGGGGGATCTTTAACGTGCACTGACATTGCACCCCGCACGGACGTCTCTCCTTTCCGTCTCGAAACGCAGCCGCCGGCGGTCGGGATCGAACCCGGGTACTCCGACACAGTAGTCTGGCATCTTAACCATTGTGCACCAAACGCGGTGTAGTGAGAGAGTAGAAACGTAAATTGGGTTATAGGAGTGCACGGAGAAAGTCTGACAGATACTGCTTCTTTCCTTTCCTATAAACAAATTTTATGATAAATAATTGGTTCACAGGAAAGGAAAGGAATTGGTATCTGTCACACTTGCTATGTGGACACCTTAACCGCGCCCTAATGGAAGGAAGGAAGGTAGGAGTGAAAGCGGAAAGAGAGAAAGGAGTTCAGTAGTGGAGGGCTCTGGAGTGATTTCCCATGTATGCCTCTCCGTTTCGCCTCCATCGAAGTGCACAGGCCAACATTGTCCGTCTGGCAACCGAAGCGGCAAACCGCTTCGTCTACTAACCCCTTCCTTTTAGGGTGGCATCGGGCTCCCTGGACGCCTGCGAGCGGTACCAGAATTTCGGTGTCACCTCTTCCGGACAATAAAACTTTTTACTACTACTACCTTACCCCTGCACCACCGCGGCGGGGCAAAACCAATTTACGAGAGAGTAAAAATTTAAATTGGTATCAAAAAGGAAAGGTGTAGTATCTGTGACACTTTCTCCGCGGCCAACCAGATTTATTTATAGGAAGGGAAAGGCGCGGTAACTGTCTCACTTGTTTTCTGTGGACACCTCAACCACGCCGTAAGGGAAGGGAGGAAGGTGGGAATGAAAGTGGGAAGAGAGAAGGAGGAGCCGTAGTGGAGGGCTACGGAGTAATTTCGACCACCTGGGGATCTTTAACGTGCGCTGACATCGCACAGCACACGGACGCCTCTTTGTTTCGCCTCCATCGAAACGCAGCCGCCGAGGTCGGGTTCGAACCCGGGTACTCCGGCACAGTGGTCGGGCGTCTTACCACTGCACCACCCCGGCGGGGCAAATTTTTTTTTTTTTTTTTTTCTCCGCGGCCACCTGTACCGCGCCGTAAGTAAAGGGAGGAAGGCGGGAGTGAAAGCGGAAGGAGAGAAATTGCCGTAGTGGGGTGCTGAGGAGTAATTTCGACCACCTGGGGATCTTTAGCGTATGGCTGTTCCTGGCCCTACGGGGCTGGGACGGTAGGTCAACGCCGCTTGCGGCGTGGGTTACCCAGCCACCGAATTTTTATCTGTTGTAGGCCGTCATTGTACCCGCCACCAATTAGGTGGTGGACGACGGCTGTTGCGGCGCGCGTCTTTCTCTCCCTCTTCTTTTTCTATCTTCTCTACTTTCTTCTGTCCGCACGGGGCAGCGGACGGGCGTGTTACCACTGCACCACCCCCGCGGAGGTGGCTGCCCCGCCGGGGTGGTGCAGTGGTAAGACGCCCGACCACTGTGCCGGAGTTCCCGGGTTCGAACCCGACCTTGGCGGCTGCGTTTCGATGGAGGCAAAGTGAAGAAGCGTCCGTGTGCTGTGTGATGTCAGTGCACCTTAAGGATCCCCAGGTGAAGTAATGCTCGGCTTTGGTAGAATTCTGATCGAAATCCGTCAGCAGCGCCGTATATTGTTGGAAGTTCCTGCTATACACTGTTGAAAATAGTGATGTGTAGTGTACCTGTAGTTATCTGTACGCACCTGCTAGTGCTCCCATTACGTACTCAGGCGGCCTGGCTTAGTCTGGTGTGCTGTCACGTGATCTTCTGACTGCGTTTTAAACTGTGCGCGCCAGGGAAATGCATAAGGATCGTCCTCCTTGGCTACTCCCTGCCTGGGAGAGAAGTAAACAAAGATAAGACCGCTACGATGACCGATGCATTACCGACCTTAGCAGTTAGTAACAGAAAAAGCACTGAACACAATGCTCATGACGCGAACCAACGTGCCTCAGTTTTATCTTATACTATTGTGACATTCACTGCAAGCGCGCCACTTATGCACGGGCGCTTCTCTAAAGATAGCTCGCTACATGCAAACGCATTTCCATGGGCACGTGTTCTCGCGCTCTGATAACGCCGCATCTACAAGGTTATAAGCACCAACTAGCCCAACAAGAAGTTCTCTTAATCTACAAGGTTGTTTCGAGAAGCCCTTCAGGATACCGATAGCCCTTAGCATCAACGCCTTCTTAGCATTTCTTTTTTATTACAGTGTGGGCGTCATTCCACAGGACAGGTTCTTTGTGAGTCAGATTGTGCAGCCGATATTCGGTCTCATAAGCATTGCACTCCACGCCTTCCTCGGAAGCAACTGCAGGGATACGAGACGCTCCTCCACCCTCCGTAAATTCCTACGCCGCTGGCATTCTGCCCATTAAACCACGGCGGCACGACGGAACGCACTGCGGCGTCGAACAATGGAGCCCTTCGCCGAACAGAGAGCGTCGATCATATATAGGACTCCGGGCGCCCGCAGAGCTGGCGCTGTGCGCGTCTTCTTGTTTTGTGCATTGCTGCTCTTTTCCTTGCGAACCTTACTCCTGACGGCCCGCGACCTTGACTGCGGTTGCAACGGCCACACCTGAGCATGCGGCGAAAGCGACTGCGGCACAGGTGAATTATTTGTTGATTAAAAATTATCGATTTTTTCATTCATTGCTTCACTCATTCCACTTTTTCCCCAAGCGCTGTGAACAAAGAATACATAATGTGTGTGTGTGTGTGTGTGGGGGGGGGGGGGGGGGGGGCGTGTGTATGTGTGTGTGTGCATGCGTGTGCGCGCGCGCGCGCAGAGAACCAACAACTTGCAGGCAATTGATAGAATGTTGGCTGACTGATCACTGATGCGCTATTTTGATTGATTGATTGATTGATTGATTGATTGATTGATTGATTGATTGATTGTTAATCTGTATTTGTTTAGTAAGCGGCCAGTTTGCGTTGCCTTGGAACTTCGCCTTATCTCAGCAACTCATCAAATCACGATTCGATTCTTGGATGGCATAACGACGAAAGCATAAATCTACGTTCTGCAGTCATAATCTGCAGTCGAATCTAATTTCTTACCCTTAGCGAACATCCGTTATCCTTTATTCGCCCTACATGCCCTGGCCATGACCATTTATTGTTCTTGATTTCCACTAGAATGCCATTAGCTCGAGTTGCCTCTCTGACCCACTCGGTACGCTTCCTATCTCCTTAACGTATGTTACATCTACCACTTTCCGTTCCACAGCTCTCTGAGTTGTCCTCGGCTTAAGCGGAACCCCTTTCGTTGGCCTCCTCATTCCAGCCCCTTAGGTGAGCACAGGTAAGATACAACAGTAAGATGCAAATGCCATAGGAGAGCCCACAGCCAGCAGCTGCACAAGAAACCCTCCGTTACAAGTATGCCAAAAAAGAAAACGATAAACTACCACAACAGCCTATTATTGTCACTCGATAGCTCGATAAGTATTTGTGGGCCCCACGCGCTTTTATTTCTACCCGACAACATGTACATCTATCCCTCCCCGGAGCGACGTTCCGGAGTTTCGCTCCGTAGATAAGACGCACATATCAGCAAAGCGTGACTACGCTCCCATGCGATTCGTGGAAGGAGGAACTAAAGTCGAACGACACGGCGATATCCTACTTGGAAAGCTTCACGTCCGCGTCCCCTTCTTGGCCCCTCAGGGCGCAATCTTTCATCGCGTGAGAAAAATTTCGACGGACCCAGACTACATCGATCGGTATCCGCGTCAGACGAGGCGCAGACAAGGGGGTTTTCTCGACCTCCGCATGCGCTTGCGCGATAACAACATCCTTCTCCATTTTTTTTTTATTCACTTCGTACACGATAAAGTAACCCGAGGAATGAACTTTCGGACTGAGAGCTGGCCACACGACAAGCAGCCCAGTGCACCTGCGCTCCCCGGAAACGACGACCTCGATCGATCCTTCGCGAGAAGCGTCAACCTTTGTTATATCGGAGCGGAGGCCAGCAGATTTCGCGGGAAGTGTCGTGCAGAGAGCAGCGGCAAGCCGTTACATGCGAGCAGGAAGCTCTGTACTTCGCCCGTGCCGCTCTTGGATATTCCCCACCCGCTGAAGATCCCGCGCGCGGGCGATGTGTCAGCTGAGTGTCAGCGCTACCAGCTGACGATACATACATGAGTCGACGTGGTGCACGCGCGTTGTCTCTGCCACATTTACCGAGCCGTATTTATCCAGCCATATTTACGCAGTCGTATTTGCCCAGTTATAGACAGCTGGGAGGTTAACTGGAAACGTCAGTATTAGTTGGAGGACACCAACTATGCAAAAGGAAAATGTAAGGAATAATGTTTAAAGCTAAAACTGTTCGAGGTGAGTTAATTATAGCTCAAACCTGAATTGAAAAATTTACAGGACTTTGAAGACTTTGCTGAGTAAATGACCCAGCTTTAGCTGGCTCCTGATGGCAAATAAATCGAGGCATATTAGAATTGATTTATTACAGTGCATGCTATAATATAGGAGATTTGTGATTGCAAATAAATCCAGGCCTATTAAAATGGATTTATTACAGTAAAATATTACAGCGCACGCTCCAGTATAGGATTGCAGCTCTGGACTAGTACAAGCCTCGTTTTCGGAAGCTTTTGCAGTGGATGGTATAGAAGTGCTGGACTCGTAGGTCTAAGATGCATTTCGAATTTTTGCTGAATGGATCCGTGCTAGAAGGTGCAATTCTTCTTGCGGGTTCTGGGCTCATGGGCGAGAAATACGTTTTTACAGGTAACAAATTACGTGCTTCGTCCGTGACATCTCGAATGATGAACTCTGCGAGCATATTTAATAGTCAGAATGGCTGAAGATGGAGTAAACCTTGTCAGTTCATCAAAACCTCGCACTAAAGGGGTGCTTGCGCAGTCATTGGAGGCTGATAGAACCGAATCCTATCCCGACCAGTGACCCAAAGTTAGAGCTGCGGTTTCTGAAAGCCAGAAAGCCTCTGCATTTTTTTTTTTTATCTTGCTCTCGATCACCCGCCTGTTCCCGAAAATGAAGTCTGGAATTGCTACGCAATTACGGGCGTACGGCGTGGTGACGTGAGTAGGATGAGGATGAACAGAGATGACTACGTAGGAGACGTCAGTGAATACTTGGACATTAATCGCAAAGGCAGGTAAAAAGAAAAAAAAAAAAGATACATCCGACTAAAAAACATACGCCCCCCTTACAGTCATGGAGGACTACCTCATGCATATATTACTCCAAACAGACTTTACGTCGTTGCTGCACCTCCCTGTGAGAATTTCTGACCAGCATGTGCTGTTTACACTGCATACCCATTGGCTTAAAGGGAAACTCACCATTTGTCTCTTTTTCTGATAGCAAACCGGCTGTGAGAAGACCTATTTGCACCTATATAAAGACACAGATTAAACTATATAACATTCTGGTTCACTGTACCTGAGCCATCGGTCTGACCAAGCCCAAAAGCTTCGACCAAGGTGGCTATAACGACAATAAGTAACCTTGGGTGCCAAATAAAATTTCCCTCTTTTTCCGCAAGAGCACAGTCGCTAGCAGGGAAGGAACTGGCCTGCATGACGTAGGAGACAAACACAGACGAGGGTGGAAATGCCGATGTTTCGAAATGACCCTGAGGCGGAAGCAGGTCTCTTCCGCTACTCCATGAGAGCGTGACCAAGGGTAATATTTCGGAAGCCAGAAATATTTGAAGCCAGGCTGCAAATTTTCAAGGTCAAGGAATTTGCAACGTATTGACCACATGAGGCAGTTAAACTCAGAAGGATCCCTTGGCCAACAAGCGGGACGTTGAATAGCTTATCGACCAAAGAAAAAAAAAAAATGGAAACGAACCATGAGAACGAAAGTACAGACACAAATAATTAAATCAGTAAACGGGGACACGCAAGTTTCGCCGTAAGTGTATACGCATTAGCGCCTTTAACACCGCCCTTTCATTCCACAATTTTTTTTTTTGTCTTTCTTCCTTAAGTTGGTTTTTGGCGAATTTAAGGCCGGAAATTTCGACCACCTGGGGTTCTTTAACGAGCGCTGACATCACACAGCACACGGACGCTTTGCTTTTCTTCGTCTCCATTAAACAGAGGGCGACGCAGCCGGGATTTGATCCCGTGTCCTTGGGTTCAGCAGTCGTGCGCCATAACCACTGAGCCACAGCGGCGGGGCTGGTGAAGAAGAGTTAAGCGACGCAGAGAAATTGAGTGAATCTGGCGTTTCCCTGAACGCAAAACAGGCGACAGGAAATGATCCGCTTATTGCTGAACGCGTGCGAATCACTGACTGTTCTGCGTCTTGCCGTCTTACTTTACCCAGGGAATGCCCTAGATCCATCATAGTGGACTACAAACGGCAGCTCTCTCAGTCCGCGCCATCGCTCCTTGGGCAAAGCCGTGTGAGCTGACTGGATTTTCGATCCTGCGGAAATTACAAGTGGTATAACCCGTATCCTATGGCATCCACTGACCTTGCAGTGATGGGTAATGGCCTAAAGAGATCGGATGCCACCATCACTTCAGACGCTGGGCTGTGAAAGATCCCTGCACGGTTGCAAAACTTGGTAAATGTTGTGCGAGGTTTCCGCACCTTCACCCCGCAAAACAAAGAAAACAAATCGACATCGGTTTCTCTTAATTGCGTAACGCGCTGCATAGTAAGCGAAAGCGGACCATAAGCAGGCCTGTCCAACCACAACCGGAGCATTTTAAACAAATATTGGGGAAACGCTTAGCCTCAATTAAACTCCTATTTGTACGAGCTGCTGCTACTAAGGCGGCCACTTTCCTACGAATATCAGTTATACTGTATACTTCGAGAGAACGGTTGTATCTATTGCCGCAGTTCGATTTCTTCCCGCAGGCTATTTTTCGTGTATGGTTGCCTACAGAGACAATGAATGAAGCGCTATAAAGACGCATAAAGAAAGTATATATCTTGTAAGTTAAGAATAACAAATATTCCACAGCAAATCTTGCACAATACTGATAACTTGAAGCTTTCGTCAGGCGCATCTTATACCGCATAAAAATGACTTTGGTAGTATATATCATTGCGCCTTTGTCGCTTGGAAGTTACAACGGTAAAAGAATGCGTAATACTGTCGTTCTCTCTTCCGTTCGTTCTCCTCTCTTTATTTATTCCTTACTAACTTCTTCCTATTTCTTTCACTTATATAAACCATTAACATACATCTCTCATTCCCTCCTTGAAACGACTCATTCTCTGCGCGTCGAGAAGGGCTCGTATCTCAAGCTATACACACAGGCGCTCTACTTCAAGGAGAAGGAAGCGGAGAGGGGTTTAGGAAGGGGGAAAGTAGACGACCACCGAGCTCGGGAGCAGCTGCGCGATTTGGCTGTCATTTGTGCGTTCCCGGAATAGGAACCGTGCGGCGCGCCGACAGAAGCACGCAGCCGACTTGCGTGAACCGCGCAGGTATACATACAAGAGAGGGACTTCGTTTCATCGCACGTCCTGCACTATGCCGGCGGTTCTATAGTGCACGCGTGCAGATGAGTGTCGCTGCTTCTCTGTGTTACTCTTAACCTCTCACTCCGCATAGCGCTGCCAATCACTCCGCGTCTTTCAGAGAATTCCATTTTTGCTTCCATAAGGGTTTTCCGCAGGAAAGTCCGCAGCGTACACTATGTGTGCACAGATTACACGTATAGACGCTGCGGCACCGCAGCACCAGCACACCGCGCACTAATCGCAAATCGGCCACTCTGACTGAAAACGGAGCTTTTATAAATTAAGAAAAACCAGACGCAAAAGCGAAACGCGGGGGTCGCCATCAGCGGCCCATCCTTCAAGTACAATGTGTGCGTTGACATCAACTTTTAAGCGCGGATCCCAGAGTTTAAACTAGCACACCGTCAAAAAGAAAAAAAGAATGACAGAAATGTGAGCGTATCCCGAGAGAACTCAAGAACTAATTTTTACCGATAGCATGGACTGGGTGGAGACCTCCTCAGTTTCTCTTCAATCTGCTTGGGATCTGGCCTAGCCGCGCAGCCGGCATATGAAGGGAGTGCTTTGCAGTTCCCTGTACCACATGAGCTGTAAACTCCTGAACATCAATCCGCGCTTTCAGGCAGATGTAAGAACGTTTATTTTTTTTCTTCTGTCTTTCGGTGTTGCCGAAATATTGTTTGTGAACTTCATTTTTTCTCGCTCCCTTTAGCGAACTGTGCCAGGCAGCCAACTAAATAATTGTAGGGGTTCATTATAAATATTTAGTTGCCTGTTCAGCGTGGAACTGCTTTAACCGCATACTGGTTACATGGTGACTTGCTGTTCGCTCAATACAGTCTCTAGCCGGATATAACTCATGATGCCTAAGTCAGCTAGCGGCTGCCTCCGTTCCCGTACAGCTTTCGAAAATAAAATAAGTGTCACTTTCCCCTAGGTCAACTCCAAACGCCCATACGGAAGCCAGTCAAGCTGCTCTTGAACCTGACGACATATTTCCTCTACGATACCTCACGTACCGGAGGTGCCGAAGGCGAACTTCAAGCGTCGCGACGCCGTACGACGGCCACGTCACTTGGTACGTGTTTCATCGTTATATATAAATTTCCTCGCGAGCCCTCGAAATCTGTGAGAATCGAGTCATCCCCCATTTCCGTCGTCTCCTTGGTTGCGCCATGTACGCTACTTCCCCGATTGCAGTCAGACCCCCCCTCCCCTCTCTCTCTCTCTCTCTCTGTAGCGTCACACGGCGTGCCGTTGCTGCGAGTCGCGACCCGGCCGGCGTGCGCTTATATATTGCCCGTATATCCAGACACGTAAAAGAAACTAAAATAAACAACGAAAGAAAAGCGAGCAACACTCAAGCACCGGGAAAAACGAAATCAAGCAAGCAAGACACGCGCTGTTGCCCGGGGAACGAACAGCTGTCGACTACAGCAAGTGCTGCTGCTGCCCCGGAGCGAAGGAGAGGAATATGGGGAGGGTCGACATAAAAGGAACAGTATGCTGAGGAGAGGAAGAAGGGTTGAGAGAGGGAAGGCTTTTGCGTCAGCCGAGGCATGATCGGTGCAGACCTCGGACCCGGGCCGCGCACCTGTACTACCGGGCCAGAAAGCGGCGATAGCTTCTATTTAAGGGTGTGCGGTGAACGTTCGAACGGGAAGAAAAAATAGTTACAAAAGAGAGACTCACTTTTTTTTTTTTTTACTCCTTCACTATGTTCATAAAGCTGACGACATTTCTTTATTTACCTGTTTTGTTTTGTTTTCTGCAGCTGTAATCCCTTTTGTTTCTACATGTTGTAATGGTTAAGTCACATAATATGTAGTGATCATCTATAATGAGGTGACAATTTTAGGACAACCCTAATAAAGCAAAGAGCAGTACCCCACTTCATTTTTGTAAGCATTCCCAACAAAATAGTCTCTTAGTTCTGCACTTTAAGGCCACATCTTCCAGCGAGTTAGCGGTCTTCACACCAGGAACTAAAACAAAAAATAAGTGTTCTGGCCAGTGGACGCGACAGCAGTCACTTTCATCATGAGCTGGCTGCAGATTACATTCGAAGCTGATAAGAAAATGTGAGTGCTATCAGCTTGCATCATTACCGTGACACGAGAGGCCCATACTGGATAGATAAACGGAGCTTGTTTATATAAAGAATTTGTCTTCGGCGTAAGAACGGCGTCATTCGAGGGGAACAATTTCGAGGAAGGCATTTCTAGTTGGCCAGAGCCCAGTACAGAGCGTTCAACAAGGTTTCCCGCAATTAAACACTTGAACACTTATTTTTTGAAGAAGTCGGTTACGATTCTACCTTGAGATTACCGAACTATAGTTGTCCGAATCACGAACTGGTACAGAACGAAAATAAAAGCAAAAAAAAAAAAAAAAGAACAACTGGAAACGCGCTATACACGTACAGTACGTATCTTGTCTTTCAGAGCTGGGGAAAGTTAAGTGCACCGCCAGAGTTTAGATCATGACGAGTACATTCAACGAAGAACGACACTGACAGCATGAACATTGTCACCGTATTTCCTCTACACACAATTTAAAGTTAATAAAAAGGAAGCTGTAATATATTTTTTAGTACGTGCTAACATGTGCAAACACAAAAATGAATGCTATAAACCTATCAGAAGTGTTACTTGTCATGCGTATAACATCCCCACTTATGTGTCTCCTGTTTATTTATTTATTCATTTTTTTTTTTGCAATTTTATATCGCTCGGCTGCTGCTACACTGAAACACTTTTCGCCGCGTCGACGCGCGCCAGTCATCATTCAAAACACCTCATAACCTTTCAATCAACCTTTTATAATCTTTCCGGTTCTGTCAGCGGCACTCAGACGCTCTTTCTTCTTGTTTTTAAACAAGCGCTCAAGGCAAGGCAAAACTATTCACGAAACAGACAGTGAAACATGCAAGCTGTGCGAACTCTACATATCTATACATGGGAGTGGGCAGACGGCGTGCACCTGCCGACGGCGCCACTTGTCGCTATCAGCCATTGTGTTGCGGTCTTCCGTAAACGTCTTTGACGGCCAACCCGATCGTATTTAGAAGCCCGAGATAAGGAGACCAGCACGTCGGGAGATATATAGCAGCGACTCGTGTACTCTCCTGACAACGGGTCCCTCCTGATATCTTTCCGACGAAGCAAAAGATAGCCAGCGCGGCTGCACGTTGTTTTTTCACCTGCCGTTGTCTGAAGCCCGTGCCAACAAGCGTATATATATGGCTCGGCGCCGCCCGAACCTTTCTTCGCTTATATAGAGGCTTCGTCGTTGTTCTTGGGCTCTCATAAAAAGAAAAACAAAACAACAACAAAGAAACGCACGGCGGCTAAACGCGTGTAAGGCGGCGCATAGAAACACCAACTCGGATACTCGGAGTGATGCGCGGTACTGAAGAGCGTTGTAGGTTGCTTGTTCTGTATCAATCCGCGATCTGGAGCAGGTTTTTTTCTTTTTATTTTTCTCTCCGGAAAGCCAGGCAGCGTGTTTCAGTGGACGACATGGATTTAGATACTGGTCGATTTCCGGCTATTATTTTATAGTACTGTTGGGTAGCCTCACCATAATATATATGTACGCACATACAGCGAAGGTAGGGTCCCTATAGGCTCCCAACATATCTTCATGCGGAAGGAGTGAAGATGATGAAGGTGGTGAAGACGTCGATGCTCAGAAAAAATTACACAACATTACACAAAGACTACAATTACAATTGCAAAATTACAATTACAAAAATTACACAACACTCATATTTCATTTATTACAAGAAGCGTATACAGCTCGTTCCTTTGAAAAGGTCTCGCCGTTGTCGTTACGCCAATTGTGAATTGCTTCATAGCAAAAGAAAGGCACATGAACCGCGCAGTAAGAGAAGGAAGGTAAAAGCGCAAAGGGAGAAAAAAGTGCCGCAATGGAGGGCTGTGGAGTAACTTCGACCACCTGGGGATCTTTAACGTGCGCTGACATCGCACAGCACACGGACGCCTCTCGGATTCGCCTCCATCGAAATGCAGCCGCCTGTGGTCGGGTTCGAACCCGACTACTCCGGCACAGTAGTCGCGGGCATCTTAACCGATGCGCTATCGCGGCAGCCATTCAGTTGTGAAGGAAACAACGATTGGCAACTTAGCAAACCGGCTATCGAGATGGCAGTGGTCCGACGCAGTGGCCAGCGAAGCTGGGCACACGCCTGGTTGGTAAAACAGCACGTAGATATCGATTGGCGCATTTAAACGGCGAACTGGAGGAGATCTCCGAATCCGCGAAGGAACATGCCGTCACCTTGTAAAAAGGAAATTGACTTATAATTATAAAATGCCCACTGCAACAAGCTCTTTGGATTCACGGAGCAAAAAAATAAAAAAATAAAAAGTATATCTTGCCCCGGATTGTCGGTTGCAATTCGCCACAAGTCAGCAACGTGAACAGATGAGAGATACCTTTATTCAGAGGTCACTATAGTTTGGTTTTATAATTGCCTACAACAATACTTGGTCTCTCACTGCACAGCCTAACACGGTTTCGAGAACAGCCTGACGGTTACATATTTAAATAGTCGAGACGTCAAACCTTCTTTTCCTGGTCCCCGCCTTGATGTTTACGAGAGGAGTGTTCGGGGAAAATAAATTAATATAGCTTTTCGTCGCTGTCCAGTCGCGTGGTATTTAAATCAACGCGATAGAACATGTTACTTCCGGACTACCTGAGCATACTTCAAGCGGCTCGATCACGTTGCTACGCCGAAATGTTTTGGTATTCGCACAAACGTGTCTCCTAAAATCTGCCGATAGTACGTACAGACATACCAGCAATAGGCTATCTTTTTTTGTCTTTATTGTCTTTATTTCGCAACCAACACATATAATAACTGTTCGCTAGCTTATTGCTGCTTTTGCATGCAAAACCAGCAATAGGATAGCGAACAGTTACTACGTGATAAAGAACGAAATGCACTGTTTCTGGCATGAACTAGAACAAAACATCAAGGAGGACAGGACCCCAGAGGAAATTGCTCACAACACAATGCCTCGCTCGCATACCTGAGAATTATGGGACATTAAACATGAGAATTATGAGGACAATAAACTCGCATACCTGAGTGGCAGAGTTTAATGTCCTCCAGCTGTACGTGATCTGTACAAGACGACACAGTTCTACCACATGGGGCTTTCTTTTTAACGTGCACTGACATCAAATATTGCCTATGCGTCTTTACATTCAGTCTTCAGGTAAATGCAGCCGCCGCGGCCTGGACTCTAACCCGCGTCCTTGGACTCGGTAGAAGAATACTACAACCATCAATCCGCCACGCTGTGTGCATGTCACCGAAATGTTTTTGTTCTTTTAACCTGTTCGAAGCTCTGCGCCGCAGCACCGACGCGGCACGGGCATCGTAGGACGCTCGGTGATAAAGCCGTCCCGTGAGTCCTCATATATATGCTTATGTGACGGCCTATATATGCCTATTTATCATCCTGCTGGCTAAAAGACACAGATTAAACTCAGCTGGCCTGCACGCTTGTCGTAATAGAAGGGGCTGAGCAACGAGGGAGCTTTTGAACATTTATTGAGACGGGAGACAGTCATTTCCATACAGAACACAAGTGATGAGGCGTTATTCATGATGGCTGTGGAGGAAAGTTTAGTGAGGGACGAGTTCGCCGAGTCGCGTTGTAGGAAAAATGGGACTAAAATAAAGGTAATAAGAGAAATGGTCGGAAAAAAAGGCAATCGAAAAGAAGGGCGCTATGGAGGGGTCACGAGTGCGTGCCCCCTCGACGAAGCGAAGAAGCTTGTATGCGTGTAGTCTTCGATCGCAAGTCCATTAGATTTGCGGAAGTTTTCCCGCAAGGGGCGTCGAGAACGCTCCAGAGTTTTGATGCCTCCACAATCATGGAAGGAAGGATAGCCTGTTCCACGAAGGCGAGTGTAAGGAGGCTGCAAAGGTCGGTGTACGCATACAACATCGTGTCGGACAGACTGCCCAAGTGTCAGCGACCGGTGCCAGGTGATTTCCTGTATAATACAAAGACACCCGTCCGCACGGAAGCCTTCGTGCGGGCGGGGGGCACTGAGGCCTTTGAATGACAGCCGTAACGGAGGACTGACTACTGGCGCGTCTTTAGAGAAGACCTAGCCTTTGTGTAGGCCTGGAAACGATCGCGTCGCGGGCATTGGTGGCAGGTTAGCTTGAGCTCGAACTTCGCTACCGGATTAGGGATGAGACGGAGGATCAAGGATGGACTGGCCAGGCCCGTGTATGACAAAGGAGACGCATGCACCTGCTGGAAAAGAGTTCGTCGTTAATTTCGATGGAATCGAAGAACCAAGACGACGGCGAATTAGCGCGGTGACGCCAAAGAAGTACTGGGAGGGACGCGTCGAAATGACACTGCCAAATTTTCGTTTGCAACGGTAGCGTTGCATGAGATAGATGACCAGGTGAGGTGTCGGGGCGTAGGCGAAGGGCGGAAAAGAACGCCGTGTTCTTGTGTTTGCTTTTCCTCCCTCTGTAAGGGAGGGTTTTGAATATGCTGTGAAGGCTGTGGAGCAGGACCCAGGTTCTGGCGGGCCAATCGTGGTCGCTCGGGCCACTATGACGTCAAGTTCTGATTCTCCTTTTGCTTGCATGTACGTTTTGGCAGAGACTAACTACTAGCAAAGTTGAAGGAACATTGCATGCATCAAGAGACCAATCAGGCTGATGCTTGCTGCAGTCGGATGTTTTTTAAATGCGGTTCGGGCCAAGAGGCGGAAAAACTGCTCCCGAGAGTCTATTCGAGCGTTCTGAGCTATGGTATTGATTGTATACATCTTCGGTTAGGCCAAGCTAGCCAGATCCATGTTGTATTTTGGCTAACCTTGCTGTAAATATTGTAAAACTTTGTATATACATAAACTTCAGTTAATTTCTTCCGCCTCAACAAGCGTCGCTATTCATATTTCATCGTCTTCCCTCAGGCGAAGGATGGGGGTAGGTGACTGGCGGTGAGTGGTGCTTCTGGAAAGGGAGTCATGGTAGAGAAATGACGGAGTTTCTGGGAGATTGAGACTTCGCACATACGACGAGGAGTTCTGGCCAATTACCACCAGTACTGCAATCGTCGTAAAAGAAAAACAACAACTTATAACGAGAAGAAGAAAAAGAAGATTGCACTTAAGAGTTGAAGGCGGAATTATCCTCATTGATGTCTTGTCTGCTGGAATCCCTGTCATGAACTATATTCTCCAACTTGACTGGCAGCTGTGCGCTATGTGCATCGAGAAATAGAATCACACTACCACACCACTGTACGACGAAAGGTGTGGCATTAAACGTACCGATACGTCGCCGGTTGGAGTCCTTGTCGCGAGTTAGACTGCAGTTTGACTAAAAGACTTATGCTACGTGCAACGCAAAATCGTATGCCATCATTCGGATTGCTGTACTACGAACAGCTGCGTCATAATGTTCACACTAAAGGCCGTTGTATACGACGAACGGTGGCGTCACCTTCACAGGTACAAAAGTCATCGGTACGAATCTCAGTCTAACTTGAGTAGCAGATGGATGCTAAATGGGAAGCGAAAGGATATGACGTCACCTTGAACGCCGCACAAGAAGCTGCTGCGTCTAAATTTTGATTATAGTATCAATATTAAGGCGAAAGCCTTTAATGGCTCATATTGTCGTGGACAAAATGGGTCCCGCTTTTGCGGCGGCCCTGATTGGCCGAGGCGGGATGATGTCATAGAGGTCTCGACCAATCACAGAGCACCACCACAGTATGCGTGAATACGTGCCATATATGGCCATATGGCAATCAATGATCAATTACTAATTAATGACTGATCAATAAATAATCACTCAATTAACTAAAAAGGTCAAATGAATTGAATAAATAACTGATTAATGACCAATTAATTAATTACCTTATTTATTCACTAATTACGCCTTTTTTACCTTTTATTAATCCTCTCAGAATATGACAAAAATATAAAGAACGAGAGAGGCAGCCCGTACCAGCAAAGCCTTGCCGGGCTTAACCCCAATCCAATCCAATTAATGAGATATTATTCGCTGATTAATGACTAATTGATTAATCAAAACCAACCAAAATCAAGACCAACTAAATTTCGTCTTTTTTTTTTTTTTTTTTGCCAAACTCTGTGCCTGTTTCTCTATAGTCATAAAATCGCGGAACGAAAAAGGTGGTTTTAAAGGCGCTACTGCGTCTACTATTATTACGAAGCTTAAGCGTCCTCCTAGAATTTTATCAATTCCTGCACACCCTTTCTGCTCAAGCCACTCAAAGTGCAAGTAAGGTATTCGCCTCAATATTAGCAGCGCTGTCCTAGCTTTTCCTCTCCCTCACCTTGGTCCAAATCGCCGTGCTTATTTAGATGTGTTGATTCACGTATAAATAAGGCATTCATCGACACGCCTCTCTAAAGCATTCGGCAGCCAGCTCTTGCCTTTCAAGAACAATGACCGGGACGCAGAAAACAGAAGTTCGTTCCAAGTGACTCTGACTCATCGTTCGGCCGACGGAGACATACCGGTGGTCGGAAGACGGGTATTGCGCATCGCCTTACGACAGAGACAGTTACTGATGAGTGTGTTTATCGTGCGTGCAGGGTCGAAGCACTTACGAAAAAAAGGAAGCTTGCGCGGCTGAACAGTAGACGTTTGACGCATCTTATCAGATGACAGTGTGCTGACGGGAGGTAACAGCCCATCATATCCGATTTTCATGAACGTATTTATTTACGCCGATAAGCACGTCGGTTTATGTAAACGGTGCCTAAAGAGTTCCATAAAGCCTAAATACGGCCCCTTAACAACGATAGGATTTCAACAAACAGTCTCGCCGTTTCCAGAATCAGTGGAGCTCATATCTTAAACGGCAGTAGCGGACGGACATTTCACCCGTTAGTTTGGGAAAAATGTAATGAGAAAAAATGTAATGTCATTTTATCTACTTTCCCTATCGCCTGTCTGCTGAAATCTAGGAAGCCTACTCACTACTCTTGCCGAAGGTGCACGTCGATATCACCGCCACCCGGGTTTCTTTCTTTCTTTCTTTCTTTCTTTCTTTCTTTCTTTCTTTCTTTCTTTCTTTCTTTCTTTCTTTCTTTCTTTCTTTCTTTCTTTCTTTCTTTCTTTCTTTCTTTCTTTCTTTCTTTCGGGCACCCATGCTTGTGTCAATGAACAGTTTTCGAGTTTGTCTGCATGTTTATCTCTCTTCTGGACTACCTGCCACCATTGCCACGTGACGAAATGCCCTCGCTTGCATTGGATTATTTGTTT
The DNA here is from genome assembly GCF_055883805.1 of Amblyomma maculatum. Lineage (NCBI taxonomy): Eukaryota > Metazoa > Arthropoda > Arachnida > Ixodida > Ixodidae > Amblyomma > Amblyomma maculatum. The sequence continues at coordinate 154,285,897 of NC_139346.1, forward strand.
TTGCTTTCCTTTAAATTAGCCTGCAAGCAGGTCATAATATTTTAATATATATTTACTGTTTCCTTCTCTTGAGAAACAGAGAGGCCCCAGATCGAGGTTGCTTATCGGTTCGCTTGACTCACCACCCATTTCATATGTTCATTAGCTGTGAATATCGTAGCTGGGTCATACAGCGTGCCATATATTACTTACTTGCTCAGCCTTTACCTGCTTAATTGTATGTTATGGTATGATAAAAATTAAAACGTTTATGTCAGCCTGTATTCGCTTGCTCGCCAAGTTTTCACCTTACCGTGCGCTATATTAGAGGACAACCCCTTTCTGAACGAAAGGGGTTGTACGACTTCCTGAAGACTATATGCTAATGCTAGCATTCTCCGGAAATTTTGCAATTTTGGAAGGTGCATTAGAAACCTGAGGCGAGGATTTTAAGTATAGGGTCAATTAATGTTTCCCACATAATGACATGCCTTTGAAGACTGGTTTCAGCAACGATACCCGTTGGTGTAGCGCTATCTTTAAAATTAAAAATCGCTTCCTGCTTTAGTGTTAGGTACTATTTGCGTCATCTATTCCCTGGAAATTTTTTTCCTTATTGTGTAATAGTTTTTTCGTGAAGATTGTCACACTTGCTTGCGGATTTGATACAAGTGGGCGGATTTCGGCATTAATTCAAACCGCAGTGACAGTTAATAGCTCTTCGGGAACAGTAAGTTATGAATGAGACAAATGTGTATCTACAGTTATCTTACACGTGAACTTCGTGTCTTATCTATTCTTACTCATACACTATTGCTTTCTTTCTCACGCAACCTACAGTCATGTATGCAGGCTGCTCAACCATGGAATTGTGTCTCTCTGGGATTTCTTCCTTCGCAGTAACGCTCAATACTTTTTTTTGTTGTTCCGAACGAACATTAATTCTGCCATAAAATCGAGAGATGGACAAGTCGGAATCGTTTCATGTTTTTGTACCGCAAAATATATGACGACACGAAGTAAAGTCTCTTTTCATTTTCCCATCTTTTTGCTCACAAAAGAAAAAAAAAACACGCACACACAATTACCTAACGCTATTGAAAGAATTTACTCTAAGTATTTTGAAAAGCAACTGTGGGAACGTTGGTCCGGGTATTGCTTTCATTGCAGCACAGGCCACACTGCGCTTGACACACCATCACTATAGTGTTTCTCTTCGCCATAAATTATGCTTTCACATTTATATAATCGGTTTCGTTCGAGACCAAAATGTGTATCAGATCTAGAGACGCGTAGTTCGGGTAGCGGTTGTTCCGGCATTTTTCGACAACTATCGAGGGACAAAGAACACAAAGGGAATGTATCCACACCGGAGCAAGTTCGAACAACAAATGGAACCATACCAGCAATAGGAAAGTTGAAACTTCTCCAGTGTGAGCATGTGAAATGTGCCGCTAGGAAAACAACAGTGAATACTTGGAACTCGATAGGTCTGCTGTATACAGGCACAACTAGCTAAACAGGGCAGCCTTTGCATGTTTTTTTATTTCTTTTCATTCAACCTGGGAAAGGTTTCTATCCAGTCAGCAATGCTGAACTCGCTTCTGCATCCATGTTACCTTTTCTTCTGTTACTGCTTTATTGCTGAGTAAGCACCCCTTGCCCCGCGTTTGAAAAATGCGTTTTTTTTTTAATTTTCTTTTGAAATGTATGCCTCTTACGTATCTAAAAGCGGGTAAAAAAAAAAAAAAAAAAGAGAACAAAAACGCTCTTGCGTCGTGCGCGCCAACCTGTCTGCCTTTGAAAACGTAAACGCTTGGCCAATATTTTCGCGTACTCGAGTTTCCGTACGCAGCCTGTGGTTTCGCTTAGTACAGAGTCTGTCTCCTGCACTTCCCGTGCGTTATTTTCTTGTATTTTTTCTTTGTACCGGTTTGTTTTTCTCCGCCTGAATTGCGTGCTTTCGCTTTTGCAGCCCGCCCATTTCCTGCCTGCCCTCCTAGACCGCATACACGCCTCCTCATTCAGAGAGAATTCGCCTCTCGGCAATAAAAGAAAAAAGAAGGAAGGGATGCCACTAAAACCGCGCGTACCGCTGCAGTTTCGTAACTCTTGCAACTGTAAAGACTGTCTTTTCCTCCTTTTTGTAGTGCTTCTTGTTTTCTTTCTGGAGGCCTTGTAACCGCGCTCTTCAGCATCCCGCTGAGAGCGAACTAGGTATGTATGCTGAAGGGATCGCATTGTGCTCTCGCGGCAGCCGCTTCTTTATTCTCCTTTTAACGCATTTTTTTTTCTCCTCTGCAGGCCCCTTTGTTCGCAGCGGCTGTGTGCCTTTTGAAGTTCAGCTGGATATCAGGGCGAAATATGTTTCAAGGTCGTCTCGATACACCGACAAATGTAAAAAGAAAAAGAGGTAGACGAAGAAGCGAAGTGAGGGGGGTAACAACAGCTTGAAAGGGGGAGAATAAAATGCGGAAGGCCAGAATGCGGAGGTCGAGCTATAAAGCAAGTCTCTGTTGTTGGCGTTCTGCGAAGCTGGGGCAAAATAAAAATAAAAAGCGAAGATATTGAGCCGACTCAGCGGTATTGGATAAACGATCTTCGACGGGTGCCGAGATGAACAGGTGTGCTACTGTAGCAATTAATATTTAAGTTGTTATTTTGATTGAATTTACAGCATGCTCACTTTTTCAATGAGTGATATCTTGATAGATTGGTTCAGTTTATAGGGTTCAACATTCCAGAGAGGAGACGCCGTATAGTGGAAGATTCTGAAGGTAGAACACGTGGTTATGTAACGGTACCTGCACGGACGTCGCACAGTGCGCGGGAGTTTTGCAATATGCCTCCACTGAAACACGCGCACTGCGGCTGGGGTCGAACCCAGGTCTCTCGGCTCATTAGACGACCGCCGTAATTACTGAGCCACCGCAGCGGCGCATTTATTTTTGCTTACGTTGCGTTATAAGATATGATTTACTAGCAAGGTGCTCCTAGGTATGCTGACTATTAGTAAATTTCTCGCTACAATGGTTTGTGCCGTATTTGGCTTAGGCCGATCTGTGCACTAATGCTCATGTGTCACAGTAAAGTAACGCCGCGAGTGAATAACGCTGAAAGGAGAGGAAATAGGTGGCGCAAGCATTGACAAAAAGCGCGTACTTCTTCATCATTTTTCTGTGCCGTTTGCTTTTATTGCGGAAGCATTTAAGGAGCCACAAAAACAAAAACTGTCCGGCGTCCACCATGTCTAAGCTTCTAACCACCTACCACATGACCGGTGGCAAGAGCCGCCTGCCTCCTACCAGGGTTGGTGCACGGAAGAAGCACCTGTCACAGTTGGCAGGTGTCAAAATGGAGAGCGAAATCTTCCCTGTACTCCTGCAGGTGAGAGGAAGAAATGCTCAGCTATAACGAAACTACTTAATACGCGCCTCATTACAACATAAGAGGAGTTGGAAAGGCATATGCTTTTGTGCTTCCTCCGCGTCAATCAAACTGACCACTATAATTTTTTTCCGCACTTGCACTAAGCAGCACATTTAAAAACACAGAACTATACAGCTCAGATTCGGAGAAAAAAAAATGCTGCAGTAAACGGAAGGACTCTGCTGTGTCTGTAATAAAGCGGTGGTTCAACTGAAGCGTGAAATCTTTCGTTAAAGGGCCACCTGACTCAAAAGCCGAAAAAAAAAAAACAACAACAACCTTTCACCTGTGAAACCGTTTCACCAGTCTTCCCCACAAGCTCCCGCCGCCCTCCCTGAATATACACACTCCAAGCTACACCATGATGTACACTGGTGTCGTGAAGGGATGACAGATTACATTTCACTGCCTGCGACATTTTTTTCCCCCTCATTTCCTCTATCTTTCTGTAGGTGTCAGCTCAAGCGGTACCGCAAGCCACGAGGAGGGAATTCAAGGCTTTGCAGACCACCACTTGAGAACTTGCAAGCCAGATCAACAATGCACAATCTAAAGGGAGTACTCTATTGCATTTTGTTGTCTGTATACATGGTAGTACTAAATAAAGAATTGAGCTGCTGCTCGCTACTGGTGGGGCAAGTTCACAAATATTACTCTAGAGCACTCCATGTGCTCCTTGTGTAGAGTAGAGTACCTTAAAGAACCCACCGGGAATACATTTTCTGCCTTATCTCAGGGTCGCCACGCACTCGTAAGAATCACATGGCTTTGGAATTTGCTCGTCTACTACTCTTGCGTGCCCTTAAATACTTCCAGGCAACCAACCTTTGCGCATTTTAAAGACTTCTTAATTCGGCTCAAAATGTCTATAGCTGAATTCCATCTAAACCTGTGACGGAGGGGTAAATGTCGACCTGGTCTTCTCCCTCTCTTTACGTAATTTGTGAATTTTGAGTCTTAGGGGCTTGACCGACACCCTGCATTCGTTTTATTTTTATTATTATTTTTTTTTTAAGGCGAAAACTTTTCTTTGCTCATCAGTGGCGTGATCAGATTCCGAACACAGAAAGTGGGAATCCAACTGCTATCCCTCCGATCTTCAACCGAGCGCTCAAGCCACTACTCCACTTAGGATGCCAGAGAAACATCATGATTCCGGTCCAGCGAGCCTGTCGTCTATGTAAGGCAGAGGCACGCGGTATAGTGGACGCTCGAAAACGAGGGGGAGAAGTGAGCGTGGCTGGCCGCAGCCGCGCAACGACTGGCTTTAGCACCGTGCATAGACTGCACCAAACATCGCCGCACGCCATCACCGTCGCGACCGTGTGGAGCTGCTAACCTCGAATCCGGTACAGCAGAAGCCGCTTCCTGCCCTGTGTCATCTACGAGGGCACCTCGTTCGACCAGTGCGATTTGCCACGGGTTGAAACCATTCGGGAAGGGGCAGCAGTCCCATATGACTGTGACCTCCTTCATGGCGCGTCGCGGCCCAATTGTGTCCGGGTAGGAGATTCGCTCCTTGCTGAGGGCGTAGGATGGATGATGATAGGTTGATGAGTTATGTGTGACCTTGGGACGCGGCACTTTCGGGTGCCAAGTCCTCTTCCTATTTGACAACGGCAGGGCGAGTAAATGAAGTGTCTCAAAGTGTGCCTAAACAGTTCTGTCAAATAAACACTACAGTAGAATTAGCGCCAAAGGCTTTCGCCTTATCTGTGTTTAGGGGTCTTAAATGCCTCCTAGAAATATTAAAGCGAAAGCTTTGCTAGCCAGCAGGAGCCAAGGTCATCGGTGAGCCAGATTTGACCTTTTTCGAAGGAGCGGGAGGGGGTTAGCTAGCGTGCACTAGCAATGAACCTTCAAGGAGCGAGATGACGAAGTGTGGCTGTGAGTATACTGTGCCGTCCGTTCCCAAAAACCTTTCAAAAATGGGTGTGGCCTCCACATGATCAAGTGTAGGTGTCCACCCCAACCGATTCTGCGGCTTCATTTCCCCAAAACCTATAACTTAAGCCTACCCTGCCCCACCTCAGTGGTGCTGTGATAAGACGACCGACTACTGTGCCGGAGTACCCGGATTCGATCGCGATCGCCGGCGATTGCGTTTCTATGGAGGCGAAACGAAGTGGCGTCCGTCTGCTCTGCGATGTCAGTGTACGCTAAAGATCTCCATGTGGTCGAAATTACTCCGGAGCCCTCCACTACGGCATCTCTTCCTCTATCTGCCTTCCTCCCTTCCCTTACGGCGCGGTTCAGGTGCCCACAGAAGAAGTGTGACAGAGGCTGCTCTTTCCTTTCCCGTGAACCAATTATTAATTTTATTATTAGGCCTGCCTCGCCGAGGTGGTGCAGTGGTTAAGACGCCCAACTAAGGTGCATGCAAGAGTACCCGGGTTCGATCCCGACCGCCGGCGGCTGCGTTTCCATTGAGGCGAAGCGAAGATGTCGCGTTTGTGCGATGTCAGTGCACGTTAATGTTCGCCAGGTGGCCGAAATTACGGCCGGAAAGCTATACGGCACCCCTTTCTCTCTTTCCCATTTCACCCTTACCTTCCTCCCTTGCTTTTCGGCGTAGTTCTGTTGTTCACACAACAAGTCTGATGACACAGCGTATTTCCTTTCCTGTGAACCAATTATTATTATTAACCAACTTTCGAATACGACCAGTGGCTGCGTTTCGATGGGGTCGAAACGGAGAGGCATTCGTATGCTGTGCAATATCAGTGCACAATAAAGATCCACAGATGGTCGAAATTACTCCGTAGCCCTCCACTACTGCTCCTCTTTCTCACTTCACAGGAATGGTAAGGCGCTGTATCTGTCACACTAGTTTCTGTGGACACCTAAACCTCGCCGAAAGGGAAGGAAGGTGGGAATGAAAGTGGAAAGAGAAAAAGAGCAGCCAAATTTGAGGGCTACAGAGTAATTTTGACCACCCGGGGCTCTTCAGCACATGGACTCTTGTTTCTCCTCCATCGAAACACAGCCGCCCGCGGTCGGGTTCGAACCTCTGTACTCCGGCACAGTAGCCGGGTGTCTTACCACTGCACCACCGTTGCGGAGCTGCTTTCACTCCTCCCTTCCCCTAGGGCTTGGTTCAGGTGTCCACAAAATGTTTCAGATGCTGTGCCTTTGTTGTACACCAGTTTATTCAATTTATTAAAAAATATGAAAACGTGACCTTCATTAAAAAGGTGATGTGAACCTGACTTGATTTAGTATAAGTGTCACCATTCGATGGTGTCAACTCAAAAGTTTACTGCGCCTTCCCTTCTCCAAACCTAACATAAAAGAAGAAAAAAAAAACACCTGATTAGACGTAGCTAGGTGTCCGTCCAAAGGTATACTGCTTCGCCTTTTGCTAAAGCCTAGGAAAATATGGATAAAGAGTCGCTGATTGGGAAAAGGCGGTGTTAAGAGATTACCGTGGCTACTTTCACAGCTTTCGCTCGTATCACTGGGTTTAAAGGTCGCTCAAAACTTGACAAATCTTTGAACATTATTATAAAAGCTAACGGACAGTTTACACCTGCTTGTTCCGGCGAACGAACCCGAGAAAGCTCGCACGTCCCTGCAGAATCCTTCCCAGGCCCCGCCAAACATGCACGCACTATGCTCATTACCTTTGTGTCCGGCTAAACGGAGTAGGATGTTTTTCCTGCTGTTCGTTCAGTTTCTTCTGAGTTTAGATCGGGTTTTCCCACGAGCGGGCATGCATGTACAAACAACTCATGCTTGCTTGTTGAATTGCACGAACCGCTTTCAATGCGTATTTAGAGAGCGGACCGACAGCGCCACCTGTCCGGCTGCTCGAGAAGCATTATGCGGAACCGGGTAAATTAAAGAAGTATGCTGGGTTTTACTTGAATAGTACTCGTCATGACCTAGGCGCATTATGCAGTGTGGGTGAACACCGGGAAGGCTCCTTTGAAATAGATGAAGTCATTTGGAGCTCACCGTGTTTGAGTGTTTTATTTTAAGCGAGCGATGTATTCTCCCCTTGACCTCAACTCGTAGCCAGTCCCAATAACCACCGAGAAATTAACAAGGCTGCTACACCGCACACTTTCCCGACAACCTACGTCACGGCTACGAGATGGGTGGTGAAGGGTCAGCCAAAGAAGGTGCACCGCAGTGTAGAGCTCTGGTAATTTGACCATCTGCGGTTCTTAAACGAGAAGAACACCGACACGTCATCACACTAAGACACACAAAAAGGACACAGCCCAATACGAGCCCGGGAGGAGAAATACACTGACACAACCTCCAAGAAACGAGCACGCGCTTCATCACGACATCACAATGACCTGACCCAATTGGAAACTCAGCTTGAAGCCAAAATTGAAGCGCTTGCCAACGCCTACACCCGCACGGCTGCCGTCCCCGACCAAAGACTGGCGCGCCACGTTTTACCGCACCATACAAGAGCGTTTCGACTTTATTGAACAGACCCTCAAGCCTACATGTAGTATGCAGCCCCATCTTTTCTGCGCAATTCGTCAACCACCCATACCTCCAAAAGCAGAGCAAGCCCCAACTGCGTCATAATCATGTCCCAGCCCCATGCCACAATAAGATATCACTACCGGGCCTTACGGTCTGGCAGTGGAACTGCCGTAATTACAACAAGAGAACAGTGCCGCAACAACACATCGCCACGGTAAACAAGGAACCAGACATCATTTTGCTGCAAGAAACGGTGACGGCGACCCCCACCCTCCCTGGGTATCGCGTGCTTACGTTAGCCCAGCGGAAGGATGAGGCGTCTGTACGTTCGTCGAAAAAAGAGTTCACGTTCATTCAGCACCAACTCTGATACGGTTGTAGCAGGGTGGAATACACCTTCGCCGAAATCATCGCAAGCAAACAACGGAAAGGCATTCTGTTCATCGCTAACATCTACAGTAACCCCAAGCACCAAACACATACATTCAAGAGCCTACTACACACAGCCAGCTCCCAAGCGAAAGGCAACACGTTGCTGATTGGAGGAGACCTCAACGCCTCCCATCGAGCGTGGGGTTATTGAAAGACACAGCCAAGGGACGGGACATACTGCAGGATACCCTGGACCACAACTGTACCCTGATCACGGATCCCGCTCATCCTACACCAATCGGCAACTCCGTAGCACGACACACCACACCAGACCCTACATTCATCAAGAACGACCGCACAGGCAAAGTAACATGGCGCAACACTGGTGTCGACCTGGGCAGCGACCGCTAAATCCTCAAAATTACGATTCCCAACCAATTCTGGTGCATCACCATTACGCACAAGTGGACGGACTGGGACGGTTTCCGTAAGGGACGACCCACCATAGCGCAAGATGTCACAGACATCGAAACCTGGACGGCAGAGCTCCGCGATGCAGTGCTGGCGTTCGGGCAAGCTCCGCCGACTGTGGGAAACGACAAGAACGATCCTTATTTCGAAACCGGGCAAGCCAGCAGACCTCAGCAACCTGCGTCTCTTCTCGCTCACGTCCTGCGGCAAGGTGCTGAAGCACGGTGTTGCCAACCGGTGGCAAGAATACCTGGAGAAGGAAGGCCTATATCCGGATGCGATGATCGGCTTCCGGCGCAGGGTCAGCAAACAAGACCCCATGCTACAATTGAAACAAGAAATCATCGACAACAAGACACAAGACAGCAAAGTAATTCTGGGACTCGATTTACAAAGTGCATTCGACAAAGTCAAACACTTAGCCATATTAGCGCAAGTATCAAGGCTCAACATGGGGGTAACGAGATACAATTACATCCAAGGCTTACTGACCAACCGCGCAGTGGAACTGCACGTTGGAGAACTGAAGCTCCCCGAACGCAAGCTCGGCAGAACGGGTACCCCGCAAGATTCGGACATCACGCCGTTGCTCTTCAACCTCGTCATGATCAAGGTAGTGAGGACAGTAGAAGGGACCGGCGTCCGGCATACGATCTACGACTGTGGGCAGCCGGCGACACCGACGCCAGCATCGAGCAACGGCTCCAAGCAATGGTTACCGTTATCAAACAGCACCTTGACGGCATCGGCTTAGTGTGCTCGCCCGGCAAATCCGAGCTATCCGTCCTCACACCGTTACGACCGGGAAGGAAACGCATGCGATCCCATCAAGATCGTGACTGCATCGGGGCAACGCATCCCCGACGTTCCTAAGATCAGGGTCCTGAGCCTGCTGCTAAACAAGAGCGACCGCAACAACGAGACCACCAACAAGCTTACTACCAAGGCAATGGACGCCATCCGGCTCATATACCGAGTTTCGACACGACGGTCATTCATGCGTAAAGACAGTCTTGCGCACCTCGTCCAATTGTTCTTCACCAGTCACATCACTTACGTTGTGGCAGGTCACTGACAGGATAAAGTTAAACACACTGATCAGACGGGCTTACAAGAGGAAGCTGGGATTAATGGAGACCACGAGCACAGCTAGGCTCCTGCAGCTCGGCGTCCATAACACCTTAGAAGAAATATTCGAGGCGCAGCTCACTGCGCAAATGGAGCACCTCTCTACCACCAAGACAGGCCAGCCAGCCTGCCTGCCTGCTTACCTGCCTGCCTGCCAGCCTGCCCGCCTGCCAGCCTAACCTACCAGCTTGCCTGCCTGCCCGCCCGCCCATTTGCTTGTCTGCTCCACCATTTGCTTGTCTGCTCCATTGTAGTAAAAAGGTTGAACCAGTGAAAAAAGATGCAGGACAACCCAGTGGAGACACACACATCTGTCTTGTGCGTTGCGGAAAGCCGTCGAAACAGAGAGGCGGCGGGATCCCCAGAAGCCCAATTCGCTGGTAATTTTTGACGACCGAACGTAAATAAAACCACACTATCTAAACCCGAATTGCATATTTCTCAATAATATTTCGGCATAGCGCATTTGAACACTGGGTGATCACAAATATAGATAAATTTACCAATTAAAGATTTGGCCTAATCAGCTATTTAACGTTTACCCTCTGCTATAGCTTCGTATGGTACTTAGACGTCATGAAGCTAAAACCGAAAAGGTGACGAGATATGAGCATTAGAAGACCCGATTAAATTACTACCGGCGAACGTAATTTAGTAGCAAAAACGTTTGAAGAACGGTACAAAGGCAATACAACGCCACATAGAGGGTTAATTTATGTGCGTCCTTCTACCCCTTTTTCTATGTAGCGCAGTTAAGTCCACAACGATGATATGCGGACAGACATTTAATTTTGGACGTCATCAGCTTCGAACTATGAGACCTAGCACAACACATAGCAGCATTGCACTACTAATGGTTCAAGCCAGCACGAAGAAGCAAGATCACTAACAGGGCTCTAGAAACAGCAGATTTCTGGGACCATAACCAAGGATTAGTTCTAAACAAGACGCACAATTTTTTCTTGAAGAGAAGAGAGTAACGGAAGAGGGCAAGCCACCATTCACATACGTGACGACACAGTCAAACGCTTTAAAACAGAATAATAGGCGTCACCTTCGAGAGCTCCCTAGGGTTTTTAGACCCCCTGGGAATAATCAGGAGCAAAACGCAAGTGATAACACACCAATTGGCTCGGTTAGAAAAATTGGGGCACTTCAGCCTTAGGCTACAGCAGGTTTATATTCGAGGAATACAAATAGCTTTGATATATGCTTCTGAAACCTGGTTCTCTGAAAATACATATAGCGATAAAATTCAGAACTATATTGGAACCACATTCCTGATAATATTCAAATGTTATAAAACCATGCCAAGTAGTTCATAAATAATAATTGCGAATTTCCTGGTGTCGACATAAACATTCAAAGAGAAAATGAACTTGCGAGAATATTCAATAGCAACCAAGAAATTCATGTGGGAAGATGATGAATTTCACTGAAGCAAAATATTGACGAAAATGAGCAAATTAATAATGCAGCAAGCAAAAGTGAAGGAATGCTAATTCACATTCAAATAATAATAAGATATTCTCAGATTGGAACAGCTATAAAGGGACAGTGCGAGTCCCTTATATCATAGCCGATGATATAGCATAATCAGATGTACTTAAACTACCTAACCACACCAACTATTTCGCGACCGAAACAGCAACCATAACAAAAGCGTTTGAAAAAAAAAATGCTTATCATGGAATCTGTGTTCCCATATCAATACTCACAAAAAGCTTCGCAATGTTAAAATGTAAAAAAAAAAAGGCAGAGATTCAACTATCCTTGAACCAAGTCCAGACGTTCAGCCATCGGCCGGCGCGGCATTTGCTGCTGCGCTGCTTTGACCTTGACTCGATTCAGCGTAAATCGAGTGGCGCTATTTGTTGTTCGATGATCTCGGCAGTCTGTCTGGCACAGCTGCGATGCCTTTCTTTAGCGAGAGTGGCTTCATCTAAGCCACGCCACCTCTTTTTGTCACGCCGCCTGGTGGATTCGTCCGACACTACGCTCGTGGCTTTGGCCGCACTCGCACAGCGGCGCAGCTGTGGCGAGGCGCAGACAAATAACTTTGCAGAATGAAGACGATGATGCTTGCTGGAAAGCACTTGAGATCAAAGTCAAAAGTTTGGAGCCAGATGACCTTGAAGTTTGGCATAGGAGAAGTAGAGCTTATGCTCTAAACATCACACCAAATCAGCAGACCAGTGCACCCTTATACGCATTACATTCATCTTTTACATTCCATTAAATTTCTGCTCTAGAAAGAATGGAGAAGTTGCTATAAAATTTGGAGGGTGAAGTAACAAGGGGCCATTTATTTCGCTTGTTAATGCACATCTTTGTGGCCTAGCAGCAGTGAGTCGGAGAAGGCGGCGACTCTTTTGGTGACACTGTTTTCTTTGTTCTCGTTCACAGACTTCGGCGCGCGTTCGTTTTTGTTCGCTATTTCGCCAACCCATTTAAAACATTAACGGTTTTGGTTGATAAGGCGCCGCACTTTCCAAAAGCGGATCGTCAGCATAAAAATGCAGACGAATTTTATTTCTCCTGTCTTGAGGATTATGCCGCCTAAATTTTGACTGTGACCGAGCACTCTCACGTCAAGCGCGTCCTGGCCCTTATCTGTCCACGCGAGGGCACGCGATAAAATACAGGAAGAAGAAAACAAAGAAGAATAAGAAGAAGCGTCCATGATTGCGGTGGTTGGGGCTCCCACTGCAGCTTTCGTACATCGCAACGACGTCACCAGGCAGCCCTCCCTGGCTCGGTGGCATCGTGACGGGATGCAGCTCGGACGCCAAGTTGCGGACACTGGTGAACCTCCCAGCGAAGCCCGACGGCCGCGCGGGCCTTTACGTGATCGTTGCCGGGCTGGCCGCTTCCATCCAGGGCCGCGCTTGCGTCCTGACCTATTCGTCCACCAACAACAGCGGGACCAAGCGGAACGACGTGCATATGCGAAGTTACATAGCGTCTCGGAACAAGGTGACCGACTAGCACTGCAACAACGCCAGGACAACGCTTGCACGGCTAGCCCTAACGCCGTAATGACGTCTCTCTCGGAACATGCCAAAAGTGGACAGGGTGAGGCTGAACGGAAGTGACGTCTTTGTGGGCCACAACGCCAAACACACGCTCAATGAGCAGCTCGGCGACGAACGACTCCACCGTAGGAGCTCAATTTAGTGCGGAAGTGACGAACTTCGCCGAGAGTTTTGTGAACTACGCAGCTGGTGCATCACCATTTGCGTAGCGCTGCCCTCCAGCTTTCCAGGAACATCGCGCATGATTATTGCCTTGTTCGGCGAGAACGCTTAACTTCGTAGAGGTGTGCGAAGTTAAAGTTACTGGCTGATAACGAAACAGGGACGTGGTGATCAAGACTGCCTAAGTTCCTGTGTAAACTTAGTAATATAGCCACTAGCGAGAGGGCGCTACCCACCTATTGAGTCGTTTCTCGTGTTGTTTTAGCGCAGTAACGAAACAATAATTTTTCTTACCTAAGTTTCGAACAATACAACCTCGGATATGTATGATAATTTTTGTGCGGCCTTGACAGCACTTAAATCTCTGCTGCATTAGATGTTGGATATAAAATCTGACTGACGAGAAGTTTACCTAACAATTGTGTCCACGGAATTAGTCAAACTGTCTGGCGCAAATTTACAACAGACTCAGTACGCACTCTGCGAGGAAGCAAAATATTTCATACACGTCACTGAACTCAGATATGTACTGATAAATGCCACAGTCATCGACGTCTTAATGTGTTGCAAGGCCAAAGACTAAAAACGTTGGCTCACAAGGAAAACATCGTTTGATTGAATTTAATGATTGGCTGTTAGCAGCATTGATGTCTCCATATAAATTTCCACCATCGCACGAGATGTCGAAACACATCAATTTCTGCATGCTAATACACAATCAATTCTTGCTTCATAGCGACGCCGTCATAACGCGTCACCAGAGCGTTTTCTTATGAACGACTTTTAAGATGAAAAATCGTGTTCGCACCAGGAAGCAAAGCTTCATCCTTTCGTCTCCCATCCGCGCGCGCTAACCACCACATTACGCCATCTTTTTTCCCCTTGTTAACACATGGCTTGAGCACTAAGAAACCTTTGTACCGTGGACTAACTGCTTGCTGTGCAAAAACAACAACAACAACAACAACAACAACAACAACAACAACAACAACAACAACAACAACAACAACAACAACAACAACAACAACAACAACAACAACAACAACAACAACAACAACAACAACAACAACAACAACAACAACAGCAACAACAGCAACAACAACACAGAAATAATTCTATTGGCAGGCCACATCTCATTGGGATATTCTACAATGCACTCTCAAATAACTTCCTATAACCACATATGGAATCCGATACCTCCCTGTTGAAAGTGACGAAGGTATTCAATTTCATATTTTTATGGTCCTGGACACAGTGCAAGAAAGTGAGGGGATCTGACGGCGCAGCTATGAGGAGACGGTTGGCGACGCCGACATAGACAGATAAAGCCATACCCTTTGTAACGAGCGAGCACCGTTTAATGACCCGGCCGATGTAGAGAAATAAAAAAACACAGCGAACGGTAAGTTGCGGCGCTGTTCATCTTGAAAGCCATATGATATATCCGCAGACAGGCGCTGCTGGAGGAGGCGGCTAGTGAGCAGGTCGCGAATAAAACCGGTTGTGATATATAGTAAAATCTTTCACAAAGGTAAATAATGTAACGAATTTGAGGATCAGTTATTGAAGAAAGCACGTGCCTTAAAATCAAGCACGGAATATATGTAGATTTTTCAGAAGCTTCGGAGATGAAAGGAACAAAAAAAAAAAAAAAGATCTTTTCAGGCAGAAGCTGATCTGCTCGCTCTGCGCGGGTTCGGCCTCACTCAGCCGGACGGCGTAGGTGCGGTGTATCTACCCAGGTTAACCAAAGGAGCGGCGCAAATGAAGCTCTATGAAGACGACGATGTTTACTGCAGAACGTTGGAGGGTGTTGCGGTTTTGCACGAGGCGCGATCGGCAGCGTCGATAGCATAGAGCTCTCGTGCCCGGACCAGGGACGCTGATCTGTTCGTTCTAATGTATTTTACAGCGCAGTTGTGACGAGGCGCAGATGACACTGACGCATGCGCAGTACCTAGCTTGCGCATATGGATGGCCTTGGAGGAAGAAGACGACATTCAATATCACATGTTCGGAGCCAAATGATCCTGAGGTTGGCATGAAAAAAAGTAGAGCCTACGCTCAAAAATCAAACAAAACAAAGCCAAATCAAACTAGCCAGCCAGGGCAGCCTCATATATGCATTTACTTTCATCGTATATATTCGACTTAATTTCTTGCTCTAGAAATAAAGGCGATATTGCTATAAAATTTGCAGGATGTGGTAACAGCGACCTATTTATTTCACTTATTAACGCACACCTTTGAAACACAGCCGCTGTGCATAGGAAAAGACGTCGACTAGACGACACTGTTTTATTTGTTGTCCTCTTTCACAGATGTTCTCGCACTAAGCAGATGGAATCCGGTGTTACAGGACCCGCGGTGCAAACACTGTAACGAAACTGCAGGTATGATACACGTGGTGTGTACATGCCCTAGATACAACGAACCAGACAGGAAATTGGAGTCCTGGGAGGATTTAATGATCGGCCAGAGAAGAGAAGGTCAAACAAAAATCATCCATCTGGCTCTGGACACCGCTGAATCCGAAGGGATTCTAGCCTGCTGAAAGAGGAGGAATCTTTTCTTTGACGCGCGTTAATAAAGTTAATAATCATCGGAGCGAGTACGCTTTAGTTCGCTATTTCGCCAATCCATCCACATCCAACGCATTAACGCTTTTAGGTGATAAACTACAGTACTTCCGAAAAACAGATTGTCCGCAGAGAAATGCAGGTGCATTTTACATCTGTTTTGAGGATTATGCCTCCTATATTTCGACTGTGACCGAGCACTCTCACGTCATACGCATCGTGGCCCTCACCCGTCCATACGAGAATCCAAGATCAACTAAAAGAGGAAGGAAACGAAGAATAAGAAGAAGCGTCCATGAAGGCGGTAGTGGGGCTCCCACCGCAGCTTCCATACACCTCGTCGACGTCACCAGGCGGCACCCCCTGGCCCGGTGGCACACCGACGGGACGCAGCAAGGACCCCGAACTGCAGATGCTGGTGAATCTTCCAGCGATGCCCGACGACCGCGCGGGTCTTTACGTGATCGTTGCGACCATCCGGTGCTACGTTTGCGTCCTGACCTATTCGCCCACCAACCGCAGCGAGACCAATCCGAGCGACGAGAATATGCGAAGTTACATAGCGTCCCGGAGCAAGGTGACCGAGCAGCACGGCAACAACTCCAGGACAACGCTTGCACGGCTAGCCCTAACGCAGTGAGGACGTCACTCTCGTAACATCACAGTCATCCAAAAGTGGACAGGGTGGCGCTGAACGGAAGTGACTTTTTTGTGGGCCAGAACACCAAAAACACGCTCAATGGGCAACTCGGCGACGAACGACTCCACCGTAGGGGCTCAACTTAGTGCGGAAGTGACGAACTTTGCCAGAGTTTTGTGAACTACGCAGCTGGTGCATCGACTCTATTTGCTTAGCGCTGCCATATGGCCTTCCAGGAATATTGCGAGCTGTTAGTGGCTTATTCGGTTCGGCGAGATCACGTCGTAAAGTTTGCGAAGCCGAACACTGACCTTGTAGTGAATAGCTGATAACGAAACAGAGACGCAGTGATCATCCCCCGTCATCTATTGAGTCGTTTCTCCTTTTATTTTACCAGCGCAGTATTAACTACAAAACTGTATTAACGCTCCACATGTAAGTTTCGAACAAAACTACCTCATATATGTCTGCTAAGTTGTGTGCTGCCTTGACAACACTTGCATTGTCATCGCATAGATGCTGGATGTAAAATCTGACTGACAACAAGTTTAACTAACAAATGTGTCAAAATTGTGGACGAAATTAGTGATTCTAACTGTCCGGCGAAAATCACAACAGACGCAATTCATTCTTAATGAGGAGGCAGAATATTCCATACGCGTTACAAAAGTCTGGATAGCATCGGAGAAAGCCTTAAAACATTGCCATATACCGTCGCCTGTTCTTAGATGCCTTAGATGTTGCTTGTTCTATAGCAATCTCCCAAAGCGTTGGGATACAAACGTTTGGAAAATGCTGAAGGTTAAAACACACCGCATGACGCTGTCCGGATGTTTAGTGCGGCGGATCAGAATACGAATAAGCGCAAACATGTGACAACGAACACAGTCATCGAAGTCTTGATGCGTTGCAAGGCCAAAGGCGAAAGATGTTTGCTCACACGGAAATCATCATAGTTTGAATGAAATTAATGATTGGGTATTGTTGTGATAAATCAGCACAGAGGTTTATCATTTGGGGCTTTACTGAAGTGCTCCATATAATTTTGACCTCCGCATCGACACCTCGACACACAGTTTCTGCATTTTAATGCAAAAGCATTTCTTGCCTCATAAAAGCCTGCCCTTTATCGTTTGTCTTTCGTCGTTTGCCTCTTATCATTTGCCTTTTTTCCTTATTTCCTGTCACTTGCGGTCATTAAAGTTGTCGCTTGACATACTGGCCGTTTCGTAGTCATGCTAAGTCATGCCTAGTCATTGTAGTCGTTACCACTTATAATAAGCACATTTTCTCATTTGCATTCAGTTGGGGCCATTATAATCGTCTTTTGACATATATTGCTCGTTCCGTAACCAAGCTCAGTCATGCCTAGTCGTTGTAGTCATTACCACTCACAGCTAAGCATGTTTACTCATTTCCAGTCAGTTACGGTCATTACAAGTCGTCGTTTGACATTATGCTCGAAGCGTAGTCATGCTGAGTAATGCCTAGTCATTATAGTCATCACCACTACATAAGCCTGTTCACTAATTTCCAGTCAGTCGTGGCCATTACAAGTCGTCGTTTGACATATTGCTCGTTCCGTAGTCATTTTTAGTCATTTTATGATAATTTTATTTGCCATTATTAATGTCCATTCACTCTATCGATATCTATCGATAACATTTATTCATTATCAATCATCATAAATCGTTTTCATTCCCAATTTTCCTTCTCATACATCCCTTATTAGCAAGTGACACAGCGCACAGATCCGACGCACAGATCCCGCGCACAACTGTCGCCCACGGGATTTCGTTCCAAGAGCCTAGAAAGGCTTTTGCCTTAAAAAAATCGTGCCCATGCCAGGGATAAAACCACTATACGTTCGTGTCCAATCCACGTGCACTAACTACACCTTGACACCTTTTTTTCCCATTTTAACAAATGGCTTGGGCAGAGAGCTCCGTGCCGTGGAGGACTAACTGCTTGTTGTGTAAAAAAAGTCAAAAACAATTCAACGTTTCTTCATTGGTTGTTGGGAGGCTGCCGTGTATCGGGATATTCTACAGCGACAGTCAAAGAACTTCCCATAACTGGGTGACGAGACACGACACAACACAATTTCTAAGGTAATAGACATCGAAGGCGCCGCACTTACCAAAAACGGATTGCCTGCAAAAAATGCAGGTGCATTTTGTGCCGCGATGATTATGCCTCCTAAGTTTAGACTGAGAGCGAGAACTCTCACATAAAATACGTCGTGGCCCTCGTCTCTCCTCGCTAGGGTCCAAGATCAACTAAAGGAAGAAAGAAGAAGAATCAGAAGAAGCGTCCATGATGGCGGTGGTTGGAACTCCCACCGCAGCTTCCGTACGCCGCTTCGACGTCACCACGCAGCACTCATTGACACGGTGGAATCACGACGGAACGCAGCTCGGGCAGCGAACTGCCCACTCTGGTGAACCTCCAAACGATGCCCAACGACCGCTCGGGTCTTTACGTGATCGTTGCCGGGCTGGCCGTTTCCATCCGGGGCTGCGCTTGTGTCCTGACCTATTCGCTCACCAACCACAGCGGGACCAAGCGGAACGACGAGCATATGCGAAGTTACATAGCGTCTCGGAACAAGGTGTCCGACCAGCACGGCAACAACGCCAGGACAACGCTTTCTCGGCTAGCCCTAACGCCGTAATGACGTTACTCTCGGAACATCGCGGCGAGCCTAAGGTGGACTGGGTGGTGCTGTACCGAAGTGACGCCTCCGTGGGCCACAGGGCCGAAGACAGACTCCATGGGGCGCCAGGTGACGAACGACTCCACTGGGGAAGCTAAGTTAGTGTGGAATTGGCTGACTTTGCCAGACGTTGGTGAACCCTCCGGCTTCCCAGGAACGTCGCGCGTCATTAATAGATTGTCGGACAAGAGCGCTTCACATCGTATAAGTGCGAGAAGCCAAAGACTGCGCTTTTTATTAACTGGCTGATAACGAAACTGGGACACTGTAATCAGGATGGTTTAAATTCCTGTGCAAAGCATAAAAAATATATATCCAACCTAGGGAGGACGCCCATCCATGTATCGAATTGTTCTTTCTCTAGTTTTACCAGCTGAGTATCAAGTAAGAAATTATGAAGCTTTTGACCAAATCAACCGCACATATGTCCATTATTAAATAAGGTGCTAAATTTTGTGCTGCCTTGACACAGTTGAATTTCTTAAACGCTGTAGATAGAATCTATCTTATCAGAAGTTCAACTAATAACTTGCGTCGAAACTGCGAACGAAATTACTGCCCCTATCCACTGTAAATTGCGCCAGACGAAGAGGCATATTGTTCTATACGCGTCGCTGAAGTCGAGGAGCCGTGCAAGAAACCCTACAATGTTGACGTAGCCATGACAGGGAGAGAGAGATTATCACCTGAAGTGGAGTACACGGGTTCGAAGCCGACTGCTACGACGTTTCGGTGGAGGCGAAAGGCACCTGCGCGATATATGTCAGCGCACGTTAAACATCGCCAGTTGAATTTACTTCGCAGCTCTCCACGCATCTCCTTCCACCTTTCGTTTTTCACCCCACCTCCCCCGCCCCCCTGCGGCATGGTTCAGGTGTCAGTGAAAGCAGATATGTATAGTTTTACCTCTAGTTTTACCTCTATGTATAGTAAGAGCGGCCAGGGTCATCGCCGTCTTAGGCGAAAGACGTTGGCCCACAATATTACAAAGTTTTAATAAATTTAGTGGTTATTTATTACTCTGCCAAAATGGCATTGAGGTGTATGATGGGGGACACTGTACTGAAGGGCCACACATAAATTTCGACCACCGCATCGAGATCGCGATACACATCCAGTTTGCATTTTCATGTCGAAGTAATTTCTTGTTTCAGGAGTGGCGTTATCGAGCCTGTCCTCATGCACTAACATTTAAGAAAAATAAATTCAGGGTATGTATTAAGTCTTCTTGGGTGCAGTAATTCGAAAACATCATGATAATGATCATTGCGACCTCAATGATGCCGCCTGGTGGATTCAGCCGACACTACGTAGGTGGATACGTGTCCGCCGCGATCGGCTTCGGCGGCGCGGCGTTGCAACGCCGCTCCATCGCGGAGGCCACGGGGGATTTCAGCCGCCCTCCGCCGGATGGCGCATGTGCATGACGTATTTGCCTAGGTTGAAGAAGGAGCGAGGTGGATGGGACTTCGCGAGGACAAGGATATTTCGTGCACAATGCGGCAGTGTGTTGTCGTTTCACTAGAGGCGTGATCGGGTATGGCGATAGCTCTCGCAATAAGGATATAAAAATATGGCGATAACTCTTGTGCTTGGGTCACGGAAGTTGATCTGCTATGATGATGGATCAATTACCGTCGGGGACACATCTTTTCTTAAGTGTCTGCGCGCGTGGACACGCTGTGATCAGAGTTTCTGCCTATGCCACTTATGCGCCGACATTATTTTGCATTAAAGAAAATCGAACTGCACCAGGAATGAAACCACGAATCTTCCGTGTCCTAGCCGATAGCGCCAACCACTACTTTACGCCTACTATTTAGAGCGCAGCTCTTTGGCGCCCGTTCCTCGGTTTCGCGTCGGCGTCGGCCGCGTCGGCCTCGTAACCAGCCCGCCCCTCATTTCATTCCCCAGTTCGAGCCGGCGCTTCGGCAACCGGAGCCTCGCAAGAAGCGGAGGGGGGTACGCGGCGAACGATGGGAGCAGGAGCGTGCGCAGCAACCGGAGAACACGAGGAAAGGAAGGGGGGATGGTCTCCGGAGGCAGCGCCAGCAGCGACTGACTGGTGCCGCTGACGCCGCTAGCGTGTCAAGACAACGTGACTGTGTAGAACACCGCATAGAGCACCGTCGCCGCCATGCAGAAAGAGAAGGAAGGGGTCCCCCCTCTTCCTGCGTGGCGGCGAGGGTGCTCTGAGGTTGCCGAAACACCGGCTCGCTGTCAGCGGATCACGGTGCGTGCCTCCCATTCTCACTCGCTTCACTCGCTAGCGGCGTCAGCGGCATCAGTCAGTCGCTGCTATCTGTTCGTCGCGCAACGTTCCTATGGGCCCACGCGCTGCCTCCCGCAGCCTCCCGATAACTCAATTGCTCTCTTCATTTCTCTGACTACAAAGCTTCTTTCATGACAGCCAAGAACTGTTAAGCCCGGCTCACACTAGCGGGAAACTTCCCTCAGCGGCGCAGCGTTGACGGCGCCGTTGGGTCGCATCTCCTCGGAAGGACGCTCACTCTACCCCCGCTTTCCCGCTGCTTTTGTCGAGGAATGCGGAGGAGGCGAAGGCAAGAGGAGCGGGAAGGGTAGTCACGTGATAACAGAGAATGGAAAGCGCGCGCTTTCTAGCGCACAAGTGATCAATGCTTCCGTCGGTCGCGCAGCCGCGGCCGGGAAGTCATTGAACTTGGACTGACGTCACGGTCTGCGCTCCGCTCCGATTGGCTACTCCGTTCTGCGGGACGGGAAAAATAGCTCCTGACCCCATCGCTCCGCGGAACGTCAAACAAGTCAGCCTGCGGGGAAAAAAACGGTTCCTGCGGGAAGCGGCGCGCGGAGAACGTCCAGCGTTGCGCGTTTTCCCGCTAGTGTGAGCGTGCCTTTAGTGGAGTGTCTCTTGAAGGAATACGTGAGAAAAATAAAAAAAAAATTGTCTATAATTGTACATACATGTCTTGCTCGAAATCTCTGCCTCAATCTGTCGAAAAGGTGAAACAGCTGATGAGCTGCGCTCAAATTTCGCATCAGGAATTAAAGTAATCATGGGCAATTTTTTTGCCTGTTAAGACATGGCTTTAGCTGAAAGGAATCTTTTCAGCGTGGACGACTAACTGCTTGTTGTGTAAACTCCCGAAACAATTCAATATGTCATTATGTTGGTAGGCCAGCTTTCACTGAAATATCCCACAGTGTTATTTGAAAGAAAAAAAAAAACCTTCACATAACCCCGCATGTAATTCGATACATTCCGATGGAAATTGATGAATGTGTACCATTTGATATGATCATGATCTTCGGCATGGTGGAAGAAAAAGGTGATCCGATGGCGCCGTGGTGAGCAGACGGTTGCCGATGGTGATGTAGACAGATAAACCTATGCCTAACGGGCTTGCAGTGTTGAATGCCCGGACCAATATAGAGAAATAATAACAAAAATAAAACACTCCAAAGGCTAAGTTGCGGGGTCATCTGTTGAGGGTAGCCGGCCATCTTGAGGAGTCAAGTGACATTTCCCTAGAGAGGCGTCTGCTGTAGGAGGCGGTGTATGGAGCAGGTCGCGAATGAAGCCGGTCGTGACATGTAATGAATATGTTCGCAAAAATAACTAATGTAACGAAGTTGCTGATCAGTTATTGAAAAAAGCATGTGCTATAGAATCAAGGCCGTTTCTCAGAAACCTCGCCGATGAAAGAAAAAAAGAGACTGTTCGGAGGCAGAAAAAAAAAAAAAATTCTTTGCTACCCAATTCTTGGCCGATCCCCCTCTGTGGGTATGTGCCATAAGTTATTTGGACAACAACAACAACAACAACAACGCAGTCGGCCAGGCGACGTATGTGTGTGGTGCATTTAATTATGTTAACTGAACGATCGGCGCAAATAAAACTTTATGAAGAGGACGATGTTCACTGCATAGAGCGACAACGTGTTGCAGTAGGATGTTCATAAATATGACGATATCTGCTGCACAGCAGGAGAGTGATGCATTTTTGCACGAGTCGTTGTCGGCTGAGGTAATATCATAGTGCTCTCGTGCCCAGGCCAGGGAAGCGGATCTGTTCAGTCTGCACGGGTTCGAAACCTTGTCACGGCAACGTTTATTGCGTAGCAGCCGTGGCAAGGCGAAGATGACACTGACGCATGCGCAGTACCTTGTTTGCGCAGATGAAGGACCTTGCAGTAAGAAAACGACACATTTCGCTGCATAGTGCGTAAGGCCATTATCAAATGTTCGGGGCCATGAAGTTGGCATGAGAAAAATAGAGCTTAGGCTAAAAATCAAACGAATTAAACAATACGAAACCAATTAGACTAGCGAGCCAGGATATGCTCGTATGCATGCACCTTCATATTGTTTATCCGACTTAATTTCCTTCTCTAGAAATAACTGCGATTTTACTATAAAATTTGGAGGATGAGGTAACAGCGGCCGTTTACTTCCTTATTAATGGAGACCTTTGAAACATAGCCACAATGCATATAGGAGAAGGCGGCAACTAGATGACATTGCTTTCTTTGTTGTTCACAGACGTTCAGAGCGAGTACGTTTTTGTTAGCTATTTCGCCAATCTATGCACAAAAACGCATTAACGCTTTTGAATGATGAGGTGCCGCACTTCGAAAACGAATTATCCGCAGAAAAAATGCAGTTGCATTTTACTTGTATCTTGAGTATTATTTATGCCTCTTACATTTCTACTGTGACCGAGCGCTGTCACGTTAAACGTGTCTTGGCCCTCATCTGTCTATGCCAGGGTACACGATCAACTAAAGGAAGAAGGAAACGAAGAAGAATAAGAAGATGCGTCCATGATGGGGGTTGTTGGGGCTCCCATCACAGTTTCCGTACGCCGTGTCGACGTCATCAAGCGGCACTCCCTGGCCCGGTGGCATCGCGACTGGACGCAACTCGGACACCGAGCTGCAGACGCTAGTGAACATTACAGCGATGCCCGACAACCGCGCGGGTCTTTACGTGATCGTTGCCGGGCTGGCCGTTTCCATCCAGGGCTGCGCTTGCGTTGTGACCTATTCGCTCACCAACAACAGCGGGACCAAGCGGAACGACGAGCACATGCGAAGTTACATAGCGTCCCTGAACTAGGTGACCGACCGGCACGACAACATTATCAGGACAATGCTTGCTCGGTTAGCCGAAACGCCATAATGACTTCACTGTCGCAACATCGAAGTGCACCAATGCGTTGGCGAAAGGTGGACAGGGTGGCTTTGAACGGAAGTGACGTCTCCGTGGGCCACAGGTCCGAAGACATGCTCCGAGGGGCGCCCGGTGACGAACGGCTCCATCGTGGCGGCTCCCGTTAGAGCGGAAATGAGGAACTTTGACACATTCGTGGACTATGCAGCTGATGCATCGACTCCATTTGCGTACGCTGCCCTCAGGCTTTCCAAGAATATAGCATGCTGTTATTGACTTATCTGGCGAGAGCACTACACTTCGTACAAGTGTGCGAGGCCGCAGACTGAGCTTCCAGTAGCTTGCTGATAACGAAGCGAGGACGTAGTGGTCAAGATGGTTTATGTTCCTGTGTAAAACAGTAAATTTAGCCTCCAGCAATGGGACGCCCATCCATGTATTGAGTCGTTTCTCGTGCTATTTTATGGACGTGGTACTAACCACTAAAGTGTATTAACGCTCCTTAATTTTGGACCGAAACAATTAACCTCGGATATGTCAGGTAATGTTTTTGTGTCTGATAATATTTTGCTGCCATGACAGCACTTGAATCTCTCTCGCATTAGATGCTGGAAATAGAATCTGACTGACGAGAAGTTTGACAATGGTGTCGAAATTGTGGACGAAATTAGTAATAATAGCTGTGGGGCGCCAATTTACAACAGATGCAATCCGCTCATCGCGAGGATTTCGTAATACTTCATACGCGTCACTGAAGTCGAGAAAGCATCGCAGAAACCGATATAATGTTGGCGTAGCCATGGCAGAGCCGTACATGCCGCTGGTACTGAAGACGTCACTCACTGGATTGGGATACGGACGTTTGAAAAATACTAATGGTGCAAACGCATTACATGACGCTGTCCGGACGTTAGGAACGATGCTTAGAATGCGAATGAACGCAGATATGTCGTGAGAACGAAAAAAGTCTTCGACGTCTTAATGTGCTGCAAGGCCAAAGACGAAACACGTTGGCCCACAAGGAAAACTACATAGTCTGACTGCAAATGTTTCGCTGTTACGTGCAAAATCAGCACTGACATATATATGATGGGCGACACTATACTGAAGGGTTCTATATAATCTCGACCACTGTATCAAGATCTCGACACGCTTTCGTTACTGCATTTTAATGCAAAAAAATTTCTTGCCTTATGATAGGCACAATCAGAACGTCTCACAAGAGCCTGTCCTCATGAAATACCCTGTAGAAAAAAAAATCGTGCACACGCCAGGAATCAAACCACCACCCTTTTGTGTCCCAGCCACGCCCTTACCACTACTTAACGCCTTTTATTTCTCGTTTGCTAAATGGCTTGGGCAATAAGGAACCCTCGTACAGTGGACGACTAACTGGTTGTTGTGTGAAAAATCCGAAAACAATTCAGCATGCTTTCATTGATTCTTGGGAGATTAGCTCTCATTGGGATATCCTACAGCATACTCTCAAAGAATTTCCCATAGACCAATATGAAGTTCGATACCTCCCTGTCAAAATTGACGAAGATATAAAATTTGATATGTCCATGGTGTTGGACACGGTGGAAGAAAGAAAGGCGATCCCAAGGAGCCGCGATGAGCAGACGGTTGGCGATGCCGAGATAGACAGATAGATTAAAACATAAGCTTTGCAATGGACGGGCACCATTAAATGGTTGAGCCAGTGTAGACAAATAATAATAAAATATAAAACACTTCAAATGGAAAGTTATGGCGCCATCTGTTGAGGGGAGCTGTACAACTTGAGGACCGAATGATGTGACATTTCCGCAGCCAGAGTCCGCTGTAGGAGATGGTCGCGAATAAAGACGGTCGTGACATATAGTATATATAAGTGTTCGCAAAGGTAACTGATGTAGAGAATTAGCGGATCAGTTACCGAAGAATGCACGAGCCTTAAAATAAATCACGAACGCCACGTAGATTGCTCGGAACTAGCGGGCCAGAGCAGCCTCATATGCATACACCTTGGCCTTATATTGTAAAACAAAAGGTTTAACACCAACTGAAAAAACCAAACACAGACTGGGTGACGAGAGAGAGACAACAAAACACAATCCCGTATATTCGACTAAATTTCGTGCTTTACAAATACAGGCGTTTTTGCTATACAATTTGGAGGATGAGGTAACAGGCACCGCTTATTTCGATTATTAACGCACACCATCAACAGCTAGTCGCAGTGCGTAGGAGAAGGCAGCAACGAGATGACATTGTTTTCTTTGTTGTCCTCGTTTACAGGCATCTGGCGCGCGTTCGTTTTTATTCGCTATTTCGACAAAGCCTTTGGGTGATAAGGTGCCGCACTTACTAAATTGGATTGTTCGCAAAAAAAATGCAGGTGCATTTTGCGCGTTGATGATTATGCCCCTAAATTTCGACTGAGAGCGAGCACTCCACATCAAAGACGTAGTGGCCCTCATCTCGATATTATAGAGCTCTCGAGCTCGGAACAGCGAAAGCTGATGTGTTGGTTCTGTGTGATTCCGAAGCCCGGTCAGGGCAATGCTTTTTTGCGTAGCTGTGGCGAGGCACAGATGACACTGGTTCATTCGCAGTACCTAGTCTGGGCAGTGAAAACGACGTTGTTTGCTGCGCAACGCGTAAGATCAAAGTCAAATGTTTGGAGCCAGATGACCATGATGTTAACATGGCCTCGTACGCATGTACCTTGATCTTATATTGAGCACAAAAAAGTTTAGCACCAAATAAAATAACCACACAGAGATCCCACCAGGGTCCCGCGCCAGAGCGTCGTCTGCTCGAGTGCTCCTACGGGATATGGTTTGGCAATACGCGACCGGGTGACGAAACACAACAGAACACAGTCTTAAATATTCGACTTAATTTCTTGCTCTACAAATAAAGGCATTATTGCTATAAAATTTGGAGGAGGAGGTAACAGGAACCGTTTATGTCAATTATTTTACGCGCACTTTTGAAACCTAGCCGCAGTGCGTATCGGAGAAGGCGGTGACTAGATGCAACTAACAGACATAGTGCGATGGGAGATCGCGGTGTCCAGCTCGGACCCAGCTGCACAAAATAAGCTGGTGGGCTGGGCTCTAAGAGTCGCTGAGAGCCAAAAGCTCCCGGCCACCCTACGCGATATCGAGCCGACTCATCAAAACAATCAATAAGGCAAAGATTCAATAAACGTTTTCACCGCCACCACTAGATGACACTCTTTTCTTGTTATCCTCGTTCACCGATATCCGGCGCGCTTTCGCTTTTATTCACCATTGAGCCAATCCATTTAACTCATTAACTAGTTTCTGTGATAAGGTGCCGCACTTCACAAAAACAGGATTGGCCTCAGAAAAATGCAGGTGCATTTTACTTCCGCCTTGAAGAGTATAGGCCTTCCATATTTAGACTGACCGAGCATTCACATCAAACGCATCGTGGCCCTCATCTGTCCAAGCGAGGGTCCAAGATCAAATAAAGGAAGAAAGAAGAAGAAGAAGCGTCCATGATGGTGGTGGTTGGGACTCCCACCGCAGCTTCCGTACGCCGTGTCATCACCAGGCGAGAATCCCTGGCCCGGTGGCATCGTGACGGGACGCAGCTCGGACACCGAGCTGCAGACGCCGGTAGACCTTCCAGCGATGCCCGACAACCGCGCGGGTCTTTACGGGATCGTTGCCGGGCTGGCCGTTTCCATCCGGGGCTGCGCTTGCGTCTTGACCTATTCGTCCACCAACCACAGCGGGGCCAAGCACGAGCACATGCGAAGTTACATAGCGTCCCGGAACAAGGTGACCGACCAGCACGGCACCGGCGCCAGGGCAACGCTTGCTCGACTACCACCAATACCATAATGACGTCACTCTCGGAACATCGCAGCGTGCTAAAGGCGCTGATCGGAAGTGACGTCTCCATGAACCACAAAGCCGACGACAGGCTCCGTGGGCCGCCAGGTGACGAATACCTCCATCGTGGCGGTTAAGTTAGTGTGGAATTGGCTGACTTTGCCAGACTTCCGTGACCCCCCCCCCGGCTTTACAGGAACATCGTGCTCCGTTATTAGCTTGTCGGACAAGAGCGCTTCATTTCGTACGAGCTCGAGAAGCCAAAGACTACGCTTGTAGTAACAGGCTGACAACGAAACTGGGACATGGTGATCAAGACGGTTAAGTTCCTGTGCAAAGCATAATAAACATATTCACCCTATATATAGATAGGGCGCCAATACATGTATTGAATCGTTCGTTCTCGTGTAGTCTTACCAGCGCAGCATTAACCACGAAATTATGCAGGTTTTGACCTAAATAACCTCTGATATTTCCATTGCAAACAAGCTGCTAATTTTTGTGCTGCCTTGGCAACAGTTGAATTTATTTCTCATTATATGATGAAGATAAAATTGGTTTACCAGAAGATCAACTAATAACCTGTGTCGAAAGTGCAAATAAAATTACTGCCCCGGTCCACTGTAAATTTATACATGACGCAATCCTTTCCTTCATGAGGAGCCACATTGGTCTGTACACGTCGCTGGAGTCGGGCTGCAGTGCAAGAAAGCCTATAATGCTGGCCTAGCCAAGACATATACAAAGCTCTGCTACTGAAATGGAGTACCAAGGTTTGAAGCCGAACGCGACGGTCGTTTTTCAGTGGAAACAAAATGCTAACGTTTCAGTGTGCTAAACATCGCCAGGTGGTTGAAATAGTTCCGCAGCAGCTGATGATGATGATGACGACCTCAGACAAAATGGCACATACCCACGGCGGGGGATTGGCCAGGGTGCATTGTAGATTGTAAATATTTATGTTCAAGGACTGGACTATTCAGATAAATATGAATCTTTAATTAGAATTTGGAAAAAATAAAAAGGAAAAGAAAAGGTAATGAAATCGTACCTAGCATAGGAATCTGCCTGTTGAAATTATGTAATCATGAATAAAATCTCAAACTGGTTTTAATGCATATCCCTTGATGCTTGCTCCGAAGGAGAGGAGAACTGGAATGGTGAGTGGCAGGCCTAATCTCGGAAGGGGAGTTGCTAAGTAAATTTTGCGGAGAGATGTGAACCTCCGGCAGAAGAGAAAAACATCATCTATGGATTCAATTTCTTTGCAAGACTCACAGAGGTTAGTAGCGGATAGCCCCGAACGCCATAAATACAGATTTAGTTTCGGTAATCTGCAGCGCAAGAGAGTCATAGTCACTTCACATAGCCTTGAAACACACATGCGGTCACGCCAAGGCCATCTGAGGTGTTGGTAATCTAGTGCAGAAAGGAGAGGCTCGTTACTGAGGTGATGGAGACGTTGGAAATTTTGATATCGTGCTAAAGTTAAGTAAACGGTATTAGGTATGAATGGAACAAGAGGTTCACTAAGAGCGGAGTTTGCTAAAAAATCTGCCCTTTCATTATATGTAATATCCCAGTGGCCTGGGACCCATTGAAAACGGAAATCCGAAATGTGAGGAGAAAGGAAAATAAAGTGAACGGCAAAGCAGAGTGTCCTTCGAATTTTGGAGCGATGACAGCACGGATAGGCTGTCAGAAAAAAAAAAATAACCTTAGAAATATTACTAGGGATTTTAGTCAAGGCCAACTCAATGGCCAGAAACTCAGCAGCGAAAATTGGCGTATAGTATGGGACCCGAAATGAATAACTCCAGTCAAGAGCCTGGGAGTATATGCCAATAGCTGCTTTTTCATCCTGCTGAGATGCATCTGTAAAAATGGCAATATGTCCCGGAAAATTGTCTAGGTAGTTTTCTGTAAGGGCATTTAATACATTGGCAGACAAATGCTTAGCATTCACTGGGAGGGTGTCATCAAATGAAATTATAGTATCAGGCCATGCACCTCTTTCAACTTTGATTTTTTTCACTGCCTTCTTAACGGTGGTGTGGTTCGGGTGTTAGTCAGAGCAGATATGTAGTAAGAACGGCCGAAGTCATCGCTTTTTTAGGCAGGAAAACTTTGTCCCATAAGTAAAATAACAATGTTGGAATGAATTTAGGGGTTAGCGTTTACTCTGGCAAAATGGCATTGAGGTCTATGATGGGGGACACTGTATTGAAGTGCTCCACATAAATTTGGATCACCGCATCGAGATCTCGGCACACATTCATTGTTGCATTTTAAGATCAAAGTCGTTTCTTGTCTCTTGTGTGGCGTCGCCAAGGAGTGTCCTCATGAACTAACACTTAAAGAGAAATTGAGGCGTGCAGTAAGTCTGCTTATGGGCAGTAATGTGAAAGCATTGCGAGTTTTATCATGCCACCTGGTGGATTCACACGCCACTATGCAAGCGGATCTCAGCCGCACTCGGCCAGTTGGCGTATGAGTATGGCATATTTGCATAGGTTAAATAAGGACTGCAGCAGATGGAGCTTCATGAGGACGAGGATGTTTGCTGCACAGCGCGTCCACACTGAACCTTGACCAATCCCCCTTCGTGAGTGTGTGTAATTTATTGAGGGAGAAGAAGAATGCAGTGTGTTGCTCTTTCAATAAAGGCATATGATCGAATAGAGCGATAACGCCCGCATAAGGATAAACAATGTGGCGATAGCTCTCGTGCCTGGGCCAAGGAAGCTGATCGCCTCGGATGGTGGTTCGATAATACAGCCGGTGGCACGTCTTTTTTCTTAGTGTCAGCCCGTGTGGACACGCTGTGATGACAAGCTCTGCCTACAACACTCATGAGCTAAGAAATGATTTCGAATTAAATAAAATCGAACTGCACCAGGAATCAAACCACCATCCTACCGTGTCGCACCCGAGCGCGGTAACCACCACTCTACGCCGAATTTTGTTGCGTTCTCAGATGTTCGGAATGAGTCAGTTTTAGTTTGCTATTTCGCCAATCCATCCAAGGTATTAACGTTTTTGGGTGAAAAGGCACCGGAATTCCCAAAAACGGATTGTCCGTAGAAAAATGAAAGTGCATTTTGCTGCTTCTACGTTGATGATTATGCCTCCTAAATTTCGATTGCGACTGAGCACTCTCATATTAAACGCGTTGTTGCCCTTATCACTCTACGCGAGGGTCCAAGATCAACTGAACGAAGAAGGAAACGAAGAAGAATATGAAGAAGCGTCCATGGTGGCGGTGGTTGCGGCTCCCACCACATTTTCCGTACGCCGCGTCGATGGCCCCAGCCGGCACACCCTGGCCTGGTCGCATCGCTCGGACACTGAGCTGCAGACGCTGTGGACCTTCCAGCAATGCCCGTCGACCTCGCGGGTCTCTACGTGATCGTTGCCAGGCTGGTCGTTTCCTTCTGGGGCTGCGCTTGTGTCCTGACCTATTCGCTCACCAACAACAGCGGGACCAAGCGGAACTACGAGCATATGCGAAGTTACATAGCGTCCCAGAACAAGGTGATCGACCAGCACGGCAATGGCGCCAAGGCAACGCTTGCTCGACTACCACCAATGCCATAATGACGTCCCTCTTGAAACATCGCAGCGAGCCAGAGGTGGACTGGGTGGTTCTGAACGGAACTGTTGCCTTTGTGGGCCTTAACACCAAGAACACGCTCAATGGGACTCCCGGCAAAGAGCCACTCCATCGTGACGGCTCACGCTAGAGCAGAAATGTCGAACTTTGTCACTTCCGTGGACTACGCAGCTGGTGTATCTCCGTCATTTGCGGAACGCTGCCCTCCGACGTTCCAGGAATACCACGCGCTTTTGTTGGCTTGTCCGGCGGGAGCACATCACGTCGTACAAGTGTTCGAAGCCGAAGTCTGAGCTTGGAGTGACTTGCTGATAATTAAACGTGGACGTGCTGATAAAGATCGTTTAATTTCCTGTCTAAAACAAAGTAAATATAGCCACCAGCGAGAGGGCGCCCGTCCATCTATTGAGTCGCTTCTCGTGTTTTTACCAGCGCAGTATTAAGCACAAAGCTAACTTTCCTTACGTAGGTTTCGAACAAAACAACCTCGGATATGTCCGCTAATTTTTGTGCTGACTTGACAGCACTTCAGTCACTGTCGCATTAGATGCTGGATATATCTTATTGACGAGAAGTTTACCTAACAATTGTGTCAAAATTGTGGAGTAAATTAGCGATACTAGCTCTCCGGCGCAAATGTAAAACCGACTCAACCTGCTCTTCACGAGGAGACAAAATGCTGCATACGCGTCACTGAATTTGGGACAACACCGTAGCAAGCCTTAGAATGAAGGTGAAGAACGTTAGTCCACAATAAAAACAACATAGTTTGAATGAAGGTAATGATTGGAAGTTACTGTGGAAAATCTGCACTGAGGTCTGTAATGGGGGATATTACTGAAAGGCTCCATATAATTTCACCGTATCGAGATCTCTACACACATCTATTTCTGCATTTTAATGCAAAAACATTTTTTGCGTCATCATCGGCGGCATCAGAACGTGTCACCAGAGTGTGTTCCCATGAACTTACACGTGAGAAAAAAAAAATCGTGTCCACGAACGCTTCGTGTCCCAGGCACGCGGACTAACCCCTACTTTACGCCTGTTGATTCGTGCTAACAAATGGCTTGGGCAGAAAGAAACATTCGTACCGTAGAGGACGAACTGCTTGTTGTGCAAAAACCCGCAAACAACTCAACATGCCTCCATTTATTGTTGGTAGGCAACCTCTCATCTGAATATTCTACAGCGTACTGTGAATTACCTTATGGAATTCTAAATACCTCCCGGTTGGAAGGGACGAATGTATACAATTTGGTATATTTGTTATCTTGGGCACGGTGGAATAAAAAGAGGTGATCCGAATGTGCCGCCATGAGCAAACGGTTGGCGACGCCGAGGTAGACAGATAAAGCAATACCTTTTGTAACGGGCAATGACCGTTGAATGGCCGAGCCATTGTAGATAAATAATAATGAAAATAAAGCAGTCCGAAGGGTAAGTTGTGGATTCATCAGTTGAGGGGAGCCGTCTATGCTGAAGAGACATGGGATATTTCCGCAGACACGCGCCCCTGTATGAGGCTGCGTGAGCAGGTTGCGAATAAAAGTAGTTCGTGTCATATACTATAGATGTTCACAAATGTAACCAATGTAATGAATTTGCGGACCAGATATAGAAGAAAGCACGTGCCATAGAATAAAGCACGAAAGCTATGTAAATTTTTCGGAAACATCGTGGTCGAAAGAGAAAATTGATTTGGAGCACAAGCTGGTCTGTTCGTTCTGCACGTGTTCGGCAGCACTTGGCAAGACGGCGTAACTGTGGGGTGTACTTACCTATGTTAAATGAAGGAGGGGCTCAAATGAAACTTCATAAAGACGACTATGTTCCATGCACAGCGTGAGAGTGTGCTGCAGATGGATGTTGATGAAGACCACGATGTTCACTGCACAATGTTCAGGTTGTGTTACAGTATTGCACGAAGCGCGATCGGCAGCGTCGATATTATGGAGCTCTCGAGCTCGGGACAGGGAAGCTGATGTGTTCGTTCTGTGCGGTTCTGAAGCCCGGTCAGGGCAATGCTTTTTGGCGCAGCTGTGGTGAGGCACAGATGACACTGGTGCATTCGCAGTACCTAGTCTGGGCAGTGAAGACGGCGTTGTTTGCGGCGCGACGCGAAAACTCAGTCAAATGTTTGGAGCCAGATGACCATGATGTTAGCATGGAAAAAGTAGAGCTCACGTTCAAAAATCAAATAAAACTATTCAAATCCAAATTAGCGGGCCAGGGAGCCTCTTACGCATGCACCTTGATCTTATATTGCGCACAAAAAAGTTTAGCACCAAATAAAACAATCACACAGAGACCTCACCAGGGTCCCGCGCCAGACCGTCGTCTGCTCGAGTGCTCCTACGGGATATGGTTTGGCAATACGCGACCGGGTGACGAAACACAGCAAAACACAATTTTAAATATTCGACTTAATTTCTTGCTCTACAAATAAAGGCGATATTGCTATAAAATTTGGAGGATGAGGTAACAGGGGCCGTTTATGTCAATTATTTTACGCACACCTTTCAAACCTTACCGCAGTGCGTAGCAGAAGGCGGCGACTAGATGACACTGTTTTCTTGTTATCCTTGTTCACAGATATCCGACGCTCTTTTTCTTTTCTTCACCATTGAGCCAATCCATTTAACCCATCAACAATTTTCTGAGATAAGGCACCGCACCTCACAAAAACCGGATTGTCCACAGAAAAATGCAGGTGCATTTTACTTCTCCTGCCTTGAGGATAGGCCTCTCCTAGATTTCGACTGTGACCGAGAATTCACATCAAACGCATCATGGCCCTCATCTGTCCATGCGAGGGTCCAAGATCAACTAAAAGAAGAAGGAAACGAAGAAGAACAAGAAGAAGCGTCCATGATGGTGACGGTTGGGAGTCCCACCGCAGCTTCCGTACGCCGCGTCGACATCACCAGGCGGCAATTCCTGGCACGGTGGAATCGCGACGGGATGCAGCTCAGGCACCGAGCTGCTGACTCGGGTGAACATCCCGGCGATGCCCGACAACCGCGCGGGTCTTTACGTGATCGTTGCCGGGCTGGCCGTTTCCATCCGGGGATGCGCTTGCGTCCTGACCCATTCGTCCACCAACAACAGCGGGACCAAGCGGAACGACGAGCATATGCGAAGTTACATAGCCTTCCCGAACAAAGTGACCGACCAGCACGGCAACAACGCCAGGACAGAGCTTGCTCGGCTAGCCCTAATATCGTAATGACATCACTCTCGGAACATCACAGCGAGAAAAAGGTGAACACGGGGGCGCTGAGCGTAAATGACTTATCCCTGGGCCACAAAGTCGACGACACGTTCCGTGGGCCACCCGGTGACGAATACCTTCATCGTGGCGGCTAAGTTAGTGTGGAATGTGCTGACTTTGCCAGAATTCCATGAACCCCCGGCTTTACAGGAACATCGTGCGCCGTTACTAGCTTGTCAGACAAAAGCTCCTCACTTCGTTCGAGCGCGAATATCCAAAGACTGCACTTGTTAGTAACTGGCTGACAATGAAACTGGGACATGGTGATCAAGACGGTTAAGTTCCTGTGCAAAGCATAATAAACATATTCACCCTATATATAGATAGGGCGCCAATACATGTATTGAATCGTTCGTTCTCGTGTAGTCTTACCAGCGCAGCATTAACCACGAAATTATGCAGGTTTTGACCTAAATAACCTCGGATATTCCCATTGCAAACAAGCTGCTAATTTTTGTGCTGCCTTGGCAACAGTTGAATTTATTTCTCATTATATGCTGGAGATAAAATTGGTTTACTAGAAGTGCAACTAACAACCTGTGTCGAAATTACAAATTAAGTTACTGCTCCGGTCCACTGTAAATTTACACTTGACACAATCCATTCCTTGATGAGGAGGCACATTGGTCTGTACACGTCGCTGTAGTCGGGCGGCAGTGCAAGAAAGCCTAGAATGCTGGCCTATACAAAAACAGATACAAAGATCTGCTACTGAAGTGGAGTACCCGCGGTTTTGAAGCCGAAGGCGACGGTCGTTTTTCAGTGGAGACAAAATGCTAAGGTTTCAATGTGCTAATTTAAACATCGCCAGGTGGTTTAAATCATTCCGCAGCTCTCCACGCACCTCTTTTAACTTTTATTTTTTTCACTGCCTTCCTAACGGTGTGGTTTGGGTATTAGTGAGAGCAGATATGTCGTAAGAACGGCCAGAGTCATCACTTTGTTAGGCGAGAAAGCGTTGTCCCATATAAGTAAAATAACAATGTTGGAATGAATTTAGTGGTTAGTTATTACTCTGGCAAAGCGGCATTGAGGTCTATGATGGGGGACACTGTACTAAAGTGCTCCACATAAATTTAGACCGCGGCATCGAGATCTCGACACACATCCATTGTTGCATTTAAATATCGAAGTCGTTTCTTGTCTCTTGTGTGGAGTTACCAGAGCCTGTCCTCGGGAACTAACACTTAAAAAGAAATTGAGGGGTGCACTAAGTCTGCTTATGGGCAGTAATGCGAAAGCATTGAGAGTTTTATGGATTCACACGCCACTATGCAAGCGGATCTCAGCAGCACTCTACCAGATAGCGCATGTGTATGGCATATTTGTATAGGTTAAAAAAGGAGTACAGGAGATGGAACTTAATGAGGAAGAGGATGTTTAATGCACAGCTTGTCCACACTGAACCTTGACCAATCCCCCTTCGTGAATATGTATAACTTATTGAGGGAAAAGAAGAATGCAGTGTGTTGCTCTTTCAATGAAGGCATATGATCGAATATGACGATAGCTCTCGAATAAAGATAAACAATGTGGCGATAGCTCTCGTGCCTGGGCCAAGGAAGATGATCGCCTCGGATGGTGGTTCGATTACAGCCGGTGGCACGTCGTTTTTCTTAGTGTCAGCCCGTGTGGACACGCTGTGATGACAAGCTCTGCCTACACCACTCATGAGCTAAGAAATGATTTCGAATTTAATAAAATCGAACTGCACCAGGAATCAAACCACCATCCTTCCGTGTCCCACCCGGACGCGTTAACGACTACTCTACGCCGATTTATTTTGCCTGCTCTAAGATATGACTGGAGCTGAAAAGAATACTCGTACCGTGGACGACTAACTTGGTGTTGTGTAAAACACCCGGAACAATTTAATATGCCATCATGTTGGCAGGCCATCTTTCATTGAGATATTCTACAGACTTATTTAACAAAAAAAAAAAAGAGCACCTCCTATAACCCCGTATTTAATTCGAAGCCTCCCGGCGGAAAATGATGAAAATATACAGTTTTATATGTTCATGGTCTTGGGCACGGTGGAAGAAAGAGGTGATCCGATGACGCAGCGATGAACAGATGGTTGGCGACACCGAGAAGACATATAGATGAAGACCATTGTAAAGGGCGGGAACCACTGAATGCACGGGCCAATGTAGAGAAATAATAATAAAAAATAAAACGCGCATCAAAGTAAATTGTGGCGCCATCTGTTAAGGGGAGCCGTAAATCTTGGAGTCATGTTACATACCCGCATACAGGCGCCGCTTTAGGAGGTGGCGTGAGCATGTTGCGAATAACAGAATCACTCGATAATTTTTTGAGTACCGCGAAGGCCCCATCGTGTGCTGGCAACCATGACCGGTGCAGCCATGAAGCTTCCAACTGCCCAAAGCGCGCCTCTGGCGCGGCTATCTATATTGAAGTCAAACGCAGAGATTTTGAAAGTATCATGGGCATTTGTATGTGCATTGCCTTGAAGAACATTGCGGCTACTTTAGAAATAGTAAAATTTGCGAATTGTTAATGGTCAGCTTATTAGAAGGCTGAGCGGCGGTCTGCATGCGGATCATTCCACCCCTGCGAAAGAGATCTATCGATTAATCTGACACCTTGCTATTCTGTTGTGCTTTTCGTGGTATGTCATCACTCGCACTTCTTGCCCTCCTCGATTACCACCCTAAATGATCACATTAAATGATTCCCTATGGCGATGCAGATTCCAGCTAACTGTACGTCGTCGCACATGCATGCGCACACTTTGATGCAAGCTCACTCATGCTTGCTTGTTAAACAGCTTTATTGACGCAATCAAAATCATTATAACGAATCCTTATCACTCATCGCTAAGCATTGTTACTCGTTTCCAGTCGCGGTCATTCAAGTCGCCATTTCACGGATTGGTCGTTTCGTAGTCATGATGAGCCATGCCTAGTCATTGTAATTATTTACACATCGCTAAGTTTTACTCGTTTCCAGTCAGTTGGGGCCATTCAAGTCGTCGTTTGACATATTGATCGTTTCGCAGTCATTATGAGTCATGTCTAGTGAGTGTAGTAATCATCACTCGTAGCTAAGCATTGTTACTCATCTGCAATCAGTTGCGATCATTTCAAGTCGTCGTTTTAAATATTGGTAATCTCGTAGTCATGATGAGTCATTTCTAGTCACTGTAGTTATTACCACTCATCAGTTCAGTTCAGTTCAGTCGTTCAGTCGTGTCCGACTCTTCGTGACCCTATGGACCATATCACGCCACGCTTCCCGGTCTCTCACTATCTTCCTAATATCACATAACTTCATCTGCAGCGCCTCGAGGATGCCATCTAACCATCGCTTTCGCTGCCTACCCCTTCTCCGATGACCCTCAGCCTTTCCCAACATCAAATCTTTCTCCAGCGACTCCTCTCTACTCATCAGAGACCACTCATAGTTAAGCATTTTTACCCATTTACAATCAGTTGCGGTCATTACAAGTCATCGTTTTTCATATTGGTCGCTTCGTAGCCATTAACAGTGATGATGAGTGATGCCTAGTCACTTTACTTATTTCCAATAAGTTCCGAACATTTCAATCGTTGTTTCACGTATTTTTTGTTTCGTATCCTGATGAGTAATACCTATTCATTGTAGTCATTACCACTAGCTAAGCATTTTTACTTGTTGCCAATCAGGTATGGTCGTTACAAGTCATCGTTTGACATATTGGTCATTTTGTAGTCATTAGCAGTCATGATGAGTCATGCCTAGTCATTGTAGTCATTACCACGCATCGATAAGCATTTTTGGTTATTTCCAATCAGTTGCGGTCATTAAAAGTTGTAGTTTGACATAGTGATCATTACAAGTCATTATTGATCATAATCATGAGTAATTAACATTAGTCATTAACTATATCGATGCGATGAACTAACTAGCTCAGATGAAGATCGCCCTGCTGATCTGTTCGTTCTGTGTATGTTCGAACCACAGTCACGGGAATGTTTTTTACTGGCGTATGCGCAGTACCTAGTTTGCGCAGATGAATGAGCTAGGAGAATGAAGCCGACATCGTATGCTGCACAGCGCGAAAGCTCAGTATCAAATATTCGGAGCCAAATTGCCATGAGGTTAGCATGGGAAAAGTAGTTGCGTTCTAAAATCACACGAAACAACACAAAACCGAACTAGCGAGCCAGGGAAGCCTCTTAAGCATGCACCTTAACCTTATATATTCGATAAAAATTTCTGCTCTATAAATAACGGCGAATTCGCTATAAAATTTGGAGGCCGAGGTAACATGGGCCATTTATTTCTCTTAAAGCACACCATTGAAACCTAGCCGCAGTGTATAGGATAAGGTGTGCACGGGCCGGAATTTTGAGCCCGATCCCTACCTGGGCCCTACGCTACAGACCCTAGTCCGGACCGGCCCGACTCTGAAAGGGAGGGAGCCCGGCCCGGCGCTCAAATTTAAGGCCCGGATCCGGCCCGGCCCGTCATGCTATAATTTAGTGGAAGCAATGAAAAAGAAGAAAATAACTTCAGGATGATGAGTTTATCAAATATGTTAAAATGTTGAGTTCTCATGCTTGAAATGAGAAATTTGCTGAATATATAGGGGCACAGGACGTACGTAGAATTAACTTATTGTGTAAGAACAACAAGTTATTCATTGAATTTAAGCATTTGCGGCTCTCCTGGATAATGAACCCGGAAGCGCTGAAGCTTCTTTCGGTGCTACAACTTGTTGCTGGAATGACAAACACGTTATTTCATGGGAAAGCAAGTTTTCGGTAAGCAGCTTGTTTGCATCTCCAAAAGTGCACCAGTTCTAAACCTAAACAAGGGGTTAAATTTGTGGCCTCGTACTCGGTTAGCTCGCCTAGCTCACTGGGTGCATTGCACTTGAAATTTTCGCAACAAGAGAACCAAGAGGAAACTTGTACGACAGATGCTTTGAGCTATGTCCCGCTTCAAACGAGGCCATGTCCAGGGAGGAGTAAGCCACAATAACGACGTGTGATAGGTGACAGTTTGGCGCGAATATTGAAACAGATGCCTAAACATCAGTGCCTGTGTTACCAAAGCGGACACGCGAAACTCGAATCTAAATAGCCCACAAACGGCCCCTCTGCTCGGTCGCTAAGCTACAAAACATCCGTTCGCAGCTGGCGAGGAGGAAAGGCGGGTTGACGCCAGGAAAAAACTCAAAAGCTCTTGCGTGGAGAGGACGCGAGAAAATGCTGTGTATTCTAGACGCTTATCGCACTATGGATGTATATTTGCTTTCGCAAATGTTGCATGTATCCATGATCGGGGTGTCCGGCCCGGCCCGGCCCGCCCGCCCGAGATGTATATACCTCAGCCCAGGCCCCACCCTAGTGAAAGGGCTTCCGACGGCCCGACTCCAGCCCGCAGGCCGGGCCAGGTGCGGGATTTCGGGCCAGCCCGAGCCCGTGCTGTTGTTTTTGTTCTCCTCTAATTTGCTGCACATACCCACACAGGAGGATCGGCCAAGAATTCGGGTGCAGAGATATTAGGTTTTGAGATGCATGACTACATCGCAAAAATAAATAGAAATTAATGATAGGGAATAGACAAGGAAATTTAAATATGAAAAACAAAAATAAAAAAGGGTAATTACTAACACACGCAGTAGGAGAATACTGAGATTTATACGTACAGAATAAAAATTCAAAGCATAGACGTTTTGTTTCTATTGAGAAGTTTTGAATGGCGTTAAAAACAGGCCTGTGGCTGTACCCAAGCATGGTGGCACCGAACGATAATAAAATCTGGCAGCTCAAAAGCCCGTGCGCAGCTCTAGAGGCGGCAACGAGATGATACTGTTTTCTCCGCTGTCCTCTTCTCTCAGATGTTCGGAGTGAGTTAGTTTTTCTTTGCTATTTCGCCAATCCAACCAAAACATTAACGTTTTTGGGTGATAAGGCGCCGGAATTCCCAAAAAACGAATTGTCCGTAGAAAAATGAAAGCGCATTTTGCTACTTCTGCGCTGATGATTATGCCTTCTAAATTTCGACTGCGACCGAGCACTCTCATATTAAACGCGTTGGGGCCCTTATCACTCCGCGCGAGGGTCCAAGATCAACTGAATGAAGAAGGAAACGAAGAAGAATAAGAAGAAGCGTCCATGGTGGCGGTGGTTGCGGCTCCCACCACATTTTCCGTACACCGCGTCGATGGCCCCAGTCGGCACTCCCTGGCCTGGTCGCATCGCTCGGACACTGAGCTGCAGACGCTGTGGACCTTCCAGCAATGCCCGACGACCTCGCGGGTCTCTACGTGATCGTTGCCGGGCTGGTCGTTTCCTTCTGGGGCTGCGCTTGCGTCCTGACCTATTCGTCCACCAACAACAGCGGGACCAAGCGGAACTACGAGCATATGCGAAGTTACATAGCGTCCCAGAACAAGGTGATCGACCAGCACGGCAATGGTGCCAAGGCAACGCTTGCTCGACTACCACCAATGCCATAATGACATCCCTCTTGAAACATCGCAGCGAGCCAGAGGTGGACAGGGTGGTTCTGAACGGAACTGACGCCTTTGTGGGCCATAACACCAAAAACATGCTCAATGGGGCTCCCGGCAAAGAGCGACTCCATCGTGGCGGCTCACGCTAGAGCAGAAATGTCGAACTTTGTCACTTCCGTGGAGTACGCAGTTGGTGTATCTCCGTCATTTGCGGAACGCTGCCCTCCGACGTTCCAGGAATACCACGCGCTTTTGTTGGCTTGTCCGGCGGGAGCACATCACGTCGCACAAGTGTTCGAAGCCGAAGTCCGAGCTTGTAGTGACTTGCTGATAATTAAACGTGGACGTGCTGATAAAGATCGTTTAAGTTTCTGTGTAAAACAAAGTAAATATAGCCACCAGCGAGAGGTCGTCCGTTCATCTATTGAGTCGGTT
Organism: Amblyomma maculatum; assembly: GCF_055883805.1. Lineage (NCBI taxonomy): Eukaryota > Metazoa > Arthropoda > Arachnida > Ixodida > Ixodidae > Amblyomma > Amblyomma maculatum. Next base: position 154,327,650 of record NC_139346.1, read on the forward strand.
CTCGTGTTATTTTACCAGCGCAGTATTAACTACAAAGCTAACTCTCCTTACGTAGGTTTCGAACAAAACAACCTCGGATATGTCCGCTAATTTTTGTGCTGACTTGACAGCACTTCAGTCACTGTCGCATTAGATGCTGGATATATCTTATTGACGAGAAGTTTACCCAACATTTGTGTCGAAATTGTGGACGAAATTAGTGATACTAGCTCTCCGGCGCAAATTTAAAACAGACTCTACCTGCTCTTCGCGAGGAGGCAAAATGCTGCACACGCGTCACTGAATTTGGGACAACACCGTAGCAAGCCTTAGAATGAAGGTGAAGAACGTTAGTCCACAATAAAAACAACATAGTTTGAATGAAGGTAATGATTGGAAGTTACTGTGGAAAATCTGCACTGAGGTCTGTAATGGGGGATATTACTGAAAGGCTCCATATAATTTCACCGCATCGAGATCTCTACACACATCTATTTCTGTATTTTAATGCAAAAACATTTCTTGCGTCATCATCGGCGGCATCAGAACGTGTCACCTGAGTGTGTTCCCATGAACTTACACGTGAGAAAAAAAAAATCTTGTCTAAGCCAGGAATTAAACCACCAACGCTTCGTGTCCCAGGCACGCGGACTAACCACCACTTTACGCCTGTTGATTCGTGCTAACAAATGGCTTGGGCAGAAAGAGACATTCGTACCGTAGACGACGAACTGCTTGTTGTGCAAAAACCCGCAAACAACTCAACATTGTTGGTAAGCAACCTCTGATCTGAATTTTCTACAGCGTACTGTGAATTACCTTATGAAATTCGATACCTCCCGGTTGGAAGTGACGAATGTATACAATTTGGTATATTTATGGTCTTGGACACGGTGGAATAAAAAGAGGTGATCCGAATGTGCCGCCATGAGCAAACGGTTGGCGATGCCGAGGTAGACAGATAAAGCAATACCCTTTGTAACGGGCAATAACAGTTGAATGGCCGAGCCATTGTAGATAAATAATAATGAAAATAAAGCAGTCCGAAGGGTGTGGCTTCATCAGTTGAGGGAGCCGTCCTTGCTGAAGCAACATGATATATTTCCGCAGACCCGCACCCTTGTATGAGGTGGTGTGAGCAGGTCGCGAATAAAAGCAGGTCATGGCATATACTATAGATGTTCACAAATGTAACCAATGTAAGGAATTGGCGCACCAGTTATCGAAGAAAGCACGGGCTATAGAATCAAGCACGAAAGCTATGTAGATTTCTCGGAAACATCGTGGTCGAAAGAGAAAAATGATTGGGAGTACAAGCTGATCTGTTCGTTCTGCACGTGTTCGGCAGCACTTGGCAAGGCGGCGTATCTGTCGGACGTATTTACCTATGTTAAATGAAGGAGTGGCTCAAATAAAACTTCATAAAGACGACTATGTTCCATGCACAGCGTGAGAGTGTGCTGCAGATGGATGTTGATGAAGACCACGATGTTCACTGCACAATGTTCAGGTTGTGTTACAGTATTGCACGAAGCGCGATCGGCAGCGTTGATATTATAGAGCTCTCGAGCTCGGGACAGGGAAGCTGATGTGTTCGTTTTGTGTGGTTCCGAAGCCCGGTCAGGGTAATGCTTTTTGGCGCAGCTGTGGTGAGGCACAGATGACACTGGTGCATTCGCAGTGCATAGTCTGGGCAGTGAAGACGACGTTGCTTGCTGCGCAACGCGTAGGCTCGAAGTCAAATGTTTGGAGCCAGATGACCATGATGTTAGCATGAAAAATGTAGAGCTCACGTTCAAAAATCAAATAAAACTATTCAAATCCAAACTAGCGGGCCAGGGAAGCCTCGTACGTATGCACCTTGACCTTATATATCGTACAGAAAAGAATAGCACCAAATAAAAGAACCACACAGAGACCCACCAGGGTCCCGAGCATCGTCTGCTCGAGTGCTCCTATGGGATATGGTTTGGCAATACGCGACCGGGTGACGAAACACAACAGAACACAATTTTAAATATTCGACTATTTTCTTGCTCTACAAATAAAGGCGGTATTGCTATAAAATTTGGAGGATGAGGTAACAGGGGCCGTTTATGTCAATTATTTTATGCACACTATTGAAACCTAGCCGCAGTGCGTAGGAGAAGGCGGCGACTAGATGGCCCTGTTTTCTTGTTATCCTCGTTCACAGATATCCGGCGCGCTTTTTTTTTTATTCACCATTGAGCCAATCCATTTACCCCTCAACGATTTTATGCGATAAGGCGCCGCACTTCACAAAAACCGGATTCTTCACAGAAAAATTCAGGTGCATTTTACTTCTTCTGCCTTGAAGAATAGGCCTCTTCTATATTTCGACTGTGACCAAGCACTCACATCAAACGCGTCGTGCCCCTCATTTATCCATACGAGGGTCCAAAATCAACTAAAAGAAGAAAGAAACGAAGAAGAACGAGAAGAAGAGTCCATGATGGCGGTGGTTGGAACTCCCACCGCAGCTTCCGTACGCCGCGTCGATATCACCAGGCGGCAATTCCTGGCACGGTGGCATCTCGACGGGATGCAGCTCAGGCACCGAGCTGCTGACTCGGGTGAACATCCCAGCGATGCCCGACAACCGCGCGGGTCTTCACGTGATCGTTGCCGGGCTGGCCGTTTCCATCCGGGGCTGTGATTGGGTCCTGCTCTATTCGTCCACCAACAACAGCGGGACCAAGCGGAACGACGAGCATATGCGAAGTTACATAGCGTCCCGGAACAAGGTGACCGACCAGCACGGCAACAACGGCAGGACAGTGCTTGCTCGGTTAGCCTTAATATCGTAACGAGATCACTCTCGGAACATCACAGCGAGAAAAAGGTGGACACGGGGGCGCTGAGCGTAAATGACTTCTCCCTGGGCCACAAAGCCGACGACACGTTCCGTGGGCCACCTGGTGACGAATACCTTCCGGCTTATGTTAGTGTGGAATTTGCTGAATTTGCCAGAATTCCATGAACCCCCGGCTTTACAGAAATATCGTGCGCCGTTATTAGCTTGTCAGACAAGAGCACTTCACTTCGTCCGAGCGCGAATATCCAAAGATTGCGCTTGTAGTAACTGGCTGACAACGAAACTGGGACATGGTGATCAAGACGGTTAAGTTCCTGTGCAATACATAATAAACATATCCATCCTAGATAGGGCGCCAATCCATGCATTGAATCGTTATTTCTCGTTTAGTCTTACGAACGCAGTATTAACCATGAAATTATGCAGGTTTTGACCAAAACAACATCGGATATGTCCATTACCATCAAGCTGCTAATTTTTGTGCTGCCTTGACAACAGTTGAATTTATTTCGCATTACATGCTGGAGATAGAACTTGACTTGCCAGAAGTTCAACTATTAATCTGCGTTGAAATTGCGAACGAAATTACTGCTCCGGTCCACTGTATATTTATGCCAGACGCAATCCATTCTTTCATGAGGATTCACATTGGTCAGTGCATGTAGCTGAAGTTGGGGCAGCAGTGCAGGAAAGCCTAGAATGCTGGTCTAGCCAAGACATAGACGGAGCTCTGCTACTGAAGTGGAGTACCCGGGCTCTAAGCCGAACGCGACGGCCGCGTTTCGGTGGAGACGAAATGCTATGACATTAGTGTGCTGCGCGATATGTCAGCACACGTTAAACATCACTAGGTGGTCGAAATTATTCCGCAGCTCTCTTCTCAACTCTTTCCATCTTTATTTTTTCACTACCCCTTCCCCTCCCTTTACGGAGCGGTTCCAAGTGTCAGTGACCGCAGTATGTTGCAAGAACGGCTAGAGTCATCGCTGTCTTAGACGAAAAACGTTGGCCGACAAGTAAAATATATAAATTCGAATGAATTTAGTGATTACCTGTTACTCTGCCAAACAGCATTGAGGTCTATGGTGGGGGGCATTGTACTGAAGGCCTCTTCATAAATTTCGACCACTGCATCAAGATCTCGATACACATACACTTCTGCATAGTAATATCGAAATCACTTCTTGTATCAGGTGTGGCGTAATCACAGCATGCCCAGAGTTAGTCTCCAGCGTTATCAGGGTCTGGTTAGGTGCCGTAATGCAAAAGCACTGCAAGTTCTACCATGCCGCCTGGTGGATTCACACGACACTACTCAAGCGGATCTTAGCCACACTAGGGCAGATGTCGTATGTGTACGGCATATTTGCCTAGGTTATACAAGGTGTGCAGCAAGTGGAACTTCATGAGGACGATGATGTTTACTGGACAGCCCGTCCACACTGATCCTTGGCCAATCGCCCTTTGTGAGTATGTGTCATTTATTAAGAGAGAAAAAGAAGAATACAGTGTGTTGCTGTTTCACTGGAAGCATGATAGACTATGCGATAGCTCTTGAAATAAAGATAAAATGTGGCGATAGCTCTCGTGCCTGGATCAAGGAAGCTGATCGCCTCGGATGATGGTTTGATTAACGCCAGTGGCAAGATGTTTTTTTTTTAGCGTCAGCCTGTGTGGACAGGCTATGAGGACAGGCTCTGCCAACGCCACTCATGAACCAAATACGATTTCGCATTAAAAAATCGATCTGCACCAGGAATCAAACCATCATCCTTCCGTGTCCCAGCCGCGCGCATAAACCTCTACCCTACGCCAACTTTCTTGCCTGTCAAGACACGACTCGAGCTTAAAAGAATTTTTGTACCGTGGACGACTAACTGCTTGTTCTGTAAAGTAAAAAAAAAGAACACTAAACAATTCAAATGCCATTATGTTGGCAGGTCATCTTTCATTTAGATAGACTACAGAATTGTTTAAAAGCGAGAAAAAAAAAATCTCATAATCCCCCATGTAATTCGATACTTCCCGGTTGAAAGTGAAGAATTACACACTTCTATATGTTCATGGTCTTGGGCACGGTACAAGAAAGAGAGGTAATCCGATTTCGCCGTGAGGAGCGGACTGTGGTTGAGCCGATGTAAATATATAGATAGCTAGATAGCTAGACTGAAGAAGCCATACCCTTTATACCGGGTGGGTTCGGTTTAATTTCCGGATCAGTGCAGAGAAACAATAATAAAATATAAAATACTTATTAGGGTAAGTAGTGGCACTATGGGTTGAGGGGTGGCGCCCTCCTGAGGTGGTGGTGGTAGTGGTTTATTATTATTAAATAACCAAAAAGAAGGAAAAGAGTGTTGCCGGCCCCTGCATCTGCTATCTAAATCATCCGAAGCACCTGAGCGGCGGCCGGCGGGGAGGAAAAAGGGATAGAGAGAGGATAGCGAGGGGAAGTAAAAAAGAAAGCGACAGGAAGAAAGGATAGGGGGAGCTTTGTACATTATTTACCATGTGATATTCCCGCAGACAGGCGCCGCAGTAGGTGGCGGCGTGGTGAGAAGGTCGTGAATGAGGCCGGTCGAGACATATACTATAAACGTTCACAAAGGTAACCAATGAAACGAATTTACGGATAAGCTATATCGAAGAAAGCACGGGCCATAGAAACAAGCGCGAAAGCTAGGCAGGTTTCTCATAAGCTTCGCAGACGAAAAAAAAAAACACCAAACAAAAAACATTCATAGGCAGAAGCTAGGAGCGACCCATAGGAAAATTCACGAAGAGTACGGTGTTTACTGCATTGAACGAGAATATGTTGCAGTTGGAAGTTGAAAATGTTATTTGGTAAACAACAATGATGACGTGTGTTGCGCTTTTACATGAGGCGTGATCTGCAGCGGCGATATTATAGAGCTCGCGTGCCTGTGCCGGGGAAGCTGATCTGTTCGTTCTGCGTGGTTTCGAAACCAAGTCACGGCAATGCTTTTTGTGGCGCAGCCGTAGCGAGGTGCAGATGGCAGTGACGCATGCGCACTACCTAGCTTGCGCAGATGAATGACCTTGGAGAATGAAGACGACATCGTTTGCTGATGCACAGTGTGAAAGCTTAATATCAAATGTTCGGAGCCAAATGACAATAAGGTTTGCGTGGAAAAAGAGCTTAGGCTCTGAAATTAAACGAAACGAAACAAAACTAAACTAGCGAGCCAGGGCAGCCTCGTATCATGCAACTACACCTTAAATATTCGAGTAAATGTCTTACTCTGGAAATAAGGGAGAATTTGCTGTAATATCTGGAAGATGACGTAGAACGGGCCGTTTATTACAGTAAATTATGCACATCTTGGAAACCCGGCCGCAGTGCATATGAGAAGGCGGCAACTAGGTAACACTGCTTTATTTCTTGTCCTCGTTCACAGGCTTTCGGGTAGAGGTCGTTTTTCTTTTCTACTTCGTCAATCCACCTAACACATTAAAGCTTTTTGGTGTTAAGGTGCCGCAGTTCCCGAAAATGGATTGTCCGCAGAAAAACGCAGGTGCAGTTTACTTTTTATGTCTTGAGGATTATGCCTCCTATATTTCGACTATGACCGAGCACTCTCACGTCAAACGCGTCGTGGCTCTCCGCTGTCCACGACGCGTTTGATGGAAACGCAGAATAAGAAGAAGCATCCATGATGGTGGTGGTTCGGACTCCCAAAGAGGCCAACAACAACAACAACAACAAAAACAACACCACAGCTTCCGTACGCCGCGTTGACGTCACCAGGCAATCACTCCCTGGCCCGGAGGCATCACGACGGGAGGCAGCTCGGACGCCGAGCTGCAAACACTGGTGAAACTTACAGTGATACCCAAAGTCCGCGCGGGCCTTTACGTGATCTTTGCCGGACTGGCTGTTTCCATCTGGGGCTGCGCTTTCGTCCTGACCTATTCGTCCACCAACAAAAGCGGGACCAAGCGGAACGACTAGCGCATGCGAAGTTTCACAGCGTTCCGGAAGAAGTAAACCGGTCAGTACGGCAACGGCGCCAGGACAACGCTTTCTCGGCTAGCCCTAACGCCGCAATGACGTCACTCTCGAAACATCTTAGCGAGCCACAGGAGGATAGAGAGGCGCTGAACGGAAGAAACATCTCCGTGGGCCCCAACGCCGACGGCATGATTCGTGGACCACCCGGTGACGAACGACTCCGTCGTGGCTGCTACGTTTGTATGGAATTGGAGAACTTCACCAGACTTTCGTGAACCCTGCGGCTTTTCAGGAACATCGCGCGCCGTCATTAGCTTGTCAGACAAGAGTACTTCACTTGGTACGAGCGCGAGAAGCCAAAGACTGCGCTTGTAATAACTGGCTGATAACGAAACTGGGAATTGGTGTTCGAGACGGTTTTTCTTGTGCAAAGTATAGTAAATATATCCGTCCGATAAAGGGCACCTATCCATATATTGAATCGCTCTTTCTCGTGTAATTTTACCAGCGTAGTATCAACCACTATATTATGAAATTATGCACGGTGTGATGAAACAACCTCGGATATGTCCGTTATTAAACAAGCTGCTAATTTTTGTGCTGCGTTTTACAACAGTTGAAATTTTCTCGCATTAGAGGCTGGAGACAAAATCTGACTTATCAGAAGTTCAACTAATGATTTGCGTTAAAATTGCGAACGAATTATACTGTTGCGGTCCTCTGTGAATTTGCAACAGACGCAGTTATTCCTTCATGAGGGGGCACATTGGTCTATACACGTCAGTGAAGTCAGGCAGCAGTGCAGAAAAGCGTACAGTGTTGGCGTAGCCATGACAAAGATAGAGTTCTGCTACTGAGCTGGAGTACCCGGGTTCGAAGCGTGCCGCGGCGGCCGCGATTCGGTGGAGGCGATACGCAAATACTTCAGTGTGCTGCACGATATATGTCAGCGCACGTTAAAAATCGCCTGGTGGTCGAATTCCGCAGTTCTCCAATACGGAATCTTTCTCCACCTTCCTTTTTTTCACTCCTACTCCCCTTACGGCGCAGCTCAGGTGTCATGAACACATATACTGTAAGAACGGCCAGAACCATCGCCGTCTTAATATGCTGCAAGACCAAAGGCGAAAGACGTTGCCCCACAAGTAAAACAACAGAGTTGGAATGAATTAGTGATTAGCTGTTATACTCTGCCAAACAGCACTGATGTCTATGATGGGGGACATTGTACTGATGGGCTGCACATAAATTCGACCACCGCATTGAGATAGACACACATTCATCCTGCATTTTCATATCGAAGTGATTTCTTGTCTCAGGAGTGGCGTTATCAGAGCGTGCCATCAGAGTCTGCTCTGATGAACTAACACTAAGAAAAAAAAAAAAAAAAATCAGGGGGGCACTGTCTGCTCATGTGCAGTAATGTGAGAGCATTGCGAATTCTGTCTCGCCCCCTGGTTCCGGTTTGTGATGTCACACTATGAGGTAATACCGCATGGACGTTGGGTACCACGTGTCTCCTCCTGGACGTCGACGTTACCCCTCTTGGCTATTTGAATGTCTAATTGACCTAATTGATTCTAATTAACTTACTAATTAATTCGCTTGCTACAAATCTTTCTTCAGCGAGATTTTTTCATCATCTATCTAATGCAATCTTCTGTTTTCTCTTCACTCGCTTCGTTCGAACGTAATCCTGCCGACAAACTTCTAGTGACAGAAATATGCCCGGCGTCTGATTGATTTATTTGGCTCTGATTAATTAACTAATTACTCTGTATAGACCGAATTTTACCCAACGAGATTTTTATCTTCTATCTAGTGCATGCATTTGTTTCATTATTGCTCATTTCGTTCAAACGTAATCCTGCCGCTGGGAACATGACATACTCCACGTTGAATTGAATTAATTGCCTCGATATAAATAACTAATTTCTCCATATTCACCAATGTTTTTTCTCCAGTGTACTTTGTTCATCCTTTATCTAGCGGAAACATTTGGTTTCTTATCACCTGTCCTGCTAGAACGTAATCCTGCCAACAATCATGTGGTGACATGACCCTGAAAGCATACCTACCTAATGCTTGCGCATTAAAAAAATTATGTCGATATCTTGTGGTGCCTGAGCCAGGGAAGTTATCTGCTCGGATAGTGGTTAAGTTATCGCCAGTGACACGTTCTTTTCTTAAGTGTCAGCCCGTATGGGTAAGCTGTGACGACAGGCTCTACTTAAGCCACTCATGAACGAAGAAATGATTTCGCATTTAAAAAGCGAGCCAGCGGAGCCTAGCGTAGCGAAGCAGCCCCTTGCAGGCAACTTCCGCGCATTTTAACTGTCTTGAAGATGTTCCAAACCAACAGAAAATAAAAAAAGGGCTACGCATGCAAAAGCGCACCTGCAAATGCTTCGCGCGCGTAACACATGTATTGGTATATAGGGCTTAACGCTAGCTCCACCCCACAGCCCCTCAGTAAAACAGACCACGAATTTCAATAATATGGAGACGGGCGCGACGCTGCAGGCACTGCTCTGCAGGAGGCACTGCTTGAGAAGATTAATGACCTTGAGGAATGAAGACGCACGTATCTTCATCTTAAATATACGACTAAATTTACTGCTGTACAAATAACTGCAAATTTGCTATGCAATTTGGAGGATGAGGTAACAACGGCAGTTTATTTTATTACTAATGCACAACTCTGAAACCTAGCCACAGTGCATATAGGAGAAGGCGGCTACGAGATGACGCTGTTTTCTTTGTTGTCTTCGTTCACAGACGTTAGGTGCGAGTTCGTTTTTGTTCGCTATTTGACCAATCCATCCACATCCAAAGCGTTTACACTTTTAGGTGATATGGCGCTGCACTTCTCAAAAACGAATTGTCCGAAAAAATATGCCGGCGCATTTTAATTCTTCTCACTTGAGGATTATGTCTCCTATATTTCGACTGTGACCGAGCACACTCGCGCTAAACACGTCTTGGCCCTCATCAATCCAAGGAAGGGTACGCGATCAACTAAAGGAAGAAGGAAACGAAGAAGAATAAGAAGAATTGTGCCCATGATGGCGGTGGTTGGGATTCCCACCGTAGCTTCTGTACGCTGCGTCGGAATCACCAGGCGGCCCTCCCTAGCCCAGTGGCATTGCCACGGGACAGCCCGCACACCCAGCTGCAGACTCTTGTGAACCTTCCAGCGACGCCCGACAACCGCGCGGGTCTTTACGTGATCGTTGCTGGGCTGGCCGTTTCCATCCGGGGCAGCGCTTGCATCCTGACCTATTCGTCCACCAACAACATCGGGTCCAAGCACGAACACATGCGAAGTTACATAGCGTCCCGGAACAAGGTTACCGACCAGCACAGCATCAACGCCAGGACAACGCTTGCTCGGATAGCTCTAACGCCGTACTGACTTCACTGTTGTAACATCGAAGGGAGCCGAAGGTCAACAGGGCGGCGATGAACGGAAGTGACGTCTCCGTGGGCGACACCGTTAAAGACATGCTCTATGAGGCGCCCGGTGACGAACGATTACATTGTGGCGGCTCACGTTAGAGCGAAAACGACTAACTTTGACAGACTTTCGTGGACTACGCAGATGGTGCATGTCTTTATTTGCGGAGCGCTACCCTCCGGCTTTCCAGGATACTGCGCGCTGTTATTGGTTTGTCCGGTGTGCGCACGTTTTTGTAGAAGTGTTTGAAGCCGAAGATTGAGCTTGTGGTGACTTGCTGATAATGTAACGGGGACGTGGAGTGATCAAGATGGTTTAAGATGCTGTGTAAAACATAGTAAATAAAGCCACCAGCGAGAGGCGCCCGTCCGCCTAATGAGTTGTTTCTCGTGTTATTTTACCAGTGCAGTATTGACCACGAAACTGTATTAACTCTCCTTATTAAGTTTCGACCAGAACAACCTCGAATGTGTCTGATAATGTTTGTGCTGCCTTGACAGCATATAAATCACTGTGGTGTTAGAGGCTCGATGTAACCTCTGACTGAGTAGAAGTTTAACAATTGTGTCGAAATTGTGGACGAAATTAGTGATACTGGCTTTCCTGCGCAACTTTGCAACAAATGCAATCCGCTCTTCTTGAGCAGGCACAATACTCTATACGCGTCTCTGAAGTTGGTACAGCCCCACTGCGAGCCTTAGAATGCTGGTGTAGCCATGATAAAGCCCTAAATGTCGCCTGTAGTTGATACGTCCCCCAATGCATTGGTATACGAACGTTTGGAAAATACAGAAGATGCAAACGCACTTCACGGAGCTGTCCGGACGTTTAGTGTGGCGGATCAGAATGGTGAATGAACGTAGATATGTCCTAAGAACGGCCAGAGTCATGGACGTCTTAATTGATGTGCTGCAAGGTACGTTAGCCCATAGAAAAACAACATAGTTTAAATGAAATTAATGATTGGCTGCTTGTGCTAAGTCAGCACTGCGGTATATGACGAGGGACACTACTGAAGGGCTTAATGTATTCTAACTACCGCATCGGGATCTCGACACATCTGTTTCTGCATTTTAATGCAAAATAATTTCTTGCCTCAAGAGAGGCGCCATCAGAGCTCGTCCCCAGAGCGTGTCCTCATGAACTTACCCTCAAAGAAAAAAATTGTATCCACGCCAGAAATCAAACCACCGTCCTTTCGTGTCGCAGCCGCGCGCGGTAACGACCACTTTACGTCAGTTCTTTTTTTATTTTTCTAAATGGCTTGGGCAAGAAGGAACCTTCGTACCATGGGCGACTAACTGCTTGCTGTGTAAAAAACTAAAAAAAAATTTACCATGTCTTAAATGATTGTTGGGAGGCTACCTCTCATTGGGATATTTTCAGCGTACTCTCTAAGAGCTTCCCATAACCCTATATGGAATTCGATACTTCCTTGTTGAAAGTGACGAAGGTATAAAATTGGATATGTTTGTTGTCTTGGACACAGTGGAAGAAAGAGAGGTTATTCGAAGGCGCCGCTATGAGCAGACGGTTTGGGATGCCAGGGTAGACAGATAGATAAGGCCAGACTTTTTGTAACAAACGGGCATTGCTAAATTCCTGGGTCTATGCAGATACTTAATGAAAAAAATGAACACACCAACGGGTAAGCTGTCGCGCCATTTGTTGAGGGCAGCCGTCCATCTTGAGGAGTCATGTGATATTTCCACAAACAGGCGCCGTATTAAGAGAAGGCGTAATGAGTAGGTCGTGAATGAAGTCGGTCGTGACATGTACTATAAATGTGCACAAAAGAAACTAATGTTGCGCATTTACGGATCTGTTGTCATAGAAGGCACGTGCTTCAGAATCCAGCACGAAAGCTATGTAGATATTTCGTCACAGATGAAAGAAAAAAAAAAAACATTGTTTGGAGGCACAAGCTGATCTGTTCGTTCTGAGCGGGTTCAGCCGCACTCGGTCAGACGGCGTATGTGTGGGGTACATTTATCTATGTTAATAGAAGTAGATTCGCAAATGAAACTTCATGAAGACGACTATGTTTACGGTATAGATCGAGAGTATGTCCAAAACGGATTTCCCGCAGAAAAATGCAGGTGCATTTTATGTCTATCTTGAGGATTGTGTCTCCTACATTTCGACAGTGACCGAGCACTCTTACGTCAAACGCGTCGTGGCTCTCATCTGTCCATGCGAAGGTTCAAGATCAATTAAAAGAAGGAGGAAACGAAGAAGAAAGAAGAAGAAGAAGCGTCCAAGATTGCGGTGGTTGGGGCTCCCATCACAGTTTCCGTACGCCGCGTCGACGTCACCAGGCGGCAATTCCTGGCCCGGTGGCATCGCGACGGGACGCATCTCGGACACCGAGCTGCAGACGCTGGTGAACTTTCCAGCGATGTCCGACAGCCGCGCGGGCCTTTACGCGATCGTAGCCGGGCTGGCTGTTTCCATCCGGGACTTCCCTTGCGTCCTGACCTGCTCGTCCACCAACAACACTGGGACCAAGCTGAACGACGAGCACAGGCTAAGTTACATAGCGTCTTAGAATCAGTGGACCGGTAATCACGGCAACGATGCCACAAAGCTTAAACGGCTACTCCAATACCGTGTTTTGACTATAGGAAAATTTGAAACAGCGCTAACGCACAACCACAAAAGATAGACGACCAACCAGCCACAAGCGCTGTTGTTGTGTGCGCACAACCACAAAAGATAGCCGACCAACGAGACACAAGCGCTGTGGTTGTGTGTTTTAGCGCTGTTTCAAATTTTCCTATAGTAAAAAAGAACCAACTCGCCCCAAAAGAAGCGTTAATGCCCTAATACCGTAATGAAGTCACTCTCGGAACAATGTAGCGAGCCAAAGGTGGACAGAGCGGGTGGTGGTGGTGGTGAAAACGTTTATTTCATATTTGGAGGTTTGACGCGGAGCCTTAAGGGCTTCGGCTTTATAATACTGGGTGGAGACCCTAGTCAGGGACCCCATTGGCGGTTGCCGCCGCCCGCGCACGCCGCGTTAAGGCCTGTCTCCGTTGGCCACAACGCCGACGACACGCTCCATGGGCCGCCCGGCGACGAACGACTCCATCGTGACGGCTCACGTTAGAACGAAAATGACGAACTTTGACACTTTTGTGGACTATACAGCTGGTGCATCGACTTCATTTGCGTAGCGCTGTCCTCCGGTTTCTAGGAATAACGCGCGCTGTTACTGTTTTTTCCGGCGAAAGCACTTCGTACAAGTGTGCGAAGCCGAAGTCTGAGCTTGTAGTGACTTGCTGACAGCTAAATGGGGAAGCGCTGATCAAGATGGTTTAAGTTCCAGTGTAAGACAGAAATATAGCCACCAGAGGGAGGGCGTCCATCCATATATTCGTCGTTCCTCATGTTATTTTGCCGGCGCAGTATTAACCACAATACTGTATTCAGGCGAAGGCCTTTTATGTCTCTTGTCTCGTTAGCGTGCCCACCCGTGTGACCGTGAGAAGTGTCACACTTTTTCGCGAGATTCCACTTGATTCCATTTGTCAATCATCCTCATGACTCGATCAGAAGAACAAAAAACTTGCCTCTACAAGGAATCAAACCTGCATCCCTCGGATACCCTGCCGAGTGCTTTAACCATCTGCGCCACGGCCGGGATAGTGAAACGGGTATCATAATTATTCTTGTCTACCGTGAGGATGACAGTAGCGGGATTCTGCGAGTGACAGATACTGCGCCTTTCCTCTCCTGTAAACCAATTATAGAACGGAGGTGAAATTTGATGCGTTCAACGGAACGCTAGTTGTGTTCGGCAAAGGGCGCGCGATGTATCGTTAGCAGCAGCAACGCTCAGGCTTTCGTATTTCTGTACTGCAGATTCTGCAGTGCTCTCGGAATGTTTGACTCTCCTTACTTAAGTGCTGAGCAAAACAACCTCGAATATGTCTGCTCATTTTTATGCTGCCTTGAGATGAGTTGAATCGCTGTCGTATTAGTTGCTTGATATGAAGTCTGACTGGCAAGAAGTTAACAGCTGTGTCTAAATTGTAGACGAAGTTAGGGGTACTACTTCCTGGCCCTACGGGGCTGGGACGGTGGCTAGCCAGCCACAGAATTATCTGTTGTAGGCCGTCATTGCACCCGCCACCGCTTAGCTTGTGGACGACGGTTGTTGTTGCGGCGCGCGTCTTTCTCTCCCTCTTCTTTTCCCTTCCTTCTCTATTTTCTCTTCTGTCTGCCCCGCCGGGGTGGTGCAGTGGTAAGACGCCCGACTACTGTGCCGGAGTACCCGGGTTCGAACCCGACCTCGGCGGCTGCGTTTCGATGGAGGCGAAATGAAGAGGCGTCCGTGTGCTGTGCGATGTCAGCGCACGTTAAAGATCCCCAGGTGGTCGAAATTACTCCGTAGCCCTCCACTACGGCTCCTCTTTCTCCCTTTCTACTTTCACTCCCATCTTCCTCCCTTCCCTTATGGCGCGGTTGCGGTGTCCACAGAAAACAAGTGAGACAGTTACCGCGTCTTTCCCTTCCTATAAATAAATCAGTTTCTCTTCTGTCTGCACGAGGCAGCGGAGCTGGCTCAGCTGCAGAGCCAGTAGCAGGCCCGTGCATTTTCTTTTCCATCTTCCTACAGCCACAACAAGAACAACACTAACCGTTCGGCGCAAATTTACAACAGACGCATTCGTCTCTTCATGCGCCACTGCGTCATGCGTACGCGTCACTGAAGTCGGATTAGCACAGTTGCAAGCCTTAGAACGTTTGCGTAGCTATGACAGAGCCCTACACGTCGCCTGTACTAGAGACGTCTCGCCATGCATTGGGATACGAATGTTTAGAAAATACTGAAGGTGCAAACGCATTGCATGAAGCTGTCCGGACGTTTAGTGCTGCGGCGCAGAATGTGAATGAGAGCAGATACGCCGTAAGACTGGCCAGAGTCATCGATGTCTTATTGTGCGGAATGGCCACATGCGAAAGACGCTAAACCATAAGAAAAATAACATAGTTTGAATTAAACTGATTGGCTGTTACTGGGCTAAAACAACACTGAGGTGTATGGTGGAAAACATGGTACCGTAGGGACCCATATAGTTTCGACTCCCACATCGAAATCGCGACACATATATGTTCCCACATTTTAATATAATAGCATTTTTTGCCTTATCAGCGGCGCCATCAGACCATGTCCTCATGAACTTGCCCTTAAGAAAAAGAATCGTGTCCATGCAATTAAACCACCATGTTTTCGTGTCCCAGCCCCCCCCCCCCCCCCCCCTTTACGCCTTTTATTCCTCTTAAATATGGCTTGGGCAGAAAGGAACCTTCATACAGTCGGTGACTAACTGTCAGTTGTATAAAAAACACGAAAACAATTCAACGTTGCTTTATTGGTTGTTGGGGGGCTACCGTTTATCGGGGTATTCCCCAGCGTACTGTCAAAGAACTTCCCATAACACCATATGGAATTCGATACCTTCCCGTTGAAAGTGTCGAATGTATACAATTTGATATTCATGGTCTTTGACACGGTGGAAAGTAGAGAGGTGATTCGAGGGTGCTGCATTGAGTAGATGGTTGGCGATGCCGAGATAGACAGATAGATAAAGCCATACCTTTTGTAGCGGACCGGCAACGTTGAATGGCTGGGCCAATGTAGAGAATTAATAATAACAAACAAAACACTGCAAAAGGTAAGTTGTGGCGCCTTCTGTGGAAAGGAACTGTCCATCTTGAGGATTCATGTGATATTTCCGCAGTCAGGCGCGGCTGTAGGAGGCGGCGTGAGCAGGTTGCGAATAAAGCCGGTTGTGACCTACACTATAAATCTTCACAAAGGTAACTATTGTTGCGAATTTGCGGATCAGTTATAGAAGAAAGCCCGTGCCTTAGAATCAGGCACGAAAGATAGGTAGATTTCTCCAAAACTTCGCAGACGAAAGAAATAAAAAAGCTGTTTGTAGGCACAATTTGATCTGCTCGTTCTGCACGGGTTCGGCCGCACTCGGCCAGGCGGCGTATGTGTGTGGTGTATTAATCTATGTTAACAGAAGGAGCGGCGCAAATGAAACTTCACCAAGAGGACGACGTTTAATGCACAGCGCGAGAGTGTGTTGAAGTTGGAAGTTGATGAAGACCGTCCCGTCGCACAACAAAAGTCCTCGAACTGCAGCAGCCATGTCGGCCAGGTCCCTGGGCTGTCAAAGTCGAACGGCGGCGGTGGGCGAAGCACTGCTCCGAATGAGACGGCGGCGGCGTCGTTCATGGTGAAGAGCCGAAGAGCGCCGAATCAGTGGCTTCGTGATCCCACTTCTGACACCATGTAGCGAGATGTGCTTCTCTAAGCAAGAACGCCACCGCTCAGCAGGCCAAAGACCCTCAGGCTTTATTGCACTCAAATATATATCCGGGGAAGCGGTGGTGCCACCTAGCGTAAGTCGCACACACTACAGAACGGTAGCAGCAGGGTAGGAGCGAGAGAACTCTGGTGTTCTGGTGTGCTGGTGTGTTTTTCTGCGGTCTTCTCCTCACTGCTGGATCCTGTCTTGTCTGCGAGCCTGACCGTTCTCTCCAGTGAGGCCATTTCACGTCCGGAGATTGGCCAGTAGTTGTTTTAAACCGGAATTAGGGTTCATGCACAATTAGACCTACAATGTCTCTAGCTTCCCCAGGTGGGGGTTCGGCATCCTGGTTTGCCAGTCTGCCGGCCGAAAGCTTGGACTTGGAATCTTTTGGAAGGAATAGAATAAGCATAATACCGATGGCATTTGTACCAATTGGGGATGGAGCCCTGAAGTTGAAAATCCAAAAATAATCCAGGAGCAGCTAATGGCTTTCAGCCCCCACTATCTAGAAATCTCTGAGGTGCGTCCGTTTGGCAGGAGAGGTATCCTCTGTAAGTCCTCGAATATACAGTATGTATCGGCCTTGCTTCGATGCACATCCTTTGTATCACTGTCAGTAAAGCCTTTTTATACGCGGTGTGGATTCGTCGGCTTCTCTGCAAGAAATGATCGAAGAATTTAACGAGGCTGGCGTTGGCATCATATCACTATTCCGTTGCAGCAGGGATGCTGGTAGCTCCAGAGTGCCGACAGAATCGATGATAGCGACGTTTGCCGGGGCTAACTGTCCAACAGAGATTAAGGTATGGCCCATTGTGTACTGTGTAGATCCCCTGCAGCCTCGCCCTTTGCAGTGCAAAAACTGCTGGCGATTCGGACACAGCAGCAAGGCGTGCAAATCCGCAACACGCTGCAGACTGTGCGGAGATAACCATTTATCTGATATTTGCACGTCTGCGGTGGTAATTTGCACACTATGTCACGCAGATCACCCTGCTGATGATGATGCATGCCCAAAACGCACAGATGAGCAAACTGTTCTCGACATTATCCCGCATAAAAAGTGCTCTAGAGCAGATGCCTATGCACAGCTAGGCCATAAGAGGATATCATATGCAGCTTTCCGCATATGCAGCTTCCGCCCTTCTTTTCTCCTCCTCCTCCATATGCAGCTTGTGCAAAACCACTAGGTTCGGATGTGGAAGCAGGGCTGACAAAGTCGATTGTCTCAGCTGTAGAGAAATCACCTCATTGTTTCTTCGAGCATATGTTAAGCACGTTTACAGAAGCTGTTTCACAGGTCATAGCTACAAAGATTGGTTCTACCGAAATTGCAGCTTTGCAAGTTGGCAACCCTGGTATAGCTGAATATGCCATGATCCTGTGGTTGCTAGGGCCTCTGTTGATGAAGATTCTACCCAGATGATGCCTACTCATTTTGCTTCAATGAAAGTGCAGGGTCAGGGTCCTGTGAATACCCACGTGTCCACCGTTTACCCATTGGATGTGGAGATGACATGTTCATCCCAGAAGCACCGCACTTCTTCCTCTCCTTGAAAATTCGCCCATTCTAACACTAAAAGTAAAAAAAAAAGGTTCCCCTAATCTTCAGAATAACACTGATGTCTTAAAGGAGGCTGTCACAGCCTCCCGGATTCTACAATAATCATGGCGGGGTTAAAAGTACTACAGTGGAATTGCCGTTCAATTGCATCTTCGTTTCAAGATTTACAGAATCTTATCTCAAATTTCAACCCAGACATAATTTTACTACAAGAAACTTGGCTTTTGCCAAACCGGCCATTTTTTCTAAAATATTTTAGATCATTTAGATCAGATCGCACTAGCGGCTGGGGTGGTGGCATGCTAACATTAAATTCGTCAAAAACATTTCATCGGATGAAGGTGTCACACAAAATTCTACGACAAGACTGCGAACTGCTCGCAGTTGATATCGCAATTCCACAGTGTGCTCCTCTCACTGCTGCAAATGTCTATTTCCCAACAGGTGTCCGTAAAACAGATTGTTTAAGTGATCTATTGAGTTCAACCAACATACTGATTATTGCTGGCGATTTTAATTCACACCGTGTTATTTGGGGTTCAGATATATGCGGGCAGCGGCTTTGGAACTGGATGTCTGTAAATGATGTGCGTTGCTGTAATAGTCCAGGCACAACCTACATGCGAGCAGTTTCTAGGTCAGTAATTGATTTAACATTAGCAGCAAATGGATTAAGGGCCTCATCATGGGCTACGGTAGATTGTGGTACATCTAGCGACCAATTCCCAGTTACGTTTAATACAGTATCTGCTCCCCTTAGAGTGAGCCTGCTCCGGTTCCTCACGGAAAACCATTTACATGAGTTTCTATATTATGCCTTATGGCAAGCTTGCGTACAAAAAACAACAACAAACAAAAAAACAAATTACTTGTGAACAAAAATTTGTCAACCAAGAACGCTTTAAAATGTTTGTGATTTCCTCTTTTTCCTCCATAGCATCATCTGAGCATTCTGAACGTGCTCATCAACAAACACTCTCTTCTCTGTTAGATGCCACTCAGCGTTCAGTGTTCACTATGAAATCGTCGGTCCCTAACAAAATGTCGTGCCGATGGTGGAACGAAGAATGTGAAAAAGCATTCCGTCGTAGAAAAGCTGCATGGAAGAGCCTTTTCACATAACCAGTGTCCCCAAAATTGGATGAATTATAAATTTTATGCGGCTTCATTAAAAAAAAAAACTATTCGTATAGCGAAGGATGAGTAAATGCTAATATGAATATTTATCTCTCTAATCCAATTAATCGGAAGGCACTGTATAGATTCATGAAACGCAACCAAAGTTCATCTCCATCACGTGTAACTGAGTCAGAGGTGTTATCACCCAATGAAGCAAAAGATAAACTTGAACAAATTGCGAATGGACTTGCTATTCACTTTCAAGCCCAAACGGTGGTTCCGTTACTTCGACCTACGCCACGTGCTGATTTCATTGCGGTGGAGCCATCGGAGTTGCATTTGTATAGCGGCTGCTCTGAAACCTGAAGCTCCTCGGTGCGACGGCATTACAGTCGCTATGCTGAAAGCTTTAGTGCAAGACCACAACTCGGAAGAGTTGAATATTGTTAATTTTTCCCTGGAAACTGCTTGGTTACCTGAAGTCTAGAAAGTTGCTAAAATTATACTAATCCTCAAAGATCCGAAAAAAGGTTTTGATTTGAGGCGCAATAAGAATCAGATCAATATGTCTACAATGGAACTGCAGAAGTTTCACGCAGACTGGACCTACCCTAAGGGAACAAGTCAGAAAATTGAAGCCTCTAGTCATCCTTTTGCAAGAAACAAGGGGACCTTGCACTATTCTGGGTTACCGTACATTTCAGCAGCCTACCATACTTCACCAGAACAGAGGAAACCAACATGCACAGGGTCAAGCTGCTCTCCTTGTCAGAAACGAATGCACAGCAACCGAATTACAAATTCCTGATCTAAGTAATGAGTTCAGAGAAGTAATCGCTGTTAAAATGTGTCCTCCTGGGCAGCGGCCCATGGTGGCAGTCTCCGTGTATTACAGGCCTATGACTGGCAGTCATAATACCGACTCATACGGGTGGCTCGCCAAAGTCCTGGCCCTGTCAGGAAGCCTCCCCATCCTGGTGGGAGGAGACTTCAATGCTAAGCACCCGACTTGGGGCTACGCCACAGGTGACCCAAGGGGACGTATGCTGCACGACACTGTAGAAATGTCTGGTCTATACATATACAACACCCCGGACACACCAACGCGCATAGGACTACACGCCCGACAACGAGATACGACACCAGACCTGACGTTGGCCACACCAGGATTTATCAGGCAATGGGAAGTCGAACAGACAACATGGGGAAGCGACCACTTACCAATTTTGATCACCCTTAACCGAAAAAAGATTCGTGAAAAAAGGCAAACGGTTACCATTGACTGGGAAAAGTTTCGGACAGCCACTGGCGGCAACTTCATGGACTTCGCGCAATTCAGTGCCATGGTTGCGGAAGCACGGCCATGGTCCCGAGACACAATAATATGTGACGACACTACCACACACATGGATAGGCACCTTGCCAACTTGTGGCGACAGGTCAATATCCTTACGCAACAATACAGATATAAAGGAAAGCGCCACAGGGATCTCATGAGCCTTAAGCGCCAATATCGACTCATCAAGGAATACCAAAAACAGCTCGAAACAGATTCATGGCACAGCACTTGTGCGACGCTCGGACGCAAACCCGGCCTTAAAAAGCTGTGGGGAATTCTACGAAGCCTGCTGGGGAAAAAGAAAAGCACACCACCACTGGCAGAGCTGTTCCTGCGCGAGAACCCAGCTGCACTCGAGGAAAAGGTGATCCACACGTTCTTCACCCACGCCACCATTGGCGGCGATCACGATTGACAACACAGTGATGGAACTTGAAAAACCATTTACATTTGGCGAGCTATTGGCAGCATTAGTCCACGGCAAACCGAAATCGGCTCCAGGACACGACGGAGTAACATGGCAGGAGCTCAGAAATCTTAGCGACGAAGCCCAAGATCAGCTCTTAACTATCATAAACGATTCATGGGAATCAGGAGTGGTGCCAGATGCACTAAAGCTATCATTGATATACCCCATACCGAAATCAGGGAAGGACCACACAAAACCAGAGAACCTACGGCCAATAGCTCTCACATCCACTATCTGCAAATTGATTGAGCGAATGATAGCCGCAAGAATACAGCATTATATCGAATACGTACAGCCTGGGTTGCATCCAGCCCAGGCTGGATTCCGTCCGAATATGGGCACGCATGATTGCCTTTGGCTGCTCCGCAGGGTAATCAACCGCAGGTCTCGCAAACAGACACCAGATTACGTCCTCGCGGTTGATATGCGCAAAGCATTCGACAATGTAAACCAACAGGTAATCCTACAAGAATTAGCAAAAAGATATCCCAGCCAAAAAGCATACAATTGGATATGCAGCTTCCTTCAAAGTAGACCTATTAGGCTTCATGGCAAAGCTTCGGGATGGAGCCCCAGAACCTATTACTTGGATAGGGGCGTGCCCCAGGGCTCTATCCTCGGGCCTTTGCTTTTTAACTTGGCCATGACCCGCGTAGCAGAAGCGCTCGAGCGAGACACTTCGGCCCGCTTCACCATCTACGCAGATGATGTCACCATATGGACAGAAGCAGTGGATTACCCAAATGAAGAAGTCATGCAGACGGAGCTCCAAGCAGCAATCTTCAGCCTCACTGACAGCTTGGAAACATTGGGGCTACAGCTCTCACCTGAAAAGACACAACTCATAAGCATAGACGGCAAGAATTCTACAAACGCCAAAAAGCAGATTACACTGCATCTTGGACAACACAACATCACGTCTGCAAATGGGCAGACAAAAATCTTGGGGGCACAGATTTCTAGTTGCAACAGTCCTCGTAAATGGATTCGTACATTGCAACGTAACTGGACCCCGATGTTGCATATGATTCGCCGGATTTCAAACAAATACGGTGGAGCCCGGCAAAAATCGTGCCAAACACTGTCTAGAGCGGTTGCTGTAGGCAGGATTCTGTACGGGGCACCTGTCTATGAGTTTTCTAATCGCGACGTTAAAGACATCGAAAAGCTACACAGGGCCACTCTTCGCACCATTACTGGGCTTCCTAAGCACACGAAAAATGAAGAGCTGCTTAAAATGGTCAGCATACCACCCAGACAAGACATTATAAGAGAAGCAAAAATAAGAATGCGATCCCGACTGGAAAACACGACCCAAGGGCAGCAGATCATGGCATGGGACAACCGAATCAACATTGCTCCGAGGCCCCTGGGGACAGACACTTCACCCCCGTGGGAGGCGCCGGTAATCGCGCTAAGGCCACAACGACCTATTAGTAGGCGGAAAGGGGTAGCTAGGCACCTTTTAGCACAGAGAACTGCCCTCACAAGACCACTCAATACAATACACTGACGCTGCAATTAGAAATGAAAGGGTGAGTGTGGCATGGGTGTGTGTGCCAGCGCCTCAGCACAACGGACAGCACACGTGCCACCTACCTGGAGGAACAATTTTACACTCCGAGTTGCTTGCCATATGGAGAGCCATAAATACTATTACGACCGCTGCAGCCAGAAAAGATAACTTCAATGGTTATCGAATTTTAACCAAATCATATGCAGCGATTGCAGAGCTGACGGCACCAACTACAGACGACGCAGTGGCCAAGGACATCAGAAAGAGGCTGAAGGGAATGCGGGAAGTTGGAATAGAAATTCAAATTATATGGGACATACCGGGACATACTGGCACGGACGGGGGAAACGCAGCCGCGCAAGCGGCCGCCGCGCAAGCGGGTGGGCTTGCTGAAACGTACAATGCCCCACACCACAACTCCATGCCTAAACCGATAGACTTAAATCGTTACCAAACAATGCTCACTAAACGCTCCCCTGGCAGATCGATGATGCACTATGTACGCACCAAAATAAAATACGACAGTAAGCTTAGATTACATGAAGCGACACCAACGCCGGTGTTTGAGGACACGAAAGGGCTCACTCGACCACAGGAAATATTTCTCAACAAAGTAATAACAAACGCTGCTTACACACCGCACATACTTGACAAGTGGTTTCTCCGAAGACACGAAACACTCAAACACAACATATGCACGCACTGTCAGGAACAGTGTACAGCAGACCTAGAACATCTTATATGGCAATGTCCATCGTTATCACAAGGAAGAAACAAAATTACGCATATTCCACACGACGACATGCCCACATTAGCAGGTCAGGTTATATCAAGCGCCGAAATACAACACTCCATTGCTACATACGGCAGTGAGAGCGGCCTGCTTCGAGTAGTGTGAGAGAGGTCGACTTAGAGCGCGAAGATCGGCCGCATGGCAAGCAACAAGCAACAGCTTGAAGAACCGTTAAGACGAAGTTACACTCCCATCCCTCCTAACTCCCCAAGAACCCAAACAGCGGCCGAGAGCCATCCCTTCCTTTCAATAAAGGCTTCATTCATTCATTCATTTGGATAATATTCGGCCGATTTCTCCAACTTCAAATCTAGTGAAACTTATTGAACGCATAGTTCACCTGCGCCTCACAAACCATGTTATGACCCCGAATGCATTTAGTGAAGCACAAATTGAGTTTCGTCAAGGGTGCGCGATTTGGACGGCTCATACAGATTTAGAGTAGAATTAGGCTAACAATGAAGAAGAAAGAAGTGTCGGCATTGGTTACTTTGGATATCGCCAAAGCATATGACAGTGTAGAACACTCTATAACGTTGCATAAGATAAACGAAATCAGGCCACCTTTTTACATTTTTGCATGGCTAAAAGAATTCTTGAGGAATAGGAAATTTTTTTTGCACTAGAGGTTCTTTAACTTCTGAAACTTATTACCAAACTAGAGGCGTGCCTCAGGGATCGGTGCTATCTCCATTGCTATTTAATATATTAATGAGAGATATTCCTGTTCATTCAAATATGAAAGTGTACGTGTATGCGGATGATATTGCCTTTTTCTCTTCTGCACGAGATGTGCATTCTTAATACCAGTTATTGCAAGCCTACTTGAATGCCCTTGAAGTTTGGCTGGGTAATTAGAATAATTAATTCTTAACATGAAGAAATACTCAGTATTTGTTTTCCCACCGGCACACCCTCTATCTATCTCCCTTGCGTATTGCGGTTTACAAATACCGCAGGTTGAATCCCTAAAGTACTTGGATCTGTTATACCACTCCCAATTAGACTGGCGGCCTCATATCAAAAGTAATTGCCTGAAAGGTGAGCGAGCCCTTGGTCGCCTTATTCGAATTAGCCATAAAAAATTCGGTATGCGCAGAGGTACTCTTTTGTTTCTCTATAAAACTTATGGGAGACCAATTCTGGAGTTCGGCTGTGTTCTTTTCTCGGGAAGTCCTAAATACAAACTACGACCTTTGTTGCTACTGGAGAGGCGCGCTTTACAACTATGTTTGGGGTTGGCAATATCAGTTTCAAATGCAGCTCTCTATTTAGAGGCCCGTGTACGTGACTTGAACTCTCGATTTGAGCTCCTCACTATGCGAACCTTTTTCCGAGCACTGGAACCTCTGTCTGGAGTGGATTCTTCTATTTTTATTGCACACCAAGCTCCCTTTCTAGATTATCATTGGCCGCAATATAAGCAACCACAATTTATATTTACTCAGTCCTTGTTGTCCAAAATTGCAGTTTCGCTTATGTTAGTAAGACGTGTTGGCAATGTTGAAGCTACTTCTGCACTGTGTTTTGACCAGTCGTTGCCATCTAATGCAAAACACTTGACTACCACTGTAATAAATGGGCACCTTGAAGATTATCTATTACAGTATCCACGACACGTAGCTATTTTCACAGATGCCTCACAACGGAATGAAAAAAACAGCAATAGGTATTTATTCCCAGGCACTCGATTGGAGTTTTTCTGTACGGATCCCTGATTACACACTAATAATTACTGCTGAATTGCTTGCAATTGGTTTGGCCCTTCATAAAGGTCCCGGTAACGTTACTCACGTAATCATACTCTCTGACTGCCTGTCAGTTTAAGCAGTATTAGAAAGTCCGAAAATGCGTCTTTTGAAATAAACCCTGATGTTTTTCCTTCCGTTACATTTACAGGAAGTACGTTTTCAGTGGGTTCCGGGACACTGCGGCATCGATTCTAATAGAATGGCGGATTATTTAGCAAATTCAGTTCTCAATGGGCCTGTTGCCGATGTTGTACCCAATATTATCTTGCTAAATATATCCCGTTTTGAACGATTTCAAACGTTAAACTCCTTGAGCCATGAGCCACTCCTTGCGATCACGCATTTTAACCATTAAAATTTACATTCGAATGTCCGATGTTGTACCTAGAGGCGATGGGTCTCCATGACGCTTATGCGTTGCAGAATTCCTTGCCTCATTCTCTATTTATGTCGCTCTGGATTCACGCCGTCGAATCTTTGTGCGTCATGTGATGACGTGGAAACAATTGAACATTACACCCTCTCCTGCCGCAGGTATGCTACTCAGAGAAGTCCCTAAAACCGGTGTATGAGTTACTTCACAATTATAATATTGCTACTGGAACACTTGTGTGTTAGCGCTGATCTGTCTGAATTTAACTGTTTTTTTCTTTTTATTACTATTTTTATAATTTTACAATTTTAATCCTTTTTTCATTGTTTTCTATTACTATCGCCTCAAAATTTCAAATTATTTCAGCAACAATAACTCCTAATTAATGGGTTATCTATCATACAGTCAAATCGACATTATCAATTATATTATGTCACCTATAATGAATTCTGGCCAGTCCCCCACTGTGGGTATGTGCCATTCTTACGAAAGAGAAGACAAAGAAGAAGAAGAAGAAGAGTGTGTTGTGTTTTTGCACGAGGCGCGATTGGTGGTGGTAGTGAAAATCATTTATTACATTTATAAGAGAGGTTGTTTGGGAAGCCGCTCCTAGTGGGGCGCTCCCCTTACAATGCTAGTGGGGTTCTTTATTCCGGGACCACATTGGTCTGGGCCGCCACTCGAGCTCGTCGGTCAGGTATGTCCAGGCCGCCGAGCAGGGCCGCCTCCCAGTCCTCTTGAGTAGGGGGAAGGAGTTATGGGTAAAAGAAAAGTATTTAGCTGGCATTCGCAGACCCCGTCGAAGGTGTCAGCCACCTCTCCACAGAAGGGGCAGAGTCCAGAAAAGGAAGGGTCGAAATGTTTGAGTACTGCAGGGCACAGTAGAGTATTAGTAAATATTCTGAGGAATATTCTTCCGCCCGCTTTCCCCTAGCCCCTTAAAACCAGCCGAATACTGACAGTGCGAGTCCCGGTAATAAGCAGATATGCCTTGAAAAGTTAATAGAGTATATGTGTGTGTTGTTTTGAATATACTGAATAAAGATTATTATTTGGTTTGGTTTGGTTTTGTGGGATTTAACTTCCCAAAGTGACTCAGGCTATGAGAGACGCCGTAGTGGAGGACTCCGGAAATTTCGACCACCTGGGGTTCTTTAACGTGCACTGACATCGCACAGCACACGGGCACCTTGCTTTTCGCCTCCATCGAAGAGCGGCCGCCGAGGCCGGGATTCGATCACGCATCCTTGGGAACAGTAGTCGAGCGCCGTAACCACTGCGCCACCCCGGCGGGGCCAATTATTATTATTATTATTATTATTATTATTATTATTATTATTATTATTATTATTATTATTATTATTATTATTATTATTATTATTATTATTATTATTATTATTATTATTATTATTATTATTATTATTATCTAGATCGGTAGAGTCTACGTCGGGGGCCCGTTAAGTGAGTGCGCGGGCGATCGAGCTAGGAGCCTCATTCTCTGTGAGCAATCGGATCTTGGGATCCTGGTCCTGAGCCGCTTTCCGAAATATTCGTTGTGATGTAGGCGTTATCCAGCCCAGCTCATAATTCTGACAGGCCCTTCGCGAGTCGGAGAAGATGAATTTAGATTCAGGGTAGGAGGCAGCCAGGACAATTTCTACCTCCTCCGCGTGGGTTGCGCTAGGGGCCTTAAATGTGAGGCCGTCCAACTGTCTTTTCTCGTGAACAATTGCAGCTGTGTACCATCCTCCTCTGGAATTGTGAGGACCCCGCAACGTCCACATAGATTAGCCTATAGCTCTCGTTGCCTGACCAGGGAAGCTGATGTGTCTGTTCTGCGCGGTTTCGAAACAGTGACGTTAATGATTTTTGCGACAAAGCTGTGGCGAGGCGCAGATGATACTGACGCATGCGCAGTAGCTATAACTTGAGCAGATGAATGACCTTGGAGATGGCCATGAGGTTGGCATGGGGGAAAGTACAGCTTACGCTTTGAAATCATACAAAAGAAAACCAAAACAAACTAGCGAGCCAGAGCAGTCTCGTACGTATATACCTTCATCTTGCATTGTGCACTAAGAATTAGCACCAAAAAAGACAACCACACACAGCCTGGATGACGAGACAAAACACAACACAATCTTATATATTCGACTAATTTTGCTGCTCTAGAAATAAAGGCGAATTTGCTATAACATTTCAATGATGAGGTACCAAGGGTCCTTAATTCCACTTATTAACGCACATCTCTCAAACCTAGCCGCAGTGCGTATAGGAGAAGGCTACGATTAGGGGACCTTTTTTTTTTTTTTTTTTTTTTTTTTTGTTGCCCTCGTTCAATCAATCAATCAAAGTGATCTTTATTTGTAGGAAACGAAATACATAAAGAATATTTGGACCGATAGCCGGGGGGCTAGTAGACGGTCCAGTACAGAATAAACTTGGTCAGGCAGCCGTAATGAGCGCATACAAACACACACACACACAAACATACAAAAAAAAAAACGACTCAAACAGACAAGCAAAAAGAATCAACAGGCACGGAGAAAAATACTTTTCAGCAAGCAATTCATAGGCAATTAATACAAAACGCAAGCGCACACACACAAAAAAAAAATGGGGGGGGGGGGGGGGGGGGGGGGGAGGGGATCATAACTCTCCTTGGCTGTTAAGATGTTTGGCGCGCTTTCGGTTTTATTCGCCCAATAAATCCATTTTACCCAATAACGCTTTTCGGTGATAAGGCGCCGCACTTACCAAAAACGGATTCTCAGCAGAAAAATGCAGGTGCATCTTATTTCTTGTGCCTTGATGATTATGCCTCCTAAATTTTGACTGCGACTGAGCACTTTCGCATAATGTGCTTCGTGGCCTTCATCTGTCCACGCGAGGGTCCAAGATCAGCTAAAGGAAGAAGGAAAAGAAGAAAAAAAGAAGACGGAACCCTGGTCAATCTCTCTTCGTGGGTATTGCCATTTACTAAAGAAGAAGAAGAAGAAGAAGAAGAAGAAGAAGAAGAAGAAGAAGAAGAAGAAGAAGAAGAAGAAGAAGAAGAAGAAGAAGAAGAAGAAGAAGAAGAAGAAGAAGAAGAAGAAGAAGAAGAAGAAGAAGAAGAAGAAGAAGAAGAAGAAGAAGAAGAAGAAGAAGAAGAAGAAGAAGAAGAAGAAGAAGAAGAAGAAGCGTCATCTATGATAATTAGGATGGCAATCAAGAGGAGAGAAGTCTCGGCATTGGTCACTTTGGAATTCGCCATAACATATGACAGTGCAGAACACTATACCGTTGAATAAATAGACGAAGTTAGGTCACCTCTTTACATTTTTGCACGGCTAAAACAATTCTAAAGCTATAAAAAAATTTTCTGCACTACAGGCTCTTTTACCTCAGAAACTTATTACCAAACTAGAGGTGTGCCTCAGTGATCTGTGCAGTCCCCATTGCTTTTTAATATCCTAATATAATTATTATTAGGATGAACATATAGTGTATGTGTATGCGAATGATATTGCCTTTCTCTCCTCTGCGAAATATGTTCATTTTTTATACAAGGTATTGGAAGCCAATTTGAATGCCCTTGAAGTTTGCCTGGGTAAGTTAAAATTAATTCTTAACGTGAAGAAATCCTCAGTACTTGTTTTCCCACCGGCACATCCTCTTTGCATCTCCCTGGTGTATTGTCGTTCGCAACTCCAACATGTTCAATCCTTAAAGTACTTGGTCCTGCTTTACCACTACCAATTAGACTGGTGGCCTCATATCAAAAGCAATTGCCTGAAAGGTGAGCGAGCCCTTAACCGACTAATTAGCATTAGCCATAAGAAATTTGGTGTGCGCAGATATACTCTTTTGTTTCTTATTAAACTTATGTGAGACCAATGCTGGAATTCGGTTGTGGTCTTTTCTCTGGAAGTCCTAGGTATAAAATAAGACCTTTGTTGCTTTTGGAGGGGCGCGCTTTACGGCTATAGTGCGGGTTTACCAAAATCAGTTTCAAATGCAGTACTCTATTTAGAGGCCCATGTACGAGACTTGAACTCTCGGTTCGAGCTTCTCACTATGCGAACGTTTTTACAAGCACTTGGACCTTTGCTTGGAGTGGCTTCTCTCATTTTTATTACACACCAAGCTCAGTTTCTAGAGTATCATTGGCCGCAGTATAAGCAACCACAATTTGTATTTACTCAGTCCTTGCTGTTCCAAATTGCAGTTTCGCTTAATTCAGTAAGATGTGTTGGTAATATTCAAGTTGCTACTGGACTGTTCTTTGACCAGTCGTTGCCATCTAACGCAAAGCACTTGACAACTACTGTAATAAATTGCCACTTTGAAGATTATCTATCTCAGTATCCACGACACGCAGCTAATTTCACAGATGCCTCCCAACAAGGTAAAAAAAAGCAGCTATAGGTATTTATTCCCAGGCCCTTGACTGAAGTTTCTCTGTGCGGATCCCAGATTTCACACCAGTATTTATTGCCGAATTGCTTGCAACTGGTTTGGCTCTTCAAAACGTTCCTTGTAATATTACTCATGTAATCATACTCTCTCACTGCCTGTCAGTCTTCGCAGCAATGGAAAGCCCAAAGATGCGTCTTTTGAAGCAAACCCCTATATGTTTCCTTCTCTCACATATACAGGAAGCGCGTTTTCAGTCGGTTCCGGGGCACTGCGGCATTATTTCCAATATATGGCTGATTTCTTAGCGAGTTAAGCTCTCAATGGGCCTACTGCTGGTGGTATCGAAGATTATTTTGCTGAATATAGCTCGTTTTGAACGGTTTCAATTATTGCACTCCTTGAGCCATGAGCCATTTCGTGCGACTACAAGTTTTGAACATTTAAATTTCCATGGGAATATCCGGTATGGTAACTCGCGGCAGTGTGAGGTCTTTTTGACGGTCGTGTGTTGTAGAATTCCTTATCTTTATTTACGTCGCTCTGGATTCACGCCGTCGAAGTGTCATGTGGTGACATGGAAACAATTGAACATTATATGCTCCACTGCCGCAGGTTTGCTGCTCAGAGGAGAAATCATTTAGAAATTTCACTTGCTTGCCTTGGACTGCCATTTACAGTTCTTGTCCTCCTCTCCTTTCGTGAAACCGTTAAAGGGCATACCTTAAAACCGATCTGTGAGTTACTCCATAACAATAATATTGCTACAGGAGGATTTGTTTGTTACCGCTGCTCTCTATGGATTATATTTACAAAATTATATTACACTTTATAAATATCCTTCCTTCATATAATACTATTTCTATCTCTTCAAAATTTATCCAAATTGTTTTAGCAACACAAATTCCTAATTAATAAGTTACATACATACATACATACATACATACATACATACATACATACATACATACATACATACATACATACATACATACATACATACATACATACATACATACATACATACATACATACGTACGTACGTACGTACGTACATACGTACGTACGTACGTACATACATACATACATACATACATACATACATACATACATACATACATACATACATACATACATACATACATACATACATACATACATACATACATACATACATACATACATACATACATACATACATACATACATACATAGTTTTATTACCATTCATGAATACAGCGTGCATTCTCGTGCCCGCAGAAGCGCAGGAGCGCTTGTGGGCGGGCCACTGCAATCGACGGGCGCGTGCTCCACGCCAAAATAAACGATAATAAACTAAAGGTACATTATACAACACAGTACATGGCAAAAACACTTTCACATAGCATGCTGTGTAGTTTGACTAAACAACAATTTTTTTTTTGCTTCTCGTTTAACTTGAACAAGAGAAGTCAATTGTAGAATTTCATTTAGCAATCTATTAAAGTGATAGGGAACGGAATTAGCAGGACACCTTTTTCTGTAATTAGTGTACACCTTTGGCAGTTTAAAACGTTCGTTTCTGCGAAACACTCTAGGCCTATCCTGAGGGAGCTTGAATTGAATTTTTGAATTTTGAATTTCAATTTTCAGTTAGAATTTCAAGTTAATCAGTCTAAATCGACATTATGAATTGTATTCTTACACATGCAATGAACGCTGGCCAATTCCTCACTGTAGGTATGTGCCATATGCACCGAGGGTGAAGAAGAAGAAGAAGAAGAAGAAGAAGAAGAAGAAGAAGAAGAAGAAGAAGAAGAAGAAGAAGAAGAAGAAGAAGAAGAAGAAGAAGAAGAAGAAGAAGAAGAAGAAGAAGAAGAAGAAGAAGAAGAAGAAGAAGAAGAAGAAGAAGAAGAAGAAGAAGAAGAAGAAGAAAGAAGAAGAAAGAAGAAGAAGAAGAAGAAGAAGAAGAAGAAGAAGAAGAAGAAGAAGAAGAAGAAGAAGAAGAAGAAGAAGAAGAAGAAGAAGAAGAAGAAGAAGAAGAAGAAGCGTCTATGATGGTGGTGGTTGGGGCTCACATCGCAGCTTCTGTACGCCGCGTCGTCACCAGGCGGCAATCCCAGGCCCGGTGGCATCGCGACGGGATGCAGTTAGGACGCCGAGCTGCAGACGCTGGTGAACCTCCCAGCGATGCCCGACGACCGCGCGGGTCTTTACGTGATCGTTGCCGGGGTGGCCGTTTCCATCCGGGGATGCGCTTGCGTCCTGACCTATTCGTTCACCAACAGCAGCGGGACAAAGCGAAACGACGAGCATATGCGAAGTTACATAGCGTCCCGGAACAAGTGGACCGGCCAGCACGGCAAATGGCGCCAGGATAACGCTTGCTCGGCTACCCTTAATGCCGCAGTGACGTCACCCTCGGAACATCACAACGAGCAAAGGGTGGACAGGGTGGCGCTGAACGGATGTGACCTCTCCGTGGGCCACAACGCCGACGACGCGCAACGTGGGCCACCCGGTGACGAAGCGCTCCATCATGGCGGCCAAGTTAGTGTGGAAATGGCGACCTTTGCTAGACTTTAGTGAACCCTCCGGCTTTTCTGGAACATCACGTGCCATTATTAGACTGTCGGACATGAGCAATTCACTTAGTACAAGTGCGAGAAGCCAAAGAGTGCGCTTGTAGTAACTAGCTAGCAACGAAACGGGGAGATTGTGTTCGAGACGGTTTAAGTTCCTGTGCAGATAATAGTATAAATATAGCCACCCGAAGGAGGGCGCCCATCCATGTATTCAATCGTTCTTTGTCGCGTAGTTTTACCAGCACAGTATGAACCACGAAATTATGTAGAGTTTTACCAAAACAACCTCGGATACGTTCGTTAATAAACAAGCTTCTTATTTTTGTGCGGCCTTGACAACAGTTGAATTTCTCTCCTGTTATATGCTTTGGATAAAATGTGACTTACCAGAAGTTCAACTGATAACTTGCGACGAAATTGCGAAAGAAATTACGGTCGGCTCCTCGTATTTAAACCGTACCAAAATGCGCAGAGAGACGAGATAAACAAGAGAAAGATGGTGAAAAAGTGACTGGAGCGTAAATATGCTTAATAAGAGGCTGGTGAAGAACAGAAAAACAAGCTTGCATTTAAAAAGGAGAAAAAAAATGGTAACAGGGAAAGGGGAAATGCGCGTATAGATATTTAAACTGGTGAAACAAAAATTTGAATAAGAAAAACAAACAAAAAGGAACCAAGAACAAAATAGGTCTCTCCAGAATTGATAAACAGCACCGTTAAAGTTCCCAGTCGGCAGAGTTTTGAAAACGGAAGCATCAAGCGTCAGGCTGTGGTTGGCCACCGGCGTGAAAATAATGCCAAGGAAAACACTTGAATCCAATCAAACCAATTGCAAGCGATCTCAAAGCGACTGAGTGAAAGCGATCAGACTCACCAGTACTGAAAAAAGAGCCTGTAGAAGAGCAGTTCTTAAGGGGTTTGCATCTTTCCCGCAAGGCAGCCTTGATTGACGCCGAAAGAGCAAAACGAGCAATATCCAGGGCCCGTCACTGCATATGAATACGATATCTTCGTTTCTGTCAGCCTAACAGCCATGCCTGCAGAGGTGAAGGTTGCACTTCCATCCCGTAATTTGTTGTTATCAGGGGACGTACATGGCTGTTATAGGTTTAGAGCCCAGATGGCATTTTGCGCGTCCTGAAGGTTTCTTTTTTGGTTCCGTATAACTCTTATTGGAAGACCAGCTGCCGCTTATCTTTGAAAGCGAGCAGAGTGATCCAAAAAACAACGCGAACAAACGGGGAGGAAAGGAAGAAACCTTTCGTCCCCGTTTGTTTGCGCTGTTGTTTGGATGATGTATCACCAACTCGCCCGCTTAACTATCCTGTTGAGCAGAGTGAGCGACTAAGAAATACTAAGCGGTAGACGTTGGTGTTTACTCACCTTAAACTGCCATTTTTAATATTGTGGTTGATGGCCTTTTATTCGTTCTGCTATTACGTTATTCGCTTTTTGTTAAACTATTGTTCTAACCGTGAATTCGAAAAGCAGCGGCGAAGAGACGCGACAGGAAAGGGACAGGGCGAAGGATGTTCCTTGCACATTAGTTTTGTAATTGAGGGTTGCTTGCATTGCAACAGTCGAATTACTCGGTAATAGCGCCTGAGGCAAGGGGGGTGCATGATAAAGGGTGCATGATAAAAAGTGCTAGAGCAGTTTTTATCATGCACTGTTTCACGTGTGTGGCCGATGAAGCAAATCGCCGCTGCTTAAAGAGCGCCATCATGAAACAGTGTTAGTGTTTCATCAACCTGTGTGTAACGCTGCACTCGGAGCGATATGAGTCATTTAGTGGCAAAAGATGTTGGAAATATTGGTGGAAGGGAGTGGAGGCGGTATCCATGCAGTGTGCAAGAGTGCGCAGATTTTCTATGTTTTATTCTTGTGAGATGAAAGGTAAGTAGCTAAACTAAAATTCAGAAACGTCGTGAAGTAATGCCGCACCCTGTAAGGTTGAACGCCGAAAGCCGGAACAGTACTGGATACGGCGTCAAGGCATTTCGAGGCGTGGTTTCTACGTGATATCCGGAAACTAAAATAATCATCTTCGTTCTTATGCATTGCTAGCTAACGTCGGTTTTAAGCATTACACAACCGCTGTGTAGCGCTTTCCTCTCACATAGCGTGGTCCCTTCTTGACGATACACCCGCATTGTGGAATGAGAGATGCAACCAATAAATTAAAAAGAGTACTCATAATGGAGATTATTACAGCATCTAACTTATCGGACTCTTCGAAAGGAGGGAGCGCCATCATGAACCTGTGCTATGAAGAAGTATCCTAAATATAACAACCCTGTTTAGTGCCTGCACTTTTATCTCATCATCTTCTACACGACTGAGATCATACTTCACTCTTAATGCGCTGGGCTGATCTCCGGAATCTTGAGGCTCTTGCGCGAGAAGACAATTATACGGGCTGATATTGGCTTGTACACATACCGCCGCTGTACGTTTACCGGTGATTGGGTGCCAAACGAAAGCTAGGCGAATTATTTATAACAATTCATGTTTCGTACACCCTTCCTTACTGTGCCCTTTTATGGTCCAGTTTCGTTTACTGAAAAATATAAATCCGCAACACGTGTAAAAACATTGATAAATCTCGCCTCCTTCCAAAGAAAGAAAAATAACAAAGAACGAGAAGGATGCTACAAGAGCAGTAGACAAACGACCCTCTGTTTGCTACTTCCAGCCTTTGCCCATGTGCACAGCGCCTGACGCTAAGTGCCCTGCGCACTTTGGCACGACACGCCGTTTCAAGATCAGCTACACGTGCATGCGTGTCTGCGCATTCCAGACCACTAGACGTTGCGAAAGGAACGGAATATACTTCCCCGTATAGTACTTCGTTCTTTTATACTAGCTGCCTCGACCTCGATGTCGACGTAGCAACTAGACGATCGACGCAGCGCCGCGGTTATCCGAGCCCCACGCCGTTACACGATCGCGCACATAAACCCGATCCCCGGTAAAGTGATGCACCGGCAGGTAACGTGACACCATTACACAACTTCGCTATCCTCGTGCATTCGGCAGCGAGATTTGCATGAGCACGTCGCAAAGTGTCGATCGGTCCCGTGTCGCCGGAAGGACAACAGCCATCACTACGCCGAGGTAGAGCGCGAGTGAGGTCCCGGAAAAACTGGTTGCCCCCGCTCCCAAAGTGCTCACGTCACACGAACGCTCGCTTGAGATAGAGACAAAGGGAAGGGCGCGGAGAAGGCTGACGTTATTCCGCGGTAAAGAGCTTCGCCAGCTGTGCTCACTCGCCGTTGGCGTTCTCCACGGACGGCATACCAAGTAAGCCGGAGACCCGTCCTGCTGCCGGTGTTGCCACTTGCGGTGTGCGCATGTTTTGCTACCTGCCTATCTGCATGCCGCATTATGTATTAGTCTTCGGGGGTGTGCAGACTGAGTGCGTTGATAACGTTATGATTTAAGCTATAAAATACTAGAAACTTGGTACACTTGACAGAGAGCCGAAACGTAACAGGCCCAGCTCGTCGGAGCCCTCGTGGTTTTTGCCCTTTCATTTTGTTTGGTGTGGTTAGAAGCGTACCCGGTCATGCAGCTCGTCGCTGGTTGATACTGTGCTGTGGCAGAATCGTGACTATGCCGTGTAACTGGAAGCCGTGGAAAAGCGGAAGCAGTGAGATTTATGGTAATTCCAGGGCCACGTACCACACCATTGAAGATAGGTGTTCGTGATGAAGACGATTCACTACCACTGGCTCCAGGTCACTTCCCTGCTGAGAGGGAATCGGGCTTGTTAACACGGAGACCTCTAGGTTTGTTCTAAACAAATTCACACGGAAGGAACCTTCAAAGCACTGTCTGAGTGGAAATTGCGACCAGACGAGGAGGGCTCTTTTTTAGTTCGTGCTGACTGTGGGTACAAGAGGGAAACGTAAAACGAACCTTTAGACCTGAGTCGCTTTGTTCAATTTCGGGCCTATTACATTGATCGCCTCACAACTTCGGCGCTGAAAGTAGCTACGTTTTAATTCTGTAGCGACCAAGAGTTATAATTGCATTTTACGTGAAGGAGCCTTTCATGTGGGAGAAGAAATTGTGGCCTAGAAATATCAGAGATGAGAGCAAGGAACCAACAGAAGCAAACTGCGAGATTTCAAGTATGTCTTGTACATAACATATAATTGTGCTGTGTGAAATTACCCGTCAACGGATACACTGGCGTCGTTCACGGGGAAGCGACCCCACGAAGAGACAATCCAGATAGGCCA
This sequence comes from Amblyomma maculatum, assembly GCF_055883805.1. NCBI lineage: Eukaryota > Metazoa > Arthropoda > Arachnida > Ixodida > Ixodidae > Amblyomma > Amblyomma maculatum. The sequence goes on from NC_139346.1 coordinate 154,364,357, forward strand.
TGTGCACAACCAAAGCGGCAAGTTCCCAAGGACCTGAGATGAAGCGTCGTGGATCTGCTTGGGACAACCGGCACCGCGGTCCGGACGGGCCGTGGGCTTGGCTCGTGGCTTCGGCTGCGGCCTGGAACCTCTTCTGGCTGAGCCTACTGCGTCGTTCGGGAGGAGTGATCTTCGTGGCTCTGGTGGCCACCTTCGGAGAGAGCAGGGAGAGGACCAGCTGGGTTATCAGCCTCAATATGAGCCTCGCTATGCTACTAGGTAAGCGGCCTTTCCAGCACTCGTTACATTTATTCATGCGTTAGCATTATACCACTGCCATCTTTGAAAAATGAATAGTCCGTCCGCCTTGACTCTAAGTTTGGGCCTGAGTGGAATCTGGAGAAAAGAAAAAAAAATAAAAAAAGACGCAGTGGCCGTCTACTCTTTTAGCTGGATGCCTCAACACATTTGATGGTGGTGGTAGGGGTTATGGAATAATACTCAAAAAGGAAGGAAAAATAATTTTGCCGGCCTTGGCAACTGGTATCTAATATCTTAAGCCATGAGCTGCGGCTGGAAGAATAGAGTAAGAAAAATGATAGCGATGAGAAGTACAGAGGGGAGCGACATCAAGAAAATCAGGGGGATCTTTTTACATTATTTACAAAGTACAAAAAGTGAACGAGTTCGTGTCGCTCGCACGCAAGTTTCCGATCAATACATTTTCTCAACCACGCCGTGAGGGAAGAGATGAAGAAGAGTTCCTACGCGTACTCGTATACAAACCTTGGTGTAAGGAATGTCGGAAGGGAATTGGGTAGCTGCGCCTGGCCCTTCGCGACTGGCAGCCTAGGGATCTTCGTCGGTTGCGGCGTAGGCTCCTTGCCATTAGGGTATTTGCAGAGCATACCGTCGTCACACTCGTCGCTGCTTCGTTGGCAAATGGTGGCTGCTGCGACGCGCGTCTCCCCTTTAAATATTCTCTTATCCAACAAATATCTGTTCTTATAAGGCAGTGGTGACGGGTCAGCAAGAGCTAGCAGGCTGCACCGCCGCAGTGGTGCAGTGGTTAGGATGTCCGAATACTGCCCGGAGTACCCGGGTTCGATCCTGATCGCCGGCGGTTGTGTTTCGATTGAGGTGAAACGGAGAGGCCTCTGTTATTGTTGCGACTAAAAAGAAGGAAACGAAGATGCACCGGCCTGCCCACTTGCTGCGCCGCCACCGCTGCCTACAGGGTAGGATTGAGAAAAGGAAGAGAGAAAGACACGCATCTCAGCAGCCGTCGTCTGTCTCTGAAGTGGCTGTGGGTGCAATGACGGCAGGCACAACGGATGCAAACACCGAATTGCTTTTAGATGGAAGTGAAAAGCTAGGTGCCCGTGTGCTGTGCGGTGTAAGTGCAGGTTAAAGATTCACAGGTGATCGAAATTACTCAGTAGCCCTCCACCACGGCGTCTTTCATAGTGTGAGCTTTGGGACGGTGAACCCCATAAACCACACTTTTTCCCTTCGCAAATGCAATGCGCAGTATCTTACTGCAATACGTAACAGGCATGAACGTAAACTGGTATATAGGAAAGGAAAGGCGCATTACCTGTCACACACTTGGTGGACGTCCGAACCGTAAAAACATTGCAGCGGAGCCCTTGTAACCTTACGTGCAGGAAGGCGAAAGCCAGGGAAGCCCTTGTAACCTTAGGTGCAGCAAGGCGAAAGCCCTTTGGCTGCCCTGCTGTGATTCTTGGAACGCCCCTGATTCCTCGACAGAGAGACAGAGAGAGATACTGCCAGACGCAATCGCATTGTCATCATTATCATCATGGTCATTGTCACCATCATTCAGAGGAAAAAACTGCTGGGAATAATTGTATTGTCATCATCATGATCACTGTAACCATCGTTGTTATTATCGTCATTGCCATCAGTGTCACTATCATCATAACTATCGCTATCCCTCTTTTCACTGAAAGTATTTAACTAAATTACTATCACTATTTTTCTTGAAGGCTAGGCAGAATATCACTCATATCCCGTTGACAAATAATAACAATAATAATAATAATAATAATAATAATAATAATAATAATAATAATAATAATAATAATAATAATAATAATAATAATAATAATAATAATAATAATAATAACAACAAAAATAGTAATCTTTATTTAATGTGCGCAGGAACAACCATATGGCCTTTGTGCTGCAGCACAAATAAGAACAAAAAACTTGCACGAACAAGCTTTACACGCACAGATGAAAGACAAAAAACAAAAACAAATAACGTATGAAATGGAACTTAGACAAAATGAGTCTTAGAGAGAATGAAATCAGTGATTAGTGTGGCTTAATTGCAGAGCGCATCGCAATAAGAAACGATAAATATAGGAAAAGAACAAGAACAGTCGTTGACTAAAGTAATATAGAAATGCACAGAAAATAAACCATTCCAGGGGCAACGATTGCGTGGTCCCTAAAACACAAGCTAGAAATACATGAAATACAACAAAGAAATGCGATTGAACGCGGGATAGTCAGATTTAGATATAAAGTTTGAAAGTTAAAATACAAATAAGAAACGGATAAAAACAGTTAAGATACAGACCGCATTGAACAGGAGAAAAAGCAAAAGGGATGTAAATTCAATGCTTAGGCTAGCAAGTGGAAGTTATATGTGATAAAATACTATTACAATACAACGCTATGAGTGTTCAATATAAACGAAGAGAGCGAGTTTCGGAAGATTTTAAGATGTAGACAAAAATAATTAAACAACTTCTGCATTTTTACCAGAGGGGAGTGGGAACACAGAAGAGGAGAAACTTGAAACGGTCTGAATTTCCTAATGCTCTTTCGCGAAACGCGCAGTAGGATAACTCTATGAGCTGAGGGCACATAATGTGGCCATGAAGGAGTTGTACGGAAAAATTATATCTTCCCTGACACGACGGCAGTTAAGAGAAGGAATCCGTGTGGAGCGAGAGCAGGAAGTAGCTCAAGGAAAGCGATATTGAAATATCCGTAAAAACTTTCGCAGTACTTTGTCAAGTGCCATTCCAGACATACGCGTACTTCAAACGCGGCAAGCATATAGACAGGTACAGCTTTAAATGGAAGTGGGGCACGGAACTCTCTCGAAAGCCTGCAGATGAAACCGAGTGTGCTCATAGCCCGCAGAGCGATGTGTTTAGTGTGAGAGGAGAAGCTGAGGGTACGGTCAAAAAGTACACCAAGGTCATTAATTTCATCAACCATGTCCAACAGCGCAGAATACACAGAATAAGGGTAGAATGAGTTGTGCCTTTTACGAGTAGATGAGACAACCGTAGTTTTGTAAGAATTGAGAGAAAGCCCATTCTGCACGAACCAATTATATAAATCAGATATATATGATTGCAATGACGCAATGACAAGCGATCTTGAAAAGAATGTAATACTTTGAATATTTTTATGTCATCTGTATAAAGGAGAAACGAGTAGTTATCACGAAGGAAATGATATTAATAAAACAATTAGCTGTAGTTCAGCTTGTGGTTAAACCTGGAGTTACGCGAGAGCTATCTGCATGCCTACGTATAGGTTCAACTTGAAAGTAAATACATGGGTTTTGCACATAGCAGTTTACTCTGTGGTTTCAGCCTTATTTTTGCCATATGGGGCACTTTTGTCCACTAAAGTGCGATGAGGCGAAAATCTCTATCGCGCGGTGGTCCGAAGTCCTTCATTACGGCCCCTCTTTCTCTCTGTTTTCACTCCTACCTTAGCGATGAAGCAATAGCGTAAGCTACCAGGCAACATATAATACGAGAAGGGTTCAACGCTGCTGAACTGAATATGGAGCGAAAGCATTAGCTGTGGGTGACCGAGTGTTCTTCGCGGCTGTTCAAGGTCATTCGTGACTGCGGCCACGGAACACGCGACGGGCCCAAACCTGGCGTAGTATTGCTTCCGCTATAAAAGCCCCACTTTAACCGAGCGTATGAACGTGCCTCGTGGCCTAGGGATAACGTGAATGCAAGGGTTTTGGAAGGCTGATTGTGATATCACTCTCACATATGAAAGGAGAGACTCGAGTTGGCAGCTCCTGCCGAACGTAATGTCAGGAAGCCCTACGTCCAGTTAGTGCTCGGCTATGTCGGCTGCCAGCCTATACCGCCTCTCATGACTTCTTCTTTCTTCGCTCTTCGGACAGGCAAGGACAGGCACTGCGAAATGGCGAGGCATGGATTATGCATTACAGCGAAGGAGGTGTTAGCCGAAGAAGGTGCGGCAAATTTACAAACCTGGCAAAGATGTGCCTACCCCTCTGGAGGCCACATTGAAGCGGTAATATACCACTCCCCATAGGGAGTGGTAGATTACCCCTCCGCATAAGGTTAAATGAAAACACAAACAAAATTTCGAGCGTTAAACGTCAGCTAAGCATACATCAAAAAGAATTTTACATTCCTTGTGAACAAATATCAGCGTCTCGCGTAATGTTAGGAAAAATGATCGACATTTTTGTTTTTCGTCGAAGCTCTTACGACTGCTGATAGCATGCTAAATGAAATTGAAACCAGCTAGCCGATCATAGCAGCAAATGACTCTTTTCTTTTTTTATGCGCCGTATCCGAACAGCTGAAGCCCCAACGCACCATGCCGCTATTCTCTCAATGTGTCGAATACCTCAGTCTGCAGTTTAAACCTTTCGTTTTCTTGTGACGAAAGGTAACAATATAAATGTATAGAATTTTGCACCCCTGTCTTTTCATTACCCTACCTAAAGGTGTGAAATTATAGCAACGCCACAGTCGTTTGATACTTTTCACTTACCCTGACTTGCGCGTCTCACGAGAGTCCTTTAGTGGTTTCATATCCCACTACTTCGGGAGGCGGCATGGGTGGCTGCTCCTGGCCCTACGGGACTGGGAATGGTAGGCCCCTGCCGTTTGCGACAGGGGCTCGCCTGCCACCGGTGTTTCTACCAGTTGCAGGCCGTCATTGCGCCCGCCACCATTTCTGTGGCGGACGACGGCTGTTGCGACTCTTTTTCTTTCTTTTCTATTTTCTCCTCTGTCTGCACGAGGCAGCGAAATTGACTCAGTATGGTACTTATGCGTAGAAAGTGAGAATGGGGAACCATTTGATTTAATTATGCTCATGGGCCTCCACTGTACATGGCGCTCAAGAATGGCTGGTTATCTTTATGATAAAGGCGCACTGCTTGACCGAATTTATTTTTGGGAAGCGTGGACAGGTCTTTAGCAATTCATAAAGCTGCTGCAGAATCTCCCGAGTGGCTCTCAAGACTACAGCCTTTGTTGTGTATGCGTGTATTTTAGTGTGTCATATGTAAATAGCATATGTAAATAGCGTTTTGTGTGATTTTTGTTGATTTAGTTTTCGTGAAATGCAATGTGTCACGACCAGGCAATAAAGAAAAAAAATCTACAGAGCCAGTATCAGGCCCGTGCATTTTCTTTTCCTTCCTCTTACAGTCGCAACAACAGTACTTCGGTAATGCTTTCAAATAATTTCCTATGCATGCAATATACATTGCGATAGCAGCTTTTAATGAGGAGCCTATTAGTGTCTACCCTTCAATTCACTCATTTCAATGCGATACAATTCCAGTCTGTCAAGTCTCATTTGGCCTCGCGCTTTTCCAGATTCGTTACCAGGCTTCTATGACCATCATATCTCAAGGACCAACAAAGAGAAATCAAAGAGAATGCATAATGTGCTCGAAATGGGAGAGATACACGAGGGACCACACCTACGTACAATGTATACGGCACCCGGAGGTTGCAATTAATTTCCAGCGATTGTGGCGCATAATGAAGGGAAGGCAAGATGACGAGCGATAATGCTTGCAAGCTGGAGGCATACATGGCCTTCACCTTCGTCCGGCGTCAATTGCGAAACCTAGCGAGAAATATTCTCCTCTCCGCATACTCGCTGGGCGACACACTGGCAGAGTGGCAAGTGCCGGTAATACATCGAGAGGAGAACAAGTTTTTCTTATCTGTTTTCCTCCAAAGCCACAGCGTTGCTCAGATTCGAGGCGGCTGCCGTGCGAGGACGAAAATGGGAAACGCTCCGCGCGACGATTCGAATCGCTCGCCTTGGACGGCCAGATTAGCCGTTTGGGCGCCAGCTTAAACCATGTTGAAAATTAGCCGAGGTTTAACTCGACTTTCACTGATAAAGGAGTGCAAGTCGAGTTAAACCTCGGCTAATTTTCAACGCGGTTTAAGCTGACGCCCACGCGGCCAATCTGGCCGTCCAAGGCGAGCTGATAAAGGAGTGCAAAAGCACTTGTACTCCCCTGATGGGGCTGGGACAGGTAGGTCACCGCCGCTTGCGGCGGGGGCTAGCCTGCCACCGAATTTTTATCTGTTGTAGGCCGTCATTGCACCCGCCACCGCTTCGGTGGTGGACGACGGCCGTTGTTGCGGCGCGCGTCTTTCTTTCCCTCTTCGTTTTCTTTCTTCTCTATTTTCTCATCTGTTCACACGAGGCAGCGGAAGTGGCTCAGCTACAGAGCCAGTAGCAGGCCCGTGCATTTTCGTTTCCTTCTTCCTACAGCCACAACAACAACAGTGCGAAAGCACTGTTTGACATGGTTTTTGCAGTGGCTTAGTATTGAGAGACAGCGATATAGTTTGGCCCATAAAGTGTTAAAACTTTTAAAGTACTTTGTTTTAAGGTTGGGGGGGGGGGGAGGGAGAGTAAAGGCTTCTCGGTGGAAGCCTACACTTAATTCGGAACGTGTCTGAGAAGCTTAATCACTTCTGGTACACGAATTTACCCGGAATGAGAGTTAGCGGACATTTCTTTTAGGGATGCATCGTTAGTGGCCAGAAGCTAACGGCAACCCATTGGAGTAAAGGTCCCGGCGATAATAATTTGAAGTATGCTTCGCTGATAAAAAGTTCTGCCATGCGTAACGTAGCGAAAATCCGGACGTACCTTATGCATACGACAGCACATTATGCTTGTGCGCTAGCGTATGGCTCCAAGTGGCCACCATGTCTTTCCTATGGAACATGTGAAAAAATATCAAATACCAGAAGTATTCTCCGCATATGTGTGGCCGCGCCTTTACACATGTCTTCGGTTGGAATCATTATATCGCTAACCAGCGTCCGAATGGACTAACAGATAAATGCCGGGGCGGCGCAGTGGTTACGGCGCTAGACTACTGTTCCCAAGGATGCGGAATCGAATCCCGGCCGCGTCAGCCGCTTTTGGATGGAGGCGAAAAGTAAGGCGCCCGTGTGCTGTGCGATGTCAGTACACGTTAAAGAACCCCACGTGGTCGAAATTTCTGGAGTCCTCCACTACGGCGTCTCTCATAGCCTCAGTCGCTTTGATTGATTGATTTATAGGAAGGGAAAGGCGCGGTAACTGTCTCACTTGTTTTCTGTGGACACCTCAACCGCGCCGTAAGGGAAGGAATGCAGATGGGGCAAAAAGTGGAAAGAGAAAAAGAGTAGCCGTAGTGGAGGGCTGCGGAGTAATTTCGACCTCCTGGGGATCTTTAACGTGCGCTGACATCGCACAGCACACGGACGCCTCTTCGTTTCGCCTTCATCGAAACGCAGCCTCCGAGGTCGGGTTTGAATCCGGGTACTCCGGCACAGTAGTCGGGCGTCTTACCACTGCACCACCCCGGCGGGGCCATAAGTCGCTTTGGTACATTAAACCCCACAAAATCAACCAACCAAAACCAGTTTGGATTAGGGAGGGTCGCCGTCTGTAGCTGTCTCCAAATGCACGGGTCTGCTACTGACTCTGCAGCTGAGCCACCTCCGCTGCCTGATTGATTGATTTATAGGACGGGAAAGGCGTGATAACTGTCTCACTTGTTTTCTGTGGACACCTCAACCGCGCCGTAAAGGAAGGGAGGAAGGTAGGAGTGAAAGTGGAAAGAGAGAAAGAGGAGCCGTAGTAGAGGGCTACGGAGTAATTTCGACCACCTGGGGATCTTTAACGTGCGCTGACATCGCACAGCACACGGACGCCTCTTCGTTTCGCCTCCATCGAAATGCAGCCGCCGCGGTCGGGTTGGAACCCGGGTACTCCGGCACAGCAGTCGGGCGTCTTACCACTGCACCACCCCGGCGGGGAACCTCCGCTGCCTCGTGCAGACAGAAGAGAAAATAGAGAAGAAAGAAAAAGAGGGAAAGAAAGACGCGCGCCGCAACAACAGCCGTCGTGCACCACCGAAGCAGTAGCGGGTGAAATGACGGCCTACAAGAGATAAACATCGGTGGCAGGCTAGCCCCCGCCGCAAGCGGCGGTGACCTACCTGTCCCAGCCCCATCAGGGCCAGGATCAGCCACCCTTCACCACCTTCCCTCATTCAAGATCCCCAGGTGGTCGAAATTACTTCGTAGCCCTCCACTGCGGTTTATTTTTCTCTCTATCAACTTTCACTCTCACCTTCTTCTCTTCCTTTACGGCGCGGTTAGGGTGTTCACAAGCCCCGCCGGGGTCTGATAAATAAATAAATCAGGGTGTTCACAGGAACAAGTATAATAGATACTGCGCCTTTCCCTTCCTGTGAACCAATGATGATTATTATTATTACATCATCATCACCATTATATTATTATTATTATTATTATTGTTATTATTATTATTATTATTATTATTATTATTATTATTATTATTATTATTATTATTATTATTATTATTATTATTATTATTATTATTATTATTAAAAATATCTGGAACCGCATCGTTTCAGCATTAAGCTCTTGGCGCCCTTTTCTGGTTTGCGCATCGTTGTCGCCATCGCCGTTGTCCCTCGTAACCAGTTATCTGTATCGTACATACGTCTTCCTCGGATTCTTTGCCTCAATCTATCGAAAAGCTGAAACAGCTAATGAGCTGCGCTCAAATTTCGTGTTAAAAAGTACCGTAATCACCACCAATTTTTTCGTAGATTCGCCACAATACTTTTTTTTTTCTCTGCTGTCTGCAGATAGCGATATGTTCGTATCACATTAAGCTCCCCATGTGATGATGCCAGTAACTATCGTTTTTTTTTTTTCGCAAGGCTTTGGCTTCGTTTCGGAGATCTTAGGTTCACTTGGACAGAACGGACCTTCGAAAAACTCAGGCCGAGCAAATGTTCGTTTGCATGATGGCGCAGTATGTAATTCCTAAATAATTCGCTTTCCCTCTACTTTCCTCTTCTTCGGACATTAAAAGGGTATAAACTATACTGCCGCGAGCCAGGGATCGTCACAGTGCAATATTTACTTGCCGTAGTGCGAAGACTGCTAACAGCGTAGTCGGCTGAGCACATTCTTGCACTAAACCTCCTTGCTACATTTTCGCTCACTGTTAACTCTAGCATTCCGACCACCGGTTACAAATGTTTAGAAATGGAAATTTCGGGTGTTGTGGGTTATCTGATGGTTAAATAGTATGCTTTTTTCTTCTTCAATATTGAACCGTATGCTATGAAGTACCCAAAGAGGTTCTTTAATTGTACATTTTGCGGACTATACTCATGGTGTGTCCTAGCTGGGCACTGTGTGAGGATAGTTTATTAACCAGTTTTACAGAAGCCAAAAGTGACTCTGCGCACTACACACCATGATGCTAGTTGCACCTATTTCAGAAATTAGGGTAGTATGGATGTCGTATTTAAATGTTCTTATTTCGACTTGCAGAACAGGAGAGTGGCCGTTTTGCCCTTATGCGAATGGGACCTAGTGCAGGGTACCATCCAAGACGCTTAGAAAGTTTTACTCCAGTACCACTAACTCTGGTTTGTACTTTATGACCTGCAGGACCACTCTGGGGTCTACTGACCAAGTTCCTGTCGCTCCGGACGCAGACGCTGCTGGGAAGTTTCATCGTAGCCCTCAGCAGCATTCTGTGCTTCTTCGCCCGCAGCCTGACTACCGTGATCATCTTGCAAGGGATCTGCGGAGGTAGCTAACTATCGCTGTCTACTTTTGTTACCTCAGCAATGCCGCATTCTTGGATAGCTATAAAATTCATGAAATTAAAACTAGATGCGCGCCTGTTGTCAAAAGTTGAGACAGAAGGCTGCTATGACACTTAAAGCAATGACGATCAGTTTTGCGGTCGAAATTATCTTAAATGTCGCAACACACGGCTCAAAAGCGAGCACTGTGGCCTAGAGAATTTGGACCGTGGATGTAAGTTTCTTCTATGGTATTCATGCTTTATCAAATTTCGACCTCCTACATTAAAAATATCAGACGTCATTAGGGGCGCAATGCATTAGCTCTTCATCTAACGGTAAATTGATAAAGGGGCACAGAATATCTTTTTGGTGTATGCCTGTTATTTTCTAAGCAGGACGTATAAATGAGAAAACTGTACTGGTGCATGCATATGCTTGCAGTGTTGCTCCAATTCGCATGCTGACCTGCTGATGAAACTTCAATCAGCTAAGACTATTATTAGGTTATAAAAACGCACAGAAGCTTCTGAATAAGCTCTCTCCTTTTTTCATCCATTCCATAGGAATCGGCCAAGGAATCGTCATGCCGACTAAAGATCTGCTCATAGGTTACCACTTCAAACGCTACCGGGCATCGGCGATTGGCATCTACTTCATTGGCGGCACCCTGGCGGCGTTCATCTACCCGATGCTTCTACTTATGCTCGTCGAAGAGTACAAGTTGGGCGGAGCGCTGCTTATCACAGGCGGCCTGCAGCTGCATGGCCTTGCGGGATCGCTGTTCTACAGAAAGCCTCCGTGGGCTCAAGCGCAGAACGAGATGGAGGACCGAAGGAATAGCGCTGGCCGAAAGGGAAGTGCTTTGAGCAGGGAGAGCACTGATCGCGAAGTCTCCAAGTTCGCGAAGTACGCTGAAAGAGAAGATGGTCGCGCAAATGACAACGGTGACGCTCCTGTGCCAACGGATAGCGACCGGCTAAATGAACTGCGGTCTAGTGAAGCGCCTGTCATAACTGAGAGTGGCGGTGCCGTTTCTGTTACAGACGTTGCTAAGAAGGAAGGCCATGACAGTCAAGGCGGTTTTAAGAATGACGCCATGTACGGAAAGCACGAGGTCAGCGGCCCACCTACCTCAGCCGGGGCAGATGCAGCTCCACTTTTAAGTGGCGACAAGAGGTCGACAATAAACATCGTGAAAAAATCTACAGCACAGATGAACGGGACAAGGAAAGGGAGCCGATTAGCCAACTCTCGTAACTTCAGCTTCCTGAGGTATCCAGTCTTCTACATGATCTTAGTGACGTGCTCCTTCTCCGCCTTCTCGATGATGACCTTCACTATACTCGTGGACTATGTCAAAGAGAAAGGGTTTAGCGCTCAGAATGGCGCTATCTTGCTCTCCGTGAGGGCCATTGGAGACGCCATCTCGCGGCCCCTGTCCGGCTTGCTGTCAGACAGGAACCTCGTCGACCGCCGGACGCTTATGTGCGCCAGCAAGATGACAGTCGCGTGCGTGTGTGCAATTATTCCGTTCGTAGAATCTTACGCTGCGCTTTTGGTGCTGGTCGTGTTTCTAGGCTGGGGCACCGGCACGGCGGTGGTGTTATTTGTGCCCATCATGGCCGACCAAGTGGGCGTCCAAAGCATCGGCCTCTCCATGGGCTTCTGTAGACTCGCCATGGGCGTGGGTCACCTGGTCTGTCCGATCATTATCGGTGAGTTGGACAAGACGTTTACTATACTCTGTAGCCACTTGGTACACCTCTATTGTACGCGTAAGGGGAAAGGCCTAAGTGATAGATTAGAATTCTGCTGATAATCTCAATACGTTAGTTTTTTGTGTCTCAGACTGGTGCCCGCCTGTCGATATGTGGGCAAATGAGCGATTTACACTTACAGGGGACTCTCCTGAATCCTTCGCAAATGAAGCACTGATTTTGCGCTAGGAAAGTTTTTTGGGAGGTGCGGTTCACAGAGGCTTGAGCTATTTTGCCACAACAAACGATGAAACACAATATCCCACCTGAGAACCTTTCAGGTTCAAATAATTAGGAATAAAAACTACTGCGGCCTGTATCATACTTGGTACGGAGAGAATCAGTGGGTTAAAATTTTGAATAGCATTGAACTAGTTAGTTAAAATACTTATTAGGTATAGACGTAGCGCGCCACAGAATCGATAAGAGACAGAGGAACAGGAAGAATGCCATATCTTGAAGTTGATTTGCAGCCTTTTGAAGTCGGTAAATAGAAATTTAACAATACATCACCATTCGTTTTCTCCCAGGACATTTCAAGGATCAGCTTGGATCGTACGAGGGCATCTTCTACCTCAGCAGCACCGTGTCCTTCGTGGTGGGATCGATATGGCTCGCCGAAGCCATTCGCATCACTGTGCACCGGAGGCGGCGAAGACGTGCCTCGAGCGCAGTTCGCTGGACGTCCGTGCCTACAAGTGATCAGCAATCGACGCCGGTGCCTTCGTGATTTATTGCTCGGCGTTCATTTAGTGCTTTCTAATGACCGAAACAAAGGTTTGAAAAAGCATTTTCCAAGCCCGGGGCTTCTCGCTACGGAACCACTTCGTCAACCAGTCTCCCATTGCACAGTTGAGATATAGCTGTTGCTGTTGCAAAGAGCAGGAAAATCTGGCGTGAAGCTTTAAATTATGAAGCAATGAGTAATGTGCGAATGCTCAGATGATGCATGGTTTAGCCATCCCTGCGCACAGGCAGAGTGACCAACGCCGCTGACCAGTATTCACAATTAAATCAAACCAGCCTTCTATGTTGTGGCGCACGTGTACACACTGCTTATGCCCTGCATAAGCAGGGGATAGGCGTGGAAAGAAATTTCAGCCGCTCCACATGCCTACTTAGCACGTCCCTGTGAAGAGAACTCTAGGGAAGACCATAAAAAAGTTTCAAATAGAGTGGCGCGGAGGTATACGAAGCAGTTGGAAAATGTGACAGCTGCGATGACATAGGGGGCTTAATATTACTACGCTCAGATGAACATGTCGAAGAAGACGGTAGTCACTTCCAGCATGGCCTCTACGTGCTGATATCAATTTATTGAGGACCGCACTTCAACCACCAGTGAGTTGCATCAGCTAAAATACGTGGCTCTATGTCGGTAACCTTGTGTGTCCTACTGTGAAGATTTGAATGGGACGGTACTCCGAAGCTTTCGCAAGGACTCTAGCAATTCATACGCACCCTTTAATTTTCATGGTATTCAATTATGAAGCTTTCATGAACTTATGCGGAAGAACGGAATGTTCTGCAAACCTTGTAAAAAATAAAACTCTGTAGATTTAATCTTGCAGCAGACGTGACCGAAAAGGAAGGATTAGGTTAGGTAGCACACAAACACGGAAGGAAAGGAATCTGTTCTTTAAGTCTCACTGGTTGATGACTCGAGCTCAACTGATTACCACGAAGGCTTTTCAATGATTACTGAGATTGTTCTTAAGTCCTCATCATTACCTCGTTAATCCTTTGGTTACCATGAGCGCGAAGACATTTAGTCTTTACAAAGTAGCTACAGACCCCACCACGTTACGAAATCACACAGCATATCACAGCGGTTTATAGGGTCACAATGACTTGGACATAAATATTGTTCACCCAGTTGCCGAACGATATATCTGCAGGAAATTAACTTCTACAGTTATCTGAATTATACATTGACCGTTATACTTCCATGTTAGTGGGAAGCAGCATAACACAATTGAGCTGTTAATTGTCGACTCACGTATAGTCATAAAATAAGCACATTTTTTTGCATTTGTGCTTTCTATGTGTTTTTTGCACTGCTCCATTTTGGAGTTGTGGAGGTTGTGTAAGGACATTATACAGGGCAATAATGGATATACATAGCACAGCGCTATATCTCAGCATTTGTAATAAAACGCACGTAAAATATGAAGGTCCTGGGAATTGTATGCAAAATACAGCTGACATAGGCAAAGAAAAATTTTCTGCATAGAAATTTAAAGCATTTATGCTCATTTTTCTTTTAAGTGACACGGAATCATGTATTGATGCACGTGTCGCCATCGTCTGACCGCCGCTATAAAAATACCTGTATCCCACAGAATAGACAGTAGTTTAACCCTCAAAATTAATGACGCAAACTAAGCAATCCGCGCGTGACTGATGTGTCTTATTTTATGCCCAGCCTTTCGCATCTTAAAAAAAAAATAATTGTTTACAAGTCGATTATATATTCGAGCATGTCAGCGTTATTTTGCATGTTATTGTCCCAATATATAACGGCTGGGAGTGCGTTTACTTGTGGACGTTCTTAGAAGCCACTAATGCGTATTGACAGTGACATTCTTTGCTATATCCCGTATTTGTTTTGTTTCTACTCGTTTCTTGTCAGCCGAATTTAGCGACGTCCTGCCGTTGACGATGATAAGTGGATGCGCAAATAGCAAAACCGTCACACCCTTGTCTGCAACACATGACCACGGAGAAAAACGCGTTTATTTCGTGATACTGTGCTTCTGCTTTTCACTAAACGTTGCCTGTCGCCCCAGAGATGCCGAAATTCTCGGTGTGTTTGCATATTTTCCTGCAATAATAGCTGCCAGGCTGCGGCAGCAGACAGTGTTCGTGACAAAGAAATTTCTGTGCGTGACTCGCACTGCCTTTTTTTGTAGCTGAGTAACGTGTACGTGTTGTGCACAACTGCATGTGACCGTGTGTCATGGTCACGGCCATGGTCTTCCGGAGCTACGTGGCGTCGCGTTTGTCGAGCATTCTGGTGACCCCGCGTTGCAGTCACGCGATGCAACACAGTGGCGTTTGAAACCATATGTCATGGAAGGGGCATGTGAGCTGCTCAGTGCTTGGCAGTGTTGTCACAGATGGCGGAAGTTGTGTGTTGACTCAGTGTCTTGCTTGTCGTTGCCCTCTCCTGCCTTGGCGACGCGCATTGTCAGTTTGTCGCCCTCGTCAGAACTGCCCAACTGATGCAACATTTTTTCTTGTTATTTTTTTACGTGTGCGTTTGATGCATTGCAGTGTGACGAGCAGTTGCAGTATTAAAGTCTGTAATATATTTTGCCTCTCTACGTATGGGGCTAATTCAGACGCTCTAGAACTTAGCACTTGTATTGAAAGAGTCGGCTCATTTTCTAAGCGTTTGAGCTATATATGTTAATACATTGCAATGCTCGTCGTTCTTCCTGCGAACATGTTCGCGGAAGTGATCTCTACACGTTTTTGAACGATACATAAGTGTTCGTGCAATTGCTGACTTTCCAATGCATGGTTGTTTTCCCTTTTTTTTGTAAGGCTTCTTTTTTAAGACAAAGAAAAAAGAAACATGTACCTTGAAGATGGCAAAAGCTCTCTCATTACAGTTCTCGAATTATTAAAGGTTATTTTTTTTTTAATCTCTGTGTCTGGTGTGTCTTTTCTACCAACCATAGCTTGGTATTGCTCAAAAAGTGGACAAATCTATATTCGCAGTGGCATATGGCTGGCTGAAAGATGAAAGTGCTTAGCTTCTTTAAGCGTCTGTTGTTGTAAAATTTCCACACGCGTAATTCTTTATCCCGGGAACGTCCCTTATCAGCATGGATAGCAGAAAGCGGGGCGAGAATGAATTGATCAGGTAGTCTACATGCTGTGCCGCAGCCGAATGGCAGCGCAGCATCTAAACTCCATAATATTTATTAGAGTTGCTGCATGCGCTTCCTACGAGACATAATCATCTTGGAATTGAATAACAACGAAAGCGAGAACGAATATAATGACGATTCATGGTATGATAAAGTGTGGTATGGTGCGGCATGGTATCGTATGTTATATGACTTTTGTTTAACCCTGTTTAACCCTGTTTAACTAGTTGCTTAATGTGCAAATGCGACATTGGCTAAGAGTGAAGCTGCTTGTGCATGCCGTCGTCCCTCTCGCCGTTTCGATGGCTCCACAACGGCTGGCGCCACCGCTGCTATGACAATAAAGGAGGCGGATGGCGCAGCAGTTGCCATGGCAACGGCCGAGTGCCGATCCCACACATTAGGACCTTATTCAGAGGCTGGAAGAGTGCTTTAGCGCTGATATAGCGGATACTGGTGAAATGGAAATTTACATTACGGACCCACGGAGTGAAGCAGGTAGATGAGGCTGTAGGAGATTTACGGGGACATCGCAGCCGAATCCGGTGAGGAAAGGCCTAATTGGAGTTCACAGTGTTCCCGAAAAGGCTTTTTCATCTAGCAAAATTACACGACTCATTATTGTTGTTGTTGATGATGATTTCTTCAAGTAAGATTTAAGCGCGCTTAAATCTTACTTGAAGGAATGCACCAACTAGCCTGCAATAACGTCCTTGCAAGATGTTTTTTTTTTGCGCGAATTTCAGCATGCTCGCTATTTACAACGCGACAGCGTTAAAGATCCCGCTCACCATAAAATCAGACGCCGGTGTTTTGAACGAAAAATCATGAGCATGGTATACCAGGCGGTATAGCTGGCAGCTGACATGGCCGCACACTGACAGCACGTAGGGTTGCCTGACTTTACTCTCTAATTCTGGTTCCACATACGCGTCAAAAATGTTCCAGTTATAAGTGGAACTTCCACTCATATCTGGAACTTTTTTGGCGCGTATGTGGAACCAGACTAAGAGAGTAACCCAGGCAGCACGAAGCATTGGGCCAATGTTGTAAGTACGATGGCAAACAGTGGCCCCACAGTGGGCCAGCCTAACCAGCATGCTCCCAACATAGGACATGCCAGTCAACACCATGTCCAACAATGGCCCAGGCAAGCCAATGCTCTCCCAGTGTTGGCACTGCCAATAGCCAGCACTGGCTAGCTTGGGCCAAGATGTACAGTGAGTTCCCGATATTGGCGCTGCCGTACATATAGAATGTCTATATTGGACCGAGATTGCCATTGTTTCTCCAATATGGTCGCACCGGGTTTTAAAACTGGCTATAATGGGCCAAGTTGTCCTGCGTTCCTCCGTCGTTGGGTTTTCCGTTTTTTAAAACTGGCTACAATGGACCAAGTTGTCCTGTGTTGTTCCAGCATTGGAGGTTCCGGTTTTTAAACATGGCTACAATGGACAATGTTATCCTCTGTTCTTCCAGTATTGGATGTTCAGTTTTTTAAAGCTGGCTACAATGGACCAAGTTGTCCTATGTTCCGCCGTCGTTGGCCATTCCTTTTTTAAAACTGGCTACAATGGACCATGCTGTCCTGTGTTCTTCCGGCGTTGTCCGTTCAGTTTTTAAAACTGGCTACAATGGAACAAGGTGTCCTGTGTTCTTCCGACGTTGACCGTCCCGTTTTTTTTTAAACTGGCTGTAATGGACCAATTTGTCTTGTGTTTTTCCAATATTAGCTATCCCTGTATGAAAACTGCCCACGATGGACCACTTTGCACCCTGATCTCCCGATTGTCATTGCCATCCTAAAAACGCAGCTTTAATGGGCTACCGAGTGAATATTTTCCGTTGACCATTCAATCAAAACAAATTCTACATTTTTATGGTTGAATACACGTGCGCTGGACGCCAAACCGCGGCATTTAATTCCGACAACATTTCAGCCGATCGTTCGGACCTCACAGAGTACCACGTACGGGACGACAATTACTATAACGCATTCAAGCACGTACCGCTGCAGCTGTCTGGATTCGTCTGTTCGGTGCGCTCATATGCGGCGCATTTTTGGGGGTCAGCTAAATGTGTTTACGGTTTTAGGCTATTGGCATGCATGCAGATTTTGTCGCAGGCGCATACGTTTGTCGCACAATTATATCTGATGATAGCACGACCGTGCGACCACATATGTATACCCCAGACCGGCTAGCACTCACGACCCAATATGCATGTATTGGACGCCGATTACATCCCTGCATCTACTTAACCTCTAGTACAAATCCAGTTGTCAGTGAGAACGCGCATACAAAACGAAACCGTGTCGCCATAGCATGATCATGTGACATTAAATTAGTGATTAGAAGGTAGCGTTTTCATTGCCGAAAAGGGAAACGTTGCCTCAAGTTGAAGGAACAAATGACCATTTTCTCAGCGATGTTTTTGTTCTAGTGCTTTTGTATTATCCATAAGGAACTACGCGCAGCATCGTCTGTTTACCTGGAGAAAGGACCGAATATGATGTGTGTACTTTCTGGACGCAATCACTGGCAATCACTTTCATGAAAATGAAAAGCTGAAAGACTCGCGAGGTTACCATTTTAGTTTTGGGCATTCACACGGTGGTAAAAAAATGAGTTTTTCGCGCAGACTGCGAGCATGAAGGCCCCGGTACATTTATATGGCGCACAACATATATATCGGCAATAAACAACAAAAATAGTTTGTTCCGCCTATTAGTTTAGAGTTTGACCATTCCAGCCGCGCTAGGCGGTGGCAAAGGAATAAAAAACTGTACAGGAATGAAAATAATGTGCGCTGTCGACTCATTCGAAAAAACGAATGCAGCCCAGAAACATTGTTTTAATGAGGCAGTTTTCCATGCCCTTTTCAATTCTTTCATTCTATTAAAATGATTTGGAATACGTTGCTTGCTCATTGAACGTTATCGTCTTTTTGTGCAATCCGCGTTAAGGTGAAGGTGATTGCGAAAAACGTCTGTGTGTTGCATGATGCCACAGCGCATCAGAACCTCGACGCGCACAAAATTGATTCTGAATCATTCATTGCTGTGTCTGTCATCGTCGATTCGCGAAGTCGAGACAAAACATTACCGAAGAAATATTGTTATAGCTGGAGAATGATGAGGACGAAGTGGCGCGCTCGTTTGTGGAAGATTAAGAAAAAGAAGTGCGTCGAACGGGGGCCCTCGTAGCCTGGCTCCTTGGCTGTTCCTCAATGTATATATATTTAATCCTCTTTTGTAAATATATTTCTCCCTGTTACAAAATTATATGCCAAAATTTAAAAACCTTGAACAATTCACAAATTCCGTAGAATCTTCAGAACTGCTCGGTGCGCTATAATTGGACAAAGGCTTTATTGAAGTGGCCATAATTACTTGCGCTACAAAATTATGCAAGGTGTTTTTTAATGGTTTTGAAAGCTGAGGTAGTGTAAAATGGGTGGAAAAAGTTTGAACAATCTTCAAACTGTTTTTTTCCTAAAAATTTTCAATATTCGCTGTTTTCTGTAAATTACCGCGATCGTATCTTTGTATTCAAATGTCATAAAAATGAGTTTTAGCTGTTTGCGGATAATTATGCTGAGAACATATTGTGGAATTATTGCTGCTCTACCATGAACCTTTTCTGAAATAAAGGCCTGCAAATTACGAAATTTTCATTTCCTGGGCCGATGTTGAGAATTTTTATAAAAACATCTACTCATACCTGAAAAGCGAACAACTGAATACAAATAAAAACTATATATTTAGTCAGATAATTTTCAGCTAGATAACTTGAAAATAATTTGATTAATCTATAACCAAAGTTGGCGAGAATAGAAGAGAAGCTCGGAACTCCGCCTCTTCGACATTATTAATCAGTCATCACGCAACAATATATAATATTTTGAAGTTAATATAAAAGGTCGAACGACCATCCTTTGTTCGATCATAGGTGGCGAACGGGAGGGGAAAGATGACGCGCGCATTTGTCGATGCACTAACCACGGCTCTCCGCAAGACAACAACACCTGAAGATCGGCGGCAAGTGCTCAACGAGCTCCGCCCTCTTCAGCCCACTGGGTCTGGGTCTACCCAGTTCGAATCCTACTCAAAGGCCCTCCAGTCACGGAGTCCCAAGCACCCCAGTGTACCAGCTAGTGAGCCCCCTCAGCAACCTGTGGCAGTGGATATCCAAGCCACACTCACTTCGGTAACCGAAGCGCTACGACTTGCTGTCCAAGCGCTCATGACCCAGCTCCCACCCAACTCTGGCGCTCGCCGATTGGGAGAAGCTGCTGCTCTCATTACTGGGAGCCCTACCACTCGCCATCATGGCCAGACGTAGGAACAGACGCAACCCTGTTCCCAGGAGACCGCGTGTCTTGCAGTGGAATACCAACTCCCTGCGAGTACGACACGCGGACCTCAAAGATCTAATCCTCCAGAAATCTCTGGAGTTTGATGTCTTTGCTTTACAGGAGACCCGAGTCCCAGCGGAGAACCTCCGACTACCAGGATTCACCGGGTACTCTGGCCGCTCATGCTGCTCCAACCAGGACTGCAATGATGCCCCCTGCCTGGATCCTTCGCATCCACAACACAGGCCCCGCACAGCCATCTATGTGAGGAGTGACATACCCCACACACTGATGGATGTTGCCCAACCTGACCTAGGACAACTGGAGATCTGTGCCGTGCGCGTCCGTATGGGTGACACGGACACTACAGTTGCTTCAGTATATGTCCCTCCAGGAGTTCCTTGGGACCCCTCCTGCCTCATTGCCCTTCATTCCCGTCTAGGTAAGGATGTCCTTATCTGCGGGGATTTCAACTCCCACCACAGGGCATGGGGCAACCAGTCCAGCACCACCCGAGGCAAAAAGCTCTTGGACGCCATCAACGCGGCTGGCCTTCGTTTCCTACAGCCTACCTCCCCAACCTTCATTCGACCAGGACGATCTTCTTTCATCGACCTGGCTCTCATCTCTGATGCCTGCCACTATTCGTGGGCCAGAGCTCCTGACTCTTTGGGCTCGGATCATTTTCCCATCTTCCTTAACCCCTCTATGAGGGGTAGGAGGAGGGAAAAGCTCTACCCCATTACCAAATGGGCCGAGTTCAGAGAACGAGTTAAAGACATCCCACTTGCAGGTGACTTCCTGGATTTTCTTGGACGCTGCGCCAAGAAATCGACAATCACCTGCGCAGTACCACTACATGCACCAGTCCCGGACCTACGTCTACTCGGACTTAGGGCCTCCAGACGAAGGGCTGAGCGAGTGGCCGAGCGCACCCACCATCCAGAACATTGGAAGGCCTTCCGCAGGATCGATGCTTGCTGCCGTCGGCAGGCCAATCGTCGTTCCCGGGAAAGCTGGGCCAGCATTTGCAAGTCCATACAGTCAGCCAGACAGTCCTCTGCTGCCTGGCGCATCCTCAAATCCCTTTTGCAGGTTGCCTCCAATCGACAACCTGTCCTGGGAGCAGCCATCGCAAGAGGCATTTCCTTTCAAGACTTGGCAGAGCAACTTGCCGACTTCCTTTCCAAGTCAGCCACGCCCCCCCCATCCGCTGGACTTCCAGTGGCGAATCCCCCTTCGCCCCTTCGGGCTACCCCTTCACCACCAGCAGCTTTGGCACAGACCATCTCTGCCCTCTGCAATGAACCCATTGCCCCTCATGAGCTTCAACGCGCCCTCAACCGCTCGAAGAAGAAATCAGCTCCTGGCGCTGACGGACTTACACTCCAGATGCTCCGTAATCTGGATGCCCCGGAGAAGAAGCGCCTCCTCGCAGTCTTCAACGACACATGGGACAGCAGCATACTACCGGACAACTGGAGAAATGCCATCGTTGTTCCCATCCTTAAGCCCCGTAAGCCGGCTAAACAACTATCCTCCTACCGTCCTGTATCTCTCACATCTGCTGCCTGCAAGACCATGGAGTTCATTGCCCTGGAACGACTCACATGGATCGCCAGAGCAACCAACTTCCTTCCAGAGATGCAGACAGGATTTCGGAAGCACCGCTGTACTGCAGACTCTATAGCAGATGTGGTCTCCACCCTTGAGGAAGCCAAATATGCGGGCGATGTTGTCTTCCTGGTCCTTCTGGATGTCCAGTCCGCTTTTGACAACCTGCCCCATACCATCATTGAGCAGGCTCTGGATGCCCTTGGAGTGACTGGGAAACTGCGTGGCTTTGTCTCGGCATTCCTCTCCAATCGCACCTTCCAAGTTCGAGTTGGGCAAACACTTAGCTCTCCTCGTCCTGTCACATCTGGGGTTCCCCAAGGATCAGTTCTCAGTCCTTGGCTGTTCAACCTCGTCCTAGCTGGCCTACCAAAGTTCGTTCAGCAGATCAGAATCCACAAAGTTTCCTGCTCCATCTATGCAGATGACATAGCCCTCTGGATCCGAGCTCCAAAGAGACGTATTGTCTCCGCTAGGAAGGCTATGCAACAGGCACTGGACGGTGTCCAGTACTTCCTATCATCTAAGGGATTGACCCTCTCGGCTACTAAGTCTGAGGCCCTCGTCTACCATCCCAGAGGAGCACGGAGTTCCCGCCGTCTTGCAACTTTGCATATCGAAGGAACCCCTCTTCCATGGAAACGCCAGGTGAAATACCTAGGTCTCACAATTGACGACCGTCTCACCTGGATCCCAGCTGACAAAGCCCTCATTCCCCATCTTGATCGTGTGGGAAGAGCAGTCCAGCGTCTCCTTGCAAATGGCAATGGCTGCTCCTCCACTTGGGCAATCAAGCTCTTCGAGGCAGCGGCGACATCGGTCATCCTATATGCCCTTCCCTTCGTCTCCCTTCGGTCGACTCGAGTCATTCGTCTCGACACGATTCGAAGGCGTTGGATTAGAAGATTCCTCGGAGTCCCTCAATCATCACAGATTCCCGCTACCCTTGCGGAAGCTGGTATCTACCCTCTGGATCTTGTCCTCGCCCAGAGGGGACTGACTCACATTGATCGCCTCAGCCATGCTCCAGATGGTGCCTCACTCCTAGCACGGCTGCACAGCAAATCCCATTCTCGTATGGGTAAGCTGTATACAGTGTACAGAGAAATCATCGGTCCTGTCCCAGGTTTCTCAGTCCTACCTCCTCCACCCAATCGACCCCCAATTCCTGTCTTTTTGGATACGGATGGTCACACCAAGCGTCACACCCCTGTAGCTGCCTTCCAGCAGACAACTGCAGCCCTCCTTGAGGAGTGTAGAGAATCTACACTCCTCTTCACGGATGGCTCGGTTCGACCCGCTACCTTCCAAGCAGCTGCTGCCATGACAGCACCGCAGCTAGACCAGTCTAGGTCCTGCCGCCTGTCATTCCCTGCCAGTTCAACAGCTGCTGAGCTGGCCGGTCTACACCTAGCCGCACAGTTCATCGCTTCCAGTGTCCCTCCTGGACCTGTGAATGTTCTGTGCGACTCCAGATCTGCTCTGCAGCTTCTGACTATCTACCACGGCACCAACCTCTCGGTGAACATTCTCCGAGCCCGTCTCCTAGCCCTTCAGGACTCGGGGTATCAACTGGCCCTACATTGGGTTCCAGGACATACTGGAGTCCAGGGCAATGAAGAGGCGGATGCCTTGGCCAAAGCGGCGCACGACAACGGCGCCCCAGTCACTGAGGCTGTCACACCTTTTGACTTTTCAAGACCCCTCTTGAGAAGGTCGATAAGGTCTTTCCATCCTGACCGTCGTATTGCCGCTGGTGAGCATCTCCAACGGCTTTCTGACAAACTTTCACGGAAGGACAAATCCCTCCTCCTACGACTTCGAATAGGCTGCACGTGGACTCCGTCCCGCATGTATGCCTGTGGCCGAGCTCCCAGCCCAGCCTGTCCCTCTTGCGGCAATACTGGCACACTGGGACACTTGCTCCTCGTGTGTCCAGCCTCCGCTGGCCATCGCCAGAAACTTCTGAATGGCTATCGGAATCTTGGTCTCCCTGCTGATACGGAAGGGCAATTGCTCTTCCCAGCTCGGAACCAACTTTCTGCTCACCGGCTCCTCCTGATTTTTCTGGAGGAGTCTGGCCTCAGCTCTGTTCTGTAGGCCTGCATGGGCCCATAGTGCTTCGTGCGTAAATGGCGGCGACATAGGCGGCGCCAGCAACCTTCCCCTCCCCAACCTTCCCCTAATCCCAACTTCCCCTTCCCCCTGGTCACCAAGAGTGATGCCACAAAGATGGCTAACATAAGACGTGACCAGTACCCCCTCCCCAAAAATAAACCATAGTCACCACCACCACCACCACTGTATGGATTTACGCAAGAATGTGGGTGGTAGATGGGGAGGCTTTCTATTTTTTTTAGAAAATGTTATGTACGTGGTTGGCTTGAAGAAACAATGCGCTTGCGAACACACAAAACAAAACTATTTTTTAGAACTCGACTCGAGCGGTGCGCGCTGGCGGCCGCTCATCGGCACGGTCCGAAGTCACGGCTGGCCGGCGCAAGCAGAAGAGGGCTGGGAGGAACGGAATGTTGAGAGGGTCGTTGGTCCTTCGTTCCCACGCGCAGCCCATGCGAACACAACACCGCGGCGGGAATCGCGCACTGGTTGAGCGGTTCGCTGTTGCCCCTCGCCTACGCGTCTACGTGCAAGACACAACAGAAAGCATCCCCAGCTGCGCTGCTGTGCGGCCTCCTCCCGAAGCGTTCATTTCAGAGCTTGTTGAAGACGCTACAAGACTTGTGACAGCTTCTTAAACCTTTCTTTAATTTCTTCCCTCATTAATTTTCTTTTTCATTGCGCTGTGCATAATTTTCTCTTGCGCCTATACATGTCCATGTGCTCCGGTTTGTGCTTGCTACATATCAGTGAATAGCTGAGCTGTGATATGTCGCCGGAGTACGGATTACAGCAACGGCGGGATACCATCGGCATTATCGGACTCAGTGAACGCCGTCATCTTAGACCGTGAGTATATATCTTTGCAGCATGCCATTGCTTCATAATTGGTTCTATATAATCTCCCGCCAGTCCCAAATGTTCTTTTTCTGTATTCTCCTCGAAACAACTGCGCGAAGCATGACTTCAAGAACTAAGCGAATTTTCGTCCGGGTTACATGCAACCAAGTGCGTGGACTTATTTGCTGGCTGCGATATGAATAGCATTTGCGCCGAAAATAGAGGAGCCGTGCGTAACAGGTGTGTATGCCACCAACACGTGACAGAACACTGCAGGCAGCCATTTGCGAAGTTTTTTGACTGTGCAGCGCGCCGCAATCAATTAGTAACCAGATACTATGCGCCCGGCTTTGTACATATATTTTGAACAGCCTCTCTTCTGCGCGCAGGAAGCCATGTTCACACAGTTTTTGGATTTTGTGAAGAGTTAAGGGCAGTTTTTTGTTTTCAGATGTACAGACGAAGTTTTGAAAACTGTCCGTGCGGTCTGTGCAAGCGAATTTTACAGTGGGGCGGACATTGTGTGCGTGATGCCGCTTGATGATTATGCTATAATCAAGTCATAATGAACCTCCACTTTTATAATGGTTAATATCATATTGAGGAATTGAAAGCCGTGAACAGCGCAAGTGAGCCCCTTTTCAAAATTTTTTTAATCGACGCCCCCCTTCTGAGCACGCGCCTTCAGGTGAGGGCGTTATCAGAAAGCGGCGACAATAGGAGCGCGATTTCGCAGACGCGCTTCGAAGGCGGGGGAAAATAACAATACAAACAAAAAGGCACATAAGCCGTGTGTGCACTGCGTCCCTGTCACTGCAAAGTAAACAACATGCACGCGGGACACATTGTACAAAACATTGACGGCCAATATGAGGCAACCATATCGTCCTAAATATGTTGCTCGCGAAGCGCTCGATCACGGCGCGCACTTTCAGGCGAAATGGGACAGGCCGTCAGGTCCGCCTGTTCGGCAATTACAGCTCTTTGTACCTCACGTACCGTACCGTATGCATGAAGTGCACGCCATAGCCATCGTGCAAGAATGTTGAAACCGAAGCAGCGATCCACGTATTCTAATTCTATAGGAAATCATTTGGGAGTAGAAAAGAGTAACTTAATATGATGTGCATGGTTCTTTAATGAACGATATGTATAAATGGACTGTTGAATAGTTACAGTAATGGAGTTTTGCGCTAGAACTGTTTACGGCCGTGACCGCAATAAATATTACTCATATTGCTCTTAGGTTTAAGCTCTGGCATTGATAAGCCTATCTAAAGAACCGACTGGCAGTGACAGGTTGTTTACAGCTGTTGATCAAAAGGTAGGCCATCATGCTATTATTGCAGGCATATTTGCTTCTTTTTGTACCTCTGTTTACTAAAACTTAATTTTGTTCCCCATTCCTAGGGACGCTGCACCTCTTGCTACACTCACTGTTCAGTCGCTTTTATTCAAGGTACAAAAAGGAGGAAATGCGCATGCACTCATAGGATAGCCTGTCTTTCCGTTAACAGCTGCAAATAACACGCCACTGCTCCTCGGTACCTTGGATGAAGTTTTCAATGGAGTTACCTGAGATGCCTAGCAATTGCTGTAATATTTATACCAATCACTGCAGTGAAAAAGAAAGGTAACACTGCATCGCTTTAACTGCTGCATGCACCTATAAACGTGCCTTAATTTATTGCCTATTCTTATAGACGCAGGACCTCTTGCTATAGGCTTTGTTCAGTAAGCAACCGTCTTTCATTGCTTCAATTTCTGTCTCTCCACCACTTTCTTGTTGCTCTGGGTGTGATCATTTGATTTCATTGTTCAAATCATATTGTTTTATCATGTGTGAATGATTTAGCCTGCACATACATGCTTTCATTTTTTTAGATGCGCATCGGGAGCATTTTCTACGTAGAAACGGATCGATTGAGTTGTATCACTGGTGCGAAAACCGTCAACCCCCAGAAGATGTGTGTCCTGTGGTTGGAAGGGCAATAAAGAAGAAGAAAATCAGCGGAAAAGCCTGCCTAAAAAAAGGTAGCACTGCATCACTGTAACTGCTGCATGCACCTTTAAATATGCCTTATTTTTATTGCCTATTCTTATAGACGGTGGACCTCTTGCTATTGGCTTTTTGCAGAAAGCAACCGCCTTTCATTGCTTCAATTCCTATCTCTCCACCACTTTCTTGTTACTTCGAGTGTGATCCTTTGATTTTATTGTTCAAATCATATTATTAAATCGCCGGTGAATGATTGCGCCTACACATACATGCTTTCATTTTTTTTTTAGGTGCGCATCGAGAGTGTTTTCTACGTATAAATGGATCGATTAAGTTGTATCACTGGTGCGAAAACCAACAGTTCGGTACCCCCAGAAGATTTGTGTCCTGTGGGTGGCAGGGGTATAAAGAAGAGGATAATCAGTGGAAAAGCCTGCCTAAAAACTTACAAAGATGGCGCAAAAGCGAAATGCTGATCAGGGTTAGAGTCTGATTACTTCTGTTATCCCATTTCACTTGCTAGGTGATGTGACATATATGAGGCACCTTAGTATAATTTGTGGTATACTCACTGAAAATTGTGTAGACATTAACTTTTTTCTCGCTCAATTATTTTGAGTGACGCACGAATTGGAATAAAACGAAGTCATCCACACATCTAATGCCCATAGACATTATATGCGTGGATGAGCTCATTAATTGTGTTCCTATGTGAGCATCCAATAGTTTGTCGAATATATTAATATGTTAAAAGTTGATTTTTTTACTGTTAACCGGAGTAATACATATGCTCCATATCATAGCATTATTCGCCTGTAGTTTGTATCTGCTCTTTCCTAAATTGTATTCTACAAAGTATACGTGTGTCATCTCGTACGTCTATTTAACTAGCGAACAATTTGCAATCGAATCCCTTTTGTGATGTTGTTTCAGCTACAAATAATGTATGACAGTTGTGACAATATAGGTAGCTTTAGCTATAACATATAGCGCGAAAACCTTTAATATATGCGATGATATTTTTATTCACAGCATTGGCTAAACCAGCCTGTTTGAAGAGACGAAATGAAAACAAATATGGATGTCTTCGGACAGGAACAGTAATCGTGGTGCCATGACCATTTTTTTATTTAAATTTTCATATGTAGTGGGCTAATGTCTCGACACAAAGGAATGACCCTTAGGTTTGCCAGATGCGGCGTAGTATTCTCGAAAAAAAAACGCCTATCACTAAAGCTGGAAAACGCCGTTTTTGTCGTTTCAAAAAGTTGCAAGTTTGGAGGCCGGCTGGTTGTGTAAAATTTTGTCATTCATTGCTTTTTGCTCACCGCATTTGCGTAACATTTACTTGTATAAGAAGTATTAAAAGTGTGTTTCATTGATGCAGTTGATTTAGTAAAAAATCGCAAACTTTGCTTCAAGAACAACGCGCTAAAAAAATGTTAATGTTCAACCTTACATACTGACGTGATGCGTTACGTCGTTTGCACTAAAACATTCTGTGTTTATTACGCAGGTCATATTGTTAATTTAAGGCAGAATTTGGAGACTCTAACCTGCTATGTGTGTTCTCTGTAACGCCACCAAAATTATTACGCTGGAAAGCGATTTGCTTATGATTGTAATTATAAAACTTACACATTGAAAAATCATCTTCAAAAATATGGTATTGTTAGTGGTGGTCAAAGCTGAGAAATGGAATAATATATTAATAAACTAGATTGAATACTATTGCACCTAGCAATAAAAAAAGAATGCAGGACAGAGAAAAAGTTCAGCCTTCACTTGCGTTCTGCCATGAAATTGACAGAAATAGTGAATCAATACCATTTTAAGCTATTTGCCCAGAAGCAGAAAAAGGATGTATAAGCGCTGACAAGGTTTTAAATTTTACTTAAGGTAAAATGTAACTAAATTCAGCAAATACTAAATTGAAGTTTTGATGCCTACTCCATAAGGGGGAGCCATATAAGCACATCTATAGAACAAAAACAGGCATTTTTATATTTCTAATATTACAATTTGCAGAATTCAATATATTTACTGGCTCATATTAATAATATACTTTGCATTGTTTCCACAGATTTTGATAAAAATTGATGTTGCGGCCGTTTCTTTAATTCTAATCAGTTTTCCTTATTTTACCATTTTCTTACTTTTGTCCAATTTCAAAATAATATGCAGATACACACACAAATCTAGAGCTTCAAATTTTTTCAGAAATAAAGAATGGAACCTGGATAATGTAGAGAAATAGTTTCTGGGCCAAGATATTATTGGATCTTGCAAGAATGCAGGCTGAGTTTGGCCATTATCAGCACAAGCACTCAGTTTAATATTTAATGTTATATTTTTAAACAGTATAACGCAACACTTTTTAGTCCGTGATATTTTTGAGGTACTGAAGATTTTTGAGAGGGATTTGAATGAAAATCGAAGATGATCTTTTTTTTAATTGCAGCAAATTTGCCCTTTACTGCTGTTTTCGAATTCTGAGCAATGTTGATCCGTTGTGGAGAACACACCTAGTGGTCTGGAGCTCCAGATACTGCCTGGAATTAAGAACATGCGTCAGGAAGTGAAAACATATTTAGTGCAACCAACCTAATGCATCATATGCCAGTACATAAGGTTAAAAATGAATAATATTTTTGCAGCATAACGCTCCTGAAGCAAAGTTTGCGATTTTTTAATAACTCAACTGCAAAAACAAAACAGGTTTCTAATAGTGTTTGTAAATGTAAAACCTGCATATATTTAGTGAGCAAAACATAGTAGATGACAAAATCATGGTATCCAAACTTGCAACATTTTGAAATGGAAAAAACAGCGTTTTCTACCTCTAGAGATATACCACACATTTTTTTTTTTTTCGAGGGAACTACGCGTATCTTGAGAAACTAAAGTTAATTCTTTTGTGTCTAGATATTCGCCCACCACATATAAGAATTTCGTTGGAAACGAAAGATGGCCATGGGACCTGGATTATGTTTCTAACCTAAGGCACCCATAATACGCTGTGAGAAAGCCAATATCAAGGGCTTTTTTTAATATTCCATATTTCGAATGGTTGTGTCATCTAAGAAAATTTGAAAGCTAGGCACACCTTAGCTGTCGCCGGCCCTCACTTTCTGTTACAGCTGCAATTGCTAAGCTTAATTATTACGTTGAGTACTTTATTTTAGCCACGAATATAACGCTATTACGTGTCAAAGAAAGGCCGCAGTGACGCGATTCCCGTAGAATTTGTAAGTGAAACCTGTAAACCTTACAAATCTACCCATATATATATAATCTCTTGCAGGGTTTATTCAAGCTACATCACACCTGCTGCGCCCCATATCTTGAGCCAAGGGTTATGAATAAACCATTAGAAACAGACGATGGAAACCGGTGGCGCATTGCTGGCAGCCACTTAGGACAGCGCAGAAAATTTTTATTGTGTACGTAGCGAAGTGAGGTTATTCGCTTCAAGTACTAAATATTCACTTTAGACAATAAGTAGGACTTAGAGTCGGTGAGCACGTTCGGAAACCCGTTTCAATATTTGCGGTTAGAAACCTCATGAGTACCTTTTTTTCCAGCTGCAGATAAATTCCGGGTTATGTAGATACCGTCACCAGCCCATTCGCGCACCTCGATTGTGCTGCTCACAACATGATTTTGAGCGGACAAAACAACCTGCCGCATTGATGGCTAGCCCCATGCATGAGCAAGGGTGATATGCTGGCGATGGTTGCTTCGCGTCGACCCTTTGGCGTACATGAAGGCTCGAGTTACAATGAGCGCGCCGAACTTTGCAATGCGGATAATGACTACAAAGCGGTAAGGATACAAATGAGTGGAACAGTATTTTTTTAGCTGTAAAATACAAATACAGTCTTGCTGGACGAATGTGCTGGCGCGGACGAAGAAACCATAGGCAACTTGTAGGTCTAACGCTACACAGGGCTGTCGAGCCAAGCCAAGTCCTCAATTGTATTGTCCAGGAATCTGATTTTTGTATTTTCGTGGTTTCCTACTGTATCTGGTGTTCAAAATGCAGACGTGAGGGTTCTTTATCGCAGATAATCAAACGTGGTTTGTGCCGGTACTCTTCAAAGTAGCAACACCATTTATTGTGTAAGTCAATAATCAGTAATTTAGGTAAATAATGTCAATTAAGGATTCCAAACAAAACCTTTTCTGTGGCGCTCAAGGTAGCTTCCAGCAATATGTATCTGGTTTCGTTTGCCTGCCTCCGAAATGTTTTTTTTTTATCCCTTGGATCAAATTTGCTTGGACAAGCAGTATATGTGTAAAAATGAAGCCCCTGTGAGCTACCCGTTTAAGTGAGCTCCCGTTTAAGTGAACTACCCACAAAACCAGTCAAAAGCGTATATCAGCTAACCATGCGGCCAGTTCAGCAGTCGTGGGCTTAGATCGCTTGTGTATATTATATCTAGCCATTTAAAAAAATGCAAATGGTCGCCGAACATTCTCTTGGTAACGATATTTAGTATAAACTGTTTGCACATCGCCGAAAGCGTAGGAGCGGCAAAAAAACTAGCGCGCCAGTCATATGCGGAGACAGCCGACAATCAAGCACTAATTCCTAGTGTGGGATGAAACACTGGCTGTCTCAGCCGTATTGCTGTGGAGGCGATCAAAATGCAACAGGGCACATGCTATGCAATGTATGTGCGTCTTTCATCCTAATAAACCCAAGGCAGCTGAAACTAATCTGGAACTCATCAGTATAGTGTTTCTCATTGACCATGAATTTCGGTACATGAATTCTGGAATTTTCTACATCTTCCTAAAATAATGCACGCGATTTTATATGCCTCGTAATAGTGTTGTAAATTTTGTTTCCTCATTGTTTTTGTGCAGGTGCCTTTTGCGAAAAAGTTGGGGTGGACGATTTGGAGGCACACGCATTTATTCGCAGGTGGCTGCCTGGTTCCTGTGACAGGGGGCGTGGAAGAAAAAGGCGTTTTGCTGAAACCTCCCCTGGCGAACCAGGCATGCCACCTGTGAATGCAATTTCAGGGTCAGCCCCCTCACTACGCCTATGAGTGTGCCCTCCAGCTCCCTGGCCCCTTCCACTTCCCGAGAGTCCGCCCTGCCCTGACCAACCCTGCCACTGCCCTGCTAACTGCGGCTGTGTGTGCCCTCAGCGCTGGCTAGTAACAACTGCCGTCTATAGTAACAATTGCAATAAATATTATCTATTTGTGAACCATGCCCTTGTTTTGTGAATATCTACTGGTTGCTCATGAGCGACAATTTGAA
The DNA here is from genome assembly GCF_055883805.1 of Amblyomma maculatum. Classification (NCBI taxonomy): domain Eukaryota; kingdom Metazoa; phylum Arthropoda; class Arachnida; order Ixodida; family Ixodidae; genus Amblyomma; species Amblyomma maculatum. The sequence goes on from NC_139346.1 coordinate 154,396,109, forward strand.
TTATTATGGCCATTCCTATTTGAAAGGCCATTATTGTCCCAGCAAGTTCGATGTGCTGTCACGAATATGGCTAGAATGAAAAAGGCTGCATTTTATGGCCTGCACAGGCAGTGCCACAAAATGTGTAATCTTGACATCATCAATGGTACATGAATGGAGTAGCCGGGTAGCCGGTGTACCCATAAACCATTCGATTAATATTGGTATCGACAATATGCGGCATGAATGGAGTAGCCAGTGCACCTGCAATGGCTAACCATCGGTAGGATATTGGCATTGACAATGGGCCATCAATGGAATAGCTGGTATTAAACAAATATTGGTAATACAATGATGGTATAATGCTGGACAGTATTGGCAAGAATCATGGTGCATGAATGGAAAGTCTAATATTGTGCCTACATTGGTGGCTCCGGCTTGGTTGAACACTGGACCAATCTTGGGACGAAAGATGGGCCAAGAATGGAGAATGTAGTAAAATGCCCAAATGCCAATATCAGTCCAATATTGATGCCATTCTTTTCCAGTGATGAACCATTGTTGGACCAATGCTGGTGTGCTGCTTGGGAAAGTCAGGCAACCCTACGTGCTGTCAGTGCGCGGCCATGTGAGCTGCCAGCTCTAGAACTTTTTTGACGCGTATGTGCAACCAGATTAAGAGTGGTATGACAGGAGCTGCCAACTCGGGCCTCTCCCTTCATATCGGATGGTGATATCAGAATCCTTTTATACACTTAAACCCTTGATCACACATCACTTCACACGGATTGGTTACAACGTAGTGGTAGCCTACATATGCTATCGCTTCATACCCTTGAAAGTGAAGCTTAAGTGTCCCCGATAATTTTGGTTCCTAATGGGAACCGCAAACAAAAGAAGGGCACTAAGAATCGAAGTACGCCCGTTTTGAATTTGGCAGTGTCTAAAGGTACATATCGGACGGAACTGAACATTTTTCTAGATACGTCGGACAGATCCGACCGCCGTGCTTTGGTGTTATGATAAATATACGTTGGCCGGACCCGGTGTTCTTAACGTCGGTCCTCAAAGTTCGACGTATGTGATGTGTTAGGCCAGATTGCATAATTTCGGTACCACGGGTACGACGGTGTCTTTTGATCCATTGTTGGCCGTAACAGGGCAAATACAAGTTGACACAATTGTTCAAGTGTAGGCAGTGCGGTGGCTATAGTTTCAACCACTATTTTTTCTTGTATCTACACACTGCCCGAAATGGGATCATTGGTGTTCGATGCGCGTATATTTGAGTCTGCCAACAATAAACTGTTTGCCACGGTTTGAACTGCTACGCACGTACGTGAAAGACATCTATTTCAGTTGTATACTGCGTGGCACAATTCGACGGGAAAAAGTGCTGAAGTGCAATTTTACTCCTGACTATCTCCATGCGAACATCTGATTTTGTAGCGTGTACCGAAGTACGGCGCCGCATATCCCGCTCGTGCGAGACATCTAAGCCAGCGCTGTTCGATCGGCTCACGGTAACCTCGAACCTTCGCGGGTTTAAACCGAATGTACTGAAGTCAAACCAGCAGGAAGAATACTTGTCTAGTCTTCCCCTAAGTACCCAGTGAACATAGCTGTTCATGTTGAAGCGGATCATTCGCGCTTCCGGCTTCCCGGTTGTACACATCTGCATTGCGGTGCAGCGCATCTTCGCACTGGCAGGCTCGCCGACCTGTTGGTCATCGCCGCTGTAACAGCGTAGGCCTCTAGTAAATTCAGCATGCCTTTTGCCATGCCTATGAGGCTGAATCGAAAGGAAGCATTTAATGAGAAACATCCTATTTCCTCTGCCTCCGTGTAGAGAACTAGCATTACATTTCATACGGATTACAGCATATTGCGGACGGGTGTTCTGCACGGGAGGTGTGTGTTGTTTCGGCGTTCAATCTTCGAAGGCCAGTTTAGGATCGAAGATAGCTCAAATACTAGGAATAGCTCAGTCACATTATAAGCAGATCGAAGTAACAGGCTAGTGCGAAGAGAAAGCGGCTCGTGAATGTACGTATCTCTGCTGGTGTAGGCCGCGCCGCATGTTGCCGTCGCTTGCATGCAATCTATGCTCGCGATAGCGGTGCTCGTCGCACACAACCCTGGGTGAAGACAGTGATCTGAGTCATTGTGGGGAACACAAGTACGTGAGAATAGGCGAACCTCTTTTAGCACCTTCTCGAGATTCGCGATGGCTTAGCTTTATGCACGCGTAGCAAGCGAAATGCTGACATATGCTAGACGTGACTTCCGTTGTGGGCCTATGTCGACGTCCACCGTAGTGTACCTCTACGGATAATAGAATGGGTACATCGGGTGTATCTTTACGCACTCCGTTTGAAATTTGGCGCTTGTTTTCAAAATGGTGTCGTCACGACCTCCAAGGGTGGTAGGTGAGCTATGATTTAGTACTGCTTAAGCACAGTTGGCGCAGTGGTCTGGTAAGCAACTAATGAAATATGGGCGATGTTATTTTCATCCCTGAAGCTGGCAAAACCATCACAATCCGCTGCTTTGAACTTGTTAAGCTCACGATTTGAGCTGGTAACCTCTAGGAGAAGGTGGTTCGCGATAACTTTACCAGTCACATCGAAGAACGAGAACTCTTTCCCCACTATTTGTTTGGATTACTTCTACTAGTAATCCAAGAACTGAAGTACTACTAGAACTGAACTAAGAATCCCTAAACCTCTGTAAAGGCCCACAAGGGGCATTACATGAGGGGTGGCCTAGCAAAAGGTGAATAGTATTTCTTTACTGAGAATGATTTATGGATCACAGCTTCTGCAGGCAAACTCTTTCAGTCTTTAGCAGTTGTGTTTGCATTGTTCATGAATTCATTGGGTAAATTTCGATGATTAGATTGCATTGATTGATACTGAGTTTTTATCCCGCGTTGAACGCTTCGCAGTCCCTTAATGCATTGCTGAAAAGAAGGGAATTAATAAAATGGTTTCAAGAATTTATAACACAGTTAATTTTATTTATTCACATGTTCATCGTATATTACAGTTCTCTACACCATTCCAACAATGGGAAGCACGTCCAGCACGCAGACCAGTGAACCATCAAATAGCAGGCAAAGGCTCCATGCTACAGGCAAACGATCCCAAGGCTACAGAAGCTGGGACTCGGGTTGCCGCCATAACTTTCGAAGTTTCTAGATGTCATCCGCCCTTGTGTCACAGATGATGTGTTTATAGTTTTATGTAAACATGTTCGATTAAAGCCGAGAGTCAAGGGCAAGAGGCTCCTTGTGTGCCTCAAAAATGGTCGCTTTTTACTTAAACGGGCATGACCGCGAGCTTAGATATTTGGTTCCAATTTTTAGTTTGCCTAGACAGCGTTGTTTAACACAGTGGTTGGGAAATATTAAACTGACAAGAGGCGTGATTCCTCGGCATTATTGAATCTGTAATTGAACTTTGATGAAATAGGTTTAAACAACTTGTCCGATAATGTAAGCCAATATGTATTCCGTGGGTTCTCAGGCGATGAAGTCTATCGTTCTTCAAATATTGCAGAAAGAGACAGGTTGTGCTGCTAGACGGGATGGCCAGGAGGTGGGATGAATCGTTTGAATATAGCATTGCGAATACAATAAACCAGCACTTTTTATGCGACAGCTGTTGTCCTCAGTAATTGAGGATTTGAATGCAGTAGGTAACATCACTGTCAAAGCGACAATATGCGACCAAAGGAGCAAGCGATGATATTCGACCAAGAAGACATGGATTTAACTGCAAAAGCAATGTGCGGTCTCGCGAAGGCTGATGTTTTTTCATTGGCTGTAGTATAGTGCTTAAACTTCTAACTTCGAGGGGTGGGGGAAGGGGTGATAAGGTCATGGAACTTGATGGTGGATGCTGGGGGCAAGGATACAGATCTATAAGCGTGTTGTTTGGACTGACCATATGCATAACTCCTCCAGCTTCAATTGAGGTGGAGAAAGGGTGGTAAGATAACAGAACTTGAGGATGGGCGCAAGGGACTTAGATTTAACAATGCGCGGTCTCACGAAGGCTTCTATTTTTGGTATGATTGGATAAATATGCCTAAACCTTCATGTGGTGCCGGAGGTGGAGGGAGGGGGGTGTACTGTCGCGAAAGTTGAGTGTGAGGAGAAGGAGTGGGGCTTTAGTTGCATAACTAGTGCAGTTGTGTGAGGAAGACCGTTGCATTTCGGTGATTCCATGCATTAAGTCTGACAAAAACTGAAAAATTAGGTGGCGTTAACGTCGTGATTCAGAGAACTTTAGGTAGGCGTGCGGATTTACACTCAATGCGGCGGTTTTCTAAAGTATACACCAGGCAGAGACCGGTTATCAGGATACTTCCATGTGCTCAGCGGACGATAGTTTAAATGTCCACGTGGAGCACAGAGAAAGTTAAATATAACGTGACTGATCCGTGCAGTTACGCATTGCGCTCGTTGACCAATGTGGTATTTTGTCAGCGTTTATGAACTTGCTTTAAATGCATAAAATTGTTCGTGACTGTTCAGAGTTGCAACTTCTGCAAAAAACAAACAAAAAAAGAAATTCTTCCCCCTTTAATTGCCATTTTCTGTACTGTATTCGTCGCCTGATGTGCTACTGTACCTGTATACTCCTGTTTGCTTACGATACTTCAAAAATGGTAAGACAGTGTGTGAGATTTTGTTTAGATGGAGAAAAATAAACACTTCACAAGGTACCTGGTGTCCTTTTTTTTTTTTGGAGTGCCACTCTTGGACGACTGGCACAACTGCGTTGATAACTGGTAAGGGTCAGAAGTAAACTCATTTTACATTTTAGTGGCCCAGAAAAAAATTCAATAGGAGACATTACCAAAAAAAACAACAACAACAACAACAACAACAACAATAAAAACGATAATTGGCTAACGCATGCTGGCATTCGAACTGCGCGCGCTTAGAACCGCAAGTAGAGTTCTACCTCGGCGCCCACTTGGTGCGCTAGTCTATTGGGCCACTGGACCATATGGGGGTAACCGTCTCTTTATATTTTAGCAATTCAAATGAACGGCTAAATAAACATGAATTATAACTTAAATAATTTATTAGCTCTTATAGGAGCACAAATTTTAGCTTTAGATAGATGTACAGTAAGCAAGCCTTAAATATGTCTACAAAGTGCTAAAGAAACGGCTGGACCCTAAGCCTATGAGCTATAGGGAGTGAAGCAGTGCCTGTAGTTGCTGTAAGAAACCATATAATTAGCAATAGTGAATTCTTTAGTGCACTATATTTATGTCTATAAAGAGATAAAGAAACTAAAAACAAAAGCCGCAGACGGTTTGCTATGATGGCACATGAAACATTTTTCTCCAGTTTTCAACATTCATTCTCCACGGATAAGCCATTTCAAATACATCGCGATGCCCAGAATCGCTTTTGAAATTCAAGGAATCGCAGCGCTAATCGGCAACTTTCCTTTACACTTCTCTCCCGATCATGACGGTATAACAGTCAAATTTCTAAAGATGCACGTGCTTGTACTTCAGGTATTCTAAATGTAATTTCCCAGCAATAGACTTCATGCATCTTAGCTTCTTACTACTTGGGAAATCGGGAAGCTGTTTTTATTGTAAAAATCAGTCGATAGAGCTAATCGTGCGAACTACCGACCCATTCCTCTCACCAATGATTGATATTAGAACATGCCATTTTTTTGGCAATTGGTTAATTTCCTGAAATCAGCCTCATTTTCCACCTCCGCTTAGCATGGCTATCGGAAATCACATTCGGGTGAAACGCAATTTGTGTCCCTCACGAATAAACTACCTTGCAACTTAGACTGTTTGTAGCCTACTGTTCCTTTTTTCTTTTTTAACTACTTGAAACGATTCGACAAGGTCTTCCACAAGCTCCTACTCCACAAGCTAAAAAAATTAAGTATTGACTATAGCCTTTTGAAATCTGAATCACTTTGGGACGGGAAACCCCATAAACCAACAAACCAGTATTCTGAAATGAATCCAATGTTTCCTTACTAATTGGTCGAGGTTTGTTGCAACTAATGACCATAACTCTCCGGTTGTGCATGTGCGGTCTGGTGTGCCGCAAAGATTGGACCCCTTTATTTGTTATCTGCATAAACGGCCTTCCAGCAATAAGATCTAATATTTATCTTTATCTTTTT